>NC_080175.1:19383564-19996766 GCF_950295315.1 Erinaceus europaeus
GGGATAGTAGGGGAGAGGGGGAGAGAGATATAGACACATGTAGACTTGCTTCACTGCTTGTGAGGTGACCCCCCCCGCAGGTAGGGAGTGGGGGGCTTGAATCTGGAGCCTTGTTCGTGTTCTTGTGCTTTGTGATATGTGTGCTTAACCCAATGTGCTACTGCGCCACCCTCCAGAAATTACTTTCCAAATGTTGTATATTTATCATCATTCCTACTTTTACTGTATGTCAGTGTTATTTTAGATTTGCATTTGGGGGGTATATTTGGCAGGTTATTTTTATAGGTCTTGGAATTCTCATGTTGTTATTATTGTTATCTTACATTATTTTTATTCATCATGGTTTCAGTGAAGCTTCACACTAGCACCATTTCACTACTCCTGGTGACCTCATTTTTTCTCTAGAAAAAAAAAGAATGAGAGATAGAGAACAGAGAGGAGGAGGAACACTGAAGTGCTATTCCAGGGTTCATTAAGCTTCCAGTTTGCATGCTGCTCTCAGGTGGGAATACCTAGTCAAACCCAGGTTTCTCACACATAATAAAGCCTATGTCCTACAAGCTGGGTTGTCTTCTGGCCCTGTACTATAACTAGTTTAATAAATATTTTATCATTATTATTTATTGATTCTTAACCAAAGTGCTATTCAGCTCTAGCTTATGGTGGTACAAGGATTGAATCTGAGATCATTATGCTTTCCCCCTCACTGTGTCAGTTATTATGATGATAATTATCATCATTGTTATCATTTTTTTGTGTGTGTGGAGTCATAACCTCACATATGCATGTTTTCAGCACTCAGGGATCATCACTTTTTCATTCAAATAGAGAGAGTGGACAGGTGCCACAATATCAGACCTTCTCCTGGTCCTAAACACATGCACATGGTACCCAGGCTTGAACCTGAGATACACACATGGCAAGGCATGCACCCTAACTGGTGAGCTATGTTCATTCTGTTCATTTTTTCATAATCTCTTCATTTAAATTAATGGTAATTTCTCCTTTGCTTTATGTTTTAAATGTTTTTCATTCAAAGCAGTTCATAGAGGAAGCTGGATTTAAATGTAGATAGTCATATTCACACCAGTTGCTAAACTATTCTGAGCATTATTTATTAATCTTTTCCAACAATTTCTAACCTGTGTATAAGTTTTCAGGTAATTGCTTTAGATCATTTGGTAGATTTTCACAGACAAATGTTATTGTGCAGATTATCTGCTGGGAAACAATGTGTTTGTGATTTCACATTTGTCTTGGAAAAAGACCCAAGTTGGGGATGAGAGTATTTTGCAGTAACCCATCATAGGGAGATGAGATATTGTACTCATGTGTGAACAACTGAACTGTAAATCATTTTACCCTCAATAAAATGATTTGGAAGGAAAGAAAAAAAAGAATGGAAATAAAATAGAGAAAAAACTTGTGTAAGTAATTAACAATATCACAAATATATATTCGAACAAGAATATTCCAAATAAAATATTTTATTCTAAAAACTACAAAATGTAGCAAAATGATGAAAAATTTTAATTTAATTTAATCATCTGAACCAAAAATCAAAGTTGTGACTAAGTGAATATACCCTATGCAGCATTTGGGAGAGAAGTTTTGCTTCATTTTAAAGTATTTGTGAGGGCTAGTGGTGGCACAGCTAGTTGAGCACATGTTACAATGCATAAGGATCTGGGTTCAAACCCCTGATCCCCACCTACAGGGAGAAAGCTTTGCAAGTGGTGAAGCAGTGTTGCATCCTTCTCTCTGTCTCTCCTCCTCTCTATTAACCCCTCAACTCTCAATTTTTGGCTATCCCTATCCAATAAATAGATAAAAAAAAATGAAGATAATAAAAATGTTTAAAAAGAAAACTTTTACAAAATCATAAAGTGTATATGTACTGATATCATCAGATGCAATTATTCAGTAATTTAATGTTAATAAAAATGAATCATTTTTATGCAAAAGTAAGTATACTTATTCACAAATTCTGTGCTATTTGTTGCTGTTGCTGAACTACTCTAATCCATGTTGATTAAAGTTATAAGGATAACTTATAACTTAAAGATAGTAATTAGTGATGAAAACAAGTGGTGTAGCAATGTGGCTGTTAAAGTTTTCATATGAAAACTGAGAACACTTCAGCTAGACCAGAGGGAATTCTGGTGGTGAAAACACAACTACTTTATGATATATTTTCTAATACATGAATGACTAATTTATTATAGGAATCACATGTCTGTTTTCATTTCTTGGAGCATAACTTGTTTTTTCTTCTTTGTAGAGACTTAAAAAAAAGTTTAAAGTTTATTGACCTAATAGGCCAACAGATTAAAGATATTCTAGTTTATCTAATTTATTCTCCTGCATGATTGACAAAAAGTGTGATTTAGAAAATGTGCTATTTCCATAACTGTTTATTGATAGGAGGAAATGGGTGATGAAGATGTAAAACTAAATGTAATGATATAAATTGTAAAAGCCACTTTAATCAATTAAAGATGTAATTGACTGTCAGTGCACTTGAGAAAAAGGGAAGTACAAACTTTCAAAGGAGACAAAATTCATTTATGTTTTCACTGAGGATTTTGCAGAAAGTGTTTATATTACAGGAAATGATGGAAGGGGTAAGTAAGCTGGCGTTGGGTTGCTATAGTGCCTATTACAGAGGGTAAAGGACTTGGAAAAAAACACTGTTTTCCTGATGGAGGAGTGAGATTTGTTCCTATTAGAGACTCAACTCAGAAACAAGTTAAACTGATTTAGTTACAAAGAGGAAGAGGAGAAGGAGAAGGGGGAGGAGGAGGGGGAAAAAGCTGGAGGTGGAGGGGGTAGAGAAGATAGAGGAGGAAGAGGAGGGAGCTAAAAGGCACAGAATTGTAGTCAGGAAGATCAAAATAGGATAGAGGGGCTGGGTAGAGAGCTGCTATTTGGGGAAAAAGCTGTTAACTAGGGAATTTACCTATATTCCTTAAAAATAATAGTATCTGGGGGTCCGGCGGTAACACAGTGGGTTAAGCAAACATGGAGCAAAGCACAAGGACCCACCTAAGGATCTCAGTTAGAGCCCCCGGTTCCCCACCTTCAGGGGGATCGCTTCACAAGTGATGAAGCAGGTCTGCAGGTGTTTATCTTTCTCTCCCCCTTTCTGTCTTCCCCTCCTGTCTTGATTTCTCTCTGTCCTATCCAACAACAATGACAGCAATAACAACAATAATAATAACCACAACAACAATAAAAAACAAGGGCAACAAAAGGAGAAAATAATAATAATGATAATAAAAATAGTACCTGCTGAAAAATCTTATCTGCATCCCATTTCAACTCCATGAAAATATGTGTCCAGGGAACTTCTAAAGAGCAAAGTTAGTTCCATTCTTCAGTGGCTAGTGGGTATAGTGATCAGGTATGTATGAGGAAATAAGAACTTGTACTCATATGAGAATTGCCTTATAAATAATAATTTCTTCCTGTAAAATGTTTTGAAGAAAAAAAATAGCTCCAATCTATTTCCTCAGTAAATGCATAGGTGTCCATCCTAAGAGCTTTCCCTTTGCTTTAAGTCATGATATAATTGTCAGAAACATTTTCAGAATAAAGGATGCTTTAGTTTTGCTCATCTCTAGGATTTTATTAAAATTGTTCACATTTTAAAATAATAATCTGCTCATTTTTATTTCCTTGGTACATGAGCATATATTAACAGTAAGACAGATAATTATAGTAGCATTTAGTATTATATCATCCACAGGGCTTATCCTGAAATTCAACCTTTTTTTTGTTAGAGGTTAAGATTTTATATCATTCCCAGGAGTGGTTTAATCAAATAATTGAATCAGAAATTATTTCCATTTACGTTTGAAAGACATTTGCCTTTGCTTTCTAACTTAATCACTATATCTTTCATATCATAACACTGAAAATTGATACTCCACTGTGAACTTGAATGTTCTTAAACTAATTGAATAACTTTCTTACTGCTTTAAGTAATTAAGCTAAGTTCTATATTTAAGCAAAAAAATTAATTCTTGGAAGATGTAAGACTTGTTTAGCTGATATTAAAAGAACTTTAAAATGAATGTTTAATGTTATCTAAGTTGGGAAATATTTCCTATCTGTCTGCTTCTGTACTTGTTCACATATTGAAATAAAAATCTTGGAAAAATTGAGAAGAGAACACATCTTTGACAAATCAGAAGCTGATTTGTTACTAATTACAGTTTTGTTAAATTACAGTTTACTAATTATCAGTTTTGTTTGTTTTAATTGTTCTAAATTGTAGTACTACAACTCTACTTTAGGACATAGGGACAGAGTAACAGAATGAGAGTTCCATGATAGGCAGTAAATAATACATACATTTAAATAGAAGAGGAGTACCAAAGGAGATCACCTGGGACTGCAGCAAGACAGAACTAGAACAACTTCAAGAACCCAGCAAATCACCAGTAAGTGCAAATATGTGGCTCCTGGACAAAGAGAAGCCTAAGGAGAAACTGAGTGGCTAGTAACAGTCCTGAAGTTTACCAATTGAGGCACCATCTCCAGTCTGTTTTACCAACAAAAAGACTGCTGAAGGGAGGAGAGGACTCCCCTAAGACTCACTAAGTGCAACTGTGAGTCTCCATTGCTACTCCCCTCAGAGGCTGGAGCAGCAGGGGGGAGGCCCTTTGCTGACATCAGGGGACAGAGAACTGCCAAGAAACTCAGGAGAAGAGCTACACCTAGGTGGCCTATCAATGGGGCTGTGTTGGGAGTCTTTCCAGATTGTTCTCCTGATGAGAACATAGTGAATAATTGTCTCAGAACCTACAAACCTATGAATGGGACTTATTTAGAAACACTCAGGGCCCAGCAGTGCTGCTTGACTTGGCAAAGAAGATGAATTGAGGCTGGAGTTTTGGGTCCTTGGGGTGTGAGAGTCTCTGCATAACCACTGTATTATCTCTCCTCTACCCTGCTTTATTTCTCGGTCAAGAGTCAGTGATTAAGCTAAGAAGCCTACTTATAGCTTAAAAGCCCTCAGGCTCCCATAGCCTATAGGGAAGAAAAAGAAAAAAAGAGGCTTTAACAGCCACTATGTTTTAACTCAGGGATTGAAATACTATTGAAACAACTGTTAATTTCCACAACTGTGAACCATTTAAGTACCTTACTTGAGGACAAATCAATCCAAGCAAAGTAATCAGTAATTTGAAAAGTACTGAGAGAGGAACCTCATAACACACTATTTAGAATGGTTAAACCAACAAGAAGAAATATTGTAGAAATGAACTAGGACAAGAGTCCAGCTAAAAGCCCCCCAAAAGTTGAAGCACAAAATAATGAGGTTAACTTCCAAACACTAGTTAAGGAACTAATCACAGGAGTGAGTAAAGAGTTTGAAAGAATTGACCATCAGAAATGCAGAAACATCAAATGAGATTCTGGAAGAAAACACTAATTATCTCAAGGTAATTAGAGAGCTGAAAGCTGAAATAGCTGAGCTAAGAACACAGCTAGCTAAACAAGCTAAAAGAGTATCAGAACAGGGTAACAAAATAGATGAACTCCAGAAAACAGCAGAGGGGAGAGAAAATAGAATAAATGAGGCTGAGGACAGAATTAGCAAGACTGAGGATGAATTAGAGACAACCAAAAAAGAAATAAGATATCTCAAAAAGAGATAAATAGATACTGAAAACAACAACAGAGACCTATGGGATGACTTAAATAGTAATAATATATGCATTATTGGCTTACCAGAGGAAGAAAGAGAGGGAGGGGAAGAAAACATTTTTCAGGACATAATAGCTAAGAACTTCTCTAGTCTAGACAACATCAAAGACATAAAGGTTCAAGAAGCCCAGAGTGTCACACCCAAACAGAATTAACACAAACTTAAAGACACCAAGGCACATCATATTGAGGATGGAAAGGAATAAGGATAAAGAAAGTATCCTGAAGGCTGCAAGAGAAAAACATAAAGAGTCACCTACAGAGGAAAACCCATAAGAGAAGATTAGCAGCATACTTCTCCACACAAGCACTACAGCCCAGAAGAGAATGGCAAGGTATCTATGGAGTGCTCAATGAGAAAGGCTTTCATCCAAGACCACTGTATACTGCTAAACTGTCATTCAGACTAGATAGAGGCATAAAAACCTTCTCAGACAAGCAACAGTTGAAGGAATCAACCATCACCAAGCCTGCCCTGAAAGAAGTTCTGAAAGTTCTTCTATAAACAGTCAGACCACCATAAATATGCCATATATCAGAACACTCTAAAACTCTACAATAATGGCATTAAAATATCTTCAATCTATGATATCAGTAAATGTCCATGGCATTAATTGATCTATTAAAAGACACAGAGTAGGAAGATGGATCAGAAAACACAGCCCAACAATATGCTGCCTACAGGAAACCCACCTAACTCAACAAGACAAACACAGACTCAAAGTGAAAGGATGGAAAACTATCATATAAGCCAATGACCCACAAAAAAGGGGAAGGAACATACATTTAAATATTTGATAATTCAAATACATGTTCTTAAGAAAATATTTTTTCCTGAAACTCTGTATTCAATCACAACAACCACTCTCTAACTCAATGAAAGGTATTTCCCCTCCAGTAAAGACTAACTCATTGAGAATGAAAAGTTAAGTTTGTCCCTCTAAAATTATATGAAACATACTGTCCTGCTATTCGTTTGTTTTAATTACTATGTGATTTCTCTAACTAAAAAATGATACACAGTGATTCTGTTCTTTCTCAGGAAAACCTTACAGCAACTAACATTCATGGAGACACAGTGTGGGTCTAGACCACCATGGATCTCCACAGTTCATAGCAAACAATAGTCATAGGAAGATTAATGACTATCATTGAAAAATATACTTTTTGGGAGTGGGTGGTGGTGCACCTGATTAGCACACATGTTACAATGCACAAGGACCTAAGTTCAAGCCCCCAGTCCCTACCTGCAGGAGAAAAGCTTCACAAGGGGTGAAGCAGTGCTACAGGTGTCTCTCTATCTCTCTCCTTTTCTTTTTCTATTTTATTTTTATTGATTTAATAATGATCAACAAAACCATAGGATAAGAGGGATACAAATCCACACACTTCCCACCACCAGAATTCTGTATCGCATCCCCTCCATTAGAAGATTCCTATACTATTCTTTATCCCTTTGGGATCATAGACCCAGTATCATTATGGGGTACAGAAGGTTAGAGGTCTGGCTTCTGTAATTGTTTCTCCTCTTTTAACACACTGGTGTTGGCAGGACTATCCTTACTCCCAGCCTGTTTTTATCTTTCCCTAGTGGAGCTGGCCTCTTGGGAGGTGGGAATTCCAGGACACTTTGTTGCTCTCCCTCTCTCTATCTCCCCATTCCTCTCAATTTTTGGATGTCTCTATTAAATAAATAAATAAGCATATAATAAAAAAGATTAAAAAAGAGAGAAACATGCTTTTCTTTTTTTACTTTAGAGGAGAATAATGTTCAAAAATGTTTATATGAATCTATGAGCAAGTATAGATGTGCTTTTGAGGTCCAAGTTTCTGTCCCTAGTACTACATATGTCACAGTGATATTCTGGGCTCCCTCTCATTTACAAAAAAAGTACACATAAAAAAACAGTAGAACCTCATATATGATAATATTGTAATAGATGTGGGAGAACCTAGACTAAATTATAAGTAGTGTTCTCTAGAATAATATACATTTTAAGTTTTGTCTTATCTGTAAGAGGGCAATTGTTTTCTTTTTCCAAAACATTTTATTGGGGGAAATAGTGGTTTACAGGAAAGTTATTAACACATAGGTACAATTTGTTATCTCCCTGTGATAGGTAGGTACACACTTTTCTCACCACCAACTTAAGTCCTTCAGTATATTGCACTAGGTGCCCAATGACATCTCTACTCCTTTCAGTCACCCTTCTCTTATATTCCTTTGCTTTGTGGCAATATACTACACCCAATCCATGTTTTACCCTGTGTTTCCCTTTCTTTCCTTACTTTTAAAATTCATTATTATTTATTTATTTTTTAAAGAAACTTTATTATTATTTTTCTCTTTTGTTGTCCTTGTTTATTGTTGTTGTTGTTGTTACTGTTGTTACTGTCGGATAGGACAGAGAGAAGTGGAGAGAGGAGGGGAAGACAGGGGGAGAAAAAGATAGACACCTACACACCTGCTTCACCGCCTGTGAAGAGAACAAACCCCCTGCAGTGGGGGGTTGAAATGGGATCCTTAAGCAGGTCCTTGCACTTTGCACCATGTGCGCTCAACCTGCTGCATCACCGCCTGGCTCCCATTTTTTTAATTCTATCTATAAGTAATGCTCTCTGCTGTTTGTCCTTCTTTTTACTTATCTCATGTAACATGATTCCTTCAAGTTCCATGGAATATATGGCAAATGAGATGATCTCATAATTTCTTCTACCATTATTTTATTTTGAAGTAATTCTAGATTTATAAAGGATTTTTTAAATAATTTATTTATGTATTCATGAGAAAGGTGGAGAGAGAGAGAGAGTCATTACTTGTCTGAGTAATGAGGTTGAAGGGTTGACATTCCACACCTGAAGTCTCTGGACACAGTCTGAAGTGAAGCATGCAAAGGTGGAAAAAAAAAAAGTGAAGCATGATATGCATTGCATTGGTTAGGCTGGTATCAGCAGATGCAGTATCATTTGGTATGAATTGAGAGAAGCATGCAGGATAGTGAGACCCACCCTAAAGGTTCTAGGACTGGGGGAAATATATGCTTTATAGACTTCCCTGCTCAGATGGCCCCACCAATGTGTTCTGGATCCCCACCCCCCAGAGGGTTAAAATAATAGGAAAGCTATCAGGGTAGGGGATAAGATATGGAGTTCTGGTGGTTTTTGTCAGCATTTCCTTTTTATAAGTAAAAATTTAAAAAAATACATTTTAGGACCACATATATGCGTTCCAATATTTGAATTGTATACCCACTCACATCCATCCTATTTTCTTCCTGGGTTCTTAATTTAGTCCACTATCATTCATCCTTATGATCTGCTGGTCTTACAATTTCATTTTCTTTAGAAAATTGCAGTTTCTCACCTAGCTGGAGAAGGGGCTTTATCATGCTAACTTCCTGTGTATTATCCAGATACCTATGTACCATTTTCCAGGGTCCACCAAGTGTTCTTGCTCTCAGAATATAAGGGATAAAGGAGTCAAGGGAAAGCAGATGAAAAATGAAAAAAATGTGATAGGTAGCAACAGAGAAAGGAGGAGTCCTTGGATAATATGATCACTGTCTTCATTTATCTTCCTTTTAATATTGATTGACAAAGCTTAATTATAAAACTTTTTGTGTATAATTTCATACTCATGCATGTGTGTACAAGTCACTGTAGCCTCTACAAAAGTCCTGTCACCCCTACCCCCCTCTATCACTATAACCACTACAAACCTTATAGCATCCAAGAGGCATTTTGATTACCATGTTTTTTAAAGTCTAAACAGAGGATCGTACCTGCCTTACTGACCAATACACTTCCCAAAAATATCAGATCCATATCTCACATTTAATAAACACCTATTAAAAGTGAGTAAAATTAAGCAGCTTCAGCTTTCACCAAGAATTGGTAAATGTTGCCTCAAATATATATATATATATATATATATATATATATATATATATGTTAGAAGTAAGACCATTCCACTAGTATAATTACTTTTTCTTGAGAAGCAACTCAGTTTGGGATCTAAAATTCAGAATCCTGGTTTCAAGCATTCTGAGTGGAGGAGAGACCCTGGGCTCTGGGGGGAGGGGTGAAAAAGCCACTGAAAAAGACACCATTTCCTCCTTGGATTTAAGCAACAGACATTTCTTTTAAATTAATTCTCAATTAGAGGGATCAACCTTTCCTAGAAGCCACAAGTCTAGATAAAAAAAAATTAATTCCCTTAGATATAAATTGAATTCCTTTTCTTTATAATCTTTTCCTGAAGTTTTTGTCATTAAAACACATGCATATATTTTACTGAATAAACCACAGCAGCCCACACTTTGATGCAATATCAACTTTTCTGAGATTGAACATTAATACTCATCATTTCCTACTACACTGCATCCAGTACCACAGAGGATTTAGAATTTATTTGTTCCATTGTTTGCTTCTTGGGAAATCTTCTGTGAGATGCCTCAGCAGAAAATCAGGCAGCCAGACATATAATCATTTTCCATGAGGCAGGAAAACTAGTCACTCCATCAAATGGTCAATTGAGCTACTGGGCAGTCTGGCCAGCAGGTGTTGCGATAATGAGTTTAAATGAGCGCAAATCATCAGAGAGAACCAACCTGCTGTAAATTAACATTCAGATTAGTCCTGAGTAGGTACACCTGCTTTGGGTCATTACTTGACTTTTCTGGGGTCATGTAGAAGTTCTTTTCATTTGCTGTTATTCCCAATCACCAGAGCTAGTTTTTAGCTGAAATAAGATCAGACAATGGGTCTCTAACCCACAGTTTCATGATCAACTCTGCTATTGCCTAGGAACTTGAGCCAGATTGCAACTTACCCCAAGTAAACAAGAACATAGGAAACTGAATATAACTAAGCCAGGTGTTGTGAAACTGAACTAGAGCTAACTACCCACCAAGAAGTTGTGGAAAAGTGGCTGATGAAATAGAAAAAAAAAAAAAAAGAAGGAAATTTGAGACAGCTGTCAGATAGTTTCTCTCATGTAGAATCTAGAGATATATAAAAAAAAGCAGAAGCAAGCAAACTAAGACTTAAGAGAACTATGGAACTATGGTGGTTATCTTTGGGCTTTGGGCGGTGGGAGGGTGGGATATAGAACTTTGGTGGTGGGTGTGGTGTAGAACTATAAATTGTGATCTTATAATCTTGTAACACACTGTTAATAACAAGTAAAAAGCATTCATTAAAAAAAAGGTTGGAGCCAGGTGGTGGCGCACCTGGTTGAACGCACACTTTACAGTGCACAAGGACCCAGGTTCAAGCCCCTGGCCCCCACCTGCAGGGGGAAAGCTTCAGGAGTGCAGGGCTGCAGGTGTCTCTCTGTCTCTCTCCCTCTCTGTTACTATAATTTCTCTCTGTTACTATCCAGTAAATAAATAAAATTTAAAAAAAAGAAAAAAAATTGCAAAAATAAAGGTTATATCCACATCAGTAGTTTCCAAGATTGGCTACCTAGATAAGCAGACTATCTGCTGGCGTGTAAGGATGTGGTTTTCAAAGCTTCTTGAATGATTACAATGTGCATTCTAAGTTGAGAAACATTATCATATATAGGAACTTAAAAATAAAATGAACTATTTTTGTTGACAGACAAACACAGAAATAGTATAAACAGTATGTTTCCCTTTAAAAAATAGAGCAGTTATTTTTGGGTATAGTTCTTGAATAAGGAAATAACTGAAACGTGATCAAGTGTTAAGTTTTGACAAAAAGGTTGCTTCTTATTTTTATTAGTGATTTTAAAGTGATTGACAATTGGATAATGGGGTGTAGTCTCACTCCATCCCAACCCACAAAGTTCTGTGTATCTATGCCCCTAATGATCCCTTCCATAGTTCTCCGAAGGTCTTACAGATGAGTTACCTTTTTGTCCCCATGCTCTTGTGTTTCAGTTCTCTATAAGCCAAATATGACTAAAGCCATCTGTTCAAAGACGGATGAACTGTCTTTTTACTTCCTTCCTTACTTCACCAAGCATAATCACCTCCATTTTCAACCATTTTGTTCTAAAGGACACACTATTGTGATATGTACTTTGTCTTTTTACCTAGTAGGTTATAAAGATAAAAATAACCAATTGCATTTAGATTAATGGATTCTCATTTATGCACTGGCATAGTGGGAAAGAATATATGATCCTTTCTTTTCGGATTCTCTATTTATTCATTTATTTGCTTTAAAACATAATGAGAGGGGCTGGGTGGTGGTACACCTGGTTGAGCGCACATGTTACAATGCACAAGGAGCTAGGCTCACATCCCTGATCCCCACCTGCAGGGGAAAAGATCTGTGAGTAGTGAAGCAGGACTGCAGGTATCTCTCTCCTCTCTCTCACCTCTTTCCCTTTCTATTCTGGCTGTCTCTATCCAATACATAAAGATAATAAAAATACATAATGAGAAACAGTTACGGTATGGTTGTCCCAGTAAAACTTTATTTACAAAACAAACAGGATGTGGGCCTGGATATGTCCTAGCATTGTACTTTTCCAGACTCTCCCTTTGTGGAAGAGCGCAGGTCTGGTAGGGAAGATGGCAGGAATCTGCACCAATCTTCCTTCACCTTTCTAAGAGAGATTTTAGTTGTCATATTTTTAAAAATATAGTTTTAAATATTTTATTGATTAATTAATGATAAAAGTAGGAGGAGAGAGAAAGAACCAGATGTCACTCCGGTACATGTGCTGCCAGAGACAGAACTCATGTTTGAAAGTCCAACACTTTATTCACTGTGCCACGTTCTGGACCACACACGGTAAGTCATATTTTGTCTTCCAGTAAGAGTTTAATTTTTTTTTGTTGTTGTTGTTGACCAGAGCATTGTTCAACTCTGGCTTATGTCATTCTTGGATAGGACATAGAGAAATGGAGAGAGGAGGGGAAGACAGAGAAGGGTAGAGAAAAATAGACACCTGCAGGCTTGCTTCGCCGCCAGTGAAGCGACGCCCCTGCAGGCGGGAAGCCGGGGGCTTGAACCAGGATCCTTTCGCCGGTCCTTGTGCTTTGTGCCACGTGCACTTAACCCGCTGCACTACTGCCCAACTCCTAAGAGTTTGATTTTTTTACCCAAGGACAATACGGAAGTCATTTCATTTGGTTTGTGGCTAGGGTGATATAAAAATCATAGATGTAGACATCCTTTGGGAGGAATTTCAAAAGCTACATACAATCCTCAAAATGTGACATTTCATTGTCCATCTTTGACATTGAAGAATGGTATTTCCTATTGAATGGGAACTCACTACCTTCATAATCCCTACAGAGTTAGATTCACATTTCCCTTTCTTATGCCACTCTGATCCTTGTCCTGACATTCATTTCCCTCAAGCCCTAGGTTCAGTACTAGATATGAGTTTCCCCTTATAGTCCCACAACCAGTGTAGAATTTCTGCTCTCTGTAGTCACTTACAGGGATATCAACCTCCCTGATCTATGTTGCTCCTATATGTTCCTTCCCACTCCTACTAAAGCCCATCTTTCCTGCTGACAAGAACAGGGCATTTAATGTGATTTGATTGCAGCTGTTGGTGTAGAGTGGTTAAACTATTTAGAAATAAATGTTCAAATAACAGCTGACAGAAAAGCTTTTTAAAGAGGCCATTTTCTTCATGTTCAATACCTCTCAAATCTTAGGGAGCAGCTTAGGGTGCTTTATACTTTGAATGGGAAGACTGACAGAGCTACTTCTATTTTCCCACAAGCATTTTCATTTTCAGTGGTGTGTGCTCTCATCTGGGGGAGGCCTGGGACATCTTTGTACAAAGGGCCAGTACCTCCAATGATTCTCTCTTCTGCTTGATTGGATCACTGTGATCTTGAGTAGGAGGGGGTGTTGAATATATTGCTAGGATACAAGAGACAAACTGCTGTTTACCAGATGGGACTGAAGCAGACCTTTCACCCTCCCAGCCCTCTTGCTTTCTGAGGGAAAGTTTTGGCAGTGTGAGTTTGCCTTTAGCTCTTCTTGTTTCATTTACTTTTTTAAAAAAAAAATTTATTTAAGAAAGGATTAATGAACAAAAACATAAGGTAGGAGAGGTACAACTCCACACAATTCCCGCCACCCAATCTCCATAACCCACCCCCTCCCATGATAGCTTTCCCATTCTCTAGCCCTCTGGGAGCATGGACCCAGGGTCGTTGAGGGTTGCAGAAGGTAGAAGGTCTGGCTTCTGGAATTGCTTCCCCACTGAACATGGGCATTGACTGGTCGGTCCATACTCCCAGTCTGCCTCTCTCTTTCCCTAGTAAGGTGTGTCTCTGGGGAAGCTGAGCTCCAGGACACGTTGGTGGGGTCTTCAATCCAGGGAAGCCTGGCCAGCATCCTGGTGGCATCTGGAACCTGGTGATTGAAAAGAGAGTTAACATACGAAGCCAAACAATTTGTTGAGCAATCATGGATCCCAAGCCTGGAATAGGGGAGAGGAAGTGTTAGGGAGGTACTCACTGCAAACTCTAGTGTACTTCTGCTTTCAGGTATATATTTTGCAGTAGTTTATGGATACGTGTGCACATATTCTCTCTCTCACAGAAACTGGTGTATATCTAGGTTATGGGACTTTGTTAGAAAGTGAACTACCTGAGATGAAATTAGAGTGTACTATAAAAGGAAAGGTCTCACCCGAGTAATGAAGCTGAAGGGTTGTCATTCTACACGTGAAGTCTCTGGACACAGTCTGAGGTGAAGCATGTTGAGGTGGCAATTGTTGCGTTGGTTAGGTTGTGATCGGTGGATGCAATATTATTTGGTATGGATTGGGAGATGCATAGGGGAAAGTGGGCCCTATCCAAGGGTTCCAGGACTGGGGGAAGTAGGGGCTCTATAGTGGAGATGTGAGGTTCCTGCTGTCTTAGGGTTCAAAAAGACAATGGAGGGATCTTCGGAAGATGGCGGACTGAGAAGCTGCTAGCAGCGTGTGCTCTGGTCACATCTTCTGGAAACGGTAGGATTTTCTGCCTTTAGCAGGCCAGTCAATAAGAATTAGAGTAAAGGTGGCACGGACTAGCGGGCGGGCTGCTCCAGACTTCCCAGGCGGTGCCGGGCAAGGCGGGTGGGCCGGGCATTGTCCTCCGCCCGGGGAGGCGGCTCCTCCGCCATTGCAGAACGCTGCTGGGCGGCTGGCAGAGGACCCGCAGGGAGCACTATAGCTCGGGGGCTTTCTCTTGGGAGTCTCCAGGGACCAAGACGACCCTGAGAGCGGATCCAAAGACTTCTTAAGTATAGCTCTCATTGGATCAAAGGACTTGGAGCTAGTTTTCATTTTCGAGAAATCCTTTAAAAAAGTCTGGAGGGGGGGGTTTCCCGGAAGATGGCGGACTGAGAAGCTGCTAGCTGCTGAGCTCCGAACACATCCCCTGGAAACAATAGGATTTTCTGCCTTTAGCAGGCCAGCCAATAAGGGGTCATAGTGGTGACAAGGAAATGACTATAACTTAATTTGGGTTAAGAATTAGAGTAGGGGAAAAAATTCTTTTTTCTTCCTTTTAATTTTCAAGCATACCTCCTTCCCCCCCCCACCATAAGCAGTCCCTGGGGAGCAGCTCCTAGCAGGAAACCCCACACCACCAAACAGGGTGCTTTTTTGAATTCACTGATACACATTTGGGAAGTTCCTTGCACTGCTCTTTAATTACAACTCATTTTCTTATCTTCTCCCTTTTCTCTCTCTTGTCTCTCTCTCTCTTTTTTTTTTAATCGTGTCATACACTTCTTCCTTCTTCTTTGCCTTTCTGAATTTGTGAATTACTTTGGGGAAGAAATCTGAGGCAGAGTGGATTCTCTATGGGTGTATCTCTGCTCTAGTTCCCTTTCCCCTCTTGTTACCCCTAGAATATACAGTGGATAGTAGATTTGCATAACTGTCTATTCTTGCTATCCTCTCTTTTCTCTTTCTTCACTGGGATTTGGTTACTATTTTTTCACTGACTGGAGAAATTGTTTGGCTAACTGGTAACGATTAAACTACTTCAATACTTACTTCAGTTGCTACTGTAATTCCGGAGGTTGGTGAGTGCAATTGTCATAAAGGTATTTAGTACAGTGTTACTTGTACTCAAGACACAACAACTGAGGAACAACAGAGCATAAAAAAAAGAGAAACACATAAATAAAAAAATGGGTAGATCAAAAACAAATAAAACTGCTACTCTAATGAATGAAGACAAGATCCCAGAAGAAACTACAAATCAGCCAGAAGCAACCATAGATAAGAAAAGTATGCAAGCAATAATAAACTTATTAATCACAGAAATGAAACAACATGGAGGAAAGGAATGGCAGTATTAGGGAAACAACAGTTGAGACCCCCAAGGAAAATGCTGATTATCTTGAGGCAATTAGAGAACTGAAAGCTGAAATAGCTGTAATGAAGAAAGAAGCTGAGGCAAGGGAAAGCAGACTAACAGAAGCAGAAAACAGAATTAGTCAGACAGAGCATGAGTTAGAGAAAACTAAGAAATAGGAGAAAGAACTTAAAAAGAGATTGAGAGACACTGAAAACAACAACAGAGACAAATGGGATGATCTCAAAAGAAGAAACATTCGTATAATTGGCCTGCCAGAGGAAGAAAGAGAGGAAGGGGAAGCAAACATTCTAGAGGAAGTAACAGAAGAAAACTTCCCAGACCTGAATAACAGAAAGGATATAAAAGTTCAAGAGGCCCAGAGAGTACCAAACAGAATCAACCCAGACCTGAAGACACCAACACATCATAGTCACAATGAGAAGAAGTAAGGATAAAGAAAGGATCCTAAAGGCTGCAAGAGAGAAACAAAAAGTCACATACAAGGAAAAACCCACAAGATTATCTGCAGACTTCTCCATTCAAACTCTAAAAGCCAGAAGGGAGTGGCAAGATATCTATTGAGCCCCGATGAAAAAGGGTTTCAACCAAGGATAATATATCCTGCTAGACTTTCATTCAAACTAGATGCAGCGATCAAAACCTTCTTAGACAAACAACAGTTAAATGAGGCAACCATCACCAAGCCGGCCCTGAAAGAGGTACTAAAAGACCCTCTTATAAACAAGAACATCAGTATAATACTTGCAATATATCAAAGCAAACAAATTTTTTTTTGAACAATGGCACTACAATACATTAAATCCATAATATCAATAAATGTCAATGGCTTAAACACACCCATCAGAAGGCACAGGGTGGGGGGATGGATCAGAAAACATAACCCAACCATATGCTGCTTGCAAGAATCCCATCTGTCACAACAAGATAAACACAGATTTAAAGTGAAAGGATGGAAAACTATCATACAGGCTAACGGACCACAAAAAAGGGCAGGAACAGCCATTCTCATCTCATACACAATAGATTTTAAATTAAATAAAGTAATAAAAGATAGGCAAGGACATTACATAATGATTAGAGGATCAATCAGCCAAGAAGATTTAACAATTATTAACATCTATGCACCCAACGAGGGACCATCTGAATACATTAAGCATCTACTGAAAGATTTTCAAAAATACATCAATAGTAATACAATAATAGTAGGAGACTTCAATACCCCACTCTCACACTTAGACAGATCAACAAAGCAGAGAACCAATAAAGATACAAGAGCAATGAATGAAGAGATCGACAGTCTAGACCTCTTAGACATTTTCAGACTCCTCCACCCCAAAAAACTGGAATACACCTTCGTTTCAAATCCACATAACACATACTCAAGGATAGACCACATGTTAGGCCACAAAGACAGCATCAATAAATTTAAGAGCACTGAAATAATCCCAAGTATCTTCTCAGACCACAGTGGAGTAAAACTAACATTTAACAACAAACGGAAAATTATTAAAAGACATAGAATTTGGAAACTAAACAACATGCTCCTTAGGAACCACTGGGTCAGACTCACTCAAACAGGAAATTCAAATGTTCCTGGAAACTAATGAAAATGAAGACACAACCTATCAAAATATTTGGGACACAGCTAAAGCAGTACTGAGAGGAAAACTTATATCCATACAATCACATATTAAACACCAAGAAGAAGACCAAATGAACGACCTTACTGCACACCTCAAGGACTTAGAGGAAGAGGAACAAAGGAACCCTAAAGCAACCAGAAGGACATAAATCATTAAAGTTAGAGCAGAAATAAACAACATCGAAAATAAAAGAACCATACAAAAGATCAATGAAGCCAAATGTTGGGTCTTTGAAAGATTAAACACAATTGACAAACCCCTAGCCAGACTCACCAAACAAAAAAGAGAGAAGACTCAAATTAATAGAATTGTAAACGATGCAGGAGATATCACAACTGACACCACAGAAATCCAGAGAATCCAGCGAAATTTCTATAAAGAACTATTTGCCACCAAGCAAGAGAATCTGGAAGATATGGAACAATTAATAGAAACCTATGCCCTTCCAAAACTGAACCAAGAAGAAGTACAAAATCTAAATGCACCAATCACAGACAACGAAATTGAAACCGGTATTAAGAATCTCCCGAACAACAAAAGTCCTGGACCAGATGGCTTCACAAACAAATTCTACAAAACTTTCAGGAAACAGTTAGTACCCATACTTCTTAAGCTATTCCATAAGATTGAAGAAACAGGAATACTCCCTTCCACCTTTTATGAAGCCAACATCACCCTGATACCAAAAGCTGATAGGGACAGAACAAAAAAGTAAAACTACAGACCAATATCTCTGATGAACATAGATGCCAAAATATTAAACAAGATCTTGGACAACCGGATACAGCAACATATCAAAAAGATTGTTCATCATGACCAAGTGGGATTCATCCCAGGAATGCAAGGCTGGTTCAACATCCGTAAGTCAATCAATGTCATTCACCACATCAATAAAAGCAAAGCCAAAAACCACATGATTATCTCAATAGATGCAGAGAAAGCCTTTGACAAAATCCAACACCCATTCATGCTCAAAACTCTACAAAAAATGGGAATAGATGGGAAATTCCTCAAGATAGTGGAGTCTATATATAGCAAACTTACAGCCAACATCATACTCAATGGACAGAAGCTGAAAGCATTCCCCCTCAGATCGGGGACTAGACATGGCTGTCCACTGTCACCGTTACTCTTCAACATAGTATTGAAAGTTCTTGCCATAGCAATCAGGCAAGAGAAAGAAATCAAAAAAATACAGATTGGAAGGGAAGAAGTCAAGATCTCACTATTTGCAGATGATATGATAGTATACATAGAAAGAACTAAAGAATCCAGTAGAAAATTACTGGAAGTTATTAGGCAATATAGCAAGGTATCAGGCTACAAAATCAATGTACAAAAATCAGTGGCATTTCTTTATGCAAACACTAAATCTGAAGAAGAAGACATCCAGAAATCACTCCCATTTACTGTTTCATCAAAATCAATCAAATACCTAGGAATAAAGTTGACCAAAGAAGTGAAAGACTTGTATGCAGAAAACTATGAGTCGCTACTCAAGGAAATAGAAACTGATACCAAAAAATGGAAAGATATCCCATGCTCATAGATTGGAAGAATAAACATCATCAAAATAAATATTCTCCCCAGAGCCATATACAAATTTAATGCAATACCCATCAAAGTTCTACCAAGCTTCCTTAAGAGAATAGAAAAAACACTACAATCATTTATCTGGAACCTGAAAACACCTAGAATTGCCAAAACCATCTTAAGGAAAAGAATCAGAAATGGAGGCATCACACTCCCAGACCTTAAACTATATTATAAAGCCATCATCATCAAAACAGCATGGTAGTGGAACAAAAATAGGCACACAGAGCAATGGAACAGAATTGAAAGCCCAGAAATAAATCCCAACACCTACGGACATCTAATCTTTGATAAGGGGGCCCAAAGGATTAAATGGAAGAAGGAGGCTCTCTTCAATAAATGGTGCTGGGAACACTGGGTTGTAACATACAGAAGAATGAAATTGAACCACTTTATCTCACCAGAAACAAAATCAACTCCAAATGGATCAAAGACCTAGATGTCAGACCAGAACAATCAAATACTTAGAGGAAAACATTGGTAAAACACTTTCCCACCTACACCTCAAGGACATCTTGGATGATTCAAACCCAATTGCAAGGACGACTAAAGCAGAAATAAACCAATGGGACTACATCAAATTGAAAAGCTTCTGCACATCCAAAGAAACTATTAAACAAACAGAGAGACCCCTCACAGAATGGGAGAAGATCTTCCCATGCCAGACATCAGACAAGAAACTAATCACCAAAATATATAAAGAGCTCAGCAAACTTAGCACTAAAAAAGCAAATGACCCCATCCAAAAATGGGCAGAGGAAATGAACAAAACATTCACTACAGAGGAGATCCAAAAGGCTAACAAACATATGAAAAACTGCTCTAGGTCACTGATTGTCAGAGAAATGCAAATTAAGACAACACTAAGATACCACCTCACTCCTGTAAGAATGGCATACATCAAAAAGGACAGCAGCAACAAATGCTGGAGAGGATGTGGGGACAGAGGAACCCTTTTACATTGCTGGTGGGAATATAAATTGGTACATCCTCTGTGGAGAGCAGTCTGGAAAACTCTCAGAAGGCTAGACATTGACCTTCCATATGACCTGGTAATTCCTCTTCTGGGGTAATATCCCAAGGACTCCATAACACCCAACCAAAAAGAGTTGTGTACTCCTATGTTCATAGCAGCACAATTCATAATAGCTAAAACCTGAAAGCAACCCAGGTGCCCAACAACAGATGAGTGGCTGGGAAAGCTGTGGTATATATACACAATGGAATACTATGCAGCTATCAAAAACAATGAACCCACCTTCTCTGACCCATCTTGGACAGAGCTAGAAGGAATTATGTTAAGTGAAATTAAGTCAGAATTATAAAGATGAGTATGGGATGATCCCACTCATCAACAGAAGCTGACTAAGAAGATCTGAAAGGGAAACTAAAAGCAGGACCTGATCAAATTGTAAGTAAAGCACCAAAGTGAAAACCCTGTGGTGAGGGGTAGACATGTAGCTTCCTGGGCCAGTGAGGGGTGGGAGTGGGTGAGAGGGATGGGTCACAGTCCTTTCGTGGTGGGAATGGTGTTTATGTACACTCCTATCAAAATGTAGACATATAAATCAGTAGTTAATTAATATGAGAGGGGGAAATCAATTGTATGTCTCAAAGTTTCTCAAAACACAAACTGAATCTTTTCAATATATAGGCTATGTATTTGATATGCGGACTCTCTCAAAAGCCTACACCAAGTAGATTAGAAGCATCCAATAGCACAGCTATATACAAGAAACTGGGTACTGTACAGCAAACCATAACAAAGGGACTTTACAAAGTTAACCCACTTAACAAATAATGTGATGATAACATTAACTATCGATTGTCTTTTTGAACCCTAAGACAGCAGGAACCTCACATCTTCACTATGGAGCCCCTACTTCCCCCAGGCCTGGAACCCTTGGATAGGGCCCACTTTCCCATATGCATCTCCCAATCCAAACCAAATAATATTGCAACTGCCGATCACAACCTAACCAAAGCTACGATTGCCACCTCAACATGCTTCACCTCAGACTGTGTCCAGAGACTTCACGTGTGGAATGACAACCCTTCAGCTTCATTACTCGGGTGAGACCTTTCCTTTTATAGTACACTCTAATTTCATCTCAGGTAGTTCACTTTCTAACAAAGTCCCATAACCTAGATATACACCAGTTTCTGTGAGAGAGAGAATATGTGCACACGTATCCATAAACTACTGCAAAATATATACCTGAAAGCGGTAGTACACTAGAGTTTGCAGTGAGTACCTCCCTAACACTTCCTCTCCACTATTCCAAGCTTGGGATCCATGATTGCTCAACAAATTATTTGGCTTCATATGTTAACTCTCTTTTCAGTCACCAGGTTCCAGATGCCACCAGGATGCTGTCTAGGCATCCCTGGATTGAAGACCCCACCATTGTGTCCTGGAGCTCAGCTTCCCCAGAGACACACCTTACTAGGGAAAGAGAGAGGCAGACTGGGAGTATGGACCAACCAATCAACGCCATGTTCAGCGGGGAAGCAATTACAGAAGCCAGACCTTCTACCTTCTGCAACCCTCAACGACCCTGGGTCCATGCTCCCAGAGGGATAGAGAATGGGAAAGCTACCATGGGAGGGGGTGGGTTATGGGGATTGGGTGTTGGGAATTGTGTGGAGTTGTACCCCTCCTACCTTATGTTTTTGTTCATTAATCCTTTCTTAAATAAAAAATTTAAAAAAAGAAACAAAAAAAAAAGACAATGGATAGTTAATGTTATCATCACACTATTTGTTAATTGGGTTAACTTTGAAAAGTCCTTTTGTTATGGTTTGCTGTACAGTATCCAGTATCTTGTATATAGCTGTGCTATTGGATGCTTCTAATCTACTTGGTCTAGGCTTTTGAGAGAGTCCGCATATCAAATACACAGCCTATATATTAAAAAGATTCAGTTTGTGTTTTGAGAAACTTTGAGACATACAATTGATTTTCCCCCGTCATATTAATTAACTACTGATTTATATGTCTACATTTTGCTAGGAGTGTACATAAACACGATTCCCACCACCAAAGGATTGTGACCCATCCCTCCCGCCCACTCCCACCCCCCACTGGCCCAGGAAGCTGCATGTCTACCCCTCATCACTGGGTTTTTACTTTACTTACAATTTGTCACAGAAATGCAAATTAAGACAACACTAAGATACCACCTCACTCCTGTAAGAATAGCATACATCAAAAAGGACAACAGCAACAAATGCTGGAGAGGATATGGGGACAGAGGAACCCTTTTACATTGCTGGTGGTAATGTAAATTGGTACAGCCTCTGTGGAGAGCAGTCTGGAAAACTCTCAGAAGGCTAGACATAGACATCCAGTAATTCCTCTCCTGGGGTTATACCCCAAGGACTCCATAACACCCAACCAAAAAGAGGTGTATACTCCTATGTTCATAGCAGCACAACTCATAATAGCTAAAACCTGAAAGCAACCCAGGTGCCCAACAACAGATGAGTGGCTGAGAAAGCTGTGGTATATATACACAATGGAATACTATGCAGCTATCAAAAACAATGAACCCACCTTCTCTGACCCATCTTGGACAGAGCTAGAAGGAATTATGTTAAGTGAACTATGTCAGAAAGATAAAGATGAGTATGGGATGATCCCACTCATCAACAGAAGTTGACTCAGAAATCTGAAAGGGATACTAAAAGCATGACCTGTTTCATTTACTTTTTTTAGGAAAGATCTAAGTAATTGTCTCTGCTTTCTCACAGAGATGATCCCATTTCAAGGATTCTGTGTGTTGATAAAGAGGCAGGGGATGTTAATTTGCTAATGTTCAGGCGGCTGTGATATGTTCCTGAAGTTTGATGGGATGGTCTCATTCCATTCCACCCAGCAAACAGTAGAAAAGGGTTTTTATTTCATTTCCCTTTCTGCAGTCCTAAAAAAGCCATTCCTGAATCTAGGAATGCCTTCGGGAATTCTACTTTTAACAGCAAGGAAGACAAAATAAATATTTATCTATTCTTTTTTATTGTTGTTGTAGTTGTTGTTAATGATAATGTCGTTGTAGGATAGGACAGAGAGAAATGGAGAGAGTAGGGAAAGACAGAGATGGGGAGAGAAACATAGACACCTACAGACCTGCCTCACTGCCTGTGAAGCAACATCCTGTGTGTGGAGCCAGGGCCTCATACCAGGATTCTCAATGGTCGTTGCGCTTCGCGCCACATGTGCTTAACCTGCTACCCTACCACTGACTCTCCGATATTTATCTATTCTATAGCCATAGTTATGACTAGAGAGTATGTCTGCACAACTCCACTGTTCCTGGTGACCCTTTTATTTTTATTTTTGATATAAGGGAGAGACAGAGATAGAGAGACATAAAAACACTAGCCCAGTTTTCCTCATAATGTTTATCCTCTACTTGTGGGGGCCAGGGCTTGAAGCCTGGTTCCTTGTGCATGTTTGGAGCCACCACTGACCCCATTATATATTTTTAAATTATTTACATAATATGAATGGGTGAGAGAGCAGAGCATCCTGGCATATGCTATACTGGGGGTTGGATCCAAAGTCCCATATTTGTAAGATACTGGAAAAACTTATTATTACTAATTATCAGGGAAATGCAAATCAAGACAACAATAAGACACCACCTCATGCCTGTGAGAATGCCCTATATCAAAAAGAACAGAAACAAAAAAACTCGTGAACTTGTGGATAAAAATGAATCCTTGTAAACTATTGTTGGGAATGTAAACCAGAAAACACTATGGAGATTTTCAAAATATTAATAGAATTTTTAGTTTTCATTGTTGAGGGAGCCCAAAGTTTCATCATGGGAAAATTTGCCAAGGTATTTTTTGGAAGACTGAACAAAATTCCAGTTCAGTTTGTAATTTAATTCATATATACCAGAACACTGCTCAACTCTTGTTAATGGTGGTCAGAGGGATTGAACCTGGGACTTTGAAGTCTCAGACATTAGAGTCTCTTTGCATAACTATTATGCTATCTACCCTTTTTGTATTTATTTTTCTTTTTAAAAATTATTTATTATTTCTTCCAGAGGCTTACTTTTCTATTTATTTGATTCTCTCTCTTTAATGTACAGAAATTTATCAGAGCTGAAAGATAGGAAAGTGTCTCAGTCTATGGGTTGCATCAACATCATTCTTTTAGTTATGGAAAAACTCATAATTGAAGTATTAATATGGTAAGTATAACTTGAGGTTGACAGTCTTCATTTGGTAGATATATCAAAGATCAAATGGGAACAAATTTGTTGGAACAAATGGGAATAGTTTTTTTCTCTCTTTCTTGACGTATTTGCTAACTGACTATTGCTTTTTTTGAGGGGAATATGTCTATAATCCTAAGCCATCTTCAAGTATTTGAATTATTTATAGTCATATTTACTTTTCATGCTTTTTTTATACTTGAAAGTGTTGAATTGATCTGATTCCAGACAAAGAGAAATGAGTTGACATTTGTTGATAGGTTTTTGAGAAATGTAACAACTTCTGAGAGAAGACAGAGGTAGAGGGAGAGCTCTTAGGTATCATATATGCCTTTCTTCTTGCCTTGAATGTTTCTAATACTGTGTAGAGTTTCACTTTAGGATAGTCCATCAAGGTCCAGAAGATAGGTGGAAGATTTTGGGCTCTGGCAGAATTTTGAGGTACTATAATAATTTTGCAACCAAATTCCTCTAGTATATAAATGATAGATTAATGGATTTTTTGTTTGTTTGTTTTGCTTTGTTTTTTCTTTGGGATTTCACTATACCAGACAGACTTTTTTTTTTAAAGACATATGTAAAGATACATTAAGATACATTTTCTCTATGTGGATTTGAAAAGAAGGTGTATTCCAGTTTTTTGGGGTGGAGGAGTCTGAAAATGTCCAAGAGGTGTAGTCTGTCAATCTCTTCATTCAATTCTCTTGTATCTTTATTGGTTCTCTGCTTTGTTGATCTTCACTATAGAGCCCCTACTTCCCCCAGGCCTGGAACCCTTGGATAGGGCCCACTTTCCCGTATGCATCTCCCAATCCAAACCAAATAATATTGCATCCGCCGATCACAACCTAACCAAAGCAACGATTGCCATCTCAACATGCTTCACCTCAGACTGTATCCAGAGACTTCACGTGTGGAATGACAACCCTTCAGCTTCATTACTCGGGTGAGACCTTTCCTTTAATAGTACACTCTAATTTCATCTCAGGTAGTTCACTTTCTAACAAAGTCCCATAACCTAGATATACACCAGTTTCTGTGAGAGAGAGCTTATGTGCACACGTATCCATAAACTACTGCAAAATATATACCTGAAAGCAGTAGTACACTAGAGTTTTCAGTGAGTACCTCCCTAACACTTCCTCTCCACTATTCCAAGCTTGGGATCCATGATTGCTCAACAAATTGTTTGGCTGCATATGTTAACTCTCTTTTCAATCACCAGGTTCCAGATGCCACCAGGATGCTGGCCAGGCTTCCCTGGATTGAAGACCCCACCAATGTGTCCTGGAGCTCAGCTTCCCCAGAGACACACCCTACTCGGGAAAGAGAGAGGCAGACTGGGGGTATGGACCGACCAGTCAACGCCCATGTTCAGCGGGGAAGCAATTACAGAAGCCAGACCTTCTACTTTCTGCAACCCTCAACGACCCTGGGTCCATGCTCCCAGAGGGATAGAGAATGGGAAAGCTACCATGGGAGGGGGTGGGTTATGGGGATTGGGTGTTGGGAATTGTGTGGAGTTGTACTCCTCCTACCTTATGCTTTTGTTCACTAATCCTTTCTTAAATAAAAAATTAAAAAAAAAAAAGATACATTTTCTCATTTCATGGGCTGCTCAAGCAGGAGATTTCCTAATAATACCCCCCGCCACACGCCACACACACACACACACACCAATAGTCCTTAAAGACTTCAGGTAGGCCTTTCATTGTCTAATCACCTAATAAGAAATGGACGAAAGAAAAAAAATAAAGGGGATGTTCTATTAATGTGATTAATGAGAGCAAAAATTTGCTTTACAATTATAATTATGGTTGAGTTAATTTGCAAGTATACCAAGTATCCCTCTTGCGTTCAAATAGAATGTTACTAGCAAAGGCTGAGCATATGCTAAAGCTCTGAGGAACACACTCAGTTGATTGAGTTTCTCCATTTATGCTCTTTGCTAATATGTTATCTTTCCTAACAGCTGGGCAGTTTGTTGACAAGAAAGTTGTCATGAACTGGGTTGCAGAGAATCTAGGCCCTAGGGGAAACCCAACATAATGATGCAAAATTTAAGACTCAGGAAATGCAAATAGACATGCTGAAAAGCAATTACAGGGTACTTAGGATATCTTAATTTAGGACCATTTCCTGCAGAGTGGCTAATGCATTCCTTGTCACTTGTTACTAAAATTAAACACTTAGTTTCAGTTCTCAGTCAGGTATAAGTTACTCTTTTCCCACTCAGTGTAAGGAACTTGTAATGACTATATCTGAATTACAGTAGTGTCAGAACTAAGAAAATATAATCAAATCCTCAGATAAATTTTATTTGTCCATCTACTTACTCCATGATGCACTAAGCGTCTTTGATACCATAGTGCATCATTTTTTTAATAGCCTTCTCTTCTTTGTAATAGGATTATCTTACTAATAATTATTACTCAAAATGAACAGTACAAATGGTGGCCCAAACTTCATGTATATGGCCATAAGAGTAAAAAATATGGAAATATAGTACAGCAATGACATTAATATAGTGTTTAAAACACCTAACACTACATATATATATATATATATATATATATATATATGTTAATATTGAAGAGTGATTAATTATTAAAGTAATTATCAAACTTTGTGGTCTATAAATTTGTCAATTGCTATGTAAAAATCAGAAGTTTTTGCATATTTATGTTCAGTAGCCTATAAGTCCATAGGTTGATTATCTTTGCTCATGTTTAATTAGGTTTTTAAAATTTAAAAATCTCATTCTACAATAAGCAAGAGATTTAGAAACAGAAAAATCTCCATACCCAAGAATTTATTTTTCAAAGATCAGTAAATATCCAAAGTTATAAGCAAACATAGAAGCACAAATGGCTTTTGGCCATTTGACATTCATTCTTACAGTTTTTGAAAGATTTTGCAGTTTAAGAAGTTTAAGAAAGTCATTTGTTGGGGGTTGGGCCATAGTGCAGTGAGTTAACCGCACATGGTGTGAAGTGCCAAGACCAGCTCAGGGATCCTGGCTCAAGCCCCTGGTCCCCCACCTGCAGGGAGGTCACTTTACAAGTGGTGAAGCAGGTCTGCAGGTGTCTCTTTCTCTCTCCTACTCTGTCTTCCCCTCCTCTCTCCATTTCTCTCTGTCCTATCCAACAACAATGACAGCAATAATAATAATAATAACAACAATCACAAGGATAAACAACAAGAGCAACAAAGAGGAAAAAATATCCTCCAGGAGCAGTGGATTCATAGTGCAGGCACCGAGCCCCAGCAATAACCCTGGAGGCAAAAAAAAAGTGGGGGAGATAGTCTAGTTGTAGTGCATAGGACTTGCATTTATTTATTCCTACATTTATACCTACATTTATTCCCCAACGTCATATATGCGACAACTAAGTGGTGTCTTGGTTCCTTTCTCTCATAAAAATAAGCATAAACAAGTAATTTCAAAAAAAAGTTTAACACAAAAAATGTTATTAAAGCTCCAATTAAAGGATCTTCAACAGAAATTAATTATTCTTATGAAAGAGTTTATTTTTCAAACATTTATAAAAAGTGATGAAATAATAAAAATATTGGGAATTTATTAATTTATCCAAAATAGGTGCCTGTTTTTTGGAGTGCATAGTCAAATATTGCCCATGAGTTATTTGCCAGTGCAAATAATTTAGTTTTGAAATCACTGCCAAGATAACACCTGAAATTGTTCTTCCTTTCTCTCAGTGTCTAGAAATACTACATATTACTTCACAAATTGGGTGTTCCAATAACAATTTACAGGTTTTACTATTATTGTTATTATTATTGCATGTAGGTACATGTGGAAATAAAAGTTATGGTGATAGAGAAAAACTGTGGCATATAAGAAATAAGATCACAAAACAAACAAAAAACAATCGTTGAATGATCAAGAAGGTGGCATAGGAATTTTGTTTCTTCCCAACTTTTAGATCTCATTCTTAGATATGCATCCTTCAAGGCAATCATCAATTTTGTTCAATTTACTGTCCTTCTTCTTTTCATTACTATGTAAAGATTGCTCCAAAACATGCATTTAAATTTTTATGTAGTGCTTGTTTTATTATACTAATAAATCCTCCTTCTGTTTGCCAAAGGCCTAGAATGAATGTGCAGAGTCTATATGTAAATTGTCTTTAATTATACAGAGCTATATTTAAGAGCAGACGAGTGCTGTTTGAAAGAAAATATAAGACTGAAGCATAGTTTTCTTGTTTGCTTAGGTCAGTGGGGGTTGTCTCAAAAATTCCACTCATTGAAGCATCTTCTGCTTCCACAGTAAAGGGGGAGGGGTGTTAACCCTTATATTTTTTATATTTACTTATTTATTTTGCCTCCAGGGTTATGGCTGGGGCTCAATGCCTATACTATGAATCTGACTGCTTCTGTGATCATTTTTTGGGATTTTTTTTTTTTTTGGATAGAACAGAGAGAAATTTGGAGGGGAAGGGAAGATAGAGAAGGAAAGAGACAGAGAAACACCTACACAGCTGCTCTATCACTTGTGAAGCTACCCTGCCCGCCCCCCCCCCCCCCGCCGGCCCCTGCAGGTGTTTTGAACAGGTATTCTTGCATATGCGTGTCCTTGTGCTTAACCTGGTGTGCCACTGCTCAGCCCTCGAGGTTAACCCTTTTATAAGTGAGATTTAAATACTCTTTCCTACACTGTACAGTATAAGTAAAGGCATATATATAATAATATATATAATTATATATATATACATATATATATTTAGCTATAGGAGTGAAGAGATATCATTGTGATAGAGCTTCAAACACCAGATGTATAGTTAAAAAAAAACTAGTTAATTCTGTCTTGCATTTGAGTTCTGAAAACTTTTCTTTCCAAGGGATCTGTTTGATTAGCATAAAATAGTTTAAGTGTACCAGTTGGTAATGATAATGTGTGTGCTTAATTGGTTTGCCACTGCCTGCCCCTCATTTCTGCACCAGTTGGAAATTTCTTAATTCCCACCTTTTGTTACACAAAATCTCAGGCATATACAAATAGTTACAATTTTGCTGAGATAGACACACAACAAGTTTAGTGATAAGATACACAGACATGTTTGGGCACATGCATAACTAGTTACAAAATCAACTTAATATTTATAGGTTCTGTTCTAGGAGTCTCACTGGCAAAGACACAAAATAGGCACACACACATTCACAACACATGTGCATAGAATCACACAAGAATGCATAGGTGTATATATAAGCATGTATCAATAGTGTAGCATGCAGCGTATCTATATAAACATGCAGGATACACAAAGACAAATAAAAGCATAAAAACACAAAATAAGACTGTTAGACTCAACTCTAAGCACACAGACTTGGACAAAATGAAGATACATACAGAACCAACCACTCAAAACATAGAGAAACAACAATCCATTAAAGAGTAAACAATCCATAAACCAATATGAATAGACACATACACTTTAAAGTGACCTATTTACTTTGTATAGGGTATAGAACACCATTTGGGGATCATCTACTGCCCATCTCTAGGCGTGATTTGCCGTAGCTCAGTGAAATATAAAACTGATGTTATAGTAAGTAGGATGCAACTGTACCCTCAAATGAAGAAATCACTCAATATACCAATGAAAAAGGAAATTCTGAAAAATACTCCCCACCCCCAGTATAGGACATTGAAAGTCATATGAATAGTAGACCAAAGGAGTCTTTAAAATGATAGTAAATAATGTTTGAGTGGCATCTTATGTATCCCAAGAGCTTTTATAACCTTCAAGTTCTTCATATTATACCTATATTATGGACAGCTATACAGGTTTGATCTAAGTCTTATTTGATCTTCTGAGCAACTCAGTTAGACAAGTAGATTTATTATTCTCATATTACACTGTGAAATTGGAAATGACATTATGATTCTTTTTAACTTCAAGGATGTAGAAAGGAACCTCAGAGGGATAAAGTACCCTCTTCAATGATACTGCAGGACAAACTCAGTTCAAATTCAGAGTTGGTTTCACCCTGATAAAGAGCTGTGCAGGACTTGTCCAGGTATAAAACATACATGCCTCAATAACAAGGGTGCATTAAGCTCTGGAAATAAAAAGAGCAATGTGTACATCTGAAATGAGGAGTCATAGCTATAAAATAACAAGGAATGCGCCTATGTGAGGTAGTTGCTGTTGTTCTCCATAGCATGTGGACCAATGTCTTTATAATAGATTCAGCATCTGTTGCTTCCTATTCTGTTGGGTGTTGAGTTGATCTAGTATTTGGGAGATTTCTCCTTCCTTCAGATGTTCACTTGGAGCCAGAGATAGTTAACCAGATAGGGTGCCTGCAGAAACTATGCATGTATAAGACCTTTACATCCTCCCTCAACAAAAATGTTCATTTTGTATTTTCTATATCTGTGTCTAAATGGAAATAAAATTGGGAGTGAAGACAAATTGACATGTGGAATTATCTTTGAAACTTCTCTATTAGACTGTGGAGATAGTTGTATGCGTGAAGTCATGCTTATAAAATCTAACAGCCAGCTTACAACTGTGAAATACTTGAGAAGTTATATGCGCTTCCCCTAAAAATCGATCTGTGCTAGTTGCTAATGGGAATCTAGACATGAACAGTTTTATTTCTTTATCAAAACACAGACAGTGATTTTAAATTATAGGATAATTAGAAAAATATAAATCAAAGATAGACTGTAATCAAAGAGATAAATTTAGAGTAAAGATAATATATTTTTGCTTTGATTTATACAAACTGAATTAAACTGGATGGAGTCACATCCCAAAATGTAAAAAGCTGATTTAAAATGGAAATTCTTGTAATATGTGTATAGAAATGTAATTTTAAATGATTATAAATGTTAGAAACCATACAAAAATTTAAAGTTGTTCCCATATCTATGCTTTCTATTGTTATAATTTGGATGAATTTATCTGGTGCTGTAATCTACAGGCTTATAATATTTAATTCCGTGATAATTAAAGCCAGACTCAATGTCTGAAACCTTAAGAACATAGAGAGAATATGATAGTGTTTGGCAGACACATTTCAAAGTGAGATGGGAAATTGTATTCGTGTGCTAAACACTGTATTGTAAATCACTAAATTCTAACCCCCTCCAATAAAGTAACTTGGAAATAAAAAAAAATTTGGGAGGAGAAGGAGAGAAAGAAAATTGTAGTTTAAGTAGTCATGAGAGATCTTACAAAAGAATGGGGAAAGGGAGTAGGGCGTAGCTCAGCGGGTTAAGCGCAGGTGGCGCAAAGCACAAAGATTGGCATAAGGATCCCGATTCGAGCCCCCGGTTCCCCACCTGCAGGGGAGACGCTTCACAGGTGGTGAAGCAGGTCCGCAGGTGTCTATCTTTCTCTCCCCCTCTCTGTCTTCCCCTCCTCTCTCCATTTCTGTCTGTCCTATCCAACAACGATGACAGCAATAACAACAACAACGATAAACAACAAGGGCAACAAAGGGAAAATAAAATAAATAAATAAATGTAAAAAAAAGAAGGGAAAATTATCTCATAATTACATCAGAATTTAGACAAAAGGAGAATCAGATAAAGAGTACTTGAGAGGATAGTTCCTGAGAAGAAACGGAAAATATATATAAATATATATCTCACTAATTTAATTTCATCTAAATTACAAGTCAACAAATGCAAACCAATATTTAAAAGTTGGTAAGAGGACAGTGTTGCAGAGTATTATATCAGAATTATAACGATGTATTTTTGAAAGACAGAAAAAAAATCATACACCATAATAATTATGCTTGACCTTTCTCAACATTAAAAAAATATTTTGATCCAAATACAAGTTACATATTGGCACAGTTACTTACAATGAATAAAACTGGTGCATAATTATATGAAGAATTTACAAAGAGTGGCTACAAATCAATATGAAAATAGCAAGTTGACAAAAGGGCAAAATATAATGAAAATGCTATTCTAAAAGAGAGGAAATACAAATAGTGAGATATTTATCTTACATAATCATGACTATATAAATTAAAATGATAGTGAAATGCCATTCTGCAATAATTATGTTTGCAAAATTTCAGACAGCTGCCAATGGTGTGAAAAAAATATAACTAAAACTGCTCATGAGAATGTACAACGGTAAAATACTTTTGATTCAAGTTGCAAATATTTTGTGACTTTGGCATTGTTATTTACCTTTTAAAAACCACTTTCATTAGTTCATATGTGTAAATAGAGCATATATGTATGCACATTTATGATACATTTATATAATGTATAAATATAATACATATACATATGTGCATATGTCCTAGAAAAGTCATTTCATCTTAGTAAAATCAGTCAATTGAGATAATTACATTGTAGCATTGCATATAAAAATCAAATTATTAGAAGTATCTTAAATGTTTCTCAACAAACTATGATTGAATAACTGGTGGTATAAACACTTAAGTGCACTAAAAAGTAAACAACTATACAATAATGATAACTAATAGACTAGTATGGCATGCTTAGAAGCAACCACATCATCCAGGTAAATAGTACTGAAGTTGGTGCTTCATTAGTTAAGTGAAGGAAGTCAACCACACAATGATATATTAAACTGTTATTTCTGTATGTAGTGTCCAGAATTGACATATGTATATAATACAAAAAGTAGATTCAGAAGTGCCTTTAGCTGGGATTACATAGGAAGTGACTGATACTGGGTATGAGATTTCATTGGGGAGGTGGTTTGATGAACCTTTTCCACAATTGTTTGTGGTAATAGTTCAGAACTCTGAGTATACTAAAATAAGTTGAATTCCACACAAGCAAGATAAATAGTACATGAACTATGTTTTTTAAAAGTTATTAAAAATACCCCCAACATAATCACATGAAAATATAAAGTAAAGAGAAAAATAGGGAGTCGGGTGGTAACTCAGTGGGTTAAGAGCATCTGGTGCAAAGTGCAAGGACCGGCATAAGGATTCCAGTTCGAGCCCCCAGCTCCCCACCTGCAGGATAATCGCTTCACAGGCAGTGAAGCAGGTCTACAGGTGTCTATCTTTCTCTTCCCCCTCTCTGCCTTCCCGTCCTCTCTCCATTTCTCTCTGTCCTATCCTACAATGACATCAGTAACTACAACAATAAAACAACAAGGGCAACAAAAGGGAATAAATAAATAAAATAAAAAAGAGAAAAATAAATTGCAACAAATTTATTTTATGTGATTCTAATTATTTCAAATGAGGAAACATGCAAAATATTCTGGGAAGACAAGTTTTGGACCATAAATGTGTTTGTAGTCAGAGATTAGATTAAGCTGATCTGCTAAGAAAAAAGCAAAAAAATATATACAGTAATAATAATAGATATCACAATCTCCAACTTCAATTTATACTACAAAGTAATATTAATTAAAATGTATGGTACTGGAAGGAAAATGGATATGTGGACCAATGGAACAGAATCAACAGCCCACAAATAAACCTACACATATACAACGCCCGAAAGTACATCAAAGGGTAATGCCGACTTGTCTAGACTCTATTGAAAATCTATATGGAGAGTAATTAAGTGAATAAAAATGGAAATGCCTTATGATCCAGCAATACTACACTTAAGCATTTATCCAAAGGCCATGAAATGCTAATTCAAAGGCATATACATAGCCCTGTGTTTATTGCTTCACTATTCACAATAGGCAAAGAATGGAAAGAACCTAAATGCACATCAATAGATGACTGGCTACAAAGTTATGGGATTATATATTCCAAGAAATACTATTCTGAATATGGGCCCCAGATCAGATCCAATTGATGGGGTTTACAGTCAACAATATTTATACACCTTTCCCATATTTGGGAGCTACTCTTTTCCCTGGTCCAGCTTTCTGGTCCTTTTTCCAGGCATGACATAATATCCCCAGACAATAACTTAGATCCATCTGCATATCTGATGTCAGGCTCAGGAAAAATAAAAAATCTAGTATAGCCATGGGCTCTTTGGAATACAACTAAAATAGGACTACTAACTATCTACAAAATGGAGACCCCCCCCCCAAACCCTTCATATGAACTTTTCCAGTCTTTAGGTTCATGATTAGTCTACATTTTCTGGCTCTAAATGTCAACTCTTTTTTCAGCCACCAGGTTTCATATGCTAACATGATGCCAAACAGACTTCCCTGGGCAGATGACCCCACCAATGTGTCTTGGAGCCCCGCTTCCCCAGAACCCCACCCAACTAGGGAAAGAGAGAGAGAGGCTGGGAGTATGGATCGACCTGCCAATGCCCATGTTCAGCAGGGAAGCAATTACAGAATCCATACATTCCATCTTCTGCACCCCATACTCTGGGTCCATACTCCCAGAGGGATAACGAATAGGAAAACTATCTGGGGATGGAATGGGGTATGGAGTTCTGGTGGTGGGAATTGTGTGGAGTTGTACCCCTTTTATCCTATGGTTTTTGTCAGTGTTTCCTTTTTATAAATAATTTTTTTTAAAAAAGAAATACTATTCTACAGTCAAAAAGATGACATTGTGTCCTTTGGGACAAAATGGATGGAACTGGAGGTGATTATTCTTAGTAAAATAAGAAAAGTGAAATAAAACTACCAGATGGGTTTGCTCATATGTAGAATCTAGAAATCTAGAGAATTGAAATACATGAACTTGAAAAAATAAATAAAAGAAGAGGAAAGAGAAAGGGGGTAACAACAACAAACTAGAAGCAAGTTAACTGTCACTAAAAGACTTTTTGAGAACTATGGTGGTTATATTTGGGAGTATGAGGCACAGAACTTGGATGTTTTAAGCTCATATGGTTAAAGTAGTAACTTCTGCAACACATAATGTTCCTGGTTCCATACTCCCAAAGGTATAAAGAATAGGAAAGCTTCCAATGGAGGGGATGGGAATTGTGTGGAATTGTACCCCTCTTATTCTACAGTTTTGTCAGTCTTTATTAAATTAATAAAATAGTATCTGAAAAATAGATGAGAAACTTTGTGGAGTAATTAGGTCTGATAAGTGATAGAAAGTAAGAAATATAATTAATTTTAATTCATCTTTTATTAAAGAAATACACACATTGTGTTCATTCACTCAATGAAAGAATTATCTATTGCTTGGATGTGTTTTGTCTCTTCCAAAATTGTTCTCTCTGCTTTTTGTGCTTGCTCACACTCTCTGCTACCTTGATATAATTTCACAATGACAGCTCTAGCAGTTTTCATCATGTGCTGGCTTATCATTTAAACATGGTCCACATTCTGCAACTGACAATATGTGACTCCAGTGTCTTCTACCAGTCTTACCACCTGTTCACTGTCCATTGTGTTGAGAGCAGGATGATCAAAGATACATTCATCAGAGTACTTAGATCAAATTGGGGGATACTGGACTCAAATAGTGATTCTGTAAGTAAGATAAGATTATACTTTGACAAATGTTTGCACACAACAAAACAAGTGTGTAGCAGTGGGTGACTGGGGGCAATATATAGGATATACAAGGAAGATGTCTTGAGAACACATTTGAGTTCAGGTCAGAGAGATGAGTAATCATGAGTAAGCAGAAAATTGCTATATTAACAACTCATTTTTTTCTTAATCTCTGATAAACAATGGTCTGTTTCCTTAAAACACATTCTATTTTTTCAGATTGTTGGCACATGCTATTTTTTTTTCTTAGAACATGTCTCCTCATGCTGGGAAATTGTGCAGATGCAGTCACATCTGCCATGTTGTCCCCTCAGGCTATTGCTAGTTCCCAGAGAGTTGGGACATTCTCTGAGCGCCTGTTCTGCCATGTTGTGCCCTCAGGGCATTGTCTATTTCCCCGCAATAGTTGAAGTGCTTTGGTTACTCCTACCCCTTCCCATTCTCAGGAGAGTTATTATCCTACCCTGGAGTGCTATGGTTAATCCTCCCCCTTCCCATTCTCACAAGAGCTACTCCCATAAAAGCCCTTCTTCCGCACCTCTCTCTCTTGCTGGCTTCTTCACTTCAGTGTTTAGACGTAGGAAAGGTCACTGCATGAGGTGGCCATTTTTGCTACCTCCACGTGGCCCAACCTGCTTCTCTCTCACCCAACTCTGAGGTGCCAGCGCAAATAAAGATTTGTGTTCCCTCTTCGTTCCGGATCTCCTCTCTCTCTTCTTCGTGGCACAGCCCGACATCCTCAGAGTTTAACCTGTGGGAGTTCATGTTTTAGATTTCATATTTTCTATGAAACTTTTTCAGTTCCCCAGTAAACTGTCATAGACTTTAATTTCACCTTTTATAATGTAGTGTTGATGCCCCAGTCTCTCTTTTAGCAGAACTTTTCTGATGACATGCAACAAGTGCTTAGATAGTTTGATTAAGCACTCAGTGATGAAATTTATCAACTAAGTCAACTAACCATAGAATGAACAGTTGGATGCCTGTATAGTAGAATCTGTCAAAAAGAAAGTATTTCTCTGAATTACTTTTATTCTTCCTGTACCTGCAAAAAACATTACTATAACTGTGGCTCTGCCTTTCAACTATAGGTGCTCCTCTGGTAACAGCTGAGTCCTATTTGCAGTATTCCCAAATGTGTAGAAGCTATATATTGATACCTTTAATCCTGACATTGACCCCTCACATGCCAAAATATTAGCATCTGTGGGACTATGTGAAAGCTTGGTAGAACTTAGGGGAGCTCTCCCATCCTTGGATAGAGGTCTGGAAAGAAACCTCACTTGTTAGCCTCTCTCCTTATAGAGATGAGCCAAGAGGGAAAAGTCTCCCAGACTCAGTTTCTCCTTGTTAGTCTCTCAAGCTCACAGAAAGCCTACAATCCTCTCACACTTAGTTTCCCTTGCTAGCAGCAGGCCAAATGGTTGCCTGCTTTAGGGTTCACTCAAAGTTCACACATCCACTTCACCTTTTGATCATAAAGGAGAACACACTCTATCATACACCCCCAAAACCAGACAATGAAAAGCACCCAAATTTTATTTCCTTGTGTCCTTTGATATCTGCGATTTATATCAAGTTTTGTTTTTCTTTTCTCTACCTCACCTTACTGGTTTAAGCACCCTATGCTTCTTTCAAATGCCTTTGGATAATTAACCTGCCTGCATCATGGAGAATAATCATTTTGACCTTTATGCATTGCATCAATTCTTGTCATACCAGCCCCCTACCATAGGGGCAAGCTGACCTTTAAAAAACCTGTAATTTCTGACATATGTGAAAAATGTTCTTTATTTAACTCTCTATATAAACCTGTACCCATCTCCAAATAAATGAGTGTTTGTATCAGAATACTCCCTGATGCCTCCTTTCTGTATCACACAGTCACTAGAACTGGTGAGGGAGGATCGGTGACTTACCCCCTGGCTGGATCCACTCCATGTGAGTGCCAGCAGGCATCTGCTGCATACAAACACATCTTTTCAAAAATTTATTTAATACTGATTGACAAGATTTTAGGATAAGAAAGGTACAATTCCACACAATTCCCACTGTCAGAGTTCCATATCCCACCCCTTCTATTGGATGCTTTCCTATTCTTTGTCCCTCTTGGAGTATGGACCCAGGATAATTATAGGGTGCAGAAGATCAGAGGTATGGCTTTTGTAATTGCTTCTCCATTGGAAATGTGTGTTGGCAGGTTGTTTCATACTTCCAGCCTGTAAAAACTCATGTTGAGAAGCTAAGATCCCTCTGGAGGTCTTCTGAGTTTATAGACACCAGCATATGGTAGCAGGTCATCTTTCTGCAGAGGTCTGAATCATTATCACACCTGTCTTAAGAGATTATTTCAGTAATCATACTTTTGTTATAATTCTAGATTTAAAAAAATTGTTTCACCTTTTGTTTCTCATCCTTGTGAGAGAAAACTCTCTTTTTTAATTTTATATTTAATTTATTGGAGAGAGATATGAATTGAGAGTAAATGGGGAGATACTGAGAGAGAGAAGGAAAGGAGGGAGGGAGTGAGAGAAAAAGAAATAGAGAGAGACCTCAGTACTGCTTCACCAATCATAAACCTTTCCCCCCTACAGGTGCGAAAAGACTTGAACTTGACCAAGATTTGAACCTGGGTTCTTATGCATGTTTGTAACATGTGCACTCACCAGAGGAAGTTCTTTTTCACTCATCCACTCACTATTCCCATTTTACTGGAAGTCCTTTTTTCTGCTAACAGTTCTAGTTACCAGGTTATAGGCTCATACCTAGTTGACTAGGGAATGCATCACATTCTCTCCATTGAAATGACAAACATGGTGATTTCTGTCTTTTAGTAAGTTCACAAAATGAAGAAACAGTTACAAAAACTTTCAGAAGTAGACAATATCATAATAGAAATTTCCAGTAGTGCCCTAATATCAAGTACTTTCAAAATTCACTAAATTCATACATTCTATTGGCTTATGTGTCTTATGTGGGGTATTATCTGAAGACATCTGCAAAAGAACATTAAGATCATCCTAGAGATATAGTATGTGGCAGCTCTGTATCTGTCATTTTGACTCTTGTCATCCTTTATAGGAAAAGAATGACTTATTTTCCTCTGGTGCTTTCTTAGATTATTTTAACTGATGCAAAAGTACTTTGTAACTAACAGTCCCTCTGTTAAGATGTTGAAGATATTGTGCCCTTCCAGCAGCCCTTCTTTCTTCTCTCTCTCTCTCTCTCTCTCTTCTTCTTCTTCTTCTTCTTTTTTTTCAGAGCTCTGCTCAACTCTGTTGTTGGGGATTGAACCTGGGACCTCTGGATATAACCGTTAGGCTATCTCTTTATCTTTCCCCTCATTCTTTGAAATGTTAAAAATATCTAAACCTCCACCTTTTAGTTCACCCCAAACCTTACAAATATATCTACCACAATATGGCCTCAGTACATGACAATATGTTTACATTTTAATGCATGCATCTAACACTTTATAGCTGGGAGAGAAAAAAATAAAACTTTACTTTTTAATTTTTTAAAAAAATTTTATTTATAAAAAGGAAACATTGACTAAACCATAGTCTAATAGGGGCGCAACTTCACACAATTCCCACCACCAGAACTCTATATCCCATACCCTCCCTGGTAGCTTTCCTATTAAAAAGAAAACTTTGTTAATGCATAAGGACTTCCACTTTTTCTCTCTCCCAAAGGACTTTATGGAGTATAACTGTTGGTTTCTGTTAGCTCCTGGTGCTGCCTTTATGGTCGAGAGTCTACCTAAAGATGATTAGAGAACTAGAAAGAGCAACAGGGTTAAAATTATAGACAGTGACAAATAACTGAAGAAGAGAAAACATGTGGAAGGATAATTTAAAACTCTGCTTAGTCTGCTTGGGATTTTGAATGGTTCAGAAAAGTATTTTTTAACTTGTATTTTAAAAGAGTTTAGAATAAGGAAAAATGTATTTTGAAGACTTACAGCCATGCATGAGGTAAAGGAGTTGAGTGTGAAGAGTTTAATGTGGTGTGATGAGGTTCATGGATACTCTATTTGCCATCTATTAATATATTTCAGAGGAATTAATTGTCTCAGTTACTCATGGCTGTCATATGAAGTGTAAGAACTAAAATCCTTACTAGAATTTCATCTTAAACTAATTGATTTATTTTATTTTGAATTATTATTTATTTTTTTTCCTTACATTTACAATATAGAGCAGTTTTCTGGAAGGCCAAGATTTGATATCACCCACAATACCTATATCTATGCTTTGTATATAGAACTCACTTTATGCTTATTGAAAAAAAGTTCAATATGTATGGCAAAATGTTTAATTTACAGGTGAATAGAATTCAGTTATTCAACTTTGCTCTAAGTTTTCACAGTATATTTAAAATGTGATCATTTAGGAGGATATAGCTGACCAGGTAGGGTGTCTGTTCTGCCCAAGTTGAGCCACAAGACCACACAGGCAGTTCCATGACTTATCAAAAATTTATTTTTATCATTATTTGAGTCCATTTCACATTTGGCCTTAATGCTTAGCCAGCCAAATCAACTAGCTTATTCTGAATATTTGATTTTTTTTACCAGTGTATGTGTAAAACAAATCATTCCATAAGTGAACTGATGGCAATATAAAAAATGCTTTATGGCCATCTTGAGATTTTTTTATATTATAGACCCTTTAAATTTTATTTCTATTAATTTTCTGCATTCCTATGTTCCCTATAAAAGGCTTTGTATTAGTATTCAAAAAAGAAATGAAAATAAAATAGAGTCTCATATATACTAAGAAACTTTCACAAAGTTCAAATTGCTGTGAGTTTTTCAATTGAGATTTAAACCCAGTACTGTCTTATGTCCCAGCCCCATAACCTTCTCTCTGTGCTGTGCCTTATTCCTATTGGAAGAGCTGTTACTACATCTATCTTAGTTAATAACACTTTATACCTATTTTCTGTCTAGTTTTAAATATTCAAGCCTACTGTCTTGTTCACCTGCTCCTATTCAGCAATACATATGGGCGTAATATGCTTTTGCCTTAGGGTGAACATAAATTCTATGCCTCTTGGTATTTAAGGAAAATAGTATTCACTGTCCTTTTAGTGCTGCATTTTGGACTCTTATATCTTGAATGATCTCCTTGGACTTGATTTTTATGTTCACTTCTTCAGTAACAGATAACCTTCTCCTTCAGTGCTGCTTTCTCAATTGCACTGTTTCTAGTTTGTCTGGCCTCGCCTAGTCCACATTTATCTCAAATATGTATCACTAAATGAACCAGTTTTGACTGTGTATGCTTCTAGAGATCTGTGTCCAGCTCTGCATTTTCAGAAAGTTTTAGGTGATCTGGCTTTGCAAGGACAAAATTTAGGTGAAAGGCTAATCAGCACTTAGTCTAGAAGTGAAATGTTAGCAAGTTCCCTTTCTTACAAGAAAATAATCAACCTCTGTTACTAACCTTATAATAAGGTGTTGGTAGGTTGGCAGGGGATCATTTTTACATTAGTTTAACTGAATAAAGATTAGGTTAAATTTTATCATTTATTTAGACTAGCTTAGGCTGCAATTCTATTCCCTTTAAATAAAAAGAATTGCCCAAGGACTCAAAGAAACTTATTAAGAACATAAGACAGGTATAACTGTTGATGATCAAGGGGCCTCTAGGTTGGATTGTTTTCTCCCCCAGATAAGTTCTCTTTCTTCTCTGAGTTTCATCCTCCTCTTTCCTTCTTTTCCCTGTTGGAATAGTTTTCTATCTATAATTATTCTAGTCTTGGCCCTTTCCCTGCTTATAGAGCCATGATCTCCTAGAAATGAATTGGTAAAGAGAAGATTTCTCCAAGTCATCACTGATAGTCAAGTGTATACAAGGACATGCAGGAACACACACACATAGAGAATAGCCACATTGTAATGATTATTATTATTTATTTATTATCATTTTATTGGAGTTTTGACATTTACAGAACAGTTGTTGACACATAACCTCCCCCTTGATAATTGTCTATAGACAAATACAGCTTAAGTACTTTTCCATCATCATGAACTAGGACTCCAAAATTCTTAGCCTCCCTCCCCAGTGTCTTTTGCTTTTGTGCAATATATCATACCCAGTAAAAGTTTTACTTTGTGTTTTCCCTTTCTGTCCTTGTATCTTAAGTTCTACCTATTTACTCATCTTCTTTATGGCTTATCTCACATAACATAATACCTTCAAGTTCCATCCAAGGTGAGGCAAAGATGATCATTTTTAAGAGTTGAGAGTAATATTTCACTGTATATATATATATATATATATATATATATATATATATACATACATATACTACAACTTTCTTAGCCTCTCAGTTGTCATTGAACATCTGTGCTGCTTCCAAGTTTGAGCTATTAGGAATTGTACTATGAACATACATGTACATACTTCTCTTTGGATAAGTATTTTTGTTTCATTTGGATAAATCCCAAGGAGAGAAATTACTAGGTTACAGGGTAGATTTACTTCTAGCATTCGGAGAAATCTCTAGACTGTTTTCCACAAGGGTTGAAATAATTTATATTTCTACCAAAAGTGTAAAAGTTTTCCTTTTCCTTCACATCATCTCCAACATTTGTTGTTTCTATTCTTTCTAATGTATATCATTCTCACAGGTGTATACTGGAGTGACATTAGTGTCTTTATTTGCATCTCTTTGGTAGTGACTTTGGGTACTTTCTGATATGTCTGTTGTTCCTCCAGATTTTTTTTCTATGGTGAAGATTATGTCCATAACTTTTCCACATATTTTAATTTTTTTTTGTTTGTTGTTGTTACTGCTGCTGCTGCTGAGTTTAATTAACTCTTTGGGTGTTTTCCTGTTTTGTTGATTTTTCTCTTTGGTGTGGAGAATATTTCCAGTTTGATCTAGTCCTATTTATTTTTAAATATTTTATTTATTTATTTATTGAAAAAGATAGGAGGAGAGAGAGAAAGAACCAGACATCTTTCAGGTACATGTACTCCTGGGAATCAAACTGAGGACCTCATTCTTGAGAGTGAAGTACTTTGTACACTCCACCACCTCCAGGATCATTCTCCAGATTTTTTCTATGGTGATGACTTTCCCCATTCACTCACCCCAAATTTGTAGTAGTTGTTGTTAACTGCTTCTGCTGAGTTTAATTAACTCCTTAGGTCTCTTTCTGTTTTGGTGATGGTCCCCCTTGATGAGCAGAATACTTCCAGTTTGATCTAGTCCTGTTTATTTATTTATGCTGTCATACTTGAGTCTTTGAAGACAGTTCTGAATCATAGATGGTGAAACATTCTGCTAATTTTTTCTTCTATGTACTTGAAGGTTTTGGGTCTTATGTCCATGTCTTTGATTCATTTGGATCTGACTTTTTTGCATGATGATATGTAGTGATCCAATTTTATTTGTTTGCCTGTATCAACTCAATTTATCCAACATTATTTATTGAAAATAATGTCCTTTATCTATTTAGTATTTTGCATCCCTTGCCAAAATTGTGTTGCCTTCAGATGTGATGTTTCTTTCTGGACTTTACCACATTGTAATTTGTCTGTATGGTATATTACATATCTTTATTAATATAAATAATTATTACATATAAAATAATACATTAATAATAAAAAATTCTTTTTCATCCACACAATAACATGAAGTAGACTGTTCCAGTATCATAATTTCCATCTTGTAGATGGGAAAACAGATTTGCAAAGAATCAAATGAGTTGTTTTTTCCATCTCTCACTCTTGAAGTCATTTTGCACACTGACATCCATATGTCTGTGCTGGAGTAGACTATCAATACAGTCCTGTTGACAATAGGATAAACTATGAAAGTCCTCAAATGCTTATACACTTTGTTTCTTATAATAAATATTTGTTTAATCTATTTTTTGTTGTCTTCAGTGTTTCATTGGTCTGAGATGACTTTTTTTTTCTGAGTAGAGAGAGAGACTGTGTGAGAGAGGAAGAAACACGACAATATTTAAGCATTCTCCAAAACTTTTTTTTAATTTGGCCCATGAAGATATAATAAAGCAGGTGTATTATCCAAGTGATTTATAAGATTCAATTTAATTATTATATAAATGACAGAGTTTCATGTTTATCAAAGAGAAAAAAAATAGAGAGGCAAGCCAGAGTAACATTCTGGTACAAACTGTGCCAAGAATTAAACTGGGAACCTTTGGCATGTGTGTCTAGTGCTTTATCAGTTGCGTTGTTTTCTCAGTTAATATTTTCTTATTCTCTTCATTTAGACCACTCATAAACATAATCTTATATCAAACCCTACTTGGCACACTAGCTAATGTTATTATTACCGTAGGTAGTTCTTTAAAAATATTTTAGAGACAGAGAAAGTGAAAGAGACCACAGCACTAAAACTTCTTTTTTTTCTTTTTCTTTTCTACCAGAGCACTGCTCTCAGTTCTGGCTTAAGGTGGTGCGGGGAATTGAATCTAAGAATTCAGAGCCTCAGGGATGAGAGTCTCTTTGTATAACTATTATGCTATCTACTCCCACAGCACTAAAACTTCTTTCAGTGCAGTTGAGGCTGAGATAGAACCTGGATCTTATACATGGCATAACAGCGCATTATCCACGCGAACTGTTTCACTGTCCCTAGACTTAAGTTTTTATGCTCTCAAGAAGTACATATTGCAAGCGATGAATGAATTCTTACATAAGGTTTTTGTTGTAGGCTATGTGCAAACAGAGGGAAGCCAGCATTTGGCAACAGGATCACAGTCTGTCTCACTGAAGGGATCCCATGCTACCGTATTAAGGAGATAAGGGCACACAGAGTGTGAACACAGAGCATCCTCCAGTTACTTTACCTCATGTGTGCTCAGATAAGACCCTCCAGTTAGCACACAGATTGCTTGTGACCAGGTTCAGAATGCCAGTCAGTAGGTAAACTGTGTGTTAATAGAATAAGCCTCCAATTAAGAATAGTGAGTTATTCTCTGGTTAAGAGTTAGACAGGTATATATTGCACAGGTGTCTTGAGCTACCACCTCACTCCTGTAAGAATGGCATACATCAAAAAGGACAGCAGCAACAAATGCTGGAGAGGCTGCGGGGACAGAGGAACCCTTCTGCACTGCTGGTGGGAATGTAAATTGGTCCAGTCTCTGTGGAGAGCAGTCTGGAGAACTCTCACGAGGCTAGACATAGACCTTCCATATGACCCAGTAATTCCTCTCTTGGGGATATACCCCAAGGACTCCATAACACCCAACCAAAAAGATATGTGTACTCCTATGTTCATAGCAGCACAATTTATAATAGCTAAAATCTGGAAGCAAAACAGGTGCCCAACAACAGATGAGTGGCTGAGAAAGCTGTGGTATATATACACAATGGAATACTATGCAGCTATCAAGAACAATGAACCCACCTTCTCTGACCCATCTTGGACGGAGCTAGAAGGAATCATGTTAAGTGAGCTAAGTCAGAAAGATAAAGATGAGTATGGGATTATCCAACTCATCAACAGAAGTTGACAAAGAAGAACAGAAAGGAAAATTAAAAGCAGGATTTGACTAAATCTGGAGTAGGGCATCAAAGTAAAAACCCTAGGGTGAGGGTGAGGGTGGATATTAGGCTTCCCCAGGTGGTGGTAGTGGGGTGGGATGGGACACAGTCTTTTGGTGGTGTTTATCTACACTCCTATTAATTTGTAGTCATATAAATCACTATTTAATTAATATGAGGGGGAAAATTGATTGTATGTCTCAAACTTTTAAAGCATAGACTGAGTATTTTTAATACATAGGCTGAGTCTGTGATATGTTGACTCTCAAAAGCCTAGACTAGGGAGAACAGAAGCAACTGTTGATAAATAATGTCAAAGGACATAAATTATATTGATGTTGGGTATTATGCAGCAAATCCTAACAAAGGGATTTTTCAAAGTTAACCCAACTACAAAATAATGTGATTATAACAATAACTATCTATTGTCTTCTTGAACCCTAACACAGCAGGAACCTCACATTTCCACTATAGAGCCTATATTTCCCCCAGTCTTGGAACCTCTAGGGTGGGGTGCACTTTCTTGCATGCTTCTCTCAATTCATACCAAATAATATTGCATTCTCTGATCCCAACCTAATCAATGGAATGACTACCACCTCAGCATGCTTTACTTCAGACTGTGTCCAGAGATTTCACATTTGGAATGACAACCCTTCAGCTTCATTACTCAGCCACCAGGTTCTAGATGCTAGCATGATGCCGACCAGACTTCCCTGGACAGATGACCCCACCAATGTGTCCTGGACCTCCGCTTCCCCAGAACTCCACCCTACTAGGGAAAGTGAGAGGCAGGCTGGGAGTATGGATCTACCAGTTAATGTCCATGTTCAGCGGGGAAGCAACTAAGGAAACCAGACCTTCCACCTTCTACATCCCACAATGACCTTGGCTCCATACTCCCAAAGGGATTAAGAATAGGAAAGCTATCAGGGGAGGGGATGGGATACAGAGATCTGGTGGTAGGAATTGTGTGAATTGCACCATTCTTATCCTATGGTTGTGTTAATGTCTCCTTTTTTTAAATTAAAAAGAAAAAGAAATACAAGACATACTGGGGGCATTCTTTGACTTTAAAGTTGAAAGAGGAAAAACTTCTAGGAAAAGTGAGGTAATTTTTTGAGAGATTGAAGACTCCATTAGAAAAGAAAATATTGGGTCAGGCAGTAGCACATCTAGTTCAGTGCTCACATTATAGTGTTCAGTAGCCACCTGCAGGGGGAAAACTTCCCAAGTAGTGACACAAGACTGCAGGTGTTTCTCTGGCTCTCTCCCTTTCTGTCTACCGTCTCCTCTCAAACTTTCTCTTTTTCTATCCAACGATAAATAAAAAAATAAAGAAAATGTTAGAATTAAAGAATTAAGAAAGGGGGCCAGGTAGTGGTGCTTCTGGTTAAACACACACATTACAGTGCACAAGGACCCAGGTTCAAGCCCCTGAGTCTAGCATCTAGAACCTGTGGGGGAAAGTTTGATGAGTAGTGACGCAGGGCTGGAGGTATCTTTCTGTCTCTCTCCCTCTCAATTTCTGACTGACTCTATCCAATAAATAAATAAAAATATAATAAAAAAATTTAAAAAGAAGGAAGAACTAAGCAGAAACTGTTAAGAAATAATAGTGGAAAAACGACCAATTCTCATATATGATCAGAATGTAGATGTTCAGGAAGCAAATAAATCCCAAAAAATTTAATCCCAATAAGCTTACACTAAAACATATCATTATTAAACTTTCAAAAGTCAAGGATAAAGAAATACATTTACAAGAGACAAGGAAAACAAGAAAGTGACTTATAAAGGAAGCATAATTAGCAGCACCGGATTTTTCTGAAGGAACCATGGTGACCAGGACAGAGTGAAGAGTATAGTCAAGGTTTTAAAAGAAAATAACTGTCAGCCATATGAACTATATTCTGCAAGACTATGATTCAAATGTGAAAGGCCAATTGAAATAGTACCAGACATACATAAACTGAAATCGTGACATTAAAAGATGTGCCTTGCAAGAGTTACTGAAAGGAGTGTCACAGAGCAGGATACCAGAGACACTCATCTTAGCACAGTGATACACAGTAAAACAAAAGGCCTAGGAACATAAACACTGGAAATATGAAAATACAACCTTAAAGTATGGAAGGGGAAGAAGAAATGGATTATAGATGTTCAAGCAAAGAATGGTGAGACAAGAACAGTTTTAAAAAGATTCTCCTACATGTACTTATATATGTTACATATATAAAATGATATATATGCATACATATATAAATCTAAATATATCATATTTATATGTAATATAAATAAAATATTATAAATGAAATAGAAATATATTTACATGCATAGAGTCATCTATGTTTTATTTACACTGAAAAATAAATGTTGTTCTTAATTGATTATCAGGAAAAAATAACAGAATTGACAAAGCTATATGAGAATATAAATAATAACAAATGCTCAAGTGGCATTTTTCAGTTTTCAAAGCATATTTTATAAACTTAATGTGAATTGATGCTGAAAATAATGCTTTCAGATTAGAGAATTATACAATAATCTTACAATCTTATAAACTATTATTAAATCACTAATAAATTCTTTTGATGTAATTTTATTTATGAGTATATGAAGTTTGATAATACTATGATAATCATTTTACAGATACATTCACTCATTCTTAAAAATATCCAACATCTGACCAGTAGTACAAGATAATTGTTAAAAAATAATAGATAAATACTGTGGACACAGCCCTTTATATACTTAGTTTAATTTTTTATGTCAAGATATTTTTAGATATTATTCTTCACTAGTGTAAATAAAATACGGTATTTTCAAAGTAATCACTTTAGAAGCACTTCTTTTTTTTTTTCAGTTGAAAAAGGGAGATTGACTCATAGAACATAGATTTCTCCCCAGGACTAGCCTTGTTGGAAACTCAACCTTTACCACAGTTCAGAGATCAACTTGTCAAGGCTAAAATACATTGATTTTTCTCTACAAGTGCTAGTTTGAGGGGCTGACATTTGTTTTTGATGAGTATAACAATAATAATAAAAAAGAGCCAAGCACACAATATTATTTTTGCAAGTGCCGCCCAGAAATAGGTGTCTTGCCATTATTCACAGAATTCATTTTCTTCCCTTACCCCTGTCTCACCTGATTTCCAGCAGTCTCACAATTTACAGTCTTTTGAAATGGCACACCAAGTCAAAGTCTGATATTTTCTTTCTTAATCAATCTGATAAAAATATATCAAAATATAATATAAATTATATTCCTTGCCTATAATTTATTTCTTTTTTTACTTTTTAAAAAGATTTATTTTTTATTTTAATTTTTTCTTTACTGGGGGATTAGTGATTTACATTCAACAGTAAAATATAGTAGTTTGTACATGTGTAACATTTCTCAGTTTTCCACATAACAATTCTACCCCCTCTAGGTCCTCCTCTACCATCATGTTCCAGGACCTGAACCATCCTTCCACCCCAGAGACTTTTACTTTGGTGCAATACACCGAACTCAGTCCAAGTTCTGCTTTCTGGTTTTTTTATTTTTCAACTTGTTTTTTATCATTAGTGACCTAGTAATGATCAAAAAGATTGCGAGACGAGAGGGGTACAACTCCATACAATTCCCACCACCAGAGTCTGGCTTATAATTTCTAATTTCTAATGAGACATTTATGTTCTCAGCATACTTGTCTGGATACAAACTATACAGGTAGAAAGGAAGGTGAGATCAATTCTTTAAAGTCTTGGACTCTAGCATTAGAAGGTTTGTTTTGGAAACATGATTCTACTACTGCATCTAATTATTCAGTCATTAAAACAAATTTACACATAGGTAATATCACCCTTATTTTTCAGATGGTGAAACTGATGCTTTGAAAGTTTGTACAGTTGGTCAAAGTTGCATATTCCACAAAAATTGGTGTTAGAATTAATCTCTATCACTTCAATCTATAACCTAGAGCCTCTTAGCTGTGATACTTCACAATGACATAAATTCTCTTTCTAGATTACCTATGTATAACTCTTACTGCCAACCGCCTAAAACTCTATTAAGCACAGCTGAAAATTATAAACAATTCCTAAAAGGAATTTGATAAGCTTCTGAATATTAAATTTAAGCAATGTCCATCTCTTAAAAAAATATTCTTTTAAAATTCATTAACTGGATGGGAAGGGATCCAGTATGTTTTTATATTCTTGGCTGTCAGAGAATCCTCATTGGAATTGTAGCATAGGCAGGGCAGAACTGAGAAAAGGCAGTCTTATATCTAGTGGAGAAGGATCTACACACATGGAGACATAAAGAATAGTCCACAACTGAAGACAGAAAACTAGGTATATGGCATTGCACCAGTGAGTCCTTGGCGCAGAAGCAGGAGAGGGAAAAGAGGGAGGGGAGCTCTCTGAGAAAATTCCTCACCAGGTTTCATGACCAGAGTGGCTGAGATCCCACCCTCCAGTTTGCAGGAGGTAGAGTTGAAAAACAAGAGACACTGAGATCCATCCAAACAGACAAAGCATGTGTGAAGCAAGCATAGGGAACTAAGTACACATCCCTCTAGTTTCCTGAGTTCAGCTCTACATAGAAGGTGTTAAGGAAAGTTCCCCCTCACCATTGAGAGTGCAGCCACCTATCTGGAACTCCTATAGATGGATTCTATTTGGGTAAGTGGAGATTTATCTGTTCCACAATCCCTACTTCCCCAGGCTGGGGTTCTGGAAGCTAGGATGGTTTTGTGCCCCTTACACTCTATTTATACCAGAGAGGTTTCACCGGAGCTTTAAGCTAACTTTGTATACTCTCCAGTACAGAGTGACAAAACATTAGCCTGGGGTCCTCAGTGGTGTCTGAACGTGTGTCAGTGGTGACCTAGGGTGCAAGCTTCCCTTGCAAGGAGGGTGGGTTTGTTGAGTTTAATGCGAGTGCTCAGTTGGAACTCTTGATTGGTCCCTGGAGGCTGTGAGCTAAATCAAATCAATCTGCATATCTCAGCCATGGGACAGAGAAGTTGAGCCACAAATATTTGCCCCTTTAGCAACTCAGGACTTGGAACACAGGAGTACATGAATATGAAGGCAAAACTACCAAAACCTTTGGAACACAAGTAAAGCAGTTCTATAAGGGGGATTCACAATCTTACAAGTACACATCAGGAAATAAGGCCCATTAAACAAGCTGACCTAACATCTGAAGTATCTGGAGACAGAAGAAAATGTGAAACTCAAAGCAAGTAGAAGAAGCAAAATAATAAAGAAAAGCTGAAACAAATGTCATTGAAAATGAAACAAGAACAATGACAACAGCAACAAAACAAAGAGAAACAATAGATAAGATAAAGCAATGCATTAAAAAGACTGTACATCATGACTAGGTGAGACTTATCCCTGGTATGTAATTATGTTCCAACATATTAAAATGCATACATTTAATTCATTATATTAACAACATAAAAATATTTCAGTAGAAGAAAAGAAAGATTTAATAAGCTCTAGCAGCCCCTCATGATCAAAGATTATAACAATGGAGATTGATGGAAAATTTCTCATTCTAGTCAAGTATACATACAATAAGCTCACACCCAACATCATACTCAGTGGGGCAAGAAATTAAAAGTATTTTTGCTGAGATCAAGTACAAGACAGGGCCGTCCATGATCACACTTACCATTTATATTAAACATAGTTTAAAAAATCCTAGCTATAGCAATTAGAAAAAGAATAGAAAAGTATGCAGATTAGACGCAAAGTGAAGTTGTTACTATTCACAGATGATATCACAGTATACATATATGCATAGGACTGTTTATTAAAGTCTAAAACTATTCTAAATAGTAAAGTGAATTATTTAAAAATGAACTTCAATTTAGAAAATTGGAATGAGACCGATTACTCCATTAATGAAATATGTAAGTGGAAAATAAGCATATGAAAAAATATTCCAAATATCATTAGTCAATTGGAAAATGCAAATTCAGGCTATTTGAAATATGATTACATACTCATCTAACCTTTTTTTTTTTTTTGCATGAGACTTTAGGAATAAGCAATTCTACTCTTCCTGGGCTTTCTATTTCCTTCCTTCCTTCCTTCCTTCCTTCCTTCCTTCCTTCCTTCCTTCCTTTGTCTTTCCTTCCTTCCTTTTTTTCCTTCCTTCCTTCCTTCCTTCTTTTTCTCCTTCTTCCCTTCTATCCTTACTTCCTTTTTTCCTTTCTTTCTCTTGTTCTTTTTTTTTCTTTCTCTCTTTCTTTCCTGTAAGTGCTTACCCTAGTACCATGACACTCTCAGGTGCTATGAAAACTTGCAATATGATCATCTTCATGGCCAAGCACAGAAACCTAATAGAAGAGTTGCCTTCTGGTCTTAGAATATCTAACCATTAAAAAAGAAGTAAAACCAAGCATAGAGAAGGATATATAATTACTGAGATACTACTATATTGCTGGTGTCATTGCAAAAAAAAAAAAGAATCATGATTAAAAATGTGCAGGTTTTTAAAATATCAACAGCATAGAATCCAATAATAGTATTTGTAGCTATCAAACTATAATACAATAGAATTGAAAAAAGATTCACACAAAGATACAATTGCTGTAATACAATTTTATTAATAATATAAAACTTTTAAAATTAACTCCAAACTCACCGACATACTCATACTGTGAAATTGTACTCACCTTGGAAAACATCATAACAAGAAAGATTCATTTCAGAATGATTTTGCTGAAATTATAAATGCCAGGCACTTGAACCAGAAAATGTTTCACCTGTATTGTATGCCTGGATTTGCCATGCACAAGGTCCAAGTTATAGCCGGACTCTGATTTCACAGAAGGAAACTTTGGTGCTGTGGTGTCTTACCTTCCTTCTCTCTTTTACCCATGCTACCCCCTCTGCCTTCACCCACTCCTTCATCTTCCCCCCCTCCTCTTTCACCCCTCTTCCTGTTATCCCTTCTCCTCCTACCCCTCCTTTCCATCTTCTTTCTCCCTCTTCTTTTCCCAGGCTCCTCCTTCTTTGTTTTTACTTTTACCAGCACTCTTCAACTCTGGCTTATGGTGGTAGTGGGGATTGAACTGAGGACCTCTTGTACCTCAGGCAGGAAAGTCTTTTTTTTCATCACTGTTATCCTATCTGGCAGGAAAGTCTTTTTTCATAACCATTATCCTGTCTTCTCTGCCCTCCATTTGCTTTGCTATTCAAACCTTGGCGCCCTGGCAATAGAACAAACAAAAGTGATGTTAGGGATCTGTGAATGAAGCCCAGTCTTCAGATATATGTTAGCTGGATACCTTAATACTATGAAAGTAAAAGAATTTAAAGAAAAGAATGAGGGTTTGCATAATGGTTATGTAAAGAGACTTTCATGCCAAGACTCTAAAGTCTCAGGTTCAGTTCCCCGCACTACCATAAACCAGAGCTGAGCATTGCTCTAATAAAACACACACACACACACACACAGAGAGAGAGAGAGAGAGAGATTTACAATTATGAATATCTCATGAAAGTATAAATCCACCAATTAAGGAATTATAGAATTCCAAACAAATCAACCTTGAAGCAAATCACCAATATGCATCACAATAGAGAATAAAATCAGTAGTAAAGGGTCCAAGTGATAGTTCATCAAACGATCTAGTCAGATATAAGAGGTTCTATGACAATGAAGAAAACTACATTCCTACTGTGTTCCTCACTCTCTCCATGCTTGATGAATTAAAATGTGGCTTAGAACATTGAAATCACATACGGAAGATGTCCTGGATTCACCAAACTTAACAATGAGGAGGTATGAATATAAATTACTCATGGCTAGGGGATGGGCAGTGGTATATCTACCAGAGCAACTATGTTTCCTGGTACACGGACCTCTGTTCAAGCCCTTAGCTCCCACCTGCAGGAGGGAATGTTTATGAGTGGTGAAGCACTGCTACAAATGTCTCTCCTTTGGTTTCTCACTTAGTCTCCACCTTAACTCTTGATTTGTCTCCATCTAAAATAAATAAAGCCGGGAGTCGGGCTGTAGTGCAGCGGGTTAAGCGCAGGTGGCACAAAGCACAAGGACTGGCATAAGGATCCCAGTTCGAACCCCGGCTCCCCACCTGCAGGGGAGTCGCTTCACAGGCGGTGAAGCAGGTCTGCAGGTGTCTATCTTTCTCTCCTCCTCTCTGTCTTCCCCTCCTCTCTCCATTTCTCTCTGTCCTATCCAACAACGACAACAACAATAATAACTACAACAATAAAACAACAAGGGCAACAAAAGGGAATAAATAAGTAAAATAAATATAAAAAATAATAATAAAATAAATAAAGCCAATTAAAAAATAAGAAATCACTAATATCTCATAAAATCTTGAACATCTACTTTTTTCCTATAAAATTGAACCTATGACAATTTATTTTTAATTTTTTTTTAATTTTTTATTTATTTTATTTTTTCCCTTTTGTTGCCCTTGTTGTTTTATTGTTGTAGTTATTATTGTTGTTGTCGTTGTTGGATAGGACAGAGAGAAACGGAGAGAGGAGGGGAAGACAGAGAGGAGGAGAGAAAGATAGACACCTGCAGACCTGCTTCACCGCCTGTGAAGCGACTCCCCTGCAGGTGGGGAGCCGGGGTTCAAACCGGGATCCTTATGCCGGTCTTTGTGCTTTGCGCCACCTGCGCTTTGCCCGCTGTACTACAGCCCGAATCCCGGACCTATGACAATTTTATATTGCTTGAATATCAGTAGAAAAGAGGGGGATAGAGACAATGGGCTCATTTAAAGAAATTATGTCTGAAATTATGTCTGAAAATTCCCCATCTCTGCAGACATATTTGGACATCCATGTTCATGGAATTCATAGATTCTTAAGTAAAATCTAACTTGAGATGTTTTCTACAAGACTATTATATATTTTTAAATGGTCTTTTTGCTAGGGGTTTATGAAATGGCAGATTTATTATGCTCCTAAAAAACATGGTAGTGAAATAAGCAAAGGAGAAAAAACTAGCCAGCTGTGCAGCATGGATTATGAATCTATAATCATGCTTTCACCAGTATTAAGCTTCCATGATAAAGTGGGTCCTTGGAGAAGTGGGGACAAGCCTGAAGAAGAAGGGGTGGCAGACAAGAGAAAGCAAAAATTAAAAGACTGCATTTTCACCAGACCTGTCCAGAAATGTCTATGCCATTCTTCACGAGATGTCTTATGTGGTGTCTCTGTATGCTGATGGCCTCTTCAGCAGTACACTAATCGGGCATACATAGCACAGCCTTCTTCTTATTTACAATCAATAATGCATAGCGTATTCCCAACACAACACATTATAATATACTATCAAAAATCATAGACAAAGGAAAATGTAAAAACAGCAAGACAAAAAAAAATCTCATTAACCATAGAATGCCATGAAGCTATCAAGAATTTATGAGCACACACTTTACAGGGCAAGGGAGGGGGATGATAAAACCATAATTCTAAAAGGAAAAAAGGTTGAAGGTGAGAACTGTTTTAATCAGTAAAGTTGTCCAAGAGATTGAGATAAAATCTTCACCAAAAACACCAAATTGAAAGGAGTTCCTTCTCACTGTGCAGGTATTAATAGAAATATTGAGGGTGATTTTCTCAGTTTGAAACAAAAGAACACTAACACAATATAAATATAAGAAACCATAAATATAATACTACTGTCAAGTTTGGAATAATCAAATACTGTAATGGTGGTAGAAAATAATTTCTAACTCTGGTATAAAAGCTAAAGGACTATATTATAAAAATAACTAATTATAACAGTGTGTTTATGGTTATATATAAAAGTGTTATACTGTAGCAGGAATTTATGAAATATACAGGGATAAATTGAACTATAGAGTTTTAATGGGAGGGGAGGGAAGGGAGCGAGCAGAGAACTCCTTGGTTCTGGTTTATGGTGGTGCTGGGATTGAATCTGGAGACTCAAGAGTCTGAGACATGAAGGTTATTTGCATAACCATTATACTATCTCCTTAGAACAGTATAGAGGTTTTGTATGAGTTTTGAAGTTGTATCAGCATAAATTAAGAATACTAGGCCTACATGTTATTTTACATAAGCTTCATAATACCACAAACAAAAAATGTAGCAGAGAAGGGGGCTGGCAGTGGCACACCCAGTTAAGTGCACATAGTGCCAAACCCAAGGACCCATGCAGGGATCCAGGTTCCAGTGCCCCCGCCCCCCACTTGGCTCCACACCTCCAGGGTGTCTGCCTCATAAGTGGTGAAGCAGGTCTGCAGGAATGGGTCTTTCCCTCTCTCAATCTTCCCCTCCTCTCTCAGTTTCTCTCTGTTCTATCTAATAAAATGGAAACAATGGCTGCCCGGATAAATGGAATTGTAGTGCAGGCACCAAGCCCCAGTCAGAACCCTGGAGGCAAAAAAACAAACCAACAAAAAACCAAACAAAAACATGTAGCAGAGAGAGAAAAAAAAAAAAAAGACTGAAAACAATCAGATACTACCAGCACAAAAATCTAATCACGAAAGACAGTATGAGAGAAAGAACATAACACAAACCGAAAAAAAGGTAAAGAAAGTGGCAAGAGTACATCTTGACTGATTAAATCATTTGAAAGTTAGATGGCTAACTCTCAAAGCATAAGTTTTCAAAATGAACAAAAAAGCAAAATTCAGTATATTCTACTTATAAGTCACTTTAAATTAAGTACACACATATGTTAATAGGAAGGAGACAAGGAAAGATTTTACAAGCAAATGCTAATCAAAATAAATCAGGAGTTACCTTTTTTTTCAAATTAGACACAATTTTTAAGAAAAAAGCAGTAATGAGACAAAAAAATAGTCACTCCACAGTGATAAATATGTCAGTTTACCAAGGGAATATAACAGTCACAAATCTGACACTCCATGTATCCATTCAACATACGGCATAAGTACTAACAAAAAAGAAGGGAAATGCAGTGACTGTAGGTAACCACAGCAACTCATTACATCACAGAGACAGAAAATTAACAATAAAACAGTGAACTTGAGCAAAAATATATACTAAATGAATCTGATATGCATGGAATATGACAACAACAGAGTAATATTTGGCTAAAGTAAATACAGAACATTTTACAGTATGAATCATATAACATGCCTAAAAACAAATCTTACTAGATTTGAGAAAATCGGCATATATCAGACCTGTCCTATCCAACAACGACGGCATCAATAACAACAATAGTAAGTACAAGTATAAACAAACAGGGGCAACAAAAGGGAATAAATAAATAATAAAATATAAAAAATAAAACAAAATAAGTTTATATCAAATGAGAAAAAATACCATGTTAATATTTTGTATTTCAGCAGATTTAGCTGAAAGGACATTCTCAAGTGACTATTATAACCCAGTTTTCCCAGCACCATTTATTGAAGAGAGCCTCCTCTCACTATTTTCAGATGACATGATAGTATACATAGAAAAACCTAAAGAATCCAGTAGAAAACTACTGGAAGTTATTAGGCAATATAGCAAGGTATCAGGCTACAAAATTAATGTACAAAAATCAGTGCCGTTTCTCTATGCAAATACTAAAACTGAAGAAGACATCCAGAAATCACTCCCATTCACTGTTGCAACAAAATCAATAAAATACCTAGGAGTAAAGCTGACCAAAGAAGTGAAAGACTTGTATACTGAAAACTATGAGTCACTCTTCAAGGAAATAGAAACTGATACCAAGAAATGGAAAGACATCCCATGCTCATGGATCAGAAGAATAAATATCATCAAAATGAATATTCTCCCCAGAGCCATATACAAATTTAATGCAATACCCATCAAAGTTCCACCAAGCTTCTTTAAGAAAACAGAAAAAAAACTACATTCATTTATCTGGAACCAGAAAACACCTAGAATTGCCAAAACCATCTTGAGGAAAAGAAACAGAAATGGAGGCATCACACTCCCAGATCTCAAACTATATTATAATGCCATCATCATCAAAACAGCCTGGTACTGGAACAAAAATGGGCACACAGACCAGTGGAACCGAATTGAAAGCCCATATCTAAACCCCCAAGCCTATGGACATCTAATCTTTGATAAGGGGGCCCAAAGTATTAAATGGAAGAAGGAGGCTCTCTTCAATAAATAGTGCTGAGAAAACTGGGTTATAACATGCAGAAGAATGAAATTGAACCACCTTATCTCACGAGAAACAAAAATCAACTCCAAGTGACTATCTTTAAATACATCTAATCGGGGTCTTATATTTCATTGTGGTATCAGAATAATGTACAGAGGATCAGATTAGAGTAAGAAGACTGAATTCATTATCTATTTAAGAGCTGAAAAACATTATAACATATCACTTCACCTCTTTGAGCTTCAGCTTTCTCAACATGATTCTCTGGCTTTATTCCCACGATGATAGTCAAACATTTTTAAAACCATAGAAGAGTATAAAAATACAAAATAATATAGCTATAAGACTTTTCTAAAAATGAAGTTAGAATAACATTTGATTTACATCATTAAATTTATTTGAAAAGACTCCCCATTTCCCAAATAGCAGTCCCTGAACATGGACATGTAGTTCATAAAATCACAGTATGCTTGACTCCTAACCTTCTATACCTGCATCTGATAGAGAACATATTTGTTTTACATAATGATTACTCAGTGAAAAAGTTCACTTTTATTATCTTCTTTGCTTTTTTATTGGCTTGTGCCCGCCCTGATATGCTTCTCACAACATCTAGAAAAACAATAAGCCAATTATAAAACCATCTGGAAGAGAATTTATGATCTTTTAAACCCCTCTTCTGAAGAACTGTCATTATTATAGATAGCATGCCAAAACTATACTAGCAAAACTGTTTCATTAGATGAAGAATAGTGGTGTACTTAAAGAAAATCACAGTTGTTAAATATCAAAATAGTGGGGGCACATTTTTATCCACAAGTAATAGGGAATAACCATATAGATTAGATAGAGAGATATAAAGATAGATAATGGAGAAATAGAGAAATGTATGGATAGATAAGTGGAAGATATATATATATATATATATGTATATATATTTGAGACACAATTCAAAGCCATTCATATATATGGAATTAATTAATATCATTGGTGCTTCACTCTCTGAAGCCAACTTTTCTCAAGTAGGAAAATGAGAAACAGAGACAGAGAGATCAGGAGAGAGGAATGAATACCACAGTTTGCTCCAGTGCTTTGAGCATTGGGATTCAAACTTACATTGTGCACATGACAAAGCAAATCCCATTAACTACAGTAAACTACAGTATTATTAACTACAGTAAAATATAGTTTAGTAATATCAAAATTTGAGCCAGAAAACACAGAAAATCTCAGATAAGATGTCATACTACTAAATGAAATAGATCACTAAATGATTTCAACATGTATATGACATCCAAAAAAACATAAACTGTAAATTCTTAAAAAAATAAATAAAAATAAACTTTACAAAGTTTCATGGTAAGGAATGGGGATGAATCAGTTGACTATGGTACATACTTTGGTCAAAATGGTATTATAATGGCAATGTATAGCATTGTGTGGATGTCAAATTCCTCAAAGTGTAAAACAAGAATAAACCAAATGTAAGCAATGAATTTTGGTGGTAGTGTATTACTATTTTACTATTGACTCATTGCTTTTAACAAATTTACCAAATTAAAATAAGATGCTAATGAAACTGTTCATTGTAGGAAGAGAAAAAGTAGATCCAGAAGAATTTACACTCAATTTTTCTGTAAAACTAACACTACAATAAATAATTAAATATATTAATTAAAGGAGAGAGCTCAAGTTCAAAGAGATAACATACTATGTAGCAGGCCTTGCCTTGTACACAGCCCAAATTCTAGCCACAATTTCTCATGGAAGGAACTAGTACACCAGTGTGTGCTTCTGTGCTTCTATGCAGTGGTGTCTTTCCTCTTTTCTTTTCTTTTCTTTTTTTTTCTTTTCTTTTCTTTTCTTTTCTTTTCTTTTCTTTTCTTTTCTTTTCTTTCTTTCTCTCTCTCTCTTCCTTTCTTTCTTTCTTTCTTTCTTTCTTTCTTTCTTTCTTTCTTATTTCCACAGTGGTGTCTTTCTTTAGCTCTCTGTATTTCTCTATTTGAATGAGAAGGGAGACCATGAACAGTGAAGTCGAGGATGTATAAGGCTCCAGCTACACTCAAAAAATAAATATATCATACACTTAGAAACACTTCCATTTCCAAGTATCAATCACAGATAACCTAAATTTATTTTATACAATATAAACACAATTACTTAGTAGTTTTTCATTAAAAAACAATTCATAAAAATTAAATTACTCTTTCAACAAATGTTAACAGTACAATGCAATTAGCAGATGAAACATTGAGCTATTTTATAATTAACTATCATAGGAAAATATGTATTAACTAAAAGGGATATAACAAGTTGTGAAATTTAAATACTATAAAATTTTAATAAATAATAAAGTCATAATGAGTTTCCTTCCACATTTTATTTAAAAACAAAAAGGGACTCACTATAATGTCTTAAAATGCATGTAAGTTTTTACAAGTATGCATAGTTCAGTCTTTTACTAAATGATCAGGGATTACATTGTATTGACATAGTCTTTTCTTTATTCATTCATTCATTCATTCATTCATTCATTCATTCATTCATTCTGTACTTGCCAGAGCTTCACTACTCTTGGGTGTCTTTTGAAGACAGAAAGATAGAGATAAAGGAAGGGAGAGATAGGGAAAGACACCACAGAACCAAACTTGAATTAGTTAATGTCTTTTCCTGGGTATATTTAATTAATAGTGATTTATAAGATTATAAGTTAATAAGTCTATAGTTTCACACCTCTCCCATCATCAAAGAGCCTAAAAGCCACCCTCCCCCAAGAATCTTTTACTTTGCTGCTATACAGCAAACCCAGTCCAAGTTCTACATTGTGTTTGTTTCCCTTAGTGTTCTTATTTCTAAGCTTCTCTCTGTGAGAGAGATAATCACACATTCGTCTTTCTCTTTCTGGTTTATCTCACTTTGCATGATCCATTCAAGATGAGGTGAAGAAGGTGAATTTACCATTTTTAATAGCTGAGCAGTATTTCATTGTGTATATATATCACTGTTTTCTCAGCCACTCATCTGTTGTTGGACACTTCGGTTGCTTTCAGATTTGGACTCTTACACATTGTGTTGTTATGAACATAGGTATACACAGATCTTTTTGGATGGGTATATTTGATTCCTTAGGATATATCCCCAGGAGAGAAATTGCAGGGTTAAAGAGTAGGTAGCCTTCCAATGGTTCTCCAGATTGCTTTCAATCAATTTACATTCCTACCAGTCATACAGGAGGGTTCCTTTGTCCCTGCAACCTCTCCAATATTTATTATTGCTGTTGGTTCTGATGTGTGACATTCTCACAGGAGTGAAGTGGTGTCTCATTGTTGTCTTTACTTGCATTTCTCTTAGAATCAATGACTGGAGTATTTTTTCATGTATCTGTTGACCATTTGAATCTCTTTTGTGATGAGCAATCTGTTCATATCTTCTCCTCATTTTTGGGTGAGATTTTTTTTTTTGCAGAGTTTAGTGATTTCTTTATATACTTTGGTTTTTAACCTTTTGTATGATGTATGTTTCATTTTTTAAATAATATTCAGCATTGTCTTTTTCTTAATTTTAATTCTTTATGAGTATGAAACTGTACCACACTATAATTGTAAGTAGTATTGCCCAGATGTATAATGATCAGGAGAAGTTAAGACTTTATGCCTCATTTCCTTCATCTATATAATGTGTATAAAGTGCCATGACTTGTGAGATTTAACTGAAATGCCATGTAGCATATGTACATATAGCATCTGATACCAGTAAAAGCTTAATAATTCATAATAGATTGAAGGGCAATTCTACAGACTTGGCTACGTCTTTGTCATTCCTCCTCTTCTTTTACTTCTCACTGCTTATGAGCTTTCTCAGCCTGTCCAGAAGAGAGTTATTTCTGTGTCATTTGTCTCCTTAAAGCAAATTAATCTAAGAAAAAAAAAGATGCTGTTATTTTCCACTGTTTACTACGGTAGTCTTCCCACTCTTTCCACTTTCATATCCATTTGACACTATGGAAAGCACGGTTCCTTAGATTTGATTCAGTTTCCTGGGATAAAATTTTCAACTTCTTTCTTATGAGGAAAATGTTTGATCAACCAATTCCACCTCAAATATTTCCAATGTTAAGCAGAACAATCTTCTATTTTCACTTCATTTCAGCCAGTTCTTTTACTTCACATTCTGAAATATACTATAGACTCCAGATTTTATGAGCATTTTATTTTATGCAACCGTATAGCTTTGAACAGTTATCTAACATTGACAACATACTTTTTTCCAAACTGTTGTTTCAGATATAGAGGCATTGCATGCTATGAACTCAGATCTCCAGGAGACTAAATAGAATCTTTCTTTAGCCCAAGACATTCTCTCCTTGCAGTTGCTAGAAATCCACAAGAGGTGGAGAGAAAAGTGATTATGACAGACTCAGTGTGATGACTCTTGTTAAAAGGTTCAAACAACAAAGAAAAAGTGAATGGGAACTAAATGACTCCTGAACATATAAATGGCTAAAAGTAAAAGGACAGAGGTTAATTGCTCAATGACAGAACATAGAAGAAGAGTAGAAAACTTTGTAGTCACATACTGGAATCTTCCTCTAATGATGCAGTTCTAAGTGGAGAAGATTCTGAAAAGAACATGCCCATCTTACATCAAAGGGGAGGCAAAGACAATAGTAAATGGGGTACAATATAATTTTTTAATTATGCCCCTGGAGTCACCAGTTCTACTATTTTGTTCTATTCTTGATGAATTTAAGAAAAGTTATTATGATCATACTGAGTTCATCACTGAATACTGAGAATAACATAATATTCACCCACATATAGTTCTGCTGACCAGAAAAGATAATGTACCTAAAAAACACTTTACAAGCAGTCTGGAATCTAGCAGTTGTGTGACACAATTTGGTTACTGAAATTAATATGCTGAAGACCTGTTTGGCCCTAGATTCTTCATGAGGATTTTTTTAAACATTACTTAACTGTTAAAACTGAATAGTGGGTGTTATAAGTCCCAGTTTCAGATGGAGATGTTGATGTGGTGTGTGTGTGTGTGTGTGTGTGTGTGTGTGTGTGTGTGTGTGTGCATGTGTGTGCAGTTTCTGGATGCGATAAAATCCCATACTAATTTCAGGAACAGGAATTTTTCAAAACTGATTTATTTGTGAAGTTTAATGTCATATTTTACTCACCTGCCATTTCCCTTACTGCAAGTGAGAGGTAAAATGGAATTTTGAGAGATTATCTATTTAGTCTTTAGATTTTGAAGACTCATACCTATTTCATTATTTGAAATATTCAAAAAAAATTACTTTCTCTACCTGGGAACATCTCTAAATCACAAAAAAGTAATTTAAATTATAGATATAGCATCTGATCCATGTGGTGTACATGGCCTCACAAAAACTATACAATAGTATGCTGGGAAAACTTCAAAAGCTTAGAGTTGAAAACAGGATGTAAATAAACAATTCCATAGCAAAATGAATCTATTCTAGAGAAAAGTCTATTAGTAATTTTATCTCTATGAACATGCCAGGAAGCCATATGATCCCAGTATAAAAAGTGTTAAGGAGAATTCATCCAAATTATGTAAGTCTATTTTTTCTTTTAAAAATATACTTTAATACTAAAATAGCTTTAGATTCACTGAAAATACTCAAAGGTATTTGAGAGTACTTTTAATTCTTCAACCTGTTTTTTTGATTGTTAACATCTTTTTATGGAATACCTATCTCAATTATGGAGCCAGTGTTACTCAGATTATGGTATTTACTTTCCAATATTTTTTTTGTTCCTGTTGTAGGGTTTCATACAGTGTAATGTATTGCATTTTCCCAAAGCAGGAGACTCAAGCACATGACAATTTACTAGTGCCACAGCACTTTTTCTTTTAGAAAGTGACCATAGTAAGAGACAGAATAGGAGGGAGATATACCAGCACAATGGAGCTTCCCTCAGCATTGTGGTACTCCTTTATGGTGTTGGGGCTCAAACTCGAGTTGTACCCAAGGTGAGCTCTATCTCCACCCTACTGGAGAGCTATATCTCCATCTCTCTATATATCTTTTGCTTACTTATGTATTTTATTATTAATTTTAGAGAGAGAAGCAAAACATCATGTTTATACATGCAGTGTCAAAGATCAAAATTAGAACCTCAGGATTAGAAGTCCTGCTTTCCACACTATACCACCTCCCTGGTCTATATTTCATTTTTTTAAAAAATTTTTTAAATTTTATTTATTTATTTATTTATTCCCTTTTGTTGCCCTTGTTGTTTTATTGTTGTAGTTATTATTGATGTTGTTGTTGGATAGGACAGAGAGAAATGGAGAGAGGAGGGGAAGACAGAGAGGAGGAGAGAAAGGCAGACACCTGCAGACCTGCTTCACTGCCTGTGAAGGGACCTGCCTGCAGGTGGGGAGCCGGGGGCTCGAACCGGGATCCTGACGCCGGTCCTTGAGCTCTATATTTCATTTTTATGTTCCTATAATATCCTCTGGATAATTACAGCTTCATGAATTTAACTTAATTTGAAGACTATCGATTTTTCATGAATGCTTGCCAAATCTTTTGTAGTGGACCCCTTAGTTTTTATTTTTCTGGTTTTATTTCTCAGGCTTTAATTAGGGATAGGATTTCTGCTAAGCAAACCATAGATAGAAAGTGATATTCCATCATTGTATATCAGAGTCTATGAGACCAACATGACCTGTTAGTGGTGATGCTGAATTTGTTTCCTTGGCTGAAGCATGGGTTTACCAGTTTTCAAATATGAAGTTATCACTACCATTCATTGGAAGTCAACTGTCAAGTCCAAATGTCATCAAAATGCTCAATTTAGAACACATGCCATTTTAGATTTACCCACAGAATGTTTTTAAAATTAGCACTTGTAACTTTTTGGCATGCCCCAATTCTTTTGTTCCTATCTCTCTCTCTCTCTCTCTCTCTCTCTCTCTCTCTCATTACTTTCTTGTGTTACAATGATTTTACTATTTTATTTCAAAATATTTTAGATAGGTGGAAAAACTGTAAAATTGTCATAGTGTTTTATCACATCTTTGTAATTACCCCCCTTTGCTAATTTTTTTATGTAATCATAGCATATTAATCAGAAGTAAGATAATTGTATTGGGTTAATGCAATGTTATTAACTATGTTACAAACTCCACAGATTTCCCTCTCCCTCCCCCTTTCCCTCCTCTCTCTCTCTCTCTCTCTCTCTCTCTCTCTTTTAATGGTGTTTTTCTTCTTTTCTGCAATCTAAACTAGAATGCCTCTAACATTTATTTCTCATTTCTCCTAAGTATTCTCTGTTCTGGGAAAATTTGTCTCTTTTTGTGTATTTATGATCTTGATAATACTAAAGAATACTGGTGAGGTATTTTGTAGTGTCACTAATGATTTGTTCATTTAGTTTGAGGTGACTAGGTTGAGGTGATAAGTGTGGGAGAATACTACAGAAGTAAATTCCCTGTATATCAGATCAATGTGACAAGGCTGTGATGTTAATCTTTACTATTTGGCTAAGGTGGTGTCTCCCAAGTATCTCACTCTCAAATTATTATATTTTTTGCATATTTTTACTAGAGGCAAGCTACAAAATTTATTTTCATTCATAAGGAATAGAAATAAACTTCAGTATCACAAATAGAAATCTAAATACATTAAATAACATCCACCATGTAAATAAATGTATTTGAGGAGGGCTGGGCATTGGCACACTGGGTTAAGTGAACACAGAATGAAGTACAAGGACCAGAGCAAGGATCCCAGTTCAAATTCCTGGTCCCCCACCTGCAGGGGGGTCACTTCACAATGGTGAAGAAGGCCTGCCAGGTATCTTTCTCTCTTCCTCTCTGTCTCCATATCCTCTCTCAATTGCTCTATATCCAAAAAATAAATAAAAATAAAAATAAATGTCTTTGAGGAAGAATTCTGCCCTTCCTTCCTCCTACTTTCTCAGAATTGAAACCTCTTATCCAAAGTTTCTAGTGACTATCCCAGAATCTGTCAGATATTTCACATGTTTAGTGTAGACTGAAATGGCAAAATTTGCTTCTATAAAAATAAATTTAAAATTCATAGAGTCAGGTAGAATCCCTGCCATTTGTCATAGCAGAAGAATATTTTAACTTCATGTCATTTTTTCCCTCTCTTTTATAAAACTGAACCTGTATTTGAATGACAGTCTAGGAGGATACAATAGTCTTGGTTGAAAATCTTTCTCACTGAGCACTTGATAGATATCTTGCCAGTCTCTTCTGGCCTGTACTGTTTGTGTGGAGAAGTCTGTGGCTAATCTTATGGGTTTTCCTCTGTAGGTGACTCTTTGTTTTTCTCTTGCAGGCCTTCAGGATCCTTTCTTTATCCTTATTCCTTCCATTCTAAATATGGTATGTCTTGGTGTCTTTAAGTCTGGGTTAATTCTGTTTGGGACCCTATGTGCTTCTTGAACCTTTATGTCTTTGATGTTGTCTAGAATAAAGAAGTTCTCAGCTATTATGTCCTAAAGAATGTTTTCTTCCCCTCCCTCTCTTTCTTCTTCTGTTAAACCAATAATGCATATATTATTTCTTTTGAAGTCATCCCATAGGTATCTATTATTGTTTTCAGTATCTTTTAACCTCTTTTTGAGAACTCTTACTTCTTTTTTAGTTGTCTCTAGTTCATCCTCGATCTTGCTAATTCTGTCTTCAACCTCATTGATTCTATTCTCTCTCCCCTCTACTGTTGCCTGGAGTTCATCTATTTTGTTATCTTGTTCTGATACTGTTTTAGCTCATTCAGCTAGTTGTGTTCTTAGCTCGGCTATTTCAGCTTACAGGTCTCTAATAACCCTGAGATAATTAGTGTTTTCTTCCAGAGTCTTATTTGATGTTTATGCATTTCTGATGACAATTCTTTCAAACTCTTTACTCACTCCTGTGATTATTACCTTAACTAGTGTTTGGTTGTTGACCTCATTATTTTGTGCTTCAACCTTTGGGGGACTTTTAGCTGGACTCTTGTCCTGGTTAATTTATCCTGGTTAATTTTTAATATTTCTTCTTGTTGGTTTAACCATTCTATATAGTATGTTATGAGGTCCCTCTCTCAGTACTATTCAAATTACTGATCAGCCCTGCCTGGATTGACTTGTCTCCAAGTAAGGCACTTAAAGAGTTCACAGTTGTGGAAATTATCAGTTGTTTCAGTAGTATTTCAATCCCTGAGTTGGAGCACAGTGGCTTAAAGCCTCTTTTGTTAGTTTTTTTCCCTGAAGGCTACTGGAGCCTGAGGGCTTTTAAACTACAGGTAGGTTTCTTAGCTTAATCACTGACTCCTGACCAAGAGTTAAAGCAGAGTGGGGGAGAGATAATACACTGGTTATGCAAAGAGACTCTCACTCCCCAAGGATCCAAAGCTCCAGGCTCAAATCAGCTTCTCTGCCAAGCCAGGTAGCACTGCTGGGCCCTGTGAGTTTCTGAACAAATCATTTATAGTTTGTAGGTTCTATGGCAACTATTCACTATTCACATGGAAAGGCTCCCACCACACAGCCCCACCGCTAGGCCACCAAGGTGTAGAACTTCTCATGAGTTTCCTGGTTAGTTCTCTGTCCTCTGATGTCAGCACAGGGCCTCCCCAATGCTGCTCAGCCTCTGAGCACAATAGCAATGTAGACTCACAGTTTCATTTAGTGAATCTTAGGGATGTCCTCTTTTCCTTTCAGCAGTCTTTTTGTTGGTAAAACAGACTGGAGGCGGTGCCTCAACTGGTAAACTGCAGGACTGTTACCAGTCACTTAATCTCTCCCTAGGCTCCTCTCTGTCCAGAAGCCACAGGTATTTGCACTTACCAGTGATTTAGTGGGTTCCTGAAGTCGTTCTAGTCCTGCCTTGTTGGAGTCCCAGATGACCTCCTTTGGTATTCCTAGTTGACTAGGGAGAGGAAAGGAGAGAAACACAGCTGCTGTTGCTTCGTAGTCCCACCTCCTAAAATTGAACCTGTTTTGATCTTCATTCTAGAGATTTTTTCTATGAGAGAAACAGTCATATAGAAAAAATTCACTGTTCTTTGAAATTTCTCTTAAATTAAACCTGACAATATGTCTCTGAATTTTTAGTACAGTTCAGTTTTCACTATAATATTTTGTTGTCCCCTATTGTGTGTCCATTTTAGACCTTATTCTGTGTTAACATTTGATGTCTATGCCCTTTATGTTAGCCAGTGATTATTTTTTAGCATAGGTAATTTTATGGCAATGAGATTTATTTCGGCTCTACTTAGTATGCTTTTACTATGTTGTCACTCTAGTTTTTGGCCAGTAGTATAATATAATAGAAAAATCTCATGACTGCAGAATGCCACGCTGATGAACAGTCTTAAGACAAAGAACAAAGACATTTTGGGTGACAATTGACTTTAGTTTCAGAGTTCAATGTTGCCCTTTATAAAAGGAATACTTCAGTTTATCCAACCCCTCACTTTGGAAGCAGAATATTGAAAACACAGACCTGTTTGTTGTATGAAAGTAATTTTTTTTATTTAAGAAAGGATTAATTAACAAAACCATAGGGTAGGAGGGGTACAACTCCACACAATTCCCACCACCCAATCCCCATATATCCCACCCCCTCCCCTGATAGCTTTCCCATTCTCTATCCCTCAGGGAGCATGGACCCAGGGTCATTGAGGGTTGCAGAAGGTAGAAGGTCTGGATTCTGTAATTGCTTCCCCGCTGAACATGGGCGTTGACTGGTCAGTCCATACTCCCAGTCTGCCTCTCTCTTTCTCTAGTAGGGTGGGTCTCAGGGGAAGCTGAGCTCCAGGACACATTAGTGGGGTCTTCAATCCAGGGAAGCCTGGCTAGCATCCTGATGGCATCTGGTACCTGGTGACTGAAAAGATTTAACATACGAAGCCAAACAAATTGTTGAGCAATCATGGACCCAAAGCTTGGAATAGTGGAGAGGAAGTGTTAGGGAGGCACTCACTGCAAACTCTAGTGTACTTCTATATATATTTAGCAGTAGTTTATGGATACGTGTGAACATAAGCTCTCTCTCACAGAAACTGGTGTATATCTAGGTTTTGGGACTTTGTTAGAAAGTGAACCACCTGAGATGAAATTAGAGTGTACCATAAAAGGAAAGGTCTCACCCGAGTAATGAAGCTGAAGGGTTGTCATTCCATACGTGAAGTCTCTGGACACAGTCTGAGGTGAAGCATGTTGAGGTGGCAATCGTTGGGTTGGTTAGGTTGTGATGGGCAGATGCAATATTATTTGGTATGGATTGGGAGAGGCATACGGGAAAGTGGACCCTATCCAAGGGTTCCAGGACTGGAGGAAGTAGGGGCTCTATAGTGGAGATGTGAGGTTCCTGCTGTCTTAGGGTTCAAAAAGACAATGGATAGCTAATGTTATCATCAGATTATTTGGTAATTGGGTTAACTTTGAAAAGTCCTTTTGTTATGGTTTGCTGTACAATATCCAGTATCTTGTATATAGCTGTGCTATTGGATGCTTCTAATCTACTTGGTCTAGGCTTTTGAGAGAGTCCGCATATCAAATACACAGCCTATATATTTAAAAGATTCAGTTTGTGTTTTGAAAAACTTTGAGACATACAATTGATTTTCCCCCTCTCATATTAACTACTGATTTATATGTCTACATTTTGCTAGGAGTGTACATAAACACCATTCCCACCACCAAAAGACTGTGACCCATCCTCCTGCCCACTCCCACCCCCCACTGGCCCAGGAAGCTACATGTCTACCCCTCACCACAGGGTTTTTACTTTGGTGCCCTACTTACAATTTGATCAGGTCCTGCTTTTAGTTTCCCTTTCAGATCTTCTTAGTCAACTTCTGTTGATGAGTGGGATCATCCCATAATCATCTTTATCTTTCTGACTTAGCTCACTTAACATACTTCCTTCTAGCTCTGTCCAAGATGGGTCAGAGAAGGTGGGTTCACTGTTCTTGATAGCTGTATAGTATTCCATTGTGTATATATACCACAGCTTTCTCAGCCACTCATCTGTTGTTGGGCACCTGGGTTGCTTTCAGGTTTTAGCTATTATGAATTGTGCTCCTATGAACATAGGAGTACACACCTCTTTTTGGTTACATCAGACAAGAAACTAATCTCCAAAATATATAAAGAGCTCATCAAACTTAGCACCAAAAAAGCAAATGACCCCATCCAAAAGTGGGCAGAGGATATGAACAAAACATTCACCTCAGAGGAGATCCAAAAGGCTAACAAACATATGAAAAACTGCTCTAGGTCACTGATTGTTAGAGAAATGCAAATTAAGATAACACTAAAATACCACCTCACTCCTGTAAGAATGGCATACATCAAAAAGGACAGCAGCAACAAATGCTGGAGAGGTTGTGGGGACAGAGGAACCCTTTTACATTACTGGTGGGAATGTAAGTTGGTCCAGCCTCTGTGGAGAGCAGTCTGGAAAACTCTCACAAGGCTAGACATGGACCTTCTATATGACCCAGAAATTCCTCTCCTAGGGTTATACCCCAAGGACTCCATAACACCCAACCAAAAAGACGTGTGTACTCCTATGAAAGTAATTTTTAACAAATTAGAATCAACATGTTTAATGTTTGTTATAAAGTCTGCTATTATATATTTGCTTAGTTTGTGGACCAATCCAAATCCAGTAAGCCTCTTAGTTGACATCATCTGCTTTTTTGTGCTACACAGTATCTGGGAGGTAGGGAACCTGCTTATCACTACAGTCTCCAGAGGTATTGATATCTCTCCCATTGTGAACACTCTCTTTTCAGAGTATTCTTCTTTGTCCTTTTCAAGACTATAAATTCTCTGCAGTATGAAATGGATTGGGTTTGCAAGCATTATTCACGAGTGGTATCTGATTGTACCATCACCTGCTAATGCAAGTTATGCTTCACTAAACTTCCAATTATGTGACTCTATTCAATATTGTGATGAGGGACCAGAAATGACATGGTGTTAGTGACCTCAGCTGCTTCAGGGAAGGAGTTCTAATCTTTGATTATGGACAAAAGGAATCTTTTGATAATATTTAGGTCTGAAGTTCCTGAATATTGAAGGAGATAGTGGAATTTTGAAAACTTGGTCTCTAACTTTTAGTTACACATACTGAATCTTTAAGAACTTAACTGTTTCATGTGAAAGATTTTTTTAAAAAACCTTTCCAAGTTTTAGTGAAACTGAGGCAATAAACTAGATTTTAATTCACAAGATAGAAGTTAAAAAGATCTCTTTAAATACGTCCAAAAAAATGGAATAATGTAGGGGCTGGGTGGTCGCATGCCTGGCTGATGAACATGTTATAGTGTGCAAGGACCCAGGTTCAAGCCCCCAGTTCCCACCTCCAGGGGGAAAGCTTTGCAAGTGATGAAGCAGTGCTGCAGGTGTCTCTGTCTCTCTACCTCTTTTTCTCTAACTCTTCTCAATTTCTGCCTGTCTCTATCAAATAAAGAAAGATATTTTTTAAATGGAGTGATGTAATGCTGTAATGATTTTGTGGTTTTCCTTTATACCATTTCCTTTAGTTTGAGATAGGCTACTCAATTCACAAGCAATCTACTTTGGAGAATCAGTGTGGAATACATGCAACTTTGTTCAGTAGCATTGGTTCAAATTTAGTTTCTATTTCTATGTAGTTGAATGCTTTAAATCCCTGAGCTTTCCTATACTTGTGGTGGTGTCTGCAAAATAGAAGCCATGACGGCTGTTGTGACGCCAAATATGTTTTGAGTTCAATGAGCAACTGAGTACTGATATTTCCCCAATAACTGTAAGCAGAAGGGCATAAAGACAGTTATGAGTCAAGATAATCATTGTATCTTATTATCTATCACAAGCTTTCTGAAGAGAGGAATCAATTTTTGACACTAAAACATGTATTAATATAGAATCTGGAAAAGTTATGTTGTTATATGTTATATGTGATATGTTTTCCTTACTCTCCATTTTTGTTTTCATTTACTTGAAATATTGAAGGTTTCAAGAAGTTGAGACCTCAGAGTCTCAACTACACTTTCAACTATCCACTTGTAATAATCTAGAAATTGAGTTAATTTCACTCTTCTCCTAGTGTACCAAAAAGACATATTCCCCTTTTTGAAAGAAGATGAATATGTTTGCAGACTAGGCATTATTGTCACTAGGAAATAGAATTTTAAGCCAAAATAATGGAGAGGATAAAAATGTGCACATATTTCAGATGAGACTGAACTTGACCTGGAAGACAGTGCTAAAAGGAACAATATAGTATTGTCATATTGTCACTAGGGTAGATCAGGAGGCGTCTCTGTAATAGGCTTACCTTCACACACACATTTATTTTTGGAATCCCATTATAATGGAAATAGGTTTGACAAATGAGTTCCAAATGTATTCACACCTTAAAAGTCATTTCTGCTTCAGTTCTAGTTATTTAAAAGTATAACCTCCAAATAAGCTTAACCATTTATCTCTACTTACAGGACTTGTAATTATTATAAAGAAAAGAGAGAAAATTATGTACTTCTCCCTTTAAGATGTCATGAAGCTGTAGACAACTTGGAAGTCTCAGGTTCATAGTCTGCATGTTTAACTAATTAAACATTATACTCTTTCCATTTTTTTCACTGGGAAAATTTCTTTCAAAGTGAAATAGTTATTTTAATATTTTACCTAACATTATAACAGTTTATTAGTTACAATTTTTCTAGTGTATATGTGAGAAACATCAATGACAACTAGTTTATATTCTCAACATAATAAATAGATAAATCCTATAATAATTTTTTATTTATTGGGGGATTAATGTTTTACAGTCAACAGTAAATACAATAGTTTGTACATGCATAAAATTTCTCAGTTTTCCACATAACAGTACAGCTCCCACTAAGTCCTCTGTCATCCTTTTCCAGGACCTGTACTCTCCCCCTAAAATCTAGTTCTACCTGCTAATTTCTTAGTGAGGTCAAGAAGAACCAAACTGTGTGAGTAGATGTACTGGCCAGAAGTTTGAGTGAAGCATAGTCACTGTTGATTTTCTCATTAAGATCCCTTTCATATTTTGTCTTTGCTACATAAAACTTTTCCCTGAGTTCTTTAATGTAAATTATTTCTGTAAAATAGAGTTTAAAATTTACGAGCAAAGTCCAGTGAACTTTCTGTAAAATTATTTTAACTTTAATAGTTTTATTGAGATATGATTAACATAATATAGAGATCATAATTTTAAAGTTTAATAATTTGTATTATGTTTGCATTTTTGCAATGATTAGCACAGTTTAAACATTAAAATATTAAAAAGTTTAAATACTAATATATTCTTATTTCAAAATATGAACATTATATCCATTTAAGAAAAAATTAAAAATAATTTTTCCTTTTACCTCAACCTTTACTATAGTCTGTTTCTGCCTGTCCACATCTGTCTTTTGTAAATATTTTATATACATGTAATAATAAAGTCTGTAGCATTTTCTAACTGATGATTCTCAGTGTTCAGGTTACATCTGGGATGTAGCATAAATCATTTCATTCCTTTTTATCTTCAAGTAGTATTCTGTTATATGGCTACATTAAATTTTGTTTATTCATTCCTTAGTTGGTGAATTTATGTTGTTTACTGTTCCTTGTCATTTTTAGTAATTCTGTTATGTGAGTGTATAGGTATTTATATGTAAATATCTTTTATTTTCATGAAAATAGTACTGTAAAGTGAAAAATATATAACATTTTGAGATACTGTTTTACACATACTTCCCAGCAACAGTTCGTGCTTTAAATTATGGTCATAGTAGTGGTATATTATAATGGTTTTGATCACTGTTACCTCAATGACTAATATTGTTGAATATGTTCACATACATCTATTAACTATTTGTATTTCTTACCTGGAGAAATTATCCTTGCCTATGTTTAATTTGATCAAATATCTTTACAGTTTTTAACCATAAGACATTTATTTTATGGAGGATTTCCTTTTATCTTGTCATGTTATTTGGGGATTAGTGATTTATAATATGATTGTTGACGTATGGACACATCACTACTCCATGACCCTTTCACTCTCCCCCAGCCCCTACCTTCCCAGAGTCCTTTGCTTTGGTGTATTCACCCTGCCCAGTCCAAAGTTTACTTTGTGTTTTCCTTTTCTGGTTTGTTTCTTAAGTTCCACTTATAAATGAGACTAGTTGGTATTTGTCTTTTTCTTTTTGACATATCTCACTTAAAATAATATTCTCAAGTTCCATCCAGGATGAAGCCAAGGGGATTTCTTCTTTTTAGTACTTGAGTATTATTCAACTGTGTATATATAGCACACCTTTCATAGTCACTGTTTGCCATTGGACATCTGGGTAGTTTACAAGATTGGGCTATTAGAAACTGTTCTACTCTGAACGTAGGTATATATAGATCTCTTCTGATATGCGTGTTTGGTTCCTTTAGATATATCCACAGGAGAGGAATTGCTCAGTCCTAGGGTAAGTTCTTTTCTAGAATTCTATTAATTTTTTTATTATTCCTGAATATTTGAGTCTATTGTACATGTATTTCAAAGTGTTTGTATTGTTATCTCTCTCTGTACCCAAAATACATAGTCTCAGGTGACTTGTCCTTAGGTTTGTCACCTTTTCTGTTCAGTCAAATCTGTTCTTGATTTCCTATGATGAAAGTTTTATTTGGTACTGTAGTTTTATATTTATTTATTTAGCCACTAAAGTTGTCCAGGGGCTTGGTACCTTGGTACCTGTATAATGAATCTACCACTCCCTATAGTCAATATTTATTATTTTTTTTTCTTCCTCCTCCAGGATTATTGCTGGGCTCGGTGCCTACACCATGAATCCACCGCTCCTGGAGGCCGTTTTTTTCTCCCCTTTTGTTGCCCTTGTTGTAGCTTCGTTGTGGTTATTATTATTGCCCTTGTTGACGCAATTCGTTGTTGGATAGGACAGAGAGAAATGGAGAGAGGAGGGGAAGACAGAGAAGGGGAGAGAAAGATAGACACCTGCAGACCTGCTTCACCGCCTGTGAAGAGACTCCCCTGCTGGTGGGGAGCCGGGGGCTCGAACCGGGATCCTTACGCCGGTCCCTGCGCTTTGCGCCACATGCACTTAACCCACTGCACCACCGCCCGACCCCCAATATTTATTTTTTTAATGATAGAGACAGAGAGAAATAGGAAAACAGAAAGAGGAGGGGAGAGAGAGATTTGCAGTCTGTCCTACCAGTCATGAAGCTTTCCTTCTACAGGTGGGACCTAGGAGCTCAAACCTAGGTGCTCACACATGGTATCTTGTACATTTCAGGTTCATTCTTTGGTAGTAGTAACATCCTAATACCATATTCCAAGAACACTAAACATGGTGAATCTCTTCACTTGTAAGTACTATGCATTCTAGTATAAGGAATTCTAGTATTTTACTTTGAAAAAAGCTAAATCTAATGAAAACATGTTACACACACAAACAGAATAACATGAATTTGTCACTACAAATGGAAAATGTGTCTCTGACATACATTAAATTCTGCAATCCTACTTCAAGAATTTACATATTTGAGTAGGATAGAAGATTTCAAGAAAGCATTAGAAGTTGACACTTCTAGCATTCTGTTGAATCTCCAAACTCTTTTCCACAGGGGTTGCACAAATTTACATTCATACCAGAAATGTAAAAGAATTCCTTTACCCCACAGCTTCTCTAAAAGTTGGTGTTTCTTATTTTTCTAATATATGATATTCTCGAGGTATAAAGTGCCATCTTGGTTTTTTTTTTAATTCAAGAAAGAATAAATTAACAAAACCATAGGGTAGGAGGGGTACAATTCCACACAATTCCCACCACCCAATCTCCATATATCCCACCCCCTCCCCTGATAGCTTTCCCATTCTCTATCCCTCTGGGAGCATGGACCCAGGGTCATTGTGGGTTGCAGAAGGTAGAAGGTCTGGCTTCGGTAATTGCTTCCCCGCTGAACATGGGCATTGACTGGTCGGTCCATACTCCCAGTTTGCCTCTCTCTTTCAATATTAGGGTGGGTCTCTGGTGATGCAGAGCTCCAGGACACATTGGTGGGGTCTTCAGTCGAGGGAAGCCAGGCTGGCATCCTGATGGCATCTGGAACCTGGTGACTGAAAAGAGAGTTAACATACAAAGCCAAACAAATTGTTGAGCAATCATGGACCCAAAGCTTGGAATAGTGGAGAGGAAGTGTTAGGGGGGTACTCACTGCAAAATCTAGTGTACTTCTTCTTTCAGGTATATATTTTGCAGTAGTTTACAGATACCTGTGAACATATGCTCTCTCTCACAGAAACTGGTGTATATTTAGGTTTTGGGACTTTGTTAGAAAGTGAACCACCTGGTATGGAATTAGAGAATACTATGAAAGGAAAGGTCTCACCCGAGTAATGAAGCTGAAGGGAAGTAATTCCACATGTGAAGTCTATGAATATTAGTCTGAGGTGAAGAGAAGCATGTTGAGGTGGCAATCTTTGTGTTGATTAGGTTGCAATCGGCAGATGCAATATTATTTGATATGGAGTGGGAGAGGCATACGGGAAAGTGGGCCCTATCCAAAGGTTCCAGGACTGGGGGAAGTAGAGGCTCTATAGTGGAGATGTGAGGTTCCTGCTGTCTTAGGGTTCAAAAAGACAATGGATAGTTAATGTTACCATCACATTATTTGGTAATTGGGTTAACTTTGAAAATTCCTTTTGTTAGGGTTTGCTGTACAGTACCCAGTATCTTGTATATAGCTGTGCTATTGGTTGCTTCTGATCTACTTGGTCTAGGCTTTTGAGAGAGTCCGCATATCAAATACACAGCCTATAAATTAAAAAGACTCAGTCTGTGTTTTAAAAACTTCGAGACATACAATTAATTTTCCACCTCTCATATTAATTAACTAGTGATTAATTATATGACTACATTTTACTACGAGTGTACATAAACACCATTCCCACCACCAAAAGACTGTGACCCATCCCTCCCACCCACTTGCACCCCCCACTGTCCCAGGAAGCTGCATGTCTACCCCTCACCACAGGGTTTTTACTTTGGTGCCCTACTTACAATTTGGTCAGGTCCTGCTTTTAGTTTCCCTTTCAGATCTTCTTCCTCAACTTCTGTTGATGAGTGGGATCATCCCATACTCATCTTTTTGATGTGCTGTTGTATCCGGTTGGTCAAGATCTTGTTTAATATTTTGGCATCTATGTTCATCAGAGATATTGGTCTGTAGTTTTCCTTTCTTGTTCTGTCCCTATCAGCTTTTGGTATCAGGGTGATATTGGCTTCATAGAAGGTGGAAAGGAGTATTCCTGTTTCTTCAATCTTATGGAAAAGCTTAAGAAGTATGGGTACTAACTGTTTCCTGAAAGTTTTGTAGAATTCCTTTGTGAAGCCATCTGGTCCAGGACTTTTGTTGTTGGGGAGATTCTTAATAACGGTTTCAATTTCTTTGTCTGTGATTGGTGCATTTAGATTTTGTAGTTCTTCTTGGTTCAGTTTTGGAAGGGCATATGTTTCTAGGAATTGTTCCATTTCTTCCAGATTCTCTAGTTTGGTGGCATATAGTTCTTCATAGAAGTTTCACATGATTCTCTGGATTTCTGTGGTGTCAGTTGTGATATCTCTTCCATCGTTTCCAATTCTATTAATTTGAGTCTTCTCTCTTTTTTGTTTGGTGAGTCTGGCTAGGGCTTTGTCAATTTTGTTTAACTTTTCAAAGAACCAACATTTGGCTTCATTGATCTTTTGTATGGTTCTTTTATTTTCGATGTTGTTTATTACTGCTCTAATTTTAGTGATTTCTGTCCTTCTGGTTGCTTTAGGGTTCTTTCGTTCCTCTTCTTCTAAGTCCTTGAGGTGTGCAGTAAGGTCATTCATTTGAGCTTTTTCTTCGTGTTTAATATGTGATTGTATGGCTATAAGTCCCTCTCAGTACTGCTTTAGCTGTGTCCCAAATATTTTGATAGGTTGTGTCTTCATTTTCATTTGTTTCCAGGAACATTTGAATTTCCTGCTTGAGTGAGTCTCTGACCCAGTGGTTCTTAAGGAGTATGTTGTTTAGTTTCCAAATTCTGTGACTTTTAATAATTTTCTGTTTGTTGTTAAATGTTAGTTCTACTCCACTGTGGTCTGAGAAGATACTTGGGATGATTTCAATGCTCTTGAATTTATTGATGCTGTCTTTGTGGCCTAACAACTGGTCTATCCTTGAGTATGTGTTATGTGGATTTGAAAAGAAGGTCTATTCCAGTTTCTTGGGGTAAAGGACTCTGAAAATATTCAAGAGGTCTAGTCTATCAATCTCTTCATTCAATTTTCTTGTATCTTTGTTGGTTCTCTGCTTTATTGATCTGTCTTAGTGTGAGAGTAGGGTATTGAAGTCTCCCACTATTATTGTGTTACTATTGATGTATTTTTGAAATTCTTTCAGTAAGTGCTTGACGTATTTAGATGGTCCCTCATTGGGTGCATAGATGTTAATAATTGTTAAGTCTCTTGGCTGATTGATCCTCTAATCATTATGTAATGTCCTTGCCTATCTTTTATTTATTTATTTAATTTAAAGTCTATTGTGTCTGAGATGAGAATAACTATACCTGCCCTTTTTTGTGGTCCATTAGCCTGTATGGTAGTTTTCCATTCTTTCACTTTAAGTATGTATTTATCTTGTTGTGACAGATGGGATTCTTGCAAGCAGCATATGGTTGGGTTATGTTTTCTGATCCATCACGTACTCTGTGCTTTTTGATGGGTGAGTTTAAGCCATTGACATTTATTGATATTATGGATTTAATGTACTGTAGTGTCATTGTTCAAAAAAGATTTTTGTTTGCTCTGATATATTGCCTGTATTATAGTGATGTTCTTGTTTATAAGAGTTCTTTTAGAACCTCTTCAGGGCTGGTTTGGTGATGGTTGCCTCCTTTAAGTTTTGTTTGTCTAAGAAAGTTTTGATCCCTCCATCTAGTTAGAATGACAGTCTAGCAGGATATATTATCCTTGGTTGAAACCCTTTTTCATTGCATACTTTTCTTATCTATGGTTACTTCTGGCTGACCTGTAGTTTCTTCTGGGCTCTTGTCTTCATTCATTGGAGTAGCAGTTTTATTTGTTTTTTATCTACCCATTTTTTTTGATTTATGAGTTTCTTTTTTTATGCTTTGTTGTTCCTCAGTTGTTGTGTCTTGAGTACAAGCAACACTGTACTAAATACCTTTATGACAAATGCACTCACGAACCTCAGGAATCACAATAGCAACTGAAGCAAGTATTGAAGCAGTTTAATCACTACCAGTTAGCCACACAATGTCTCCAGTCCATGAAAAAATAGCAACCAAGTCCAAGTGAAGAAGAAAGAGAAAAGAAGAGATAGTAAGAATAGACAGTTATGCAAAACTACTATCCACTGTATATTCTAGGGGTTAACAAGAGGAGAAAGGGAAGTAGAGCAGAGATACACATATAGAGAGTCTACTCTGAGTCAGATTTCTTCCCCAAAATAATTCACAAATTCAGAAAGGCAAAGAAGAAGGAAGAAGTGTATGACAAGATAAAAAAAAAAGAAACAAGAGAGAGAAAAGATAAGAAAAAGAGCTGTAATTAAAGAGCAGTGAAAGGAGTTTTTTTAGTTGATGACTTTATTTTTTATTTTATTTTATTATTATTTTTTAATTTGCTAGGAGGAGGAAGAAGGGGAGAGTCTATAGAGGAGGTAGGAGTAACAAGACAAGTTCCTCTCACAATAGATAAGATGCCCACTACCCTAGCAATGAAAGATACCCTAAGAGTTAATTCTGATTAACCTAAAGGGGGGGAAGATATATGCCTTTATATAATATTAATAATAAAATAGAGCAGGGTAAATAACCCTGTCCCAGATTGCCTCAAGCTTCCTGAGCAGAGGCAGCTGATTGTTAAGGAAGAAAAGAAAAAAAAAAACCCTCAGGACTAGACAAGGATATCAGGAATAAACAGTTATGCAATTTACTATGCACTGTATATTCTAGGGGTAGCTAGAGGAGGAAGGGAAGTTGAACAGTGATATACGCAGAGAGAGTCCACTCTGAGTTAGATTTCTTCCCCCAAATAATTCCCAAATGTTTATCAGTGAATTCAGAAAGCTAAAGGATTAAGGAAGAAATGATGACAAAAATGAGAAAAAGAAAAAAAGAGAGAGAGAAAAAAGAAAAAGATAAGAAAAAGAACAGTAATAAAAGAGCGGTGAAAGGATAGAGTTTTTTATTTATTTATTTTTTATTATTTAATTAGCTATGCGGGGGAGAGGGAGAGTTTTTATTTCCTGTCAATGTGGTCGGAGCTAAAGCCACTTGCAGCTTCTCAGTCTGCCATCTTCCGGGAACCCCCCGTTGTATGTTTTTAATATCTTTTATCATTAATGACTTTGAACATATTTATTTATTTATTTAACATTTGTCTCTCTTCTTTCAAGAAGACTCTATCATGCCTTCTCTCCATTTTCCAGTGGGGTTGTTTGTCCTTTTATTGTTGAGTTTGGTGAGTTCTTTTTGTATTTTGATTAGTATTCTTCCCCATGTATAACACATAAAGATTTTCTCCAACTCTGTGGAAACCTACTGTTGGATAGTATGCTAGCTCCCCCTGGCTTCTGCTTAACCATATGCCTATATAGGGATAGATTTAATCCCATTCAAAGCTTTGGTCTATTTACATAAATCACTTTTACATTTACATAAAGCACCACACTCCCTCCAGGGCATTGGTGGTTTAGTGGTAGAATTCTTACCTGCTCCACCCCCTCTCCTTGTCACACCCTGATCCTCTCCTTGTCACACCCTGATCTTCCACCAGTCACTTTTCACTCCACCCTCTCTATATCACATCCTGTTTATACCCTACTTGGAGAGTATAAAAACAGCTGCTCTTCTGATTAAAGACACTTGGAAATTGCTTTCCGGCTCCGAGAGTTCCAGAGTGTATCTCCTGCGAAGTTAGTGTGGCATGAGTTCCTGATCCCTCTCCCACGCAGCAGCCTAGATCAGCTCCAGTTGAGTTCTCTCCAACCCAGAGAGCACTAGCTGGGAAGAAGTACCCTCAGGCTATCCCAGCATCTGGCGCCTGAATAGGAACACATAAGCAGCAGATTTACAAGAAGACATCCTAGGTAAGTACACACCTTTTGGGTATCTGCAATATTGTGTTAAGGCGCTGTGATTTTTTTTCTTTCTTATTGTTTTCCTGAGATCTGTCCACCATGGAAAATCTTTTCCAAATTCTGCATTCTTTTTCCAGTATACAATTTTTATATATGTGGGACATTTTTCTTGGGGCTGCACCTTATATCCTGTTGATCATCATAGCAGATTTTAAGGGTTATATAGGGCAACCTCTTAAAAGACTTAAGGACCTAGAGGCTGAGGTCCAAGAGATAAAGGAAGTGATCATAGAACTTAACCAGTACCTTAAAAACAAGAAGAAGCAAAGGCCTGTCGTGATCTTGACCCACCCTAATTCCTCTGCATCTTGCCCTGAGGCCCCTATTTTGGCAGACACGTGTCCGAATTCTCCTTTGGACTCCACAGCCACTTCTTCGCCCACCCCCATTTTGACAGACACATGTCCGAATTCTCCTGTAGCCTCCAAAACCACTTCTTCGGCTACTTGTCCAGAAGCTTCCACTTTGGTGACTCCTCCTACTGCTACACACTTATCAGAGCAAGTCCACATATTTCTGGTCAATGTTGCCCCCAATAGACAAAAACCTCAGGCCTGGTATCCATATTCCGCCACAGACCTGAAAGAACTACGCCAGGCTATCAAGGATGATGGTATTCATGCCCCATGGACCAGGTCCATTTTACAAGGCCTGCTTCAGAACCTTAATACCCCCCAAGATTGGAGGGATGTAACATGCGCTACGCTCCCAGGCCCCCTCTTCCTGCAATGGGAAGCATTCTTTCGCCATGAATGTTTACAACAATCGCGGAAAAATATTCAAAATCAGCCAGAGGGGAATTTTGATGCATTGTTTGGAACAGGCCAATTAGAAAAAGGGATTCAACAGGCGGAAGCCAAGTTTCCACCGGGGTATTTTGATCAGGTACGCCTGTGTGCATTAAAAGCATGGGAGCGATTAACACCACCCATGGGAGCGGCCTCAGCCCCCATTCTCTCCCTTCAACAAGAACCTGATGAATCCCTCGCTAAATTCATTGCCAGGGTCCAGTCGAGTTTGGAAAGGAAGATTTATAATCCTGAGGCTCGTTTTCTCCTCCTGCGATCCATAGTCTGGGATGGAATGCTTCCGCATTTTCGACAGGCTTGTATCACTCTTAAAAACGAACACCCAGATACTTGGATTATAGCTACACAGGATCTCAGATCAAGCTCTTTTCAAGGACCTATGTTACAGGCCTGTGCAGCTACCTTATATAAGCAAAAAGGGGCTTGCTTTCAGTGTGGTCGTCAAGGGCATTGGCATAACCAATGTCCAGAAAATAGACCGTGACCCCGCCTCCAGTCAGGACAACCCTGCCTCCAGTCAGGACAACCCCGCCTCCAGACAGGGAATCAGACCACGAATGCCTTGTCCCAGATGCCAGAAAGGATTTCACTGGAGGAGAGATTGTTGATCAAGGTTCCATAGGAACAGCACACCTCTGCCAAATGTAAACAGGGATTTAAACTAGGTGTGGGGCTTCCCTTAGCCCCGCCCCCAAGAGGGAAGGAAGCAGGTCACCCGCTTGGTGCTGTGCCCTTCTTCCACAAACAGAAGCCCAGCTTGGGACCCAATCCATCGCTACACCCACCATGCCAAGTAACAATAACAGAGGGTGACCAGAAGGAGGAACCCATGGTATGTGGGAACTTCCAGCATAGAAATAACTGGCTGGAGCAAGAGATCAGCTCGAATTCGGAGCCTGAGATTTTATGGACCACCCCTGTTTTAGAAAGGGTTCACCCAACTATGACAGTAAAGATTGGTAATATTCCTTTTAAGTGTTTGATTGACACAGGAGCAGATAAGACAATCTTTAGACAAGCACAGGTTCCCCAGAGTTGGGAACTCCTCCCAGGACCACGCTTAGATGGTGTTGGAGGATTGACTCAGGCATTCCTCACACGAGATTCCCTTGTGTGGGAAGATCCAGAAGGGACTACCGGACGCTTTCAGCCTTTAATAGCTGATATAAGCACCAATTTATTGGGAAGAGACTTGCTGGAATCTTTAGATGTAGTGATATCCTCAGACACCTCTGCAGGACACCACACTCACTCCTGTGAGACTGCTAGACCCAACCAGCACCCCCAATACTAACTGCCACTGTTCGTAACAGAACTCCCTGCTTAGATTGGCTTTCTAATGAGCCTGTCTGGGTGGAACAGTGGCCTTTGCCTACGGAGAAGCTAGAAATTTTAAAAGAACTTGTCCAAGAGCAGTTATCTTTGGGACACATTCATCATTCTTGGAGCCCATGGAATACTCTAGTCTTTGTGATTAAAAAGTGCTCAGGAAAATGGTGCCTCCTGCAAGATCTTCATGCAGTTCATAAAACCATGCAGGTTTGGGGCTCCCCCCAAAGGGGTTTGCCTCTTGCTTCCGCAATTCCCACAGTAATTCCAATCATAGCTATTGATATACAGGATTGTTTTTTCTCTATTCCCTTACACCCACAAGATTGTAAACGTTTTGCTTTCTCTGTTCCTTCTATTAATAATGCCAGCCCTGCCGATAGATTTGAATGGGTGGTACTGCCCCAGGGCATGGCTAATAGTCCTACTATTTGTCAAGAGGCTGTTAAATCTGCCCTTTTTCCTTATATTCATAAGTGCCTTAAGGTTTTTCATTATATGGATGACGTGTTAATATGGGGAGAATTAGATACAGATCTCTCCGCCCTACGTGATTTTCTAATCCCTGCCTTAAAGAGAAGTAGACTTAATGTAGCTCCTAAGAAAATAGAGCTAATTCCTTCAATAACTTTCTTAGGCTCAGAGATTTCCCTAATGCAGATACGTCCTTTAAAACCTTGTGTTACTTTTCCTTCTAATCTCACTCTTGCTTCTTTACAAAGTTTTCTTGGAAATTTGAATTGGCTTAGGCAGTATCTTTATCTACCTACGAGCTGCCTGCAACCACTGTTCGATCTGTTAAAAGGAAACAAAACAGCTCTCCTCAAAGCATATGTTAACCCCCCGAAGCCTCCTTGGCAGTGGAAAAAGTTAACCAGGCTCTCCAGGACATGCTCCTCGTTTGGTTCTCCCCCTCCTCTCCAGTAAATCTTCTAATCTTTAACTCCACCCCCACGGTAGTGGGGGCATTGTGGCAGAAACATGGCGTTCTCGAGTGGCTTCATACGCCAGTAGGTGGAGCTCCAAGAATCCTTACTGAGATTGATGCCTTAGCATTTATGGTTCACCAAGGAAGAAACAGATCGGTTCAGGTCTTAAGAAGGGAACCAGATTCAATCATTCTTCCCTTTTCTCTCACAGATACAGAATGGCTCATACGCCACCATTCTTATTTTGCCATAAGTTTAATGGGTTTTCCAGGACAATTAGATAATCATTTTCCCTCTAATAATTTGATAGCTTCTTTACCTCTATTGCCTCTACTAGTACCTAAACTTTTCTCTCTAGATCCAATCCCCTCTGCTCCTACAGTGTTCACTGATGGTGGAAAAAAGGGAGCTGCTGCCCTTATATATTATCCAGACCAGCAATACCCCAAACCTCTCTTTACTGAACTTCCTGATAATTCCCCTCAGTACAAAGAACGTTATGCTGTTTTCCTTGCATTAAAAGCTGTACCAGAATCCTTCAACCTTTTTTCTGACAGTGTGTATACTGTTAACTTACTTCCATAGCTTGCTCGATCTTATGTAAGAATTGATGACAACCCACTTTCTTCTCTTTTAATTCAAATTGCCTCTATGCTCTGTTCTCGAACCCAATCACTGTATGTTCAGCACCTATGTTCCCACAGCCCTCTTCCTGGTCCCCTGTCTGAAGGGAGTGCTGCAGCCGACCACCTTGCCTCCACAGGAATTCTCCTAGCCTCTGTCTCTAATCCTGCTGACTTTCATTCCCTAACCCATGTTAATCTTAAAGGTCTTCAAGCTCAATTTCCTGATATTCCTCTGCCACAGTTAAAACTTGCTACATGTTCCTCCTTTGCAGGTCTCATCAAAACACCTGCTATTCAAACTCTGGGGGTTAATCCTCGAGGTTTAAAAGCCAACGCTCTTTGGCAAATTGATGTTACCCTCATACATAACTTTGGCAAACAAAAATATATGTTTGTCTCAATTGATACCTTCTCTAAGTTTATGTGGGCTACAGCTCAGACTGGAGAAAACTCAAAAAAGCTTATAAGCCATATCCTTTCCTGTTTTGTTGTAATGGGCTTATATCTTCAACTTAAAATGGATAATGGACCTGCTTTTACCAGCAAACAATTTAAAGATTTTTGTTCCCTCTGGAACATTACTCATACTACAGGCATTCCGTATAATCCACAGGGACAAGGCATTGTTGAGAGGGCCCATCAAACTCTTAAGGCTCAATTAAATAAAGAAAAAGGGGAAATGTACCCCCCCAATATCCAGCTGGCAAAAGCCTTAACTACATTAAATCTCTTTAATATTTACAAAAACTCAGACCAACCTCCTATTATTCTTCATTGGCAAACACCACCCACCCTCCCAGCTATTAAAGTCAAATGGAACGACCCATTTGATAAAATCTGGAAAGGACCTGACCCCCTGTTGACTATGGGGAGGGGTTTTGCATGCATTTTTCCACAAAATTACTCCAAGCCTGTTTGAGTTCCTGCCCGCCATGTCCGGCAATACCCACATGATGGCGCTGATATCCCTGAAGAACAAGAAACACTGCAAAAAGACTGGCTGCAAGAGGACTGGCTGCAGGATGCACCCCAGGATCCATAATATAGCATGGCAGAATAAAAAAAAATACATATATATGATTCACAGAACTCTTCCCCCCCCAAAATGTCTTATGCTATGACTGGCCAGTTGTGTTTTGTGAGTGAGTGAGTGAGTGAAAAAAAAAATTGAGTGAGTTGAGTGACCACAATTTTTGTACGACCCATTGTGCTCAGAGTACTCTGAAAGTTAACTGACTTTATATAAAACGGCTGGACGCAGCCATGGTTTCTGGAGACGTCCAGAAACAGTCCAAAAATTGTTCATTCCCCTTTCTGATTTCTTTTTTAAGTCTTGATATAAATATGAAATGTTTAGTCTTAAACTGTGTGAGTAAAGATGGTTCAACTATGACAGTAGATCTAAATTTGCATTAGAAATGATATGTCTTAGTTACAAGTTTTTCTCCTCCTGTGTGTTATAAACTATATGTTTAATATGCGTGTTTCAAGTTTGGTAAACATTAACTTAACGATTAAATTGTAACTTTGAAGCTACATTCTTATGAGAAGAGGTAAAATCAATTCATTAATTAACTGAGTGTTTAAGGTAAAACTCTAAATATTCAAAGTGACAATTCATCATCTCCTAAGTTAAAATACAAATCCTCTATACAGGACATTTTTGGAGGGCTCCCCAAAATGTCCTGTAAGCTATCTTGTGGAAATTAATCCACAACAAATTTGGCATCAGTCTGATATTGTAAATGTACAAAAAAAAATTGTCACTAAATTGTGTTAACTCTAGTAACCTGAGTTTGCTTAAAAACCCAATGTAAAAATAGTTAAGAATCAATATATGTGACTTAAATTCGGTATGAAAATTTTGCTATATAGAGACTGCTACATGAGGTCACATAAGATGGCTTTTACACGAAATTATAAAGATACCTAAACCAATTATAATCATTGAGTTATCAATTGTAGTAAACTTCTAATTTGTTACAAAGTTTTTTCATAAGTAATTGACTGCAGCTATGACAAGCCTTCGCATAAAGAAGCATCTGCTCATATAGAATCCCCAGAAATCCATCTTGGACCCCTGACCTCTGACATCAGCCACAATTACAGCCATCCCCTGAAATCCATAATGTGACCTGACACAATCTGGAGAACCTGATTCACAGACTCCAAAGGACAAGACTTTCCTACTAACTTTCTCTCAACCATCGGTGTCTGCTCTTCCTGCTTTTGTTTCGCCCATCATGTTTTGGCGGTTCCAGGTCACTCTCTACAGAGAAGAAAAGTTCCAGTGGCTGTCCTCCTCCATCAAGATAGAGGTGTGGCATTTATTTCCTGGCTGTTGACATTGGACTGATGCTTCTATAGAACTTGCTGGACACTCCCTTTATACTGCTGGACTTCTTGAAGAATGACTGTAGCAGTTCATAGAACTTTCTGCCAGCTGACTCGGGATTTTGCAATGCCAGATCACCCCTCTAGCCCCTCGGCTTATCAGGCCCCCACTCTTCCACTCATCAGGCTCACTCCGTCCCTTGCTACTCTTACTTATCCCTCCCTGTCTTGTGCTAGTTCTTTTTGAAGACACTTACAGGCTATCATTCTGCTTTCTTCCCAACAGGTTTCTGTTCACCCCTACACTGCTATTCCCCTGACAGAGATGAAGCCTTTACAGATATTGACCCAGTTATATATGGCCATTAAGTAAGAGGGAGATGTTGGGGAATTGTGAGGATATGGTTGAGCTTGGAAGGGCTTGAGCCTGAGGGGTGTGTCAATCCTGTTAGTCTCTCTCTCCACGGAGAGGTTGAGCAAGGAGGGACAGTAGAACCTCAAAAAGGTGTGCCTCTTATCAGTCTACTTGCCTCACAAAGTGCCCCACACTCCTGATACTATGGCAAATAGTTAAAAAGAAAGGGGGAGATGTTGGATAGTATGCCAGCTCCCTCTGGCTTCTGCTTAACCATATGCCTCTATAGGGATAGATTTAATCCCATTCAAAGCTTTGGTCTATTTACATAAATCACTTTTACATTTACATAAAGCACCACACTCCCTCCAGGGCATTGGTGGTTTAGTGGTAGAATTCTCACCTGCTCCACCCCCTCTCTTTGTCACACCCTGATCCTCTCCTTGTCACACCCTTATCTTCCACCAGTCACTTTTCGCTCCACCCTTTCTATATCACATCCTGTTTTCACCCTACTTGGAGAGTATAAAAACAGCTGCTCTTCTGATTAAAGACACTTGGAAATTGCTTTCCAGCTCCGAGAGTTCGAGAGTGTATCTCCTGCGAAGTTAGTGTGGCACGAGTTCCTGATCCCTCTCCCACGCAGCAGCCTAGATCGGCTCCAGTTGAGTTCTCTCCAACCCAGAGAGCACTAGCTCGGGAAGAAGTACCCTCAGGCTATCCCGGCAACCTACCTTATAATTTAGCAGTCTGGGGAGTTGGCAGTAGTGCAGCGGATTAAGCTCACATGGCGCGAAGCAAGGACCTGCGTAAGGATCCGGGTTCCAGCCCCAGGTACCCCACCTGCAGGGGAGTCGCTTCATAAATGGTGAAACAGGTCTGCAGGTGTCTGTCTTTCTCTCCCCCCTCTGTCTTCCCCTTCTCTCTCCATTTCTCTCTGTCCTATCCAACAACAACATCAATAACAACAACAATAAAACAAGGGCACTTTTCCCATTTTTGTTGTCCTTGTTTTTTTGTTGTTGTTTTTTTTGTTGCCATTGCTTTTGTTGTTTCTGGATAGGACAGAGAGAAATCAAGAGAGGAGGGGAAGAAAGAGAGGGGAGGGAAAGATAGACACCTACAGATCTGCTTCATTGCTTGTGTAGTGACCCCCCTGCAGGTGGGGAGTCTGGGGGCTCAAACCGGTATCCTTGTGTCCATTATTGCACTTGGTACCACCTGCGCTTAACCCACTGGGCTACCCTACACTCCCAACCACCCCCAGAATTCATTTTTAAAGCCATCTGGATCTGGACCTTTGTTCTTCAGGAGAGTTTTGATACTGATTCAATTTCTATATTAGCAGCTGGCCTGTTTAAGCTCTCAATTTTTTCTTGGGTTGAGCTTGGCTGGTGGTACAAATTTAGGATTCATCCATTTCATCTAGGTTGTCTTGTTTTTGCAGAGGGGTGTTCATAGTATCCTCATATGAATCTTTGTAGCTACTCTCCTTTAGTTGTTATTTTGCCTCTCTAGTTCATTATTGCCTTTTCAATGCTTTCTCTCTTTTTTTTTTTTTGGTCTATAATCAATAAGAAGTTAAGAAGTATTTAAAAAAAGATATAATGGTAACACATGGAACTAATTGCAAAAGTGAAAAAAAAAATTTTTTTATCTTTGGTGCTCCTAGAATAATCTCTAACACTGGACACCTTAACTATATGGCTGGGTAATCCAGAAGGGGAATAATTTCCAGTGAGATCAGTAAAAGGTTAATTTGCCTTATTATGTTGATGAATACAAGAACGTCTTCACTATTACAGTTTACATGAAGAGAAATTCTCCAACACATGTATGTTGGGTTCTACCATCATCTTAGCACCAATACTGGGCAGTAATATGGGCAGTGTTATAGGTTCATTAAGTGGTGGCCCATTCCCCTGAATTACCATGTACAAAATAATAAAAGACAAAACTATAGTTCAATAATTTCTAGGAGTTTAAAATTTAATAATCAAGGTTAATTCTTAAATGGATCATAAAATATTGAAGTGATGAATAATGAAAAAGGTGGGAATGGGAGCTAAACATATTCATCTTTAAGGTCAAAATCATGATTTAGAATTAAGATGCAAAATCTTTAATACCACCTGAGTGAGTGAATTATACTTTTGTTATTTATATATTGTGTGGTAGTAGAAAAGTTAATGAGTCCAAAAGCTGTCTTTTCACCACTGTACTGGTTGGATAGTAATGATAATTTTGGAGAGTCCTGGATAAGAAGTATCCTAATTCAATCTTTCCCTTATCACAAAAAGGGAAAACAAAATTTATTATTGAAAAAATTTATTTTGTTAGCTACCTGTTCTCTAGTAAAAATAGATTTTTCTTTTCCTTCTTTCTATTTTTTTGTCATTGCTAACACATCACTGAGCTATATCAGTTTTGCCAGAGAAAGAGACTTGAGGAGAGAAAGAGTGATAGGGAGAAAGTAGGAGGGAGAGAAAAAGTAGGAGAGAGAGAGAGAAAGAGAGAGCTAGGGAGGAGAGAGTCAGAGATACATCAAAGCATAGAAACTTTCTTCAGTGACATGGTACTCCTGGGTACTTAAATCTGTGTCCTTCACATGACAATGTGAAACCTCCCAGATGATCTATCTTGACAGCACCAACAAATAATATAATTTAAAATCATCTCTTTAGGCTAGGGAAAGAGTACAATGATTGAGAAAACAGACGTTCATGTCTTATGTCCTAAATTCAATCCCTGACACCACCATAAGGAAGAGCTGAGCAGTGTTCTGGTTAAGTGTGTCTGTGTGTGTGTTGTGTGTGTGCGTGCCCCCATCTACAGACTAAAGAGAGGTAGATTTTCAAACTGGCAAGGTAAATGCCTTGTCATGCACACAATGCAGGTCTGAGTACTGGCACTCTATGAGAGATGCTATGTCATCAGATAAATATCTGGTGCTGTGGTATCTCTCCCTTTCTCTCTAGTTCTCTCACTCTATCTCTGTCTCAATCTCTGAATGAGAGTGAAGCCTAAGCAGTGAACATTTCCATTACTGAGACTAACTTAAAAACGTTAGAAACTTTATTCTGGGAGAGACTAAAAACCAAAACAAAAACCTTAGATTCCTTGTGGTCAATTTCCACTAACAGGCTCATCTGAGTAGCTGACATTGTTGTCAAAGTTCTGGCTGTTCCACTCAGAATTTTTTTTTCTTTGCTTTGTCTTCATCATGCATTTTAGATGACCACTGATACCATAAGTAAGGTTATCTGGTTTAAATGTATCCTGTTCATCTTTATTTTCATCATCTCTTGTTCATCTTATAAATGACATACACATCAACAAAAAAGAAAAGGTTGTAGCCAGGGAGCTAACAAAGAGAAACTAGAGTAGGACTCATCTGAGTGAAGCCACACATTCCAGATCAGTGTTTTACTCATTCAGTAACTATGCAAATCTTTATTGAAAACACTGAAATTTCAGGAAACTATATATTAGACGGGCTTTTAAATTCTTATTTATTTTTTAATCCTAGCCCTTGCCCCAATTTTAACCATATAATGGGAAGGCCTTAACTTTTCTGTTATTTATGCTACGATCATATATATGTGGTCAAAGGATATAGAGTATATATTACACAAGACAGTACTTTTGTTTCTGAGTCCTATAGAACTTTTTTCTAAATCAATAATCTCACTCCTGCTTATAAAACATATAGAAGAGGAAGGTGATGGTTTTATTTCTATTATTTCTTTATGTCATCAAAACCTAAAGAGACTAATTCAAAGAGTTAGAAAGATAAATGCTCATATAGCTTGTGAATAATTAACATAATCAGTGTTCTCCAATTCTTCTTCTTTTTTTTAAAGTATTTTTTATTATTTATTTATTCCATTTTGTTGCCCTTGCTGTTTTATTGTTGTAGTCATCATTGATGTCATTGTTGTTGGATAGGACAGAGAGAAATGGAGAGAGAAGGGGAAGACAGAAAGGGGGAGAGAAAGATAAACACCTGCAGACCTGCTTCACAGCTTCTGAAACGACTCCTCTGCAGGTGGGGAGCTGGGGGCTTGAACCGGGATCCTTACACCGGTCCTTGTGCTTTGAGCTACCTGTGCTTAACTCCCTGTGCTACGGCCCGACTCCCCCAATTCTTCTTCTTAACTTTTTTCAGTTCATTGTACTTAAGTAGATTTATAAATCACTCAAGCAATGACTTCTCTACCATATGTATTTTGTAGTCAAAATAGAAAGATTTATGTTTTCCTACTATGATCTATAGTTCATTTTGACTGGGTTTAGATGGATATACAAAAAGAAGCAGAGAGTCTTTAAGAGATCAAGAATGATTATATTTAGATAAGCCTATAATGTGTAAGTATGACATTCATGGGGTAGAGCTCCAAAGAAGCAAAGTGAATGTTTCTCATAGAATGCCATCTCCAGTAAGAGTCAGAGGTTTCTTTTGTTGTAAATAATGCAAGCAATGAAAGTGAATTAAATCATCTAAAAAGAAAATTCTGAAATAATAAAACATCCATTTTTTTTAAAATGGATCTATCCCTTGTAAGTGAAGACAATGAAATATTCAAGTTGGAGAAGTACTCAAGAATAGAAATGAAATTCTGCTTATTAGAGAAGATTAATGAGAACTGTCCTCTCTGACTTTTTTTAATCCATTCTTACTAAGAGGAAAGTCCATTTTGATATGTGCAGATATATAAATAATTGCCAACACAAATTTATCAGAATCTGTATTCATAAAAAAATGAATAGATGGTAATGAAATGGAGTATCCTAAAGGCACCTAATTCTAGGCACTAATTATTGCATCATTGATTTGGATTGACTTACAAAAGAAGAGCTGTAAGGTCAGAGAAACTACATGCTGAGTAGAGTGAATGCCTTTCAAGGCCCAGCATCACAGGAGAGGTAATATATCACGAAAGGAAGTTCCAGTGCTTTGGTCTCTCTGTGTATGTGTATGTGCATGTGCATGTGCATCTGTGTGTGTGTATCTGGATGAAATAGCAGCATGAAGCAATGAAATCTCACATATGTAAGTCCTATAAATAAATAAATAAATAGAAGATGTATAGAAAAAGAGAATGAAATTTACCAATCATTTGCAACCAGGATTCAAACATTACTTACAAAAGGCTTTGAGTGTCCAATAGGAAAAAAAAAAATAGTATAATCAGATCTCTCCCTCTTTCCTCTTTTCCTCCTTATCTCACTTTATCTCTCCAAATACATATAAAGTCAAACTTCTAGTTTCATCACAGCTATTATAGTGTTTTGAGAGAAGTGAGATTATCCCAAAAAGTAATTTGGAATACATAAGTCAACTTTGTACTTCCTGGCACAGATTTTTCTCAGATTGATAATTTGGATTCACTAGAGAAGTATTCCTTTCCTCTGGAGTCATAAAACTGGAAATGTTATTGATATTATTGTTACTTTTATATAAAACTTTTTATGTGTTTCTTTATATTTATTAGTTATTTAATAATGGTTTATAAAAATGACAAAATTACAAGTGTATAATTCCACACCATACCCACTACCAAATATCTAATGAGAGATAAATATTGGCATTGTACTTAATGTAAATAATTCCAATTTTTAAATCATTTTATAAATATTGAGTGTCTTTACATGCATAAATTTTAGGTGATATGATTTTATTTACTTGGCTTAATATGATTTTGGCAGAAAAACCCCACAAATTGTTTCTATATATTTTAGCTTTTGAATGTCTAGCACCCTCTCCTTAAATCCTTTTTCACAGTTTAAAATTATCTTCTCCTGTAGATTTTGCACCCTTTGAAAACAGAATTTTGGGTATCTTAATGTCCTTAGCACATTGTAGCAACCATAATATTTGTTACATTGAATTAACAGTGTTTCAATCAAGATTCTAAATTTGATGATTCTTTGGACTGTAAAAACTATTCATGTTGCAACATTTAAACACTTTTGCTATAATTACTTTTTCCAAAACATGTCACTGGGGAAATGATGATTTATTAGATAATTGTTATCAAATGAGTATAATTTCTTTTTTATTTCCTTTTCTAATATTTATTTTTTATTTATTTTTGGGCAGAGACAAAGAGAAACTGAGAGGGAAAAGGAAGGTAGTAAGAGAAAGAGACAGAGAGACACCTGCAGCTCTGCTTCACCACTTGTGAAGCTTTCCCTCTGCAGGTAGGGACGAGGGGCTTGAACCTGGGTCCTTGTACACTGTAATGTGTGCACTTAACCAAGTGTGCCACAGCCTGCCCCCAGTGTAATTTCTTATTTTCCCAAGATAGATATCTGTACATTCGTTCCACCAACAATTAAGGTTAGCCTCTAACACCTTTCATTAGTTTCCCAGTGCTTATCAACCTCCATCTTCCTTTCCTATTTTCAATCCTTGGTTCGGCTACAATAGACAACTTCTACTCCAATTATCACCCTTTTTCCTTTCTTTCTCAGTTTCACTTATGAATGAGGTCACTGAATATTCCTCCTTCCCCTTCTGGTTTATTTCAATTAACATAAGTCATTCAAATCCCATCCAAAATATGAGAAATGAGAAAATTTGATCACATTTCAGACTATACATATATGTGTGTGTGTGTATATATACACACACACACACACAATTTTCTTAACTCACTTATTATATAGAATTATAATCGTTTCCAAGTGGGCTACTACAACTAATATATATATTATATTTCTTATTATATATATTTATTCCTTGGACAAACTCTTAGGAGAGGGATACCATAATTATATGATATTTCTACTTTTGATTTTTCTGAGGAATCTCACCACTGTTTTCCCTAGAGCTGAACAAATTGACATTCTTACCATCAATATAGAAAGTTTCCTTTCCCCACATATTTTCAACAGAGATTGTTGTTTACATATTTTCTGTTTTTTTTTTTTAACTGTCTCTAAGGTTGTCACCAGGGCTTTGAATCTACCACTTCTGATGGCCTTTTTTTTTTTTTTTTTTTTGGTATAGAGACAGAGAGAAATTGAGAGGGAAGGATGAGGTCAAGAGGGAGATACGTATTTAAATGTGTGTCGGGGGTTATATTGCTAAAGTTCTGCCAGCCTAGAAGTTTGAGGTTACAGGTTAATCACAAACCGGTGAGAGGACTGTATCATTCTGGATCTATGTTGTTTTTCTCTGTGGTTTCACACCAAGAGGCCTATTTCTGTGGCGACTGAATTCTGCAGTGTCTGCTTTCAATTGCCTGAGACTGCAATGTGATTTATACCTTTTATTTTCCTCTTACTTTTTTCTTTGCTGTTGTAAATTTATGAGCATGGAGCTATAGTAAGATGTGGGGATGTTCAGGCAGGCAGCAACAGAAGTAGCTGAGCCAGGAAAATTGCATGGGCTAGGTTGTACAGTAGGCAGTTTCAGTAGAGTTGCTCACATTAATAATAGATCAAATCGACGGGGCTTACAGTCAACAATATTTATGCACTTTTCCAATATTTGGGAGCCACTCTCTTCCCTGATCCAACTTTCTAGCCCTTTTTCCAGCCATGACATTATTTCCCCAGACAATAACTTGGGTCCACCTATATATCAGATGTCAGTCTCAGACAAAAATTAATAAAGTCATGGGCCCTTTGGAATATACCTAAAATAGACCTACTATCTATTTCCAAAATGGAGACCCCAAGTCTTCATCTGCAGTATTCCAGCCTTTAGTTTCATGATTAATCAACAATATGTATGGCTTTATATGTTAACTCTTTTTTCAGCCACAAGGTTCCAGATGTTACCATGATGCCAACTGGACTTCCCTGGACAGATGACACCACCAATGTGTCCTGGAGCTTTGCTTCCTCAGAGCCCTGCCCCCCTAAGTAAAGAGAGAGACAGGCTGGGAGTATGGATTGAACTGTCAACGCCCATGTTCAGCAGGGAAATAATAACAGAAGCCAGACCTTCCACCTTCTGCACCCCATAATGTCCCTGAGTCCCTACTCCCAGGGGGTTAAAGAATAGTAAAGCTACCAGGGGAAGGGATGGGATATGGATCTCTGGTGGTGGGAATTGTGTAGAGTTGTACCCCTTTTATCCTATAGTCTTGTCAGTGTTTTCTTTTTATAAATAAATAAATTTTTTAAAAAAGAAAAACATAAAAAATAATAGTGGCTTGGTCAAATGGGCTGAGAAGCTCTAAGGAGGTAGGCAGGTAGCGGAAGTGCCCTACTATTGGTTGAATAACTTAAGATGCACACTGTTATACCCTACCTCAATATTTGGTGTTGTATTCTAAGATAGAGACAGAGTGAAATTGAGAGGGAGGAGAGATAAAGACAGACACCTGGAGCTCTGCTTCTGCAAGCAGGTACTCACTCTCCTAGACTTGGGGACATGGGCAGTTAAACAGGTGCACCACCATCTGACCCATTCTGCCTCTTTCTTATAACTAAAAAAAAAAAAAAACTCACTCACTCAGAGTAAAGAAGTCCAGAGGGAGGGAGGGATGGAGACAGGGAGAGAGAGAGGGAGAAAGAGAGAGAGAGACAGACAGACAGACACTATGGCAGATAGGAGCAAAGAGTCATTTAAAAAGTTACTTTTCTTTCCTCCCAAAAATGGAGTTTGAGATTGCAAGAAGACTGACAGAAAATAGTTACTTAAAATACTTCTAAAGTATTGCTTTCTTGCTTTATTCTGTCTCACATGAAACAAAAACAAGCTTACACAGCTAACATGTAGAAATCACATCTTGGACTTTTAACTTCAAAAAATTATTCCCTTTCTAGTTTAAGCTCAGCATCTCTGTTCTTCAGTAAGTGAAAACTATTCAAAAATGTCTGACCTTCACAGCAGTATGATAGTCACTGGTCTTTGTCACTCCTGCTTTTGTCACTCCTGCTTTTTGGCAGACTTTCTTGGAAGATGTCAGTCTACTCATTAATTTTAGAATGTAGATAATGGGTAGAATCAATTTATTTAATACTGCAACTTTTTTCTGACATATTGATCTGTTTGAAAAACTAATGTCATGAAAAACATACCCATGATAAAAAAGAATAAATATAAGAAGTAGGAGAGCAAGTCAAAGATATTTACTGAAATTGGAACCTGATAAAGAAATAGAAGAAATGACAATAACTTGCTATTTCATTGTAAAGAAACTTCATGAATTAAGTGTTTATCAGTATTCTCATTTTCAAATAATATTCTAGTATTCACAGTGATAATAAAAACAATAAGATAATTGGCATTAGTTATTAATAGAATGGTTTATGCAGGCAAAGCACAATTTTACATGTGTTTGCGTTCATTGACTATTCAAATCCTTAAAATAAGTTTCTGAGTGTGATACTACCTATTAACATCTCTGTCTTGCATATAAAGCACAGTGATTTACTAAAAGTTATCTTAGTAGCAAGTACAGAGCAGAGATTTGACCTCAAGGTAGTTTAAGGAAATACTTTATATAAATAGTTAAAGGAGTTCCCAGTGCATTTCTATAAGAAATCTACCCTCATAATTGCTTCTGCGCTGAACATGGGTGTTGACAGGTGAATCTATATTCCCAGCCTGTCTCTCTCTTTTCCTAGTAGGGTGGGGCTCTGGAGAAGCAGAGCTCCAGGACACATTAGTGGGGTAGTCTGTCCAGGAAATTCTGGTTGGCATCATGCTAGCATCTGTAACTCAGTGGTTGAAAAGAGAGTTAACATACAAAGCCAAACAAATTGTTGACCAGTCATGAACCTAAGAGGTAGAATAGTGCAGGTGAAGAGTTGGGAGGGGGGGGGTTCTTGGATAAACTCTAGATTTTTAAACCAAGGCCTTTCATTTTATAACAGATTATGCCATCTGTATATTTTGCTCTTATTTTCATGTTTTTATCTACCTTCTTTCTCTAGTTTTTTTTGTCTACTTCCTATATCATGTAATATACTGATTATATACAGTTTTTAAAAATATTTATTTATTTATTTATTGGATAGAGACAGCCAGAAATTGAGAGGGAAGTAGATGATAGAGAAATGAGAGAGAGAGAGAGGCCTGCAACACTGCTTTACCACTTGCAAAGGTTTCCCCCTGCAAGTGGGGACCATGGGCTTGAACCCAGGTCCTTGGGCACTGCAACATATGCACCCAACAAGGGTCCACTTTTGGGAGGAACTAATGATCAAAGTCAGTGCAGTTATTATCTGTAAACCAATTTGATAGCTACTGAGTTTCATCTTCTTTTTTTCATAAATGCACTCTTGCTTTTTTCATTGTCTTTTTTTTCTTTAATTCTCTCTTCCATCTCTCTTCCTTTTTCTCTTCTTTTCCTTCTCTTTGATCTTGGACATACTATTTAGAAGTGGCATTTGTGGTGCTGGAATTCAGAATTGGAACATTTTGCATGCCACGATCTATCTGCAACTATTGTGCTATCTCTTTGACCCTGTAATAACATTTTGCATCTTTTGATTTTCACTAATTAACAATGTTATGCTGAATAAATTTTAACTAAAGCATATTATAAGACATATATAACATATGTTTCAAAAATATATATTTGAATATGAAAATATGCATATATACACATTAAGAATTATAACACAAAACATCACATGTTGATTTAAATTTAGTATGTAACATAAATTTATAGTATTGTAAGTAAGCATTTCAGAAAAAAGGGGATACACATTTTTATTCCTTTACCTATGTCAGATAACACATAACTTGCTTCAAAAACTGATCTTGCATGCATACCATTTGTAAATATTATACAAAATATTTGGTATAGATTCAGGAACAGAAAAAAGATAACAAAAATTATGGCAAAGATTTTACATCAGAAGTTTCACAACTCCCGGAGTGGCTCACAGAGTGAGATGTATTCATAGTTAACAGAAGAGACAAGCTGGTAGTGGGATATATATATTTAGATCAGAAGAGATTTGCCAGTCTTGGCAAGTCTCTTTTTTTAAAGAGTTATCCATAGAACAATAAAGTGAGAATATTCTATATGCTTTTTAATATCATAATCTAGATGCCCTTCTCAGACTAAGTTGTTTATACTATTTGTGAAGAGCTTGTGCCCTGCTGGAGACGTACTCAGAAGATATTTTCTTTATCTATTTTGTGCATTCTCTCAACATGTCTCTGTGAATACAGTTAACATTTTCTCTGGGTTAAATCTATCTGGAATAATCTCCCCTCTTATCGCAAATATGCTGACAATCATACGTAAAGCTATTATATGACTTGTGATTCATACCTAGTAGGAAAAGTGAATCTGCTTCTTCATAGAACAAATAAAAATTTCAACTTTTAAGGAAGTCATTACAATGTACAATGTTTAGATAAAGCCCATGTTTAGAAAAATCAGTAACTAAATAATTTTATTGTTATGTATTTTAATATATTTATTTATTATTGGATAGAGACAAAATAATTGAAAGGGAGAGAGATATAGACATGGAAAGAGACAGAGAGACACCTCCAGCACTGCTTCACCGTTCATGAAGTTTTCCCATTGCAAATGGAGAACAGGGGCTTGAATACAGATCCTGTGTACTGTAATGTCTACACTTAACCAGGTGCACCACCACCTGGCCTCACTAAAACATTTTTAAAATTTTATTTTATTATTTTTTTTATTTAAGAAAGGATTAATTAACAAAACCATAGGGTAGGAGGGGTACAATTCCACACAATTCCCAACACCCAATCTCCATTTCTCACCCCCTCCCCTGATAGCTTTCCCATTCTCTATCCCTCTGGGAGCATGGACACAGGGTCATTGAGGGTTGCAGAAGGTAGAAGGTCTGGCTTCTGTAATTGCTTCCCCGCTGCACATGGGCATTGACTGGTCTGTCCATAATCCCAGTCTGCCTCTCTCTTTCCCTAGTAGGGTGGGTCTCAGGGGAAGCTGAGCTCCAGGACACATTGGTGGGATCTTCAGTCTAGGGAAGCCTGGCCGGCATCCTGATGACATCTGGAACCTGGTGACTGAAAAGAGAGTTAACATACGAAGCCAAACAAATTATTGAGCAATCATGGACCCAAAGCTTGGAATAGTGGAGAGGAAGTGTTAGGGGGGTACTCACTGCAAACTCTAGTGTACTTCTGCTTTCAGGTATATATTTTGCAGTAGTTTATGGATACGTGTGAACATATGCTCTCTCTCACAGAAACTGGTGTATATCTAGGTTTTGGGACTTTGTTAGAAAGTGAACCACCTGAGATGAAATTAGAGTATACTATGAAAGGAAAGGTCTCACCCGAGTAATGAAGTTGAAGGGTTGTCATTCCACAGTGAAGTCTCTGGACACAGTCTGAAGTGAAGTATGTTGAGGTGGCAATCGTTGTGTTGGTTAGGTTGTGATCGGCAGATACGGTATTATTTGATATGGGTTGGGAGAGGCATACGGGAAAGTGGGCCCTATCCAATGGTTCCAGAACTGGGGGAAGTAGAGGCTCTATAGTGGAGATGTGAGGTTCCTGCTGTCTTAGGGTTCAAAAAGACAATCGATAGTTAATGTTATCATGAGATTATTTGGTAATTGGGTTAACTTTGAAAAGTCCTTTTGTTATGGTTTGCTGTACAGTACCCAGTATCTTGTATATAGCTGTGCTATTGGTTGCTTCTGATCTACTTGGTCTAGGCTTTTGAGAGAGTCCGCATATCAAATACACAGCCTATATATTGAAAAGATTCAGTTTGTATTTTGAAAAACTTTGAGACATACAATTGATTTTCCCCCTCTCATATTAATTAACTAATGATTTATATGACTACATTTTACTAGGAGTGTACATAAACACCATTCCCACCACCAGTAGATGTGACCCATCCCTCCCACCCACTCCCACCCCCCACTGGCCCAGGAAGCTGCATGTCTACCCCTCATCACAGGGTTTTTACTTTGGTGCCCTAATTACAATTTGGTCAGGTCCTGCTTTTAGTTTCCCTTTCAGATCTTCTTCTTCAACTTCTGTTGATGAGTGGGATCATCCCATACTCATCTTAATCTTTCTGACTTAGCTCACTTAACATAATTCATTCTAGCTATGTCCAAGATGGGTCAGAGAAGGTGGGTTCATTGTTCTTGATAGCTGCATAGTATTCCATTGTGTATATATATTAATATTTATTTATCCCCTTAAGTTGCCCTTATTGTTTTATTGTTGTAGTTATTATTGTTGTTGTTATTGGTGTCATCGTTGTTAGATAGGACAGAGAAAAATGGAGAGAGGAGTGGAAGACAGAGGGGGGAGAGAAAAACAGACACCTGCAGACCTGCTTAACTGCTTGTGAAATGACTCCCCTGCAGGTGGGGAGCCGTGGGCTCGAACGGGGATCCTTATGTTGGTCCTTTCACTTTGCGGCACGTGTGCTTAACTTCCTGCACTACAGCCTGACTCCTACTAAACTATTTTTAAAGAGGATGAATGATCAAAGTCAGAGAGGATGAGTTTAAACTGGTCAAGAGAGAATATACTAGGCATGTGTGACCACTACAGTAACTAGAGGAGAAGTGAAAGGAAACTCCATTAGCAAGTGGAGAATTAAAGAATGGAATGGTGAGAGTGGCTACACAAACCTAGGAATGATGTGGAAATGGGTAGATAGACAATAAGACTTCGTAATGAAACATAGAAACCAAAAGAGTAAACTAATATTTGTTACAATACTCCTAGAAAAAGATATATGTTGGATGGCATCCAGGGCTTTACAGAAATAGACACACAAAGATGTTCTTCAGTAATTGGATGAGTTACTTTAAAGTACACAGAAATATAAAATATAAAAGAATACCATTTCAACAGGAAATCTAAGCTCTCAAGAATATTTTACAAAACTACCTTAAAGAACCAGTAAATATAACATAGTGTCATTTAAAATATAACTCAAAGGGCAAGAAAGTTAGCCCAGCCATAGAATATACACATTGCTAGTGTAAGACCTTGAATTAGACCACCAGTACTGCATTAAATGATTAAAAATAAATACAAATAGAACATCATAAATAGAGCAGTGTTCTGGTCATTCTCACAATAAAAATAAAATAATCCAAGTTCAATAAATTCTTTTCCCCCAATTTTTCCAATGATTTATTTTCTGAGTATTTGATAGTACTCATGTTGTTCAGATTTTTTACAGTAAGCAACAAGGGATGTATTTGACTACCCTCATGTCTAAGCCACATTTGATGTCCTTTAGCTCATACACCTTTTCCTGATTCATTTATTTGAATCTAGTAGCAAGACTGACTTCATTCTTTGGGAACAGAGAAAATCACATCATAAAAGCAAGTTAGGGCTATTTTCCTGAGGCATTAAGATCATGTATAGAAAATTCAGCCCTAAGTGAGAAGCCTAGGTTAAAGGCCAGTGGTAGTCTATTGATAGATAATGAACAGTGGCATATCCATTTCACTTTCTTTATGATCATTATCTGTTTTGTCTTATTTTTCATTTCTCAACCTCCCTGTGGTATAAAATCTATTATCTCTAGGGTTTAGACTGATGTACAAGGAACATGGTGAGTACAAGGAACATGGTGAAAAGTAGCTCATGTGTACACAACAAAGACAGTAAACAGAAAAATAAAGCTGCTCTGAGATTAAAATAACATATTTTGAGGTGTGAAACTGAATCCTGTAAATGAATAGCATCAATATCTCAAACAAAAAAATGAAGTCTGTTTTTAGCAACTGATTTCTGACACTAAATTTCCAGCAACATGACCTGTAAATCACAATGCCATTTTTCTCCAAAGTATCTTTTATCTATTTATTTATTTATTTATTGGATAGAGACAGAGAAATTGAGAGGAGTGGGAGAGATAGAGAGGGAGAGGAAGACAGAGAGACACCTGCAGCCCTGCTTTACCGCTTGAGAAGCTTTCCCCGTACAGGCGGGGACCAGGGGCTTGAAAGTGAGACCTTGTGCACTATAATGTGTGTGCTTAACCTGGTGCGACACTGCCTGGCCCTTACAAAGTATTTTTCATCCTCTGAGGAGATCATTTTAAAGTTAACTAAAGTCACAAATTCAAAGACAATCACATTCTATCAAAATATGGTATTTGAGCTCTAGCCTACTGCTTAACTGTCTTATTTTGTGGAAATTGGAAGATTTACAAGCTTTGGTAAAAAAATAAAAATCCAATAGAATTAGTAAGAAATGGTTTTTCTAATGGTAAGTTTCTCAAAAATAAAATCACGATATCAGAAACTGAACACTGTCTTCAACTTAGTCAAAGTGCAGACCAAATTTTCTTTCAAAATTTTTTTTTCATATTTCTTTGATAAAGCTGACTGCATTTCATTTCAACTCCTTGAAACCTGGCTGTCACTAATTATTCTGTATTGATGTAATTTTGTCATTTTAATAATGCTGTATGTTGCAATTGGTTAGGTGATTCAGGAGACCAAGCACAGGACTTGAAGAGGTGGTTCCTCAAATCCAATTCCAAGCAAAGTGGTACTTGGAATAGTCCTTTTTTTTTCTTTTTCACTTTTTAAAATAAATAGGTAACTTTTAAAAAGAATGTTATTTAAATTGAATCTTATTGCATGCCACAATGGAAATTTTCTTTTTTCTACTCTTTTGTTGCCTTTATTGTTTTATTGTTGTAGTTATTATTGTTGTTATTGATGTCGTCATTGTTAGATAGGACAGAGAGAAATGAAGAGAGGAGGGGAAGACAGGGAGGGAGAGAGAAAGACAGGCACCTGTAGACCTGCTTCACCGCTAATGAAGCTGCTCCCCTGCAGGTGGAGAGCCAGGTGCTCAAACAGGGATCCTTGAGGCAGTCCTTGCACTTTGTGCCAGCTGCGCTTAACCGCTACGCTACGGCCCGACTCCCTGTATCAAGATAATGTATTTGTCCAGATTTTGTTCCTACTTTTTGTTGCTGAGTAATACCCAATACTGTAGACACATTTGCTTAAGCCTTGGATCACTAATGAAAACCTGATCTTTTTCTAGTTTGAGGCCATTACAGGTAACTCGATTTGGTTTGTAAATTCACCCTGATTTGTTTTGAATTAGAGTGAACACAACTGGAAGCAGAACAGCCAGAAAAGAGACCATACTGTTTTCTGTCCCCGCCTCCTGCTTCCTCACACACAGAATGGTACAAATCTTACTAGACCATGTGTTAAGACTCCCTGATGAACTTAGCTTGAGTCATAGAAGCATCATTTGTGCTGCACCAACCTTGAGTAAGCCCAAAACTATTCATTTGGGAAAAGCACTGGTTAGTATTACCAGATACATTCAAATTTTGGGTTGCCTCTGTGATGTTGGTTGAGACAAAACAAAGGAAACATTTTATGTATTAGTGATTGATGTGGGGATGGAACTAGAATTGAATTAATCAGGTTTTTTAAGATGATTAATTTAATTTATATTTTGTGAGATTTATTGTGGGATGTCATTGTCATATGAAAGCATAGCTTTGTATTTACAGAGAACCAGAGGAGAGTAAATATCTAGGACCTCGGTTTGTTTCCCTGTCTGAAAGTAATGTCCCACTACATGTAGATTCAGCTTCTTTGATCAACTTAATTCCTAGGTATTTGATTGATTTTGCTGAAACAAAATAAATGGGAGTGATTTCTGGATGTCTTCTTCTTCAGATTAGTGTTTGCATACAGAAATGCCACTGATTTTTGTACATTGATTTTGTACCCTGATACCTTGATATATTGCCTAATAACTTCCAGTAGTCTTCTACTGGATTCTTTAGGTTTTTCTATGTATACTATCATATCATCTGCAAATAGTGAGAGTTTGACTTCTTCCCTTCCAATCGGTATTCCTTTTATTTCTTTCTCTTGCCTGATTGCTATGGCAAGAACTTCCAATACTATGTTGAAGAGTAACAGTGACAATGGACAGCCCTGTCTAGTCCCCGATCTGAGGGGGAATGCTTTCAGCTTCTGTCCATTGAGTATGATGTTGGCTGTAGGTTTGCTATATATAAACTCCACTATCTTGAGGAATTTCTCATCTATTCCCATTTTTTGTAGAGTTTTGAGCATGAATGGGTGCTGGATTTTGTCAAAGGCTTTCTCTGCATCTATTTAAATAATCATGTGGTTTTTGGCTTTGTTTTTATTGATGTGGTGAATGACATTGATTGACTTACGGATGATGAACCAGCCTTGCATTCCTGGGATGAATCCTACTTGGTCGTGATGAACAATCTTTTTGATATGTTGCTGTATCCGGTTGGCCAAGATCTTGTTTAATATTTTGGCATCTATGTTCATCAGAGATATTGGTCTGTAGTTTTCCTTTTTTGTTCTGTCCCTATCAGCTTTTGGTATCAGAGTGATCATAGAAGTGGAAGGGAGTATTCCTGTTTCTTCAATCTTATGGAAAAGCTTCAGAAGTATGGGTACTAACTGTTTCCTGAAAGTTTTGTAGAATTCATTTGTGAAGCCATCTGGTCCAGGACTTTTGTTGTTGGGGAGATCCTTAATAATGATTTCAATTTCTTTGTCTGTGATTGGTGCATTTAGATTTTGTAGTTCTTCTTGGTTCAGTTTTGGAAGGGCATATGTTTCTAGGAATTGTTCTCTTTCTTCCAGATTCTCTAGCTTCGTGGCATATAGTTCTTTATAGAAGTTTCGCAGGATTCTCTGGATTTCTGTGGTGTCAGTTGTGATATCTCCTCCATCGTTTCCAATTCTATTAATTTGAGTCTTCTCTCTTTTTTGTTTGGTGAGTCTGGCTAGGGATTGTCAATTTTGTTTAATCTTTCAAAGAACAAACATTTGGCTTCATTGATCTTTTGTATGGTTCTTTTATTTTCAATGTTGTTTATTTCTGCTCTAACTTTAGTGATTTCTGTCCTTCTGGTTGCTTTAGGGTTCCTTTGTTCCTCTTCCTCTAAGTCCTTGAGGTGTGCAGTAAGGTCATTCATTTGAGCTTTTTCTTTGTGCTTAATATGTGATTGTATGGCTATAAGTTTCCCTCTCAGTACTGCTTTAGCTGTGTCCCAAATATTTTGATAGGTTGTGTCTTCATTTTCATTTGTTTCCAGGAACATTTGAATTTCCTGTTTGAGTGAGTCTCTGACCCAGTGGTTCTTAAGGAGTATGCTGTTTAGTTTCCAAATTCTGTGACTTTTAATAATTTTCTGTTTGTTGTTAAATGTTAGTTTTACTCCACTGTGTCTGAGAAGATACTTGGGATAATTTTGATGCTCTTGAATTTATTGATTATATTATGGATTTAATGTATTGTAGTGCCATTGTTCAAAAATGATTTTTGTTTGCTCTGATATATTGCAAGTATTATAGTGATGTTCTTGTTTATAAGAGGTCTTTTAGAACCTCTTTAAGGGCTGTTTTGGTGATGGTTGCCTCCTTTAACTGTTGTTTGTCTAAGAAGGTTTTGATCCCTCCATCTAGTTTGAATGAAAGTCTAGCAGGATAAATTATCCTTGGTTGAAACCCTTTTTCATTCAGGGCTCAATAGATATCTTGCCATTCCCTTCTGGCTTTTAGAGTTTGAGTGGAGAAGTCTGCAGATAATCTTATGGGTTTTCCCTTGTATGTGACTTTTTGTTTCTCTCTTGCAGCCTTTAGGATCCTTTCTTTATCCTTACTTCTTCTCATTGTGACTATGATGTGTCTTGGTGTCTTCAGGTCTGGGTTGATTATGTTTGGAACTCTCTGGGCCTCTCGAATCTTGATGTCCTTTCTGTTATTCAGGTCTGGGAAGTTTTCTTCTATTATTTCCTCTAGAATGTTTGCTTTCCCTTCCTCTCTCCCTCTGGCATGCTAATTATACGAATGTTACTTCTTTTGAGATTATCCCATGTCTCTGTTGTTGTTTTCAGTGTCTCCCAGTCTTTTTTTGAGCTCTTTCACCTCTTTCTTAGTTTTCTCGAACTCATCCTCTGTCTGACTAATTCTGTTTTCTGCTTCTGTTAGTCTGCTTTCCCTTTCTCAGCTTCTTTCTTCATTACAGCTATTTCAGCTTTCAGTTCTGTAATTGTCTCAAGATAATCAGTATTTTCCTTGGGTGTCTCAACTGTTGTTTCCCTAATACTGCCATTCCTTTCCTCCAATGTTGTTTTCATTTCTGTGATTAATAAATTTATTATTGCTTGTGTTCTTTTCTTATCTATGGTTACTTCTGGCTGATTTGTAGTTTATTCTGGGCTCTTGTCTTCATTCATTGGAGTAGCAGTTTTATTTGTTTTTAGATCTACCCATTTTTTTGATTTATGTGTTTCTTTTTTATGCTTTGTTGTTCCTCAGTTGTTGTGTCTTGAGTACAAGCAACATTGTACTAAATATCTTTATGACAATTGCAGTCACCAACCTCAGGAATTACAATAGCAACTGAAGCAAGTATTGAAGCAGTTTAATCACTACCAGTTAGCCACACAATGTCTCCAGTCCGTGAAAAAATAGTAACTAAATCCCAGTGAAGAAGAAAGAGAAAAGAAAGAAGGGATAGCAAGAATAGACAGCTATGCAAATCTACTATCCACTGTATATTATAGGGGCTAACAAGAGGGGAAAGGAAAGTAGAACAAAGATACACACATAGAGAGTCCACTCTGAGTCAGATTTCTTCCCCAAAATAATTCCTAAATTTAGAAAGGCAAAGAAGAAGGAAGGAAGAAGTGTATGACAAGATAAACAAAAAAAAGAAAGAAAAGAAACAAGATAGAAAAGGGAAAATATAAGAAAAAGAGCTGTAATTAAAGAGCAGTGAAAGGAAAGATTTTTTGATTACTTTATTTTTAATTTAATTGTATTTTATTTTTTTTAATTAGCTAGGAGGAGGAGGAAGGGGAGAGTCTGTAGAGGAGGTAGGAGTAATGAGACAAGTTCCTCTCACAATAGATAAGATGCCCACTACTGTAGCAATGAAAGATACCCTAAGAGTTAATTCTGATCAACCTAAAGGGGGGGGGGAAGATATTAATAATAAAATAGAGCAGGGTAAAAAAAAACAAACCCTGTCCCAGATTACCTCAAACCTCGTGAGCAGTGTCAGCTGATTGTTAAGAAAGAAAAACAAACAAACAAACAAAAAAATCTCAGGACTAGACAAGGACAGCTGAAATAGACAGTTATGCAAATCTACTATCCACTGTATATTCTAGGGGTAGCTAAAGGAGTAAGGGAAGTTGAGCAGAGATACTCACAGTGAGAGTCCACTCTGAGTCAGAATTCTTCCCCAAAATAATTCCCAAATGTGTATCAGTGAATTCAGTGAAAGCACACTGTTTGGTGGTGTGGGCGATGGGGTCTTTGGCTTTGGAAGCTGTAGGATTAAGGAAGAAAGGATGACAAGAACGAGAAAAAGAAAAAAAAAAGAAAGAGAGAAAAAAGAAAAAGATAAAAAAAAACCGTTATAAAAGAGTGGTGGAAGGAAAGAGTTTTTTATTTAAAAAAATGTTTTAAATTATTTAATTAGCTATGGGGGGGTTGGCTACTTAGAAAGAAAAAAGGCCAGAAGTTTCATAAGGGACTAGACTTAGAGTGAATGATACTCCCTGGTGGGACAGGAATCTTGGTAAAGAAAGAAGCTCAGCAGGGGAGCCTGCTAGGAGCTGGTCCCCAGGGACTGGTTATAGGGGGGGTGGAGGTGTGCTTTGGAGATAATAATTTAAAAGAAAAAATTTTTTTCTTTTTTTCTACTCTTTTTTTTTTTAACCCAAATTAAGTTATAGTCATCTCCTTGGTGTCACCGCTAGGACCCCTTATTTACTGGCCTACTAAAGGCAGAAAATCCTACCATTTCCAGAGGATGTGGTCAGAGCTCAAGCCACTAGCAGCTTCTCAGTCCGCCATCTTCCTGAAGCTCTTCCATAGATTCAGTTTCAAGCAATAAAAAAGTTGAGATTTAATACAAAACTAACCTGCTCAATCAGTTGTTAATGTGTCCCCTGCAGCAGTCAACTGAGAACTAAGATCTGGAAGGCAACATTCTTAATTCCCTGATGGTTTTATTTAGCAGCAAGTCTAATCTGGGCCATAAATGCTAATTTCTTCAGGGAGCCATCCATTAATCTCTAGAGGTTATTTAGCTCTCTCAAAGACCAGAGGAAGATGAAGGTAGTGGTAATGAGAAAATGGTGATGAATCTCATAGATCCCGTTTAGGTGAAAATTAAAAATGAGTCTCAGACATTCTTCACAGAATTTTCTAAATTATTCTTGTCTACATAAGTATCCATCACATGGAGTTAATTGAAAATATCAAATATTCCACTCTACCTCTCTTGAATTTCTGGAGACAAATTATATGCTTTAAATAAAAACTTCATATATGGTGGCTGGGTGGTAGTGCACCCAGTTAAGCGCAAGGATCCCTCTTCAAGCCCACATTGATTCCCCCACCTGCAGGGGGTTGCCTCAAAGGCAGTGAAACAGGTCTGTATGTGTGTCTTATCTTTCTTTCCCCCTCTCTGTAGTCCCCTCCTCTCTTGTTTTCTCTCTGTCCTATCCAACAACTATAACAACAACAACAACAAATTGGGGGAAATGGCCATCAGGAGCAATGGATTAGTAGTGCAGGCACTGAGCCCTAGCAATATCCCTGGAAGAAAAAAAATCATCATATATGTCAGTATTTGCTCTTTTTCAGACTGAATAGGCCATTAGTAGAACACTTGACTGAATTAAAATACTTTTCTCACCACCTGTCCTCTGAAACCTTAGCTGCAAAAATTGCATCAACATTCCTAGAACTAACAGAGAAGTGAAAGCAGCTGAGGGACTGCAAAGTCAGTGTGAGGTTTAGCAGTTGGTAGTAAAAGAAAAGAAGCTGCTATCCCCTGCTATTCACATTTAGCTTGTATTTCTGAAGCTGGACATTCATTTAGTTTAGGAAGAAAATTCACAGCCTGCCGTACAACACTGACACCCAAATCAGGGCAGAAATTCCAGGCAAGGGGTTCATGCTATTGCATATTTGTGCATGGAAATAAGGCCTCAGGGCTGCAGAAGTTGGCTCTGAAATTTCGAATCTGAGTATTGACAGGGATCCTTTCATGTTTCTATTAATATTAACTAGGAGAAGGGTGTCGAACAGGCAATGAGTGCTTGTAGAAACTTTTCTTCAGGACTATTTGAAAGTGCAGGCTTCTGGTAAGAGTGCTTCCTCTCCTTACATTTAGTTGCTTTGTGATCTGGTGTAATACAGGACTTTATTAATGAAAAACCTGGGGATTCTGGGCCAGGATTCCTACATAGACACACACAACACACACACACACACACACACACACACACACACACACACACACACACACACACACACACACCTGTTTGCTTGAAGTCCAGGACTATTAAATACCACGCTGAGGGCAGCAACCAAAGCAATTACTGTGCTATCAATCTTTTGAAAGAGCTTTAAAAGTATAGGTATTAACTCTTCTTGAAAGTTTTATAGAATTAATTTTTAAAACCACCTGGTCTTGGACATTTACTGTTGGGAAAGTTCCTCATAACTATTTCAATTTCTTTGGCTTTGATTGGTCTGTTGATATTTTGTAGTTCTTCCTGTTTCAGTTTTGGAAGGTTATATATTTCAAGCAACTCTTCCATTTCTTCCAGGTTCTCTACCTTGGTGGCACATAGTTGTTCATCAAAGCTTCTTTTAAATTTTTTATTATATTTATTTATTGGATAGAGAGAGTCAGAGATCAAAATAAGGGGGAGATAGAGAGGGAGAGAGAAAGAGAAACATCTGCAACCCTGCTTCACCACCTGCAAAGCTTTCCCCCTGCAGGTGGGGACCAGGGGCTCGAACCTGGGTCCTTGTGCATTGTAACATGTGCACTCAGCCAGGTGTGCCACAACCTGGCTCCCCTATCAAAGTTTTTAATGATAATTATTGTCTGTTGTGCTATCTCCCCTATCAGCTACAATTATTTTATTTGAGTCTTCTTTTTCTTTTGTTGAGTCTGGTCAGGAGTTTGCCAATTTTGTTTAACCTTCTGAAGCACCAACATTTAGCTTCATTGATCTTTTGTATGATACTCTAAATTTTCAATGTTATTTATTTCTGCCTTAGTTTGTTATTTCAGCACTGATTGCTTTAGGTTTCCTTTGTTCCTCTTCTAATTCTTTAAGGTGTGCAAGTAGGTTGTTTGAGTTTTTTCTTGTTCTGTAATGTGTGCTTCTATAGTTATGAATTTCCCTCTTAGCTTTAGCTTTGCCCCAACTATTTTGATAGCTCTTGTCTTCATTTTCATTTAATTCTGAGAACATTCTAATTTATTCCTTGATTTCCTATTTGACTCAGGAGTTTTTAAATAATGTGCTGTTTAGTTTCCATATTTTGGGATTCTTTTTACTAAATTTATTTTTGTTCTTAAGTGTTAGCTTATTTCCATTGTGATCTGAGAAGATGCTTTAAATACTCTTGAATTTGTTGACACTGTCTTTCTGGCCTAACATATGGTCTATTCTTGGAATGTCTCATGTGGAGTGGAAATAATTTGTATTCTTGTTTCTTGAGGTAAATTACTGAAAATATCCAGAAGGTCTAGTCTATCTATTTCTGAATTTAATTATCTGCTTTCCTTATTGAAACTCTGCTGAGACAATCTATCTATTTAACAGAGTGAAATGTTGAAGTCTTCTGTTATTACTTGCATGATAGTTTCTCATTCTTTCACTTTGAGTCTGTTTTTGTCTTGTAGAGTTAGATGGGATTCCTGCAGGCAGCATATGGTTGTGTTGTATTTTATGATCCATCATCCTACTCTGTGCCCTTTTTATGGGTGAATTTAGGTTGTTGATATTTATTGATATTATGAATTTAATGTATTTCAAAGCCATTAATCTACACTTTTTTGTAGATTGATTCTCTTAATCTCCTTTTTAATGTAATTTCTTCTTTCTTCATTCTTGATTTTTCTAACTCTGTTGTCTGCCTCAGTTATTTTGTTCTTGTTTCTTTCAGTTCCATTATTTAATTCAGCTATTTTTTTCACTGTGTTCAATTACAGTATTAGCTTGTTCTACCAGTTGGGCTCCTAGCTCTGTATTTCAGCTTTCAGCTCTCCAATTATCTCGAGGTAGTTTGAGTCTTCTTTCAGAATATCATTTGTTGTTTCTCCATATTGTATCTAATAATATTTCCCTAAAAAACTTTCCTCACTCCTGTGGCTAGTGTATCAGTTAATGTTTGGATGTTTTCCTCTTTCTTATTTGTTTCTAGCTTGTTGGGATTTTTTTCTGGGGTTTTGTCCTGGATCATTTTTGTAGTCCATCTTTTGATTTGACCTTTATGTTTGATGTCTTTTAAAATTTTTGTTTTGTGCATTGCTGTTTAATTATAGTGTGAGATGGCCATTGTTCTTTTGATTCCATTGATTCTGGAGCCAACCATGCTGTGATTTTTCTTAGAGTTGGTTTAATAGTGATTCAACTGTCTCTATATTTGTGAGTATCTGCTGTGGTGAGGAGTGGGTGAGGCTACAGTTCTGGGTTGATGGGGTGGGGTCTCTGGTGTTTTGACAAAAGATCCTCCCTCTTTGGGAGTATAGTCCAATAGCCTTAGTGTGCTGCAGATAGACCATTGCAATGAGTCTGTTGATCAATTTAGGCTGTAGATATTTGTTGTGTTATTCCTCTGACCTGTCTACAGTGCCTCCCAGGGACAGTTTGTCTTTACAGGGACAGACAGCTGACAAAGCCCATTCCACCTGGATAGTTACCAAAGAGAGCTTTGGGTACCTTCCCATCACTGAGTTTAAAAACTTATCACTTGGGAAGGAAGTTGCCTTACTGCTTTTGTTAAAATCAATGTCCCCTTTGCAAAGATCAGCCCTAAGTGCCTAAGGAATGTAGTCAGGTACTAAGTCTGTACTTTCTGGGCTTGGGGAGGGGTAAGAACCTTGGGGAAGTCAACTCACAAATGTTTTTTATTCAATATATTTACTAAGAGAGTTAATGTTTTACAGTGCAATCACTGATATGAGTACAATTTCATTATGGACCAGGACCCCATAGTTCTCTTCCACCCCCTCTCCTCTTGTTTCCCCCAAGTCCTTTGCTTTGATGCAATACATCATACCCAATCCACATTGCATTTTGTGTTCTTCCTCTCTGTCCCTGTTTATCAAGTCCCACTTATAAGTGGTATCATTTAGGCGTCGGGTGGTGGCGCAGTGGGCTAAGTGCAGGCGGCGCAAAGCACAAGGACCAGTGAAGGATCCCGGTTCAAGCCCCCGGCTCCCCACCTGCAGGGGAGTCGCTTCACAGGTGGTGCAGCAGGTCTGCAGGTGTCTATCATTCTCTCCTCCTCTCTGTCTCCCCCTCCCCTCTCCATGTCTCTCTGTCCTATCCAACAACAATAGTAGTTGCAATAGTAACTACAACAACAATGAAAAACAAGGGTAACAAAAGTGAAAATGAATAAATAAGTGGTATCATTTGGTTTTTATTCAATTTTAACAATTAACAAAAACTACTGGGTTCAAAATAATGTCTGTAGTTCTAGTCATTACCTATTACCTGGTACAGACTGATGGAACCACCCACTGCCTACACACTAGGCTGGTTCTAATAGAATTAGCATGAATGTCTCTGTTGAATCTCTAAAATGATGACAATGGTTCCAAAATTTTTACTCTTACTGAGTTAAGACATTTTTGTCAGGGATTCAGAAAGTTTTCAAGTTCCTTCTTGGGGCAGAAACAGACTCAGCATAAACCCTTCCAAAAGAGGGCTGATGTCTAAGATATCTTCCTTGAAAAGGAAGAGACCATTTTGTTGAGAATTTAGTAGCATCCAGCAATTTACTAAACTTTTTTCAGGCTTTCTCTCAGGTATCAATCTTATTTTCTTTTATATAATCTTAATACTTCTTAGAGGTTGAGGCAAAAAATGTAGATAGTGAAAGATTAAGAACAATTGAAATAATTAAATCTTTTTTCTTTTCTTTTTTTAAATATTTATTTTATTTATTCCCTTTTGTTGCCCTTGTTGTTTTATTGTTGTAGTTATTATTGTTGTTGTTGTTGTTGGATAGGACAGAGAGAAATAGAGAGAGGAGGGGAAGACAGAGAGGAAGAGAGAAAGATAGACACCTGCAGACCTGCTTCACTGCCTGTGAAGCGACTCCCCTGCAGGTGGGGAGCCGGGGTTTGAACCGGGATCCTTATGCCGGTCCTTGTGCTTTGTGCCACCTGCGCTTAACCCGCTGCGCTACAGCCTGACTCCCGATTAAATCTGATGGAACTTAATACCCCCCCCTTGTTACTGTCAATACTGAATTGAAGATTTTTACTGATCTAGATAACATGAACTTTTGAAAATACATATGTGACCTGCCAATACTGGAAATGAAAGTATTTCTTCTGATTTGTGTTTTGAATGCTACTTTCTTTTAAATCAAATTTCCATGTTCTAATAATGTGTATTATATTAATTATAGAAAATCTTCTGTTATTTATGCAAAACATTATTTGGAAAGTGTTGTGGTACTTTTAAGACTTCTACAAGTCATGACCACTGTAATATAGTCAGAATGAATATATTCCTCTAAGACAGATGCATTTTGTAGATGTTCTAGGTCAACTTTTATAGAGATGGTTTGGTGGATATAACGAGTTGGGAAAACATAACAAGACCAAAGCATCCCCTAGAGTAGTGTGGCCAGAGTTGGAACCATGCACAATTAAACAGTCGCCTTTCCAGGCATGCTATTTTGCCTACCTCTCCAAGACATTTTAATTTGGTAGATTCTGAGAGATAGATGATATGAAGGATTAACATGTTTTCTGATCTTTAAAGTGAATAATTCAACAGAAAGAGCTAATTAAGATCTGTCCACAAAATGTATATTCCATGCTCACAAAATTAGGTAAGTTTTCCCACACCTATCCAAATTTATGCCATCGTTAAATTATCACTCTATATCATAAATATTATATATATATAAATGATTATTATTTTACTCTTACTCATAACTTTTCTTCCCAAATGTATGTGTGTGGGGGTGTTTTCTTTCTATGACAGCCTATTTCTGATGCGGTGCTTAGAATGAATTTGGTCAGAATATGATCTGAATCATTATCCTTGCACATTGTAACATGCATTCAGTCAAGTGTGCCACCACTCAACCACCCAAAATTATAATCTATGTCTTGGGAGCTATAGAAAAATAAACTTTACTTAATTCTTATTCATGAAATCTTCAAGTATTGTGATAAACTATGTGTTATTCTTTTTTATTACTTTCATTCTTTAATTTCATTTTCTTTTTTTATATATTTTAATTATTATTGAACAGAGTTAGAGAAAAATTGAGAGAAGGGAGAGGCAAAGAGGGAGAGAGACAGAGAGACATTTGCAGCCCTGCTTCTTCACTCGTGAAGCTTACCTCCTGCAGGTGGGGACTAGGGGCTTGAACTTGGGTCCTTGTGCACTGTAATGTGTGTGCTTTAACTAGGTAAGTCACCACCTGGACTCTTTCATCCTTCCTTCCTTTCTTTCTTTCTTTCTTTCTTTCTTTCTTTCTTTCTTTCTTTCTTTCTTTCTTTCTTTCTTTCTTTCCCTATCAGTATTTGGAATATGCCCTTGTGCTTTAGGACTTGAGAACATACAAACATAGTCCTAGTCACAAGAAAGAATATAGATTAACAGGCCCATGAATGGATACTTAGAATGTGGGGAGAACATTGAGGACATGACAAACATGAATAATAGGATAATAGAGGAAGGGTGATGATCCAAAAGAATCCCATGAATCACAACTCCTGTGAGATTTCTGCCAAGTACCCACTTCATATTTCAGAGATGGGAGCTGAAAGTAGTTAACTCAATAATTGGTATAAACAATAAGAAAAAATTCATTCCAGGAAACAAGACTCAGAATGACAATATCCCTCCAAATGTAAGAGAGAGAGATTTGAGTTTATCCACTTCACTGAAATACTTTGATTTGCAGAGATTCATCAAAAATGAAAGAGAGAGAAGAAACCATTCTTACTTATAAAGTTATGATTTTATGTATCCACTCTCTTGTACAAAAGTTTGAAGATACTCAAAACTGCTTTAGTGGAATCAAATAGCTTTATTTTGTGCTAGTTCAGGCAAAAATCAGGCAGCAAGCCATCATGACTTAATCGTAAGACCATATTAAAATACAGCAATTTAACTGCAATTAGTGCTGTTATAATTTATTTATAAAAATGCTAGTGTGTGCATTTGTGTTTGACAATCCATTTACTTACAGTTTGGTACTATGTATGACCCATTAAATTATAAAGAGTGAGGTCATTAACCTGCAATTCCACTTGTGATCATGTTATTTAATAGCATCCTGTCCCTTCTCTGGTGGAGACAGAATTGCTAGATCATTTATCTGTAACTATTTAATTTCCCTGTGATCTTCCAAAAGCTTTTATTACTGCTAATTAAGCAGGTGTGACCTACACTGAAAGCAGTTGGCACTCCTTGAACATCTGGCCAGGCTCCAAAATTAGGTCAGGTCTCTTTAGTGCTCTCATTTTCCTCTTATTTGCCTTTGGTCATTAGTGATTATGGCAGACCACTACATGTTTTCGTGTTCAGGATCATTGGGATTTCAGGGGACTTAAGGAGTACACTTGGCATAAGACTACACTGTGTAAGCTTGGTAGTTCTGCTTCTAAAGCTAACATGGCACTTAATGCTGAATTGTCAGTGCTGTTTAGTTCAGCTTATATATAATGATTCTTTGACTTGTAGAGGGCTATTCTTTTTATAAGTGAAAATTACACTGCATGAATTTATTTTTTTCCTCTCTCTTTTTTTTTATTGGGGAATTAATGTTTTACATTCAACAGTAAGTACAATAGTTTATACATGCATAACATCCTCCAGTTTCCCATATAACAATACAACCCCCACTAGGTCCTCTGAATCCTTCATGGACCTGTATTCTCCCCACCCACCCACCCAAGAGTCTTTTACTTTGCTGCGATACGCCAGTTCCATTTCAGATTCTATTTGTGTTTTCTTTTCTGATCTTGTTTTTCAACTTCGGCCTGAGAATGAGATCATCCCATATTCATCCTTCTGTTTCTGACTTATTTCACTCAACATGATTTTTTCAAGGTCCATCCAAGATTGGCTGAAAACAGTGAAGTCACCATTTTTACAGCTGAGTAGTATTCCATGGTGTATATATACCACAACTTGCTCATTCACTCATCTGTTGTTGGACATCTGGGTTGCTTCCAGGTTTTGGCTATTACACATTGTGCTGCCAAGAACATATGTGTACACAGATCTTTTTGGATGGATATGTTGGGTTCCTTAGGATATATCCACAGGAGAGGAATTACAGGATCATAGGGTAGGTCCATTTCTAGCCTTCTGAGAGTTCTTGAGACTGTTCTCCACAGAGGTTGGACCAATTTACATTCCCACCAGCAGTGTAGGAGGGTTCCTTTGACCCCACACCCTCTCCAACATTTGCTGCTGTTACCTTTTCTGATGTATGACATTCTCACAGGAGTGAAGTGGTATCTTGTTGTTGTCTTTATTTGCATTTCTCTGACAATCAGACTTGGAGCATTTTTTCATGTGTTTCTCAGCCTTTTGGATCTCTTCTGTGGTGAGTATTCTGTCCACGTCCTCCCCCCATTTTTGGATGGGGTTATTTGTTGCCTTGTTGTTGAGTCTGGCAAGCTCTTTATATATGTTGGTTATTAAACTCTTGTCTGATGTATGGCATGTAAAGACCTTCTCCCACTCTGTGAGGGATCTCTTGGTTTGAGTAGTGGTTTCTTTTGCTGTGAAGAAGCTTTTTAATTTGATGTAGTCCCATAGGTTTATGCTTGCCTTAGTCTTCTTTGTAACTGGATTCGTTTCATTGAAGATGTCTTTAAAATTTATGTGGAAAAGAGTTCTGCCAATATTTTCTTCTAAGTGTATGATAGTTTGTGGTCTAACATTAAAGTCCTTGATCCACTTGGAATTTACTTTTGTATTTGGTGAAATACAATGGTTCAGTTTCATTCTTCTGCATGTTTCAACCCATTTATTCCAACACCATTTGTTGAAGAGACTCTGCTTTCACCATTTGATAGTCTGGGCCCCTTTGTCAAAGATTAGATGTCCTTAGTTAGGTGTGGGGGCTCACTTCTGGGTTCTCACTTCTATTCCACTGGTCAGTGTGTCTATTCATGTTCCAGTACCAAGTTTTGATGACAATGGCCCTATAATACAATTTGATATCTGGGAGTGTGATGCCTCCAGTTCTGTTCTTTTTTCTCAAGATTTTTTTGGCAATTCTAGGTCTTTTCTGGTTCCAGATAAACATTTGTAGCATTTGTTCTATTCTCCTAAAAAATGTGGTTGGCATCTTGATGGGGAAAGCATTAAATTTATATATGGCTCTGGGTAGCATATTCATTTTGATGATGTTAATTCTACCAACCCATGAACATGGAATATCTTTCCACTTGTTTGTGTCTTTTTCAATTTCCTTGAGTAGTGACTCATAATTTTCAGTATACAAGTCTTTCACTTCTTTGGTTAGGTTTACTCCTAGATATTTTATTGTTTTTGTTGCTATAGTAAATGGAATTGATTTCTGGATTTCAAATTCTTCTAGCTTAGTGTTTGCATAGAGGAATTCCACTGACTTTTGAATGCTAATTTTGTAGCCTGACACCTTACTGTATTTCCTGATGGTTTCCAAAAGCTTCTTGCTGGTTTCCTTAGGTTTCTCTATATATACTTATCATGTCATCTGCAAATAGGGAGAGCATGGCTTCTTCTCTTCCAATATGTATGCTTTTAATTCCTTGCTCCTGCCTGATTGCTATGGCAAGAACTTCCAACACTATGTTGAATAGTAATGGTGATAGTGGGCAGCCCTGTCTAGTACCTGATCTGAGGCGCAATGCTTCCAGTTTTTCACCATTGAGTATGATGTTGGCTGTAGGTTTGCTATATATAGATTCCACTGTCTTCAGGAATTTTCCATCTATTCCCATTTTTTGTAGTCTTTTGATCATAAAGGGATGTTGTATTTTGTCAAAGGCTTTCTCTGCATCTATTGATATGACCATATGGGTTTTGGTCTTGCTTTTGTTGATGTGGTAGATCACATTGATTGATTTATGTATATTAAACCAACCTTGCTTGCCTGGTATAAACCCCACTTGGTCATGATGAACAATCTTTTTAATATATTGCTGTATCCGGTTGGCTAGAATTTTGTTCAATATTTTAGCATCTATGTTCATCAGAGATATTGGTCTGTAGTTTTCTTTTTTGGTTGTGTCCCTGTCTGATTTTGGTATCAGATTGATGTTAGCTTCATACAAGCTGGCAGGGAGTATTCCCATGTCTTCAATCTTCTGGAAGACTTTTAAAAGTAGCGATATCAGTTCTTCTTTGAAGGTTTTGTAGAATTCATTTGTAAAACCATCTGGTCCAGGAATTTTATTTTGGGGGAGATTTTTGATAACTGTTTCAATGTAATTAGCTGTGATGGGCCTATTCATGTTATGCACTTCCTCTTTACTTAGTTTTGGATATCTAGGAAATTGTCCATTTCTTCCAGATTCTCTAGCTTGGTGGTATATAGTTGTTCATCGAATCCTCGCATTATATGTTGAATTTCTGCAGTGTCTCTTGTGATATCTCCTCTTTCATTTACTATCTGATTTATTTGGGTCTTCTCCCTTTTTTGTTTTGTGAGTCTGGCTAAAGGTTTGTCGATTTTGTTCACTCTTTCGAAGAACCAGCATTTACTTTCGTTGATCTTTTGTATGGTTTTCTTATTCTCAATTTTATTTATTTCTGCCCTAACTTTAGCGATTTTTGTCCTTCTCATTGCTTTAGGGATCCTTTGTTGTTCTTCTTCTAGGTCTTTAAGATGTGCAATCAGGCTGTTTATTTGTGCCTTTTCTTGTTTCCTAATGTGTGCTTGTATAGCTATGAACTTTCCCCTCAGTACTCTTAGCTGTGTCCCAAATATTTTGATAGCTTGTGTCTTCATTTTCATTAAAGTCTCGAAACATTTTGATTTATTCCTTGATTTCCTCTTTGACCCAGAGGTTGTTAAGAAGTGTACTGTTGAGCTTCCACATTCGGGGACTATTACTATTCTTTTGTTGATTGTTAAGTGTTAGTTTAATTCCACTGTGGTCTGAGAAGATGCTTGGGACGATTTCAATGCTCTTGAATTTGCTGATGCTGTCTTTGTGGCCTAACATATGGTCTATCCTTGAGGATGACCCATGTCGATTTGAGTAAAATGTGTATTCCAGTTTCTTGGGATGAATGACTCTGAAAATGTCCAATAGTTCTAGTTTATCTATCTCTTCATTTATCTCCCTTATGTCTTTATTGATTTTCTGCCTTAATGATCTGTCAAGTAGAGAGAGTGGGGTGTTGAAGTTAATATATTTCTGTAGCTCTTTCAGTAGATGTTTGATGTATTTAGATGGCTTCTAATTGGGTGCATAGATGTTAATAATTGTTAGGTCTTCTTGATTGACTGATCCTCTGAGCATTAAGTAGTGTCCATTCCTATCTTTTTAAATCTATTTTAAAGTCTATCGTGTCAGATATGAAAATAGCTGTTCCTGCCCTTTTTTGTGGACCATTGGCTTGTATGATAGTTTTCCATCCTTTCACTTTAAGTCTGTGTTTGCCTTGTTGAGTTAGGTGGGTTTCCTGCAGACAGCATATTTTCTGATCCACCTTCCTACTCTCTGTCTTTTAATAGGTGAATTCAGGCCATTGACATTTATTGATATGAAAGATTGAAGATATTTTAATGCCATTCTTGTAGAGTTTTAGAGTGTTCTGATATATGTCCTATTTATGATGGTCTGACTATTTATAGAAGACCTTTCAAAACTTCTTTCAGGGCAGGCTTGGTGATATAGTTGATTCTTTCAACTGTTGCTTGTCTGAGAAGTTTTTGATGCCTCCATTTAGTCTGAATGACAGTCTAGCAGGATATAGTATTCTTGGCTGAAAGCCTTTCTCATTGAGCACTCGATAGATATCTTGCCATTCTCTTCTGACCTGTAGTGTTTGTGTGGAGAATTCTGCTGCTAATCTTATGGGTTGTCCTCTGTAGGTGACTCTTAGTTTTTCTCTTGAAGCCTTCAGGATCCTTTCTTTATCCTTATTCCTTTCCATTCTAAATATGATGTGTCTTGGTGTCTTTAAGTCTGGATTAATTCTGTTTGGGACCCTATGTGCTTCTTGAACCTTTATGTCTTTGATGTTGTCTAGACTAGAGAAGTTTTCAGCTATTATGGCCTGAAGAATGCTTTCTTCCTCTCCCTCTCTTTCTTCTTCTGGCAAGCCAATAATGCGTATATTGTTTCTTTTGAAGTCATCCCATAGGTCTCTGTTGTTGTTTTCAGCATCTCTTATTCTCTTTTTGAGCACTCTTACTTCTTTTTAGTTGTCTCTAATTCGTCCTCATTCTTGCTAATTCTATCTTCAGCCTCATTGATTCTATTCTCTCTGCCCTCTACTGTTTTCTGGAGTTCATCTGTTTTGTTTCCTTGTTCTGATACTGTTCTAGCTTATTCAGCTAGTTGTGTTCTTAGATCAGCTATTTCAGCTTTCAGCTCTCTAATAACCTTGAGATAGTTAGTGTTTTCTTCCAGAGTCTCATTTGTTGTTCCTTTATTTCTGATTACAATTCTTTCAAACTCTTTATTCATTCCTGTGATTATTTCCTTAGCTAATGTTTGGATGTTGACCTCCTTATTTTGTGCTTCACCCTTTGGAGGTCTTTTAGCTGGACTGTTGTCCTGGTTCGTTTCTCCAATATTTCTTCTTGTTGGTTAACCCATTTTAAATATTATGTTATGAGTTCCCTCTCTTAGTACTTTTCAAATTACTGATCACTGTTTCCTGGATTGACTTGTGTCTAAGTAAGGTAATTAAGGGGTTCACAGTGGTGGAAGTTAACAGTTGTTTCAATAGTATTTTAATCCCTGAGTTGGAGCTCAGTGATTTAAAAGCCTCTTTTTTTTTTTTCCTTCTCTGTAGGCTATCAGAGCCTGAGGGCTTCTAACTATAAGTAGGCTTCTTAACTTAATCACTGACTCCTAACCAAGAGATAAAGCAGGGTGTGTCAGAGATAGTCCAGTGGTTATTCAAAGAGACTTTCACAGCCCCATAGCTATGCCACTGAGGTATAGGTCTTCTCCTGAATTTCCTGGTTAGATCTCTGTCCCCTGGTGTTCTTCCCTGCCACTGCTCCAGATTCTGAGGGCAGTAGCAATGGAGACTCAGAGTTGCACTTGGTGAGTCTCTGGTGAGTCCTCTCCTCCCTTCAGCAGTCCCTTCATTGGTGGAACAGACTGGAGGTGGTGTCTTTACTGCTAGACTGTCGGACTGTTACCAGCCACTTAGTCTCTCCCTAGGCTCCTCTTTGTCACCAGCCACGTGTGTTTACACTCACCGGTGATTTGGTGGGTTCCTGTAGTCATTCTAGTCCTGTCTTGTTTCAGTCCCAGGTGGTCTCCTTTTGCATTCCTAGTTGATCTGGGAGAGGAGAGGAGAGGAGAGGAGAGGAGAGGAGAGGAGAGGAGAGGAGAGGAGAGAAACAAATCTGCTGCTGCTCGTAGCCCCACCTCCAGAAGTCTCCTCACTGCATGAATTTATAACACCTACTTTTCCATTACAAACCAGTCATTGTAGGCCAGTTCATCTGAGTTAGAAACTGGACACTTAACTAATCTTTCATTCATGGGTTTTCAGAGTGAGTGAAGAATGAAAGGAGTGAATGAGCTGCCATTTGTGTTGCTCCTGTTTAATTGTTAATTGTTCTTGAATAAAATCTCTTATGACCAAGTAAACTTTCATATAATGTTATTAGGGAGGTGTTACTCTAAGTCCAAATTTAAAGATAATGAAATTGGAGTTCAGAGAAAAAAAATTGTTTAAGCTTGCATGGTTACTATGTAGCTGAGGTATAACAGAATGTCTGGTCTATGGAATACTACCCTACTTAACAAGGAACTGCAATTTAGTTACCTTCTAGTGTTTTTTTCTGCATTGGAGTAATAAATAAATATCATTATCATTAATTATGTGCTGTGGTATTTGTGTTCTTCAAAAATTTAAATATATAGTACATTATTTGCATTTATTAATCTAATGTATTTGCTGTACTTTGTGTCTCATAGTATTTCTCTGATATATTCTCTCTCTGTTTTCTTAGATAGCTATTTTTTGTTGTTGCTGTTTGTTTATTTTTCTGTTGTGGCATCTTGAAACAAACCTAGGGCCTCATGCATATATGATACTACAGAGAAGCACTCTAGTTAATTTTTATTTATTTATATTTTTTTATTGATAGATTTAATAATGATCCACAAGATTGTAGTACAAGAGAATGCAATTCCACACAATTACCACCACCAGAGGTCCATATCCCATCCCCTCCACTGGAAGCTTTTCTGCTCTTTAACCCTCTGGGATTATGGACCCAGGATCAATATGGCGCACCTACCAGCTGACTGATTTCATGACCCCAAGTAGTTTAATGATACTGAAGGGGTGCCCTAGTCATTTTGTAAATAAATGTTTCAAAATGAAAAAATATGGTTTGGTAGGTAGGGAAGACTATAGAAAATGAAGTATGATTCATTCCATCTTGGGGACTTACAGTTTATTCTATATCTGTGCTGATGTGATATCGCCTGCAGACAACATCCTGTTTAACGTAATATAATTTGTTCTCTCTAAAGTCATTGATTCCTCAAGCTTTTGCTCCTCCTTCCTTAATAGCTGAAACTAAATGTTATTTAGAAAAGAAAATTGCACCAGGAGCTCAGCATGCTATTTCTAAATTAAACATTTCAAAACCCAGAAGAAGAAGGCACAGTCAGTAACCACAGTTTACAAGGGAGGTAGCTGTCTTGGATACAAAGTCAAATCATTGAAATAGAAATTGATTTTTTTCAACATGCTTTGATATCATCATGTTGGGCTTCCCATTCATAGAGGTTTTCTCAAATTCTGGACTTCTTTGAAAATTTTATTTTCAGAATAAAGTAAGCTTACATTTGTATTAAGTAAGTGTCAGCTTTAGTCTCTGATTTACCTTTTTTTTCTTCTTCTTCTTGAGTTCTCTCAATCTAACTAACTAGTTAACTAAGATAGTTCTTACTATCTTAGTTAACTCCTAATGGAGATTTTACTTACCTGCGAATCTTAAGCAGGCCATACATTTTTAATGTGCTTTTTAAAAAATTTTTTATTTAAGAAAGGATTAATGAACAAAAACATAAGGTAGGAGGGGTATAACTCCACACAATTCCCACCACCCAATCTCCATAACCCACCCCCTCCCATGATAGCTTTCCCATTCTCTAGCCCTCTGGGAGCATGGACCCAGGGTCATTGAGGGTTGCAGAAGGTAGAAGGTCTGGCTTCTGTAATTGCTTCCCCGCTGAACATGGGCATTGACTGGTTGGTCCATACTCCCAGTCTGCCTCTCTCTTTCCCTAGTAGGGTGTGTCTCAGGGGAAGCTGAGCTCCAGGACACATTGGTGGGGTCTTCAATCCAGGGAAGCCTGGCCAGCATCCTGGTGGCATCTGGAACCTGGTGACTGAAAAGAAAGTTAACATATGAAGCCAAACAATTTGTTGAGCAATCATGGATCCCAAGCTTGGAATAGTGGAGAGGAAGTGTTAGGGAGGTACTCACTGCAAACTCTAGTGTACTTCTGCTTTCAGGTATATATTTTGCAGTAGTTTATGGATACGTGTGAACATAAGCTCTCTCTCACAGAAACTGGTGTATATCTAAGTTATGGGACTTTGTTAGAAAGTGAACTACATGAGATGAAATTAGAGTGTACTATAAAAGGAAAAGTCTCACCCGAGTAATGAAGCTGAAGGGTTGTCATTCCACACGTGAAGTCTCTGGACACAGTCTGAGGTGAAGCATGTTGAGGTGGCAATCGTTGCGTTGGTTAGGTTGTGATCGGCGGATGCAATATTATTTGGTTTGGATTGGGAGATGCATACGGGAAAGTGGGCCCTATCCAAGGGTTCCAGGACTGGGGGAAGTAGGGGCTCTATAGTGGAGATGTGAGGTTCTTGCTGTAATTTGATCCGGTCCTGCTTTTAGTTTCCCTTTCAGATCTTCTTAGTCAACTTCTGTTGATGAGTGGGATCATCCCATAAGCATTAATTATAAGGCTTCCACACATTCCTGAGCAACCTGATGGAAAGATGATAGTGCTGAATAGTATTTTTCATTGTATTGACTTCCCAGGGTCTGAAAAGGGAAGCAAGTGATAGAATGAACATCCCTCTCTCTTTCTCTCTCCCTCTTCCTCTCCTCTCCCTCTCTCTCTCTCTCTGGAAAACCCTTATGTTAGTGAAATTTCTACAGTGTCATCATCTGAATTTGGTGTTCATTATTGAACCACACAATATACCAGTTATCAGACATAGTATGATGAAAAAGATATACATAATGCCTGTGCTCTTTCAATTTAGAATCCAGTAATCTCCTAGTCTACAGAGATGTCCACTGTCACTTGTGGTTGTCACTTGTGGTTGTCACTTGTGGTTGTCACTTCTCTCCACTGTCACTTGTGGTTGCAGAACTTATCAACTTAAGGGGATGAGTTTCGGGGTATCTCTCTCCCTCTCTGGCGGGGTGGTCTCCAGGGGAAAGGTAATGGTCTGGTTCTTTCTCACTCACGACAGGGTGACACAAAGTAAAAGACACCAGGGAACTTTTAGCATGCCTAGAATCTGAGTCCTAGAATCCCAGAATCCTAGAGTCCGTTTATTAGCAAAGTGGACATGAGTTAAATAGAAAAGCAATGAAGTTAATTATTGTTGGAATATGACAGAAATTACAGGTTTCTTAACGGTCAGCATGCCCCTAAGGTAGGGGGCTGGTATGACAGGAATTGATGAGATACAAGACAGTTATTCTCCATGACACAAGCAACTTAATTATCCAAAGGTATTTGAGAGAAGCATAGGGGTTAAACCCGTAGGGTGAGACAGAAAGAAGATGGATATCAAAATGTCATATAGTTTGGAATTTCACTTGTCTGGGGTCTGAGGTGTGTGATGAAGTGTGTGATAAGGTGTGTTCTTCTATGATCAGAAGGTGACTTTGAATAAGTGAATCTGTGGCCATGTGACCTGCAGTTAATGGAGGGAAGTATTGGAGTTTCTGTGGGCCTGAGAGTCAAGAAGGAAAGAACCAAGTCTGAGTTTCCCCCCTTATGCTCACCTCGGTTGAGAGAGATTTACCAAGAGGTTATCTTCTCAGACCTCCATCCAAGGATGGGGGTGGTTCTCCCTAAGCTCTATCAGGCTTACACATAGTCCCAACAGATGAGAGTTGTGTCAGCTATATTCATAGAGAGTTATTATATTTATATTTAGCAGTTCCTTCCCTCAGCAACAGTTTCAGTCCAAGAAATGTGGGTTCAAATACAATTTCCACTAGTCCTTGTATGGAGTCTGAATACACACTTTGACTTCAGTGATAGAGACATATAAAATCCCCTCGGGACCTGAAGTGACTGCCAAACTGCAGGACCAGGGCTTGGGAGAAACAAATGACAATTCAAACTGACTAAACTTGATATAGATTCACTTTTCCTGTATCCATGAGAAAATTTTGCTGACTTCCTCATAGTGAGTGGGTAAATAATTGGAATAATTGGCTCTAACATGTATATGATGCAACCTGTATATACAAAGTTAGATCAGCTCAACCCTTTACCAAGTACTGGCTTCCTATTTTGGAATGAGATCACTATCTTGATTTAATACACTGTCCTATCATTAGAATTTATATATTTATTTATTTATGGCATGTCTGATTGACTGCTCAAGCAGTTTCACAATTAATTATCTGTATATTGTCCCAAGATGTGTCATAGAAGAGAACTCATTCCAGGTGAGTTCTTTTTTTTATCTCAAGAATCCTCATCATAATGGTAAGAGTCAATTATGTGTACAACATGGAAGATCTATGAACAAAATGCCTATGCACTGCTCATTTATAAGTACCTGGTGTCAGTGCTGGGAAATAACTCGGTAGAACAGCAGACATGCCTATATGCGACTCTCCATTCAGTTATTGGACCACAAGTACCAGAACGATAATCTAATCTGTATCTCTCCTAATTCATATGAAATTATCTCTCCCATGTGTAATAAATAAAAATAAATTCTGAGAAAAATTCTTTTGTTTTCTTTTGGGGGATTAATATTTTACATTCATCAGTAAATACAATAGTTTGTACATGCATAATATTTCTCAATTTTCCACATAACACTATAACCCCCACTAGGTCCTCTGTCATCCTTTTCCAGGAACTGTACTCTCCATGAAAAAAAATTTTTTTTCTGATGTTACACAGGGAAATAGCTGAGCAATAGCATGCAGGATCAGTATGCATGGATTTTCAGGCTCCGTCCCCAACATTAAATCTGCACAAGTTGAATGTTGTTCTTATCTCTCTCCTCTAGTAGAAGAAACAGTCCATAAATCCTTAATTTTTTTTCTGTTGTCCACCATTGTGTCTAGTTCATAGTGGATGCTTGATAATTACTTTGAATTACATAAACATTTCTGAGTTTGGATTTAGGGAAAAAATGGAATATAATTAAGCATTTTCCTATGTGCTAGACAATGTGATAATCATTTTACAAATATAATCTACTTCATTAGCTGCATAGCCCCTTGAAGTTATTCTTTTCTTTATTTTTCCTATTATATCAGTAACTGTGTGGAATAACATTGTCAGTTCATTTATCATCACCGTTCAGCTTAGTGAATTAAGGTGGAATTAGAATTATAGTGAGTTAATTAGGATTATTTCTGGAGTTTGGAGAAAACTGAGTGGAAGTGCAAGATAATATATATGAAGGATTGAGTAGGTTCATGTTTTATTTTCTGCAGTGCTAGTCAAAATAGTCTCGACAACCTAAATGTATATCACCAGACAAATGGAATATATATATATATGATAAAGAGTTCCTGTTATATATAACTATATACTATATATATACTATATATATATAGTATATAGATGTGGTATACAGCAAACTTTTAGAAGCAAAGGATGGTGACTATCAGAAAATTGGGTAGAGAATGAAATGGGGGAGGTTCTTATCAACTTGTATAAAATTTTAGCTATACAACTTACAATTTTAAAAGTTCTGGAAACCTGATGTTAAACATTATGCCTATATAAAATAATACTATACTGTCTATTTATAAACCCTTTAAATGGGTAAACTTTATATTAACTGCTCATAGTATAATTTAAATAATTTTAATTTGATATGAATATGTAGGAACAAGAGACTTTTAAAACAAAGAATGTCATGATTTGATTTAGATTTTTAAAGGCTCATTATGATTTCAGTATTCCCTGTGGGGACAGGGCAGTTAGTTGGGATACACTTACAGAATCCCAGACAAGATGTGATAGATATACTCCTAGGTTTGTGCATTATCATTAAATGTCTTTGAACTCAGCACTCACTGGACATTCTAATTGAAATGCTTATAAAACACATTCATGAGTTTTGTCAGGAATACTATTACAGATATAGATAGATATAGATACATATTTTTATGTATTTATTCTCCAAATACTTTCTATAATTTTAGGCCTAAGTCTACCTACTCCACTAAAATATAGAGTATAGGGATGGTTTAAAATAAAATGAAGTCACCTAAGAGCAGTTAAGGTTAAACCAACAATTAAAATACCCCTTTCTTAAGCTTTAGATATTGCTGAGTTCATTTTTTTCCTTTATCTTTCTTTGGCATACTTGGAATGTTTTCATGATTAATTATATTAGCTATGTTTCATGATTCAGTGAAATCATAATAACATTTAAGATGCACAATCATTTATCACCCAAGCGGAGAGACACCTCTTTCTTTCTCTAGTGCACACTTTATCAATTTGATATAAAAATTAACTTGATAATCTTTCAGCTTCAAATATCTTGGGATAAGAAGTTAAACTCAAATCAGCTAAGTCCACAAATGAATATCAAAGTGCCTCCACTAAAAATGTAATGCTTTTGTGATAAATTATTAATGTTTAGTGATTGGTGAATGCATTTAATGAAACACTTTATTAACTCTAAGGAAATGAATTAATTTTACATAAATTGTACCTATACAATAAATTTGACTGTTCATTTCTTTTGACAGATTTTTTGCACATTTCCCACTTGTCTGTTTCTTCCCTACTTACTTGATGTAAACATATTTAGAAAAGAAACAATAGTTAAGTATGTTAATGTAATATTCTCATAATTTATTCTTTGCATACAATGTAATCTTTCATTACTTCCTTACTCTATAGAAAATATGTAGTCAACCCCCTTTTATCTAGTTTATAAGTATATAGAAATGTAAGTCATATTGATAAACTCTCCCAAAGTCATATGGTAGTTTCTTTCTTGTTGTGGAGCCAGAGTTAACACATTTTGAAATCATATTTTATCAAATAAATAGTTTATATAAAGCTTTTGGGATGTAGATATAATAAGGAAAACATAGATATCAAAGGTAAAGAAAAGTCAGCACTTCACCTCTGACATGGGTAATTAAATCATTGACCCAGAGAAACAATGACTTTTTAAATGAATTAGAGGGCAAAGAAAATATTGGGATACTGCAAATAGAATCAGAAATTACAGAAAAACAGAAATGATCAAAGCATAGGTGGTCAAGGCAGAAAATAACACAAGATATACTATGGAAAAAGGTAGCTTGGAGGTATGTTTAAAGTTTTGTACAAACTATATTAAGTTACCTTGAAGAATTGGCTGCATGCAAAGGGCATAACAATAAGCCCAAGTCTCCTGTTTTTGTTTGTCACATGTGGTCTCAGTCTCCACAAAAACAAATTGAATGTCTGCTCACAGAAATTCATGGAATGAAATAGCATATGGTAGTATATATAGAAAATTCTGAAGAATCCAGCAGGAAGCTCTTGGAAATTATCAACCAACATAGTACAGTGTTTGGCTACAGAATTAATGTACAAAAGTTGGTGGCAGTCCTCTGTGAAAACTAATCAGAAGAAGAAGACCCCAAAAACCAATCCCATTCACTGTATCAGAAAAAATGATAGAATGTCCAGGAATAAATCCAACAAAATTCAGAGACTAATATACTGAAAATTATGAGTATATATTCAAGGAAATAAAAAAAAATACACAAAGACGTGGAAAGATGTCCCATGTTCATGTTCTGAAAGAATTAATATCTTCAAAAAGAATATTCTACCTAGAGACATATACAAATCTAATGCAATTCACATAAAGGTCCCACCAACTTTTTTTTTTTAAGACAATAGAATAAACACTATAAAAGCTTATCTGGAACCAGAAAATACCTAGAATCTACAGAATAATCTTGAGAAAGAAGAAAAGACTTGGGGGATTGTCACTCCCAGATCTCAAACTATATTACATAGCTATAGTAATCAAAACTGCCTAGCACTGGGACAAAAATAGACACTGACCAGTGGAACAGAATTAAGAAACCAGAAGTAAGCCACCACCCCTCCAGATACCTAATTTTCCACAAGGGGGGAGCTAAACTATTAAATAGGGAAAAGAGAGTCTCTTCAACAAATGGTGTTGTAAAAATTGGGCTGACACATAAAGAATAATGAAACTAAACCACTATATCTCACCAAACACAAAAGTAAATTCCAAATGGACCAAGGACTTGGGTGTTAGGTCAGAAACTATCAAATACTTAGAGGAAAATATTGGCAGAATTAATTTTCATCTAAATTTTAAGAACATCTTCAATGATATAAATCCAATTACAAAGAAGACTAAAACAAAAATAAACCAATGGTACTACACCAATGTAAAAAGCTCTGCACAGTGAAAGAAACCACTACCCAAAGAGACTCCATACAGAATGGGAGATTTTTAAATGCCATACATCAGACAAAAGGCTAATAACAAAACTTTATAAAGAGTTTACCAAACTCAGCAACAGAAAAACAAATGACCCCATCTAAAAATGAGAAGATATCAACAGAATATTCGCCAAAGATCCCAAAGGCCAACAAACATATGAAAAAATGCTCCAAGTCATTGATCATCAGAGAAATGCAAATAAAGACAACAGCACTTTATCCCTGTAAGAATGCTGTACATCAGAAAGAATAGCAAAAAACAAATGCAGGAGGGGTTGTATTGTCAAAAAAAAACCTTCCTGTACTGCTGGTGGGGAAGTAAATTGGCCCAACACTTGTGAAGACCAGTGTGGAGAACTCAGAGAGCTAGAAACTGATTTATCCTATTATCCTGCAATTTCTCTCCTGGGTATATATGCTAAGGAACCAATCACAGCCATCCAAAAAGATCTGTGTAAATCTATTATGATGGAGGAGGACCTAGGTCAGAGGTTCGTGTTTTGCAGAAAACTGAGAAATTTTATACATGTACCAACAACTGTATTTATATTTACTGTTGACTATAAATCTTTAATTCTCCACAATAAGAAAAGGAAAAAAAGAATGGCAGTTATGACTTTGACCTATTATAAATGAAGTGAAGTGATTGAAAATTTTAGTTAAAAGCAAACATGGTATTCACTGAGCATCAGATTAAAGTCCAACTCCTAATTAAAGTGCAGTTTAAAAAAGATCATATTTCTAAGGTTCCTGCTTCTCTGTGAAGAAACTCCATTATATGAAGAAACTCCGTGATATAAGGCATCTCATGGACTAGTTTAGAGCTACGTAGTACCTAGATGGCTGAGACATCAGTCAATAAATTATGCTCTAAATGTTTTCTTGGGGAAAGTCTCATCATCAAAGCTTACATAGATGACCACAAATCACTAAGTAAATTAAAAACAATGGGGGGGGATGGAGGCTTAGAAGCCAAATGATGGGGGGAGGGGTTGTGGTGGCATACCCAGTTGAGTGCACACATTACCATGTGCAAGGACCTTAGTTGGATCCCCTGCTCCCCACCTGTTGGGAGGTGGAATTGCTTCATGATCAGTGAAACGGTTCTGCAGGTGTCTTTCTTTCTCCATCTCTGTGTCTTTCTTTTCCCCTCCTCTCTCACCTTCTCTCTGTCCTATGAAACAAAATAGAAAAAGAAAAGAGAAGAAGAAGAGAAAGAAAGAAAGAAAGAAAGAAAGAAAGAAAGAAAGAAAGAAAGAAAGGAAGGAAGGAAGGAAGGAAGGAAGGAAGGAAGAGAGGGAGGGAGGGAGGAAGGAAGGAAGGAAGGAAGGAAGGAAGGAAGGAAGGAAGGAAGGAAGGAAGGAAGGAAGGAACTTTTGCTTTGAGGTATATATTTTTCCCTAGTTTATGGGCATGGGTGAACCTATGCTCTATCTCAGGGGACCTGGACTATATCTAGGTTTGGAGACTTTATTGGGGAGTGGACCACCTGGAATGGAATTAGAGAATACTATGAAAGGAAAGGTCTCACCCGAGTGATGAAGCTGAAGGGTTGTCATTCCACATCTGGAGTCTCTAGACACAGTCTGAAGTGAAGCATGCTAGTGTGGCACTCGTTGCATTGATTGGGTTGCGATCCTTAGCAGAGAGAATTTCTAAAGGGATGATGTGTAGAAGTCAAGAGTTTGACTTTAGGAATAGTTTAACTGGAAAAATCACTTGCATGCTAAATAATCTTAAACCATATATTTGAACTGCCTAAAAATTAGTTGCTTCTTTGTGAAATGATCATAAGGATGCAAGAATTGTTGTCACAGAATTACACCAAAGTGGATAATACATTAACTATCTTACCAAAATAGAATTTTAATATGTATTAGCTAAATCTCATCTGCACCCCCCACTACTTGTTAAAATTATTAGAGCATAGTGTGTTGGATGTAAAGAGAATCTGGATGTTTCTACTTTTCTTTGAAGTTTTGACCTGAAATAGAATATATGAAAGTGATTTTCATATGGATGTTTTAAGATAACAATGAAGGGTATAAATAAGTATACATTAAGCAACCTATATGTTCAAATGAGGGATGAATATTTTGAGGAGTCATTTCACGTTGGATCTATGAATATTTCAAAGTATTAAGTCTAGAAACAAGTACATATTCAATAGCAGTTACTAACAGAAGATAGTGAGAAATGTAAATTTTTATTCTGTAATAAAAATGTAATTTTTTTTCAACAGATGTACTTCTACCTTTATGTTGGGCCTAAGTTTTAGGTGAGAAAGCAGGCCAAGATAAGTTCAATAAAAGCATTGTCATGTTTCTTTTTCTAATTTAAGAAATGAGACATTAACAAAACCATAGGATAAGAGGGGTACAGTTCCACACAATTTTCCTGGAGGCCATTTTTCCCCCTTTTGTTGCCCTTGTTGTTGTAGCCTCGTTGTGGTTATTATTATTACCATTGCTGATGTTGTTCATTGTTGGATAGGACAGAGAGAAATGAAGAGAGGAGGGGAAGACAGAGAAGGGGAGAGAAAGCTAGACACCTGCAGACCTGCTTCACCACCTGTGAAGCGACTCCCCTGCAGGTGGGGAGCCGGGGGCTCGAACCGGGATCCTTACACTGGTCCTTACGATTTGCCACATGCGCTTAACCCACTGTGCTACTACCCGACCCCTAGCTTTCCTATTCTTTTACCCTCTGGGAGTATGAACCTAAGGTCATTGTGGGATGCAGAAGGTGGAAGGTCTGGCTTCTGTAATTGCTTCCCCGCTGAACATGGGCATTGACTGGTCATGTTCTAGTTCTATATTGCTAAGATTATATTTCCAAGTATTTGCCTTGAATGAATTCATTCCTGAAGTGTAACCCCGCCAATGACTGCCTCTTTGGAACTCAGCTACTACATTTGTAGTAGCATGTTCCATTACTACATTTTTTTTTTTGTATAGACACATCCATGGATGTTGTGGGTATGTGCATGTATTTACATATTTGCACACATATATAGGATATGTGTCTATCTGTATATATATGAACATGCACATAACCTTTGTGTATCCAGAATTTATCTTTATATGCTAGGGGTTATTTATTTATTTGTTTAAATATGTATTTATTTAGTGAAAGAGAGATACAGAGAGAAAGATACACTGAGATAGAGAGTCAAGTACTGCTCGGCTCTGTTATGGAGTAGTGGAGACTGAACCTGGGGCTTCAGAGCCTCAGCCATGAAAGCCTCTTGCATAACCATTATACTGTTTCCTCAGCTCACTCATCCAGAATTGTATAGATTCGTAAAGCTTCTTCAGTTGAAAAAGCTGAAAATACTACTGAGCCTCTTGTTTACTCCCTTCTTCCTCAACTTTATAGAAGTTTAAAAAACATACCAGATTACTTCTCATTATTTAATTCTAGAGAATCCTCAAAAATATCTCATGGGATTTATTGTTTTTATAATAGTAAATATGTATCAAAAGTAGGCTTGTACATGTTCTTGTACATGTATACAGACTTTACATGCATTTGGCTCACACATTCCTCTCAATTAACCTATGAGGTAAATATTCATTATACTTATTTATCATGAGAACAGGTATGATTAAATAAATTATCAACATTCAACTAGCTAGCAAGGGACAAAAATCAACATTTAAATCAAGGCTTTCTGACTGCAGAGTCCATGCTTATAGTAATTAAACTGACTGACAATTAGCGGACATGCAGTGAGGTCTGTAAACTTAGAGCCAACTACTGGTAGTTTCCCCACCTCCAAATCTTACTCTAGACAACGTATTTGACAGAAAGAAAAGGCTAATAATTGACTACAAAGATTGTTCTTGAACTGCAAAGAGCTACAATTCTGCCTTCTCATCCTAGAGATGACCAGCAACTGCTTGAACATTAGTGATGTAATTCAAAGGCCTAGAAACATTTCCCATATACTCTTTTATTATTATATTTATCTATTGGATAGAGACCATCAGATATTGAGAGAGAAGGGAGATACAGAAGAAGAGAGATAGAGAAACACCTACAGAGAGAGAAACAACTGCTTTAACACTTGCAAATCTTTCCTCCTGTAGGTGGAGATGGGGCTCAAACCCTGGTTCTTGCACATTGCAACATGTGTGCTCAACCAGGTGTATCACCACCCGACCCCTCTCGTTTTCTTTCGATTAAATTATATGACTTCCTGATGGTACCAGTCTGGATTCTCATATTAACAAATAACAAAGCAATGCAATGTAAGCCCCTTCTGTTTAATTATCAGTTGGGGGTAAGTAGGCTCCCAGGTAGGACACTTAGGTCAATTTTGCTTTTTCCCATTGTTTCAGAACTTTGGTATCAAGATTAATAGCTACAGAAACAGACCTGCCTGTGATTAATGGCCTGAAATCAGAAGATCTCTTAAAATCGCAAAGGATATTTATTTTCTTATTTTAAGGATTCTAATTGCATCTGTTCCCTTTTAGTTCTAATGTTTGGTCATTATTTATGTGGCATAATGGGTCAGTTGGTTTGAGGTTATGATATTGGAAATCATAGTACTAAGCAGAGATAAAACCTATAAAATAGAGGAGTCAGCAAGCTACAGAAGTGAGAGGAACCGTCTTTTTGAGCTGTCCTAATCCCTTGCACTAATCAAGTCACCAGGGAGTGATGGATCTAATCTACCTCCTACTCCCTGCTTATAATGGATCTTGTTACATCCATCCATTTTTCTAGGAAATGCTTACATTTACTTGTTCCTTCTGTGCAAAAAAACAAATTCCTAAAAATGGAAAAAAATGTGTGTATCTTTCCTACAATTTGGGGGTAGGTGATGTGGACTCACAAAGAAAAATTTGTGTGACCTTGGACCAGGGTCTCTGTGTATGATTTGTACTTGTTATTGGCATATAAAGGAGAATAAGTTACACTAATTTGCTTAAATAGGGTAGTGCTGGTGTGGGCATTAGTTTAATGATACAGTATTATGGGAAATTCTATAGATATAACATCTAAAAGTGGAACAACTGTCAGTAGATAAATGAATACTTCCTACTGTATTTTTGTTTTAGATCCTCAAGGTTTTTTTTTTTTTTTTTTTGGTGTGTGTGTGTGTGTGTGTGTGTGTGTGTGTGTGTGTGCCTCCCATCTCTCTTTTCTGTCCTATATCCCTCTAGTCTCTTGTTTCTGCTTGCATAACTTATTCTTCCAGGCAGGCCCATTGATTCTACTTTTAATATCTGGTTTTTTTATTCCCTAAAAATTTGATCTTGTTAAAACACTGGATATTTGACCACTTATATCATATGCCAATGAAAACGGACACTAATCTTACGCATTGTGATTCTATGTAAATAAGGCTGGAGGCTCTTGATGGTAGGACTGTTATTGGACTAGGAGGTTGTCCATATAATAAAGCATTTGACAAATAATCTCTTCTTGACCATCTTCATAAAATTATAAGTCATGTAAATCTGTAAGTAGATATTTCTGGTTCTTGAACACTGTTAAGATTCCATCACAATTAACATATCCCTATTTAGTTATGTTGAGCAGCATTATAATGATTAAATCTATCTCCTGGGATAATTCTTACCTTAAAATGTTATCTCAAGCAGTAGTGAAAAGTCCTAGCAATGATTATGATTCCTATATATAAAAAGGATAATAATGCTTCCAGGGAGTCGGGCTGTAGTGCAGCGGGTTAAGCGCAGGTGGCGCAAACCACAAGGCAAGGACCCCCGGCTCCCTACCTGCAGGGGAGTCACTTCACAGGTGGTGAAGCAGGTCTGCAGGTGTCTATCTTTCTCTCCCCCTCTCTGTCTTCCCCTCCTCGCTCCGTTTCTCTCTGTCCTACCCAACAACGACGACAACAACAATAATAACTACAACAATAAAACAAGGGCAACAAAAGGGAATAAATAAATAAAATAAAATATAAAAATAAAAAAATAATAATGCTTCCAGAAAATGCCCCCTATGATTTGTGTTTTTTTTTTTTTTGCCATCAGTTTTCTTTTTGTATATTGTGTCACCTTTACTCTCTGTTCTGACTTTGATCTGCGGATGTTTTAAGTGGCAAGGAATGTCAGGAGTAATTACTGAATTTGCACAGGGATGACATTAATAACCTTGATCTTATGATCATTGTCTCCTCAGCAGATAAACTCATGTAAACACTACACACAAACACACACACACACCACCACCACCACCACCACCACCACCACCACCACCACCACCACCACCATCATTTTAAGTTGTCTTAGAATCTCCCAATGGCTTTATTGATTTGGTGGGTCATGGTTCATATTCACTCTTGTTTTTGTTCCTGTTGTGACTTGCCAAAGAGAGGACAATAAGCTGAAGGTTTTGAGGCTGCGAATTCTATTCTTATATCTGATTCTATTTTCTCATATTAAAAATCTCATGTTACTTCTTCCTACCCTCATCTATTCCATAATAGCCATCTAGAAACTATCAGGGCTTTTTTCCTTAGAATATCATTAAGATCTATTTATTGGATGTTTTGCCTAAGATCAGAGGTCGGGAGAACAATTAGATGTTCAGTCAAGGTCTGATCATTAAATGAATGTAAAAAAATATAAGATTAGATCTGTGAGTAATACTGGTTGGTTCAGATCAGGGCAAGAGTGTAAAAACAGAAATGAATTTAGGATTTTCCAGGCAAAATATATGCTAAAAGCCACTCTCATTACTGTGTGTCCTTAGACAAGTTCACTAAACTCCTTGGATCTTAATTTATTTATCTGTGAATGTGGATGAAGTACTGTGTAAACAGAGATAAATCATTTATTGCCATAAAGTCCTGATATACCAAGAACTAGGTCTTGAGGATTGGCTTGATTTTCTTTAGAGAACCTCTGTACTTCTTTTGTTACTTACCTGTTTTTAATGACAGGATAATGGTTAATAGTGCAGTTGGCACAAGGGTACATGTTCCATCTTACTGGAATAGGTCTCTGTAAATACTCTCAAACCTAGCATGTCATTTTTCATCATTTTGTTCCAGGACCTGACAGCCGTATCCCACTCTACTTCTCTTCATGTCCTCCTTCCGTGGAGTCTTTTGCCTGCGTGCAGTACACCTCTTCAGCCCAAGTTTTACTTTATGTTTCCCCTTTCTGTTCTTCTTCCTTAAGTTCTGCCCATGAGTGAGATAATACCATATTCTTCCTTTTCTTTCTGGCTCATATCACTTAACATGACTCCTTCAATCTCCATCCAAGATGAGGTGAAAAGGTGACTTCATCATTTTTAATAGCTGAGTAGTATTCCATGCTGTATATCTACAACTTCCTTAGCCATTCATTTGTTATTGGACACCTAAGTTCATTCCATATTTTGGCTATTACAAATTGTTCTGGTATGAACATACATATACACAGATCTCGTTGGATAGGAGTGTTTGATTCTTTAGGATATACTCCCAGGATAGTAATTGCAGGGTTATAGAATAGATCCATTTCTAGCCCTCTGAGAGTTCTCCAGACTCTCCACTGGAGTTGAGCCAATTTACTTTCCAAATAGCAGTGTAAAGGGGTTCTTTTATGCCATAAGCTGTATTTGTTGATGAAAAAATGCTTAGTCACTAATTATCAGAAACATGCAAGTAAAGACAATAAGATACCACTTCACTTCTGTGAGAATATCAGAAAGGACAGTAACAACAAATTTTGGCATCTCTTTGATAATTGAAATGATTTTCATTTCTAGCACAATATTTTTCACTTTTCCACTGCTCTTTAGAAAATGCCTTTCATGGAAGCAAATAGATACTCGAGAGTAATGAGAGGACTAATGAGTCATTTTAAAGGTATTAAAGTAAATTTTATTATCTAGCATTAATATCAATTGTAGGTTAAAATAATTTTAGAAGGAACATTTATTGCTTCAACTTCATGTTATCATTTATACCTTATTAAGATCTATTGTGTCCATTGAATTCTTAAAGTAACCATGTTAGTAATTCCATTTTCCAGGTGAAAACAAGTTTGTTCAGTTTTTGACTCATTAAGTCATCAAACTACCACTAAGTTTACATACCTCACTGAATGGACTTCATAGTCAGAATGACTTGATTTAAATGTTGATTTTGTCACTGGACTTTGTTCAACTAGTTACCAAATATTACTCCATTAATATTAGTTTTCCTGGTGGAAGAGTAATAAATAGGATGATTTTTTAAAAGTACTATATCTGAGGGGCGAGGGCAGTGGTGCTCCAGGTTAAGGGCACATAGTGTGAAGCACAAGGACCCGCACAAGGATCCAAATTCTAAGCCCAGGCTCCCCACCTTCCGGAGGATCGCTTCACAAATGATAAAGCAGTTCTGCAGGTTTCTCTCTGTCTCCCCCCCATCAATTTCTCTCTATCCTATCTAATAGTAAAATCAAAAAGATAAAAGAAAAAAAATGGCTTCCTGAGCAGTGGATTTGTAGTGCAGGCCCCGAGCACCATCAATAACCCTGGAGGCAAAAAAAAAAAAAGAAAGAAAGAAAGAAAGAAAGAAAGAGAAAAGAAAAAGAGTAGAAAGACAAAAAAGAAAAGTATTATATTTGATATTTTTGCCCTAACTTCTGAAGATTTCTTCCTTTTACCCTTAAAAAGTAAATAAAAGTAATGTATTATTTCATTCATCGGCAAGTCTTTTGCATATATTTTCTCTCAGGCTGTGCTCTTTTACTTCATGAATATTTTTCAGGACTATGTTATCGACATTAAATAAAGCACAAAAGTAAGTATTCAACCATAACCATTCTAATGGAATGCAAGTACAATACAATAACCAGACTTTTCACTTATTATTAGAGAAGGTAATTGAACCAGGAGTGCTACCAAGTAAAAATGTTATTTTATGTAAATGGTCAATATAATTTCCTTCATATATTATCCTTTGTATAAGCTATTCAGTCTAGGAGCTAAAAGAATGAGTCTTGGGTTAAAACTAAAATATATATTTCATTTCAACTATCTGCTTAAAATATAGATGAAAAAGAAATACTACCACCTTTTAAAATGAGAATATATCTGCATTTCCACCCTATTTGAAAGAAGTCAAAGAAACTTCCAAAGCACTCTTTAGTTCTGTTCTATGGTAGTGATGGGACTGAAACTCAGGACCTTGGAGACTTGGTCAAGAAGTCTTTTGCATAAACATTATTCTATCCTCTCAAATCTTAACAAACCCTTTGAAAAGACAAACAGCATTTTGAGCCAAGGCAGCCCAAAGTTACAGATAGCTTTAACACAAGCTTCAACACATTTCTTTTCTTTTTTTTTTTTTTTCCTCTAGGGTTATTGCTGGGGCTCTGTGCCTGCAATACAAATCCACTGCTCCTGGAGACTACTTTTTCCCTTTTGTTGCCCTAGTTGTTTATCATTATTATTGTTGTTGTTATTGCTGTCATTGTTGTTGGATAGGACAGAGAGAAATTGAGAGAAGATGGGAAAAGAGAGAGGGGGAGAGAAAGACACCTACAGACCTACCTCACTGCCTATGAATCGACCCCCCTGCAAGTGGGGAGCCATGTGCTGGAACCGGGATTCTTAAGTGGGTCCTTGTGCTTTATGCTTAACCTGCTGCGCTACTGCTCCCCCCACCCCAACACATTTCTACAGCATAGAATATATCTCTAGAACTATAGGAGCTAATCAAGAAGTTTGCTTTTGACCTTAACTCTTATTTTATTGATGTTATACTAATTATCTTTCTTAATAACATTATTGAGGTATAGCCTATTAAACTATGAAATGTATCAACTACATAAGTATAATTTATGTGTTAGTAAGTTTAAACAGTTTTACATCATTATAAAATATTTTTTATCTTTTTATTTATTTGTTGGATAGAGACAGTCAGAAATTGAGAGGGAAGGGGGTGATAGAGACGGAGAGAGACAGAGAGATACCTGCAGCACTACTTCACCATTTGTGAAGCTTCCCCCTGCAGGTGGAGACGGGGGCTCGAACCTGGGTCCTTGCACATTGCAACATGTGCACTCAACCAGGTGTGCCACCACATAGCCCCTTAAAATATTTTATATAAATAATATTCCCTAGCTTTATTAGATATAATGAAATGAAGAGAAAAAGAGGGAAGGAAACCACAGCACTGAAGCTTCTCTCAGTGCAGTGGGGGTCACGGCTCTAACCTGGATCAGACACATGACAAAGAAATGAATTTTCCAAGTGAATTAATTTATCATCCCTGAAATTTCTATTAATACATAGGTTTCAGGTTAGTTCTACAGATGTGGTACAGTGAATAAAATATTGAACTCTCAAGCATAAAGTTTTGAGTTTGGTCTTTGCTACCCCTTATGTAATGTAAGTAATGTTCTGATTCTCTGTCATTATGAAGTAATTGAATCTTGGAAGTGGCAAGTGGATAAAATATTATACTTTCAATACTGAGGTCCTGTATTAAGTCTCAGCACCTAATGTACCAGAGTGATGTTCAGGTTCTTTGAAATAAATAAATAAATCACCAGGTTAATTGGTAAGTTCACATTGAAACACACACTAGAGATAGTATAGAAGTCAGTCCTCCGTATCGCTGAAATTGTGGGGTGGTACCTATTGTTTGACTGGAACAGGCTGAATTATATTAGCTTTGTTTTTCCTTAAACTATCCATTTTCTGGACCTTTGGCTAGGAGAAATAGACTATGTTTTGGAGGAGACTTTTAGTCCTGCCATGCTTCTCAGCAGATCAACATCAAACTAGGCTCAAACCAGGATCCTTAAGCAGGTCCTTACACTTCATGCCATAAGCACTTAACTTGCTGTGCTACCGCCAGGCCCCAAGCTCTTTTTTTTTTTTTAAATCTCAGTTTCACCATAGTGAACAGTCAGTGATGATTAACTACTCCTCTACATATCACAAGCTATCTTTAACCTTCCAGCTACATCCTATGACTTATTTTACATCTTGTGAATGTCAGTACTGCTGTCACTCACACGTTGAAGTATTAGTGGATTTGGAATACCTTTTTGAATATCATATAGGCCTGACTAATCTTACCAAGGTGATTTTTTTATTAGTGATTTAATAATGATCAACAAGATTGTGCTTTAAAAGGAGTACAGTTTTATGCAATTCCTAACATCAGAGATCTGTATCCCATCGTATCCCATCATGTTCATTGGAAGGTTCCCTATTCTTTATCCCTTTGGGAGTATGGATCAAAGATCTTTAGGGGGTGCAGAAGGTGGAATGTCTGGTTTCTGTAATTACTTCTCTACTGAACATGGGCGTTGACAGGTCGATCCATATTCCCAGCCTGTTTCTATGTTTCCCCAGTGGGGTAGGGCTTTTGGAGAGATTGGTTTTCAGGATATATTAGTGAGGCCATCTGCTCAGGGATATCAGGTTGGTGTCATGGTAGCATCTGCTCCTTGGTGACTGATAAGTTGAACAAAATAAAGCAGAGTAATTTTTTTTTAAATAATAAGGAACCTAGTGGTAAGAGTATAGCTGACGAGATTTGGGTTCTTCATGGGGAAAGAAGCTAGAAAATCTGTTTTAGACATATTGTATATAGTGGCCCATGAGTTTTAATTTTTGCCTTAGACCAAGAGTGTTGAAGTAGGCTAAAAGTACTGTCTTGGAGGATTGCATCAGAATTGGAAATAGGACCACAAAGCTGGATCAGGGCAAAGAGTAGCTCCCAAATATGTGAAGAGTATAGAAATACCATCAGCTGTAAACCCCATGTTTCCTGGAGCCCATGTCTATTCATATTCAGCTCAGGAGCCTGTGTAACCTCTGCATCCCTATCAGTCTGAGCTCACATTCCATGATCATAGCTAGGAGCATTGTAAGCTGCACTCATTTCAGGACCAGTCTTCTTTGAATATATAGACCCAGCCTCCCTTCGGAGAGTGGGGCAATTTTTACCACTGTTATTCTGCATTGAGGGCAAGGTCCTATAGAGGCCCACAAGAGGGTTTATGATGTTGCCCCTGTTGGAGATAACCAGTGATGGTGGAGAAGGATATGTTAGAGTTCTAGACTCATAATATATATTGTGTGGCAATCCCAGGATTTCCTGACTATTCCCATGAATGGTGGAGTGGCCTGGTAGTGACTAAAAGGACCATCATTTGAGTATGCTGGTCTCTTGCCTTTATCCACGTTTAGAGGTCCTTACTTCATTTGACAGTCTTACCAAGATTTTTAACCAAGTGTTTTAAACAAGTGTTTTAAAAATATATACCAACCTTTTGTGTTATAAGAGCTCATGAGAGGCTACAAGGGAGTTAGTTCAGTGGTAGAGATCATACCATGTATATGAAGTCCCAGTATTATTTATTTTTATTGTGGGCGTTAAGTTTTACAATGCAGCGATTGATTGTCATATGAGTACAATTTCATTATGCACAAGGACTCCACAATACCCTCCTACCCATCCCTCTCCATCTTTTACCAAAATCCTTTGCTTTGGTGCAATACACCATGCCTAGTCCACATTTCACTTTGCATTCTCTTTCCTTGGCCCTGTTTATTAAGTCCTACTTATAAGTGAATCCATTAGGTATTTGTTCATCTCTTTTTGGCTTATCTCACTCAACATGAGGTCCTTGAATGTCATCCAAGAGGATGCAAAAGAGACAACTCCATCATTTTAAACAGCTGAGTAGCATTCCATCATGTCTATATAACACCAGTTTTTTTTTTGTTTGTTTGTTTGTTTTTTGCCACTCATCTGTTGTTGGACATTTGGGTTGCTTCCAGGTTTTGGCTATTATAAATTGTCCTGCTATGAACATAGCTATACACAGATCATTTCTAATAGGTGCTTTTGTTTCCTTTGTGTGAACTCCCAAGAGATAAATCACTACGTCACCATTTCCAGTGTTCTGAGAAATCTCCAGAATGTTTTTTTCCAGAAAGGTTGGGCCAGCATTACCTCCTACCAGCAGTACAGAGAGTCCCTTTTCCCCCCACACCCTCCAACATTTGTTGTTGCTGTCCTTTCTAACATATGACATTCTCACAGGCAGAAAGTTCTATCTCATTGTTGTCTTTATCAATATACCTTTGATGATAAATGACTTTGAGGAACTTTTTTGTATCTCTTGGCCCTCTGAAATTTCTGTGTATGTCCTCACCCCATTTTCTAATGAGATTCTTTGTTTTTCAGTATTAAGTTTATTGAGCTCTTTATGTGTTATGGTTATCACTCCTTTATCTGATGTATATTATATAAAGATTGTCTCCCACACTGTAAGGTATCTCTCTGTTATAGTGATGGTACCTTATGCTGTGCAGAAGCTTTTCAGTTTTATGTAGTCCCATTGATTTATATCTGTTTTATTTTCTTTGATGTTTTTAAGTCTTTGAAGACCTTTTTGAAGCATCATCCTAAAATGTTCTGCCAATGTTTTCATATAGATAGATAGATAGATAGATAGATAGATAGATAGATAGATAGTTTCTGGTTTAATGTCCATAACTTTTATCCACTTGGAGTTGACTTTTGTGCACAAGGATATAAGGTGGTCTAATTTCATTTTGCATGTTTCAGTCCAATTTTCTCAACACAGCTTTTTGAAGAAACTCTTCTTCCATCATTAATAAGATTTGAACCCTCAGGTAAAAAAGTAACTGTCCAAGGTTCTAGTGTTTAAGGTCCCAGTTTTCACCCTGGTAACACATAAAACTGAATTATTTTCTAGTTTCTCTCTCTCATAAAATAAATATAAATAAATAGTGGGTGCAAAAAAGTAATTGTTAGTTACAAATGTTATTGATTGTAATTGTTGCAAAGATTTAAAATTGTTTCAAAAGACAGAAGGAGTCTGCAATTAAGTATGGAAGATGAACTGAATACAGGAAACATTCCTCAAAATCATAACCAAAGCCAATGAGAATTTCTAAAGCTGGAATTGTGCTTCACTGTAGGATTTATTTGTTGTTTTTTTGTTTGTTTGTTTGTTTATTTTACCACCAGGGTTATTGCTTGTAATTGTTGCCTGAATGACTACACCGGTCCTGACAGTCATTATTTTTTAATTATTTTCTTTCAGTAGAAGGTGACAGAAATAGAAGGGAAGAGAGGAAAGGAAAGAGAACAAAAGAGTGAAAGGAAGAGACAGAGAGGAAAATATCTACATTGCTGCTCCACATTCATGAAGCTTCTTTCCCTATAAGTAGGAACTAGAAGCTTGAATCCTGGACTTCACTCTGAGTAATGTGTATGATCTACTTGGAGGCACAATCACCCAATCCTTATACAGTTGTAAGGAAAGAGACTAGAATTTTTTACTATCATGTTAGTTTGTGAACATCTGTGTTTTATAACTATTCTTTTGTAATAGAGGGTAGAGCTGAATATAAGGCAGATTCTGTCTGAAAATAGTTTTCCAGGAATGGGGGCAGTGATAATGTACTAGCCAGCAATTTTGATTGAAGTTGTGGGATGGGTGCTCTTATAGATGTATTGGGGTCATAATCTGTATTCTTAAAATGCATGTGCTGACTCCTAGCATATCAATATATGCTTTTATTTAGGTACTGTATATTTGAAGAACTACTAAAGGTAGAACTGAGATTATTAGGCTGGGTCATAATTCACTATGAACCTTATTTTTATAAGAGGGAAAATAACATGCAAGGAGAAATATGATGTGTAAACATATGGAGAAAACAGATACCCGAGGCTTGGCGGTGGCACACTGGGTTAAATGCTCATAGTACTACATGCAAGGTCCCGAGTTTGAAAAGGAGGGGGAAAAATGGCCGCCAGAAGCAGTGGGTTCCTATTGTTTGCACCAAGCCCATGGTCTGGAGGCAAAAAAAAAAAAAGAAAGAAAGAAAGAAAGGAAGGAAGGAAGGAAGGAAGGAAGGAAGGAAGGAAGGAAGAAAGGAAAGAAGGAAGGAAAGAAAGGAGAGGAGAGGAGAGGAGAGGAGAGGAGGAGGGGAGGAGAGGAGAGGAGGAGGGGAGGGGAGGGGAGGGGAGGGGAGGGGAGAGGAGAGGAGAGGAGAGAAGAGAAGAGAAGAGAAGAGAAGAGAAGAGAAGAGAAGAGAAGAGAAGAGAAGAGAAGAGAAGAGAAGAGAAGAGAAGAGAAAGGAAAGACAAAAATAGTTACCTACAAGTCAAGGAGAAAAGCCTAAAGTAGTTTTTTTTTTCAAGTACCCTTATATTTGAACAACTTAAGCATAATACTAAGTCAACATACAGACTACTGCTATCAAGTTTAAGACCCCTAATGTTGCTGTTGTTACCACCTTGCCTTAAAACTTCATAAATAACCCACAAGTGGGGAGGAGGAGAGCAAGCTATACAATGTACTAGGAGGAGGAAGTGTCTAGCTTCTCTAGGTTAAGGAATTTCTAATCCTCTGAGAAGAAAATTATAAGTTAATTTTCATATTATAACTACTTGGCTATAAAATTAATTTAGAATGCCGTATAATATTCCCTGGGAAATATGAAGTTACCATGCATTATGGTTTTTTTTGTTTTGTTTTGTTTTTGCAAATAACTAAATGACTGGTGAAAATATTGTGCTACCAGCATGTTATGGCTGTAATTCCAAGCTCTATGGTTGAACTTACAATAGAGACCACTTATATCAAGGTCTGGCAAAGTGTTGGGTGACAACCAACAAGGTAATAATAATTCTCAATCATATAATCTAGACTGCAGCCTCAAACAGATCATTTTCTCTGAGGATTGGAAAGATGCCCAGTATATGAAGTTCATCTTCAACACAAATAATTTTATTGGTTTACAAACATTTTCAGGAGGAGGAAAATATAATTTAGGACACTGGCTTCAGAAATGAAGAGTGCAACTTATTTAAGGGGGTATTTAGTAAAACACTTATTTAGTTTAGTCAAAGAGAATGTAATTAACCAAAACACTTCATACTTTTGTTTTTCCATTTCTAAACAAAGTGTTTTCTTAATTTGTAATTTTTTTTTTCTTGTCATCAGGGCTTCACTTCTCCAGAGTGATTTTTTTTTTCCAAATTGGAAGAGACAGACACAGAAAGCCACCACACCACACCACACCACACCATATAAACTTTCTCCAGTGTAGTAAGATCAGGGGCTTGTACCTGAGTTGTCTGCACCATAAAGTGAACTATCCAGGTGAACTGTTTTGCTGATTCTTGGTGTATAATTCTTTTTAAAAAGATTTACTTATTAATGAGAGAGAGAGAGAATGATAGGGAGACAGACAGAGAGAGAGAGGGTGGGAGACAGAGAGAGAAAGGATGGGAGAGAGAGAGAGATAGAGAGAGAGAGAGAGAAAGGGTGGGAGACAGAGAGAGAAAGGGTGGGGGAGTATAGAGAGAGAAAGGGTGGGGGAGTAGAGAGAGAGAGAGAGAGAGAGAATACCATAGCTTCACTCTGGCATATATGTTGCCAGGGATAAAACTCAGGCCTTCATGACTGAGCGTCCAGCCAATGTCTTATGCACTATGCTAGTCCCCAAATCTTGATCTAAACTCTCCAAAGAACCATAAAAAGAAAAATGGGAGAGAGAACAAAGCATTTATTTATATACATATATATCTACAACCTTGTCAAAGTTTCTAGCTTCTTATCTATCATTCTTGTTTGGTATACTTTTTTTTAGTATGTTAACTCAATGCATATGTCCATTTTGCTATCTACTTTATGCAAATATCAAATTGATATGAATGATATTGTTAAAATAACACTGGGTTATCCATACGACCTTTAGGAAAACCATGGAAACAAAATCAGTAGAAAAGTAAGCTGATTTGTCTTCTTACTGGATTGAATGATTATTCTCAAAGTTGACTTTCCTTAATACTGCCTACCAGTACAGAGTCCCATGTTATGCATAATTTGAATCAAACAAAGTCATCATCAAAGATTAGCTTGTGGCCTGACATGACGGGGGTAGGGGGCAGGGGGATTGGAGGGGTACATACAGTCCCTGGACAGTGTATGAGATTCATATCCTGAGAATATGATATTTATACTAGGCATGTGAGAAAATCTCTTTCCCTTATTTGCTGTGTGCCAAAAGTATAAAGAAAATAGAGTATTCCTGATTACCAAGATTGCAATGACCCTCTCATTCTTAGTCTTTCATCCTTAAAAGAGATGCATTTTTAAAAAGAGAACCAAGGTGACAGTGACATTAGAGTGGATAATGAGTTTGTTGAAAAAGTTATAGGAAAAATAATCTAATAGTAGTCTTGAATACTTCATAACTTTAGGATGATGGAAGGTAACAGATTACATTCAAGTGTATGTTATTTGAATAGCTAAATACCTCATGCATAATAGTTTATAAAGGTACAGAAAATCTATGAACCAATATTCACAGATACAGTTTTTATTAAAAATAAAATCCTATATTTGGGCAAGTGAGTAACATTCAACAATTTCTAATTTAAGAAAAAAACAGTTTGTCATTTGACAAAGCTTTAAAATATGTGAAGTCTTAGTTTATACCTGTAGATGAACGTAACACAGTAGTGAAATGAATTGTGTAAGGGAAGAGCATTGAGTACACTAATATATTAGGAAACTGGCTAGACTATATTTTAAAGAAGTTAATTTAATTATCTAATATTTTGATGAACTGTAGAAATAGAAACTAATTGGATTTCTACTGTGAAATATATGAGATTAATATACAACTGATGCAACACAAAGCTCCTATGAATTTAATAATGGCCATTTCTGACTTTAATTAAGAAGACTGTCTCATGGATAATAAATGATTGACCTTGTATTTACACACCATTTTTCACTGTTCCAGATTTTAGTTATTGGTGTCTGGCTGTGACAAACATGTGTGATTCATTTGTCAGTGGCTTTTGTGCTTTGGGAGGTGGATGCTGATGCTAATAGTAGGTGTTTTTTTTTTTTTTCTGTTTACGCAAATGCATTACAAAGGTTTGTAAATGTCCAACTTCACTTTTGATATGTTTTCACTTTTCTTTCCACATGTGATCTGAAATTTTCTCTTAGACTATGTCACTGTAGCTTACTCAACATTTATTTTTTGTAAGGACTTATTATTTGTTTTAACAAGGGAGGGAACTATAGAGAGGGATGAGAGAGAAAAGAAAGATCAGAACTGCTCAGCTTTGACATAAGATGATAGGGTGTGCTATGAACTCAACTTAAGCTCGCAGGCATGCAAGTCACGTTATCAAATGCACTGCACTCTTTCCTCAACATTCAGTTCTTCTTTGACACAAAACACTTCTTCAATTTCAGCAGCTCCTCATCTTTTATTGTTTTGTATTGTCTTACTAGCTCTGTACTTACCTTTCATGTGCAACTAGACATAAACATCTTGATTTTATGTTGTTAATATGTGAATTTATCCACTCAAACCACATAAACATTGGGATAGTTTTAATAGACTCTCTGTTCTTGATGAGCTTATTGTATCTCTTTCTATAACTTGTTGATTTGAAAACAGGGTACTACTCTGAGACAAGGTGGTAAAGTGCAGCTTAGATATGAAAATGATAAGAATGGGACCCCAAAGACATCAGAAAATGATGTGTGTGGCATTAAGAAAAAGGCATCCCAAGTCCACTATATTTGTACTAAAAATTATAAAGCTTAATTTCGTTTGTTCATGGAAAATTAACTTCTTTTTCATTTTTTAATTTATAGAATGGAAATATCGACAAGACTATAGGATAAGAGGGGTACATTTCTACACAGTGCCCACCCCCAGAGCTCCACATCCAACCCCGTCCCTTGATAGCTTCCCTGTTCATTATCCCTCTGGGAGTATGGACCCAGAGTCATAATGGGGTGCAGAAAGTGGAAGGTCTGACTTCTGTAGTTGCTTCTCTGCTGAACATGGGCATTGGCAGGTCGACCCATACTCCTAGCCTGTCTCTCTCTTTCCCTAGTGAGGCAGGATCTGGGGAGGCAAGGCTCCAAGACACATGGTGGTGTCATTTAACCAGGGAAGTAAGGTTGGCATCATGGTATCATTTGGAACCTGATGACAGAGTAATGGAGCTGAAAGGTTAACATTCTACTCCTGAAGTCTCTAGACACAGTATGAAGTGAAGTATGCTGATGTGGTACTGGTTGCATTGATTAGGTTGGGATCAGCAGTTGCAACAGTATTAGTTGGCATGAACTGAAAAAAGCATGTGGGAAAGTGAGAAAATTAACTTCTAGAAAATTGAGTTTGGTGACTTGTTATGTTGCAAGAGGCCATAATAGTTAATCAAGAATTCTATTCACAGGTCTTCCTGGTCAGAGTAACAGTTATTTTGAGGGAAAGGCAAGGAAGCAAACAGGAGGCTTTACTTTTTTATTGTTTAATGATCAGTCAAATTTTCATCTAATTCTTTCCACATAATTTACAATCAATGTATTTCTCTGTTCTATAAAAGGCAAATGTGTTTGTATGTGTGTGTGTGTGTGTGTGTGTGTGTGTGTGTGTGTGTGTATGTCTGTAGGTGTTGGTTAGAAATGAAACAGTGGCTGATAAAGTAGTCTGACTGTTGCATCATCCAAGATAAAAAGAAAGCTCATGGCTTGCGTAGGTAGAGGACTATATTGTTAATGAGAACAGATTGTTTTCACTTATGAAGGTTACTCATAAGAGAATAATCATCCAAAAGGGGTTTCTCACTGTGTAATTTTATTATATAAATGTTCAAAAAGCAATGTGTACAAAACCATTTAGCAAAATGCCACCATGGGGTTCATAGTTTGTAATTTAAAAAAAAAACAAACAACCAAAGGCTGCTATGCCTTATAAATTATGCAAGAAGGGGCTTTGAGTAAGATTGAAAAGTAGGAGTAAAACCTACACTCCCAGCAGGCAAACTATTGCTTGACATTTTTAATAATAATGAAACATAATACCTCAGTGGGGCAAAACTAAAACACATTTGCATGTCAATGAACAGGTTCAATTTAATTTGTTTAGATTGCTTTGTTAGTTTCTTTTTTATGGAATAACTTTAAAAGTGTACAGAATATAATGAATGCCTAAATAGTTGTATAGAGCTGATTTTTCAAACAAGACTTTGTCAGGTAAAATCTCTGTACAGAAGGGCCTTTTTCTCTTTGTGTCTTTAATGAAGTTTTGTTTCATTTCCGTTTTCTCTTGCTCTCTTTTTGTTCTGGAAATGAGGATTCCCACATGCACACTTTCATTGTTTCCAGGCTGCTTTTTTCATTCAGGTAAGAATGACTGAGAAAGATACTGATAAAAGGAGAGGCATCACAATACCAGAGTATCTTCTGGTGCCATGATACCTCCTATTCAGACTCGCTTAAACCCGGGCCATGAAATAACAAGGCATATTCACTATCCAGTGAGCTAACTTTCTGGCCAGCTAGTTTCTTTTTCAAAAGACACAACCAGGACATCTAGTACTGGTCAACTTGTTTTATATGAGATGTAGTCTCCTAACATTGCACAAGCTTAAGCGTCTATACTTATCATTTTGTGGCTTACCTAATTGTCGCATTTGTGATTTTTGCTCTGAAAACACAATGTGACAAAGGTCTCCTAAGTTTTTAATAGTCTATAGTTTATTTCCCCATTGTTGTTCATCCCTGACTTTAGTAGACAAAACTGAGGTTGGGCTATGATTTGAAAATATAGCAAAATTGAATTTCAGTGGTCAGATTTAGAATTGAGTGGTACATTATATTATCTTTCATTAGAATGAAAAAACTGTAAGAATGATATGAAACAAAGAATATATTTTAAAGTCAAAAATTCATTTCTTCTGGAGCTGGAAGATGACTCAGCAGTAGAGTCCATGTCTTGCATTTGTGAAGTCTTGGGTTTGATCCTCAAAAACTCATAAGCACAAGAAAGACAGTATCAGGGAGTCTGGTGGTAGCACAGCAGGTAAGCACATGTGGCACAAAGCACAAGGACCATGGAAGAATTCTGGTTGAGCCCCAGGCTCCCCATTTGCAGGGGAGTCGCTTCACAGGAGGTGAAGCAGGTCTTCAGGTGTCTCTATTTCAATACCCCCTGTCTTCCTCTTCCCTCTCCATTTCTCTCTCTCCTATCTAACAAAGATGATATCAATAACAACAACAATAATAACTACAACAACAATAAAAAATTGCAAAAAAAAAGGGGAAATAAATAAATATTAAAAAAAAGAAAGACAATATCTGATGGAACATCATGCATGGCAGACGCTGCTCTGTTAAATATATTTTGTCTACACATAAAATACATCAACTTCTTCTATTATATGATAGTTTTCATTTCTCACTTATTAAGATAAAATTACTTTTAGTGGCTGATAAATTGATGTACCAGAACACACTATTTTCATAGACTGCAAAAAATACCATAAATCATTCTCAATTGAGGAAAGGTATTTCAGTGAGACCATGTTTAGTGGGGAAGCAATTATAGAAGCCAGACCTTCAGCCTTCTGCATCCCACAATGATCTTGGGTCCATACTCCTAGAGTGTTAAAGAATAGGAAAGCTATCAGGGGAGGAGATGGGATACAGAGGTCTGTCTGGTGGTGGGAATTGTGTGAAGTTGTACCTCTCTATCCTATGGTTTTATCAATGTTTCCTTTTTATAAATAAAAAATTAAAAATAACAACATAAAAAATTCATTTTGTCTTATCAGCATAATATCATATAGACCTGCAGCAAAATGATTCGGTTGTAGCAATGTGTGAAAAAAGAGGTTAGACTTTTTTTTAAACTTAAACTTTGCAGACAAATATTTGCCAATACTGGATTTTGTTGAACTGACCTTTACTGCACAGAAAAGATGTTTGAATACAATTTGGAGATAAGTGGGCTATGATCTCTGTGTTTGGCTGGGTCTGTTTGCCTGGCTATTGCTCTGGTGAAAGTAAAAGTTCTTTCTCCAGGGCAGGGCAGAGTGTGTCCAAGTGTCTGACATTTACTAGGAACTCAAATATGTAAAAAACGTGTATATGTAAATACACAAGTAAATGATTTTTTAAATGTTTTTTTAATATTTATTTTTATTTATTTATTCCCTTTTGTTGCCCTTGTTGTTTTATTGTTGTAGTTATTATTGTTGTTGTCATTGTTGGATAGGACAGAGAGAAATGGAGAGAGGAGGGGAAGACAGAGAGGAGGAGAGAAAGATAGACACCTGCAGACCTGCTTCACCGCTTGTGAAGCAACTCCCCTGCAGGTGGGGAGCCGGGGTTCGAACCGGGATCCTTATGCCGGTCCTTGTGCTTTGCGCCACCTGCGCTTAACCCGCTGCGCTACAGCCCGACTCCCCATAAGTAAATGATTTTAATGAAATAGTGGTTAGATGTGGGTTCTTGGCAGTGACTGCTGATTTTCAGTGGTAGAGATGTGTACAGTTGGATGCACACAGATAATGATTCAGCTCTAGGATAGGAACTCACTTAGAGAAATTTGAATTGACCCTGAAATTAATCAATTTAAAATAGGAACCTGGGAACCATTATTCTTTGCTGCAAAATTACATGGAGTCATTCTTAATTTCCTAATTCCATGGTTTCTCCTACTAATCACCTCTCATGAATCTCCCCTGTAGCATTTTGTTTTCCTCTTTGTAGAGTTCCCAATATAATGGCCATTTCATTTCTGACTTTCTCTCCTAATATGTTATTTGGAATAGATTACATGCTTTCCCCTAACTTAAGGTATTAACTATTGCCGGTCTAGCTTGAGGGTGCTTCTTCCCGAGCAAGGGCTCTCTGGGTTGGAGAGAACTCAACTGGAGCCAGCCTAGGCTGCTGCGTGGGAGAGGGATCAGGAACTCGAGCCCAGCTAGCGTCCACAGGAGATAGACTCTGGAACTCTCTGAGCCAGAAGCAATTCCCAAGTGTGTTAAAACAGAAGAGCAGCTGTATATATACTCACTAAGTAGGGTGGAAACAAGATGGAATGTAGAGAGAGTGGAGCAAAAAGAGATGGGGGGGGGGAAACAGGGTGACTACAAGAGGGGGCGGAGCAAAAAGAAATCTTGAACCAGTGGGGATTAAACCAGTGCCCTACAGGCAGGGTGGTTCCTAGGTAACTGGTTATGTAAATAGACCGCAGGGATAAGCACAGGGGAAGATGGCATACTGCCCAACAAACTATTAAGTGAGTATGTGAGCATCTACTTCTTAACATTATAGTATCTTAATATAATAATACATGTATTCTACTGAGTACACCAGGACCTATATATTCAAAACTAAACTATCTAGCACTACCAGCAGCAGAAGCATCCTATCAGTAAATATAATCATTATAATAATGAAAGGGAATTTATGTATAAGATAGCCTAATCTAAACTAGTTGATACCTTCTCTGACTGTCTGATAGTGTTTTTCAAGTCATAAAATGCCTTGACTGAGAGATAATTATTGTGCAGACTTTTGCACAGTCATAAATTGGTGGCCATTTCTTGTTCACTAAGCCATAATATATCATCATACAAGGGAACAATATATTTTACCTGACTACATAAAATCTTCCTTGAATACATGCAAATTTCTTAATACATCTATAAAATATAAATGTTTTAGCCATGCTTCATTATGGATGCATTCTAGATTGTATTTATATCTCTCCTTACATTAATAGGTATATTTGCCACATTACTGAGCCAATATTTACATAATGTAGTCTCCTTAGCTTTTACCCAGTGCCCCTTCTCTGTTTCAGGATTCCATTGTGTTTATATATCACATTATAATTAGTAGTCACTTCTTAAATTTCCTTTGGCTATGGTATTTTCTTATATATTTTGTACTTCTAATGACTAGCAAATTTCCAAGGGTAATAACTAGGTATCCTGTAGAATGTCCCTCTGATAGGACAGAGACACATTGATAGAGGAGGGAGAGAGGGAGAAAATAAGATACCTGCCGCACTGTTTCACCAGTTGTGAAGCCCTACCCTGCAGGTGAGGTCAAGGGAATTAAATTTAGGTCTCTGCTCACTGGGAATGTGTGAGCTTGACAAGATGCATCATCACCCAGCTTTGGCATATGATCTTCTCATCATTTGATTAGTATTAGAGGTTTAAGCTTACATCACCAGTGTTAATCTATGCTAATAAATTGTAGTCTCACATATGTCCATTAGACACATCATATGTTAAATCTAGATCAAGGCTCATCCTATTTAGTTAAGGAAGGGTATAGAGTATATATAGTCTGTGGCCATGAACTTAATGTTATTTATGCCTGGATTACCTGTAATCTTTAGGCTAGTAGACTTTGGTAATAGAAAAAAACAAAATATTAAATAAAATGGCTTAAATGTAGTGAATTTTGCAAACGTTTATTCATATAATGTATTCAGTTTCAAGTTTTTTAGGATTTAATCAATAGTTTTTTTCAGTCGTATAATTTCCACTGCTGTTTCTTAATTCACTGAAAGTAATTTCAACAACATTTATAGGAAGCTTCTTAGATCTTAGATACTTTCCTGCATGATGAATTACTGCTTCCAGTGGTGTCTGCTCTGCAGTAAAGAGCAGGGGCTCCAATCCAGGTCCTTGTGAGTGGTAATATGTGAGCTTAGCCAGGTGTGTTACCTCCAACCCCTCCCCCCCCCCGTGCATCACCTTTGAATGTAGTTATTAGCTTTTTGAATGCATTCTTTGAAAAAAAATCCATGTGATTCTTGGCTCTTCTAGTAATTAGAATTTGTTTTTGCTATTGATTTATATTATTTACTTATAAATTTTTGATAATAAGACAGCATCAGGACACTTTGAAAATGTGTTGCTTTGCCATGTTCATGATCTAGCTTCAAGCCTGACCCTTGCTGTACTGTGTCACTGCTGTGACCTCTTATACTCTGTCTGCTCACTTTATCTAAAGAAGAAAAAGAAAATATACTGTATGTGCGACTTCCAAATATTTCCTTTAATTTCATATATTTTCGTTTTGTTAATTGTTTCTTACATTGTGCAGAAACATTTTAATGCTTAATTAGTACCACTGTCACTTGCGGCAGCGCGACATAGAAAAAGGAGGTTTGGAGCAGAAAGGGAACTCAATCCTTTATTTGTGCTGGCACCTCAGAGTTGGGTGAGAGAGCAGCAGTTTGGGCCACGTGGAGGTGGCAAAAATGGCCGCCTCGTGCAGCAACCTTCCCTGCCTCTACTCACCAAAGTGAAAGGCAGGCGAGAGAAAGGGGTCAAAGAAGGAGGGCTTTTATGGGAATAGCTCTCATGAGAATGGGAAGGGGGAGGAGTAACCATAGCATTCTAGGGTAGGATAATAACTCTCATGAGAATGGGAAGGGGGAGGAGTAACCATAGCACTCCAGGGTAGGATAATAGCTCTTGTGAGAATGGGAAGGTGGATGAGTAGCCAAAGCACTCCAACTATCATGGGGAATTGTCAGTGCCCTGAGGGACAACATGGCAGATGTGACTGCATCTGCACAATTTCCCAGCATCTCCCCCTTTCCTTATATCTAATGGACACAATATAGGAAACTTAGAGTGGAGCAGGCTTAAATGTTTTTAAGGAATGCCATGCTCAGGTGGGAAGATGTAGGATGTTTTTGTGGGGGAGAGAAGACTTACATGGCCACCAACCTTGTGAGATTTATGTGTCCCCCCTGTGCTTAACCTCTCTGTAGAGAGAGAGACTTACCTGGAGGGACTCATCTCATAAATTAAGCTCTGCCAGGCTCCACCATATCCTCACAGTTTTTCTACATCTTTCCCTATCTTTCTATCTAGTCATCGCATTAATGTTAATGTCTGTAAAAGACTCCATCTGTGACCGAGGAATAGTGGTGTAGGGGTGAGCAGAAACCTTTTGGGCATAAACCTGAATGATATAACAAAACAGGAAGGGACAAGTAGGGGAGCAGTAAAAGCCAGTGTGATGTCAAGGGAAGGCTTGGTGCGCAAAGGAACATTGTTCCCTGTCTCGGGGGTGGGGGTGGGCAAGGGTTCATAATGAGGGGGCATTTCCTGCCTCAAAGGGCAGGACCTGTAGGTAGGAGGGCATGGCCTGCCAAGTGGAGGGGCTATTTGGCATTGTATAGTCCTCAAGGCAACAGTCTACAAAGTCTATGAACTACTCAGGGTCAGTCTTGAAAATCCAGCAGCATGAAGGGAAGGAAGCTGCTGTAAAAATTGTGTAAAGTGTCCAAAGGGTAAACCAGCAAGTCCAATAGAAGTGTCAGTCCAAAGTAGGCGACTAGGGGGAGAAATGGCAGGGGGTGAAGCGCTGCATGAGTAAGGTCAGTCGCTGGAATTCCGCTTCTCTGTAGACAGTGAGCTGGAACTGCCAAAATGTGACAGACAAAGCAGAAGCAGGAAGGGCAGACAGGCAGTAAAAAAAGTTCTGTCCTTGGAGCCTTTGAATCAGGTTCTTCAGATCACGTCAGGTGACATCTAGGGTTTCGGGGGATGTGCCACTGTAGTCGTGCCATCTAGTGGGTGATGTCAGAGCGTGCAGGGGTCCAGATGGTTTTTCCCAGGATTCCTGTGAAAGAAACACAATCTGATCTCGTGGTTAGCAGGGCATCTGATTTGAATTTTTTATAGAAAAAGAGGTTTGGTGCCTTAGCCAACTGAGTATTGGGGGATGTATCTTCCCTATTTATTATTATTATTATTATTATTATTATTATTTTACTTAATTGAGCCTAGGCGTTTCGCAGGCCTTCTCAACAGCCATTTGTCTTTGGGGATAGTAAGAGATGTCCATGGCATGGGTGATGTTATAAAGGGAAATATCTTTAAATTGTTGGCTGACAAAGGCAGGCCTATAGTGGCAAGACAAGATACATCAGTTAAGTGTAGAAGAATATGTGTATGTTGTTAATTCACATAAGTTGTATATGGAGGAACTTTTTATAGTTTAATACCTTACCATATGAACAGATGATTCTTCATATGAAGGCTTGATAGCTGTAATCACTTACTTATGAAAAAAATAAAACATGTAACAAGTTAGAGGTTTACTATAATTGATACCTCAATGATTGTAATTGGTTTAAATATCTTTATGATTTTGTTTAAAGGTCATCTAATGTGACCTCTTGTAGCAGTCTCTACAGCAGGATCTTCAGACCAATTTTAGTTAAAATATATTTTTTGAATTTTTAACTATTTTTACTTTGGACTTTAAACAGACTCAGGTTACATAGCGAGTTAACACGTTAGTGACAATAGTTTTAACATTTACAGTGTAAGATTGATGCCAGATCTGTTGTGGTTTAATTTCCACAAGATAGTTTACAGGGCACTTTTGGGGGCCCTCCAAACACACCCTGTATAGAGAATTTGCATTTTAATTTTGGGGATATATTGTGATGTTAAATATTTAGACTTTACCTTAAAAAGTTAGATACTTTTAGCAAATTAATTTTACCTTGTCTGGTAATGTAGCTTCAAGGTTACACTTTTAACCATTAAGTTAGTGTTTACCAAACTCGAAACATACCTATAAACATTTAGTTATAACACAAAGGAGGAGAAGAATTTTTGTTATAAAAACATATCATTTAAAAAACAAATTTAGATCCATCTTTACTCACACAGTTTAAGAATAAGCACTTTACATATATACCAAGACTTATATATAAAAAATCAAGAGAGAAAATAAAATTTTTGGCATGTTTCTGGACGTCTCCAGAAACTTTGGCTGCATGCAGCATTTTTATATAAAGTCAACTACATTTTAGAGTACTCTGAGCAGATGGGTCATACAAAAATTTTTTGGTCATTCAACACACTCACAAAACACAACTGGCCAGTCATAACATAAGACATCCAGAGAAGGGGTAGGGGAGAGGGCTTTGTGAGCCAGATTTTCCAGATTCTGCCATGTCGTATTATGGATCCTGGGATGTATCCTGCATCTAGTCCTCTTGTAGTATTTCTTGTTCTTCAGGGATAGCAGTGTCATCATGCGGCTATTGTCAGACATGGTGGGCAGGATCCCAGACAGGTTTGGAGTAATTCTGTGGAAAAACATGCAAAACCCCTCCCCATGGTCAATAGGGGTCAGGCCCTTTCCAGATTTTATCGAGTAGGTCTTTCCATTTGACCTTAATAGCTGGGAGGGTAGATGGTGTTTGCCAGTGAAGAATAATAGGAGGTAGGTGATGAGTTATTGTAAATATTAAAGAGATTTAATGTAGTTAAGGCTTTTGCTAGCTGGATATTGGGGGGGTATCCTCGTAAAGCAGGAAAAATCCCATGGTGGGGGGAAACGTGGGGCCGCAGAGTCAGGCAGCTACCACTTACCTGTGTCTGGGCGGTTTTTCTGGACCTCATCCGGGCCACGCTGAGGGGCGTGAGTGCAGGACACGTTGGGCGTCAGGGGTCCCTTGCGGTGGTGGGACACAGAAAAAGGAGGTTTGGAGAAGAAAGGGAACTCAATCCTTTATTTGTGCTGGCACCTCAGAGTTGGGTGAGAGAGCAGCAGTTTGGACCACATGGAGGTAGCAAAAATGGCCGCCTGGTGCAGCAACCTTCCCTGCGTCTAATCACTGAAGTGAAAGGCGGGTGAGAGAAAGGGGCGGAAAAAGGAGGGCTTTTATGGGAATAGCTCTTGCGAGAATGGGAAGGGGGAGGAGTAACCATAGCATACCACTTGTTTGTTTTTGCTCTTGTTCCTTTGTTTGGTTCATACTAAAAAATTCATTGCCAACACCCACCAACACCAAGGAGGCTACCTTTGTGTCTTCTTCTAAGAATTTTATGGTATTAGCTATTGTATTCATGCAGATTAACTGTTTGAGTCAGTGTGTATGATAGTGATATAGTTTTTTTTTTTTCTTGGATGCAAAGATACCATTTTCATAGCATGATGTATTGAAAAGACTTGGCTTTATTCATTTTATACATTTGGCTCTTTTGTCAAAAATTATTTGAAGCATCAGAGAGATAAGAAAACGGTTATGTAAAAGTCTTTTGTTCCAGGGACTACTGCACCCCTGGTTCAGTTCTGGTACTAACATAAGTAAGAACTGAACAGTGTTCTGGTAAAAAAAAATAAATAAATAAAAAATAATTGACCCTATACATGGATCTACTTATCAGTTCTCTATTCCTCTGCACTGAGTGATTCTTCTGTCTTTTAAATACAATATCTTTTTATTCTTCACCATTATTTTGTAATGCAGTTTGAATTAAAAAATTATCATGATGCCAATTTTGTTTTTATTTTTTTGCCTCCTCTTCTTTTGTCTCCATCATCACCATCTCCTCCTCCTCCTTCTATTTCTTTTTTTGCCTCCAGAATTAATGCCTGTCATTATAAATCCATTGCTACAGGTGGCCTACTGGCCATTTTTTTCTTTTTTCTATTTTATTTCATAGGACAGAGAGAAACTGAGAGGGGAGGAGAGGAGAGGAAGGGAGGGGAGGGGAGAGGAGAGGAAAGGAGTGGAAAGGTAAAGATAGAGACGGAGAAAGAGAGACACCTGAGACCTGCTTCACTGCTTGTGAAGCTTCCTCCTTGGAGGAGAGGAGTGGGAGCTGGAACCCAGTCCTCATTCTTTATACTGTGTGCATTTAAGAGGTGTACCACCACCTCACCCCCTCTGTTTTGACTTTCCGAACTTACTTTGATTGTTCACCTTTTTTTTTTTTTAAGTTTCTAAGCCACATTTTTTTTTTTTGTCTCCAGGGTTATTGCTAGGACTCAGTGCCTGCATCACAAATCCACAGCTCCTGGAGGCTATTTTTTTTCCCATTTGTTGCTCTTGTTTTTTTATCATTGTTGTTGTTACTATTATTGTTGTTGTTGATATTGTTGTTGGATAAGACAGAGAAAAATGGAGAGGGGAGGAGAAGATAGAGAGGGGGAGAGAAAGATAGACACCTGCAGACCTGCTTCACCACCTGTGAAGTGACTCCCCTGCAGGTAAGGAGCCGGGGGTCCTTGCCTTGTGGTTTGTGCCAACTGCACTTAACCCTCTATGCTACAGTTTGAACCCCTACTTTTCACAGATTTTATGATTTCCTATGAACCAATTATTTACATCTATTTCTATGAAAAATCTATTAGAACCATGATAGTTCATTGCAATGGAAATGTACATTATTTGGGGGTAGTAATGAGGGCTTAGCATTGATACTTCAAGAACATGAATACAGTATATTGTTCAACTTTTTAAAACTTATTTAATGGCTTCATAGTTTTTATATTTTAGTATACAAATCACTTGTTTGTTTGCTTGCCTAAATTTGTTCCAAAAATTATTACTTTAGGTGTTATTTAAATATTTTGTTACCCTAATTTTTCTTTCTGATAATTCACTTCTATTGTTAAGAAATATAACTAGCTTTTGTATATTGATTCTCTATCATGCAACATCATTGAATTATTTTATTATTTTAAACTATATGTGGTGGTGTGTGGTAAGTGAAGAAGGAAATTCAGATGTCTTGGTCCAGAATCTTGAAGGGACTAGACAAGTATATACATCTAATTCAGGAATAGTCAATTTGTTTTGTCAAATAGTTATCAGAGAACATTAGCTAAACCACACCCATGGAGCCCACTGCTCACCACACTGAAGGGAGCTTCAGTGATGCATGTCTTTCCCTTTCTCCCTGTTTGTATCTCTACCACAACTCTCAATCAGAAAAAGCCATTTCAAAGTGTTGAAGCCCCAATGATTACAACAAAAATAGATATAAGCAATTAGTAATATCCTAATAATGAACATTTTAAAGTAATTAAGTTCTTTTTAAAAATTTATTAACTGTATCAAATAGAGACAGCCAGAAATTGAGAAGTAAGGGAGTGGTGTAGAAGGAGACAGACAGAGACACCTGCAACACTGTTTCACCACTCACAAAGCTTTCCCCCTGCAGGTGGCTACGAGGAGCTGGAGCCTGGGTCCTTGTGCATTGTAACATGTGTGCTCAACCAGGTGCACCACCATCACCTGGCCCCACTAATCAAGTTCTTTATGGAATAATACAGTTTGAAACCAATATAACCCCAGATTCACTCTGTAATATTAAAATGTAAACATTTGGCTAAGGAGATGATTCAGTAGGCAAAGTAGATATTTTACAATATATGAAACCCCTGGTTACAATCCCAGGTACCACATAGAAGCACCATGGTTAGCATCGTGACAACTCCAGAGATGGTGGGACATTGCTTTGTTGTCTCTTCCTTTTCCTCATCTTTTCTAAAAATACAAAATAAAAAGTTGTACTAGGGAGAAAGCCTTGCTAAGCTTCACAAGTACAAAGCCCTTGATGTATTAATTCCCTGGTACTAAATTATAAAAGAATACGTAAGCTCCATAATCAAGGCCTTAAAGAGTTTTACATATCTCATTACTTTAAATATTTTAAATTCCAATTATAAAACCCAATATGAGTTATTTAGGATCTGTAACTTCAATTTTTTGCATATGTAAAATGAGGGTGATAGTAGCAGTCCTTTTCTAGGGTTACTGAATAAATTTTTGCAGCACCATATTTTTTTCAAAAACAGTTCTGTTTCTGCTTGGCAGTAAGAACTCAAAAATAATTATTTTTATTAAGTGTAATAAAAGGTTAGGACACCAAGAGTGTTGAATTATAACTTCCACTTGCTGCTGAAGGGAACTGTATAAAATTGCAATATTTTATTAGGGAGTGTCTACATTATGCAGTGGGAACATAGCAATTCAATTAGAATTACAGGAGGAAAACAGGACTATGCGCCATTTAAGATCAACTCAAGAGACATTTTAGTTGATATACCAATGAGAAGGGCCAGAGACTTCCTTCACAGTTGTCTTTAGAAAATGAACAGCATTTGTTTCTAACTAGCATCTTCTATGGTCCTCACTGGAGAAAACTTAATGACCATATACATGGAACTAGAAGGTGTATCCTATATGGTCTGATATGATATTTAAGTTAATACCATATTTCATATCAGGATAACTTGTTAATTTTTATTATATACTTTATTTGCCTTATTTTAATTAGGGGCAGGCAGAGAGACACAGAGAGAGAGAGAGAGAGAGAGAGAGAGAGATTGCTAGAAGAGCACTGCTTAGCTCTACATTATGTTGGTGCATGGAATTGTAGCTGGGGGCTTTGGAGTCTCAGACATGAAAGTCTTTTTGCATAGCCATTATGTTATCTCATCAGCCCTACCTGTTCATAGGTCATCTTACACAGTAAAATCTTTATCTGTTCTTGGCTTTCATTATTTTTGCTTATATTGATATTTCATTTTCTGTATAACTCCATCTTTACATTAGCATAGTGCTGCTCCATTTCAATAATGTCCAGACTTTATCAGTCAGGGCCACCAATACAATGTCAGTGCATAAAAATATCAATCTGCTTTAATTATTATAAGATATTCATCTAAGGCATTTAGTTCATCCAGGATCTTTTTAGCACATATATTTACACAGTATTCAAAGTGGATAAGTGCTATTTCCTAACAACTAATCCAATCTCTGTCACTCTGATTATGTCTCTTTTTGTACCAACCAAGAACGATTGGTCAAGTTTTATCACACCATGGTTGACTTGAAGATATTAATTTGGACCAGATGGATATCAGCTAAAATTTACCCCTCTCTTTTTCAGTTCTTTAAAAAATTTTAATTGCTTTTATTGGATAGAGACAGCCAGAAATCGAGAGTGTAGGAGGAGACAGAGAGGGCAAGTGACAGAAAGACACCTGCAGCACTACTTCACCACTCACAAAGCTCCCCCCCACCCCAGCAGGTGGGGAACCAGAGCTCAAATCTGGGCCCTTCCTCACTGTAACATGTCCGCTTAACCAGGTGCACCACCATGCAGCCCCTCAGTTAAATTCTTAGTCTAGTTCTGAGAAAAATGTACTCCCAGATTTTCCTTGGAAGGTTGTCAAAAAAGACTGAGCCAAGAACACGGAATAATTCCCCATCACATGATATTAAATATTGTATATTAGCCTGAATCATCCCATAAGAGGAAGTGCTCCCTATATTGTATCTGAAACTCTCCTAATGGTGAGAATTTGGATGATTATTACTTTCACTTTTCTTTATTAGACTTAGATTTAAGTTGTTCATGATTTGTTACATTACTCATGTTTATCATTTTAAAGAACTCTTTTCTGTAGCAATATGCAGAAACAGAGTTAAACCTGGAAGGAGTGAGAATTGAAGAGGGTAAAACCATGCAAATGCAAATCATCTTTCCTTGGCTCATGTGAGATTTGTGGTCTCCTAGTGGAAAGTGTCATTTATTTGGTTACCTTTGTGATGTGGACTAAATATTGCTAATGAGATAGAGAGAAAGAGGGAGGCGGAGCTACGAGCAGCAGATCGCTTTCTCTCCTCTCCTCTCCTCTCCCGGATCAACTAGGAATACCAAAGGAGACCACCCAGACCGAAACAAGACAGGACTAGAATGACCACAGAAACCCAGTAAATCACCCGTGAGTACAAACACGCGTGGCTGGTGACAGAGAGGAGAGAGGGGCCTAAGGAGAGATTAAGTGACTGCTAACAGTTCGACAGTTTGTCAGTGGAGACACCACCTCCAGTCTGCTCCACCAACAAGGGGACAGCTGAAGGGAGGAAAGGACTCCCCAGAGACTCACCAAGTACAACTCTGAGTCTCCATTGCTACTACCCTCAGAATCTGGAGCAGCAAAAGGGAGGGACACCAGGGCACAGAGATCTAACCGGGAAACTCAGGACAAGACCTATACCTCGGTGGCATAGCTGAAGGGCTGTGAAAGTCTCTTTGCATAACCACTGGATTATCTCTGCCACATCCTGCTTTATCTCTTGGTCAGGAGTCAGTGATTAAGCCAAGAAGCCTATTGATAGTTTAAAAGCCCTCAGGCTACCATAGCCTACAGGGGGAAAAAAAAAAAAGGCTTTTACACCACTGAACTCCAACTCAGGGATTGAAAAACCTCTTAACTTATATAAAATGGTTAAAACAACAAGAAAAAATAATGGAGACTCGAACCAGGACAAGAGTCCAGCTAAAAGTCCTCCAGAGGGCGAAGCACAAAACAACGAGTTCAACATCCAAACATTAGCTAAGGAAATAATAACAGGAGTGAGTAAAGAATTTGAAAAAATTGTAATCAGAAATGCAGGAACAACAAATGAGAATATGGAAGAAAACTCTAATAATCTCATGGTTATTAGAGAGCTGAAAGCTGAAATTGCTGAGCTAAGAAGGCAGCTAGCTGAACAAGCTAAAACAGTATCAGAGCAGGGCAACAAAATAGATGAACTCCAGAAAGCAGTAGAGGGCAGAGAGAATAGAATCAATGAGGCTGAAGACAGAATTAGCAAGATTGAGGATGAATTAGAGACAACTAAAGAAGAAGTAAAAGACCTCAAAAAGAGATTAAGAGATGCTGAAAACAACAACAGAGTCCTATGGGATGACTTCAAAAGAAACAATATACGCATTATTGGCTTACCAGAGGAAGAAAGAGAAGGGGAGGAAGAAAGCATTCTCCAGGCCATAATAGCTGAAAATTTCTCTAGTCTAGACAACACCAAAGACATAAAGATTCAAGAAGCCCAGAGGGTCCCAAACAGAATTAACCCAGACCTAAAGACACCAAGACATGTCATACTTAGATTGGAAAGGAATAAGGATAAAGAAAGGATCCTCAAGACTGCAAGAGAAAAACAAAGAGTCACCTACAAAGGAAAACCCATAAGATTAGCAGCAGACTTCTCCATACAAACACTACAGGCCAGAAGAGAATGGCAAGATATCTATCGAGTGCTCAATGAGAAAGGCTTTCAGCCAAGAATACTATATCCTGCTAGATTGTCATTCAGACTAGATGGAAGCATCAAAACCTTCTCAGACAAGCAACAGTTGAAGGAAGCAACCATCACCAAGCCTGCCTTGAAAGAAGTTCTGAAAGGTTTCCTATAAACAACCAGACCACCACAAATAGAACATATATCAAAACACTCTAAAACTCTACAAGAATGGTGTTAAAATATCTTCAATCTTTGATATCAATAAATGTGAATGGCCTGAATTCACCTATTAAAAGACACAGAGTAGGAAGATGGATCAGAAAACACAACCCAACAATATGTTGTCTACAGGAAACTCACCTAATGCAACAAGACAAACACAGACTTAAAGTGAAAGGATGGAAAACCATCATTCAAGCCAATGGCCCACAAAAAAGGGCAGGAACAGCTATTCTCATATCTGACATGATAGACTTTAAAATAGATAAGATTAAAAAAGATAGGAATGGACACTACTTAATGCTCAGAGGATCAGTCAATCAAGAGGACTTAACAATTATTAATATCTATGCACCCAATGAGAAGCCATCTAAATACATCAAACTTCTACTGAAAGAGCTACAGCAATATATTAACAGTAACACAATCATAGTAGGGGACTTCAACACCCCACTATCTCAACTTGACAGATCATCCAGGAAGAAAATAAGTAAAGACATAAGGGAGCTAAATGAAGAGATAGATAAACTAGAACTATTGGACATTTTCAGAGTCATTCATCCCAAGAAACTGGAATACACATTTTACTCAAATCCACATGGATCATTCTCAAGGATAGACCATATGTTAGGCCACAAAGACAGCATCAGCCTATTCAAGAGCACTGAAATCATCCCAAGCATCTTCTCAGACCAGAGTGGAATTAAACTAACACTTAACAATCAACAAAAGATTAGTAACAGTGCCAAAATGTGGAAGCTAAACAGTACACTTCTTAACAACTTCTGGGTCAAAGAGGAAATCAAGGAAGAAATCAAAATGTTTCGAGAGTTCAATGAAAATGAAGACACAAGCTATCAAAATATTTGGGACACAGCTAAAGCAGTCCTAAGAGGGAAGTTCATAGCTATACAAGCACACATTAGGAAACAAGAAAAGGCACAAATAAACAGCCTGATTGCACATCTTAAAGACCTAGAAGAAGAACAACAAAGGAACCCTAAAGCAACCAGAAGGACAGAAATTACTAAAGTTAGGGCAGAAATAAATAACATTGAGAATAGGAAAACCATACAAAAGATCAATGAAAGTAAATGTTGGTTCTTCGAAAGAGTAAACAAAATCGACAAACCTTTAGCCAGACTCACAAAACAAAAAAGGGAGAAGACCCAAATAAATCGGATAGTAAATGAAAGAGGAGATATCACAACAGACACTGCAGAAATTCAACATATCATGCGAGGCTTCTATGAACAACTATATGCCACCAAGCTAGAGAACCTGGAAGAAATGAATGATTTCCTAGATACCTACCAACTTCCAAAACTAAGTAAAGAGGAAGTCGATAACATGAATAGGCCCATCACAGCTAATGAAATTGAAACAGTTATCAAAAATCTTCCCAAAAATAAAAGTCCTGGACCAGATGGTTTTACAAATGAATTCTACAAAACTTTCAAAGAAGAACTAATACCTCTACTTTTAAAAGTATTCCAGAAGATTGAAGACACTGGAATACTCCCTGCCAGCTTCTATGAAGCCAACATCACCCTGATACCAAAAGCAGACAGGGACACAACCAAAAAAGAAAACTACAGACCAATATCTCTGATGAACATAGATGCGAAAATATTGAACAAAATTCTAGCCAACCAGATACAGCAGTATATCAAAAAGATTGTTCATCATGACCAAGTGGGGTTTATCCCAGGCATGCAAGGTTGGTTTAATATACGTAAATCAATCAATGTGATCCACCACATCAACAAAAGCAAGACCAAAAACCACATGGTCATATCAATAGATGCAGAGAAAGCCTTTGACAAAATACAACATCCCTTTATGATCAAAACACTACAAAAAATAGGAATAGATGGAAAATTCCTGAAGATAGTGGAATCTATATATAGCAAACCTACAGCCAACATCATACTCAATGGTGAAAAACTGGAAGCATTTCCCCTCAGGTCAGGTACTAGACAGGGCTGCCCACTATCACCATTACTATTCAACATAGTGTTGGAAGTTCTTGCCATAGCAATCAGGCAGGAGCAAGGAATTAAAGGCATACAGATTGGAAGAGAAGAAGTCAAACTCTCCTTATTTGCAGATGACATGATAGTATACATGGAAAAACCTAAGGAATCTAGCAAGAAGCTTTTGGAAATCATCAGGCAATACAGTAATGTGTCAGGCTATAAAATTAACATTCAAAAGTCAGTGGCATTCCTCTATGCAAACACTAAGTTAGAAGAAATTGAAATCCAGAAATCAGTTCCTTTTTCTATAGCAACAAAAACAATAAAATATCTAGGAATAAACCTAACCAAAGAAGTGAAAGACTTGTATACTGAAAAATATGAGTCACTACTCAAAGAAATTGAAAAAGACACAAAGAAGTGGAAAGAGATAGAGAGAAAGAGAGAGAGAGAGAGAGAGAGAGAGGGAGAGAGAGAGAGAGGAAGTCAGGCATCTGCAGACCTGCTTGGAAAGTGTCCCCTCTGCAGGTGGGGAGCTGGGACTCATATCCTTGTGCTTAATAATATGTGAACTTAAAGAGGGTGTGCCACTCCTGTGCCCCCTCCTCCTGCCATGGTACTTTTAAAGGAAAGAATATCATAGACTAGGAAGAGGCCCAAGAGAGAGTGCTACATCTCTCTCTTCCAAGTAGGACATTTTAGGGGGGTTTCCTTCCATCCTCTCCTCCCAACCCCTTAAATTTGATTTGATGGTTTAGCTGAATTGGTGTGCCTGGACTGATACAACCTAGTGTGGGGTGCTGTTGTTCTTGTCCCTCAGTGGTGTCATGTTCTAACATGGTCACATCTGGACCCATAAGTTCATGAGTTCAGCAGAGTGAACAGCATAAAGCAAGCCAGCATTTACTGGCTCAGCATATGCTCTCTGAAGCCTGGTACTATTACTGTTCTATTCTTTTAGATTAAAGGGAGTGTACCTGTTGCTATGAACCTGAAATTATACACCTGGAGTTGTGCAATCCCATAAGTTTTCCTATGGTGATTTTCCCACCCACCACACCCCGCTGGTCCATATCTAAATAAGAACATAGGATACCCAAGTTAGTGCAGTTAGGATAGCTCATGTTTAGACGTGCATTTGATTGTGGTCACCCCTGTGAGCATTAAGCAGTTTTCTTTGTAAAAATATCTAAATTATTTTTTAGTTCTTGGATATAGGGAGAAACTGAGATGGAAGGGTGGGATAGAAAGGAAGAGAGAAAGAGAAACACTTGAATTATTACTTCACAGCTCATCAAACATCTTCCTTCCTGCCAGTGGAAACTATGGGCTTCACTATGGAACCTTGTTGATGTTAACATGTGTGCCAACCCACTGCACCAACATACAGACCCTCAAGCAGTTATTTTCTAAGTCTTATCTTTCCTCATCCATGCGTGTGAGTGTGTATCTACTGATAGAAAAAAGAACTATAGGAAGGGAAAATGATTGCTTTCAAGTTAGCATGAAATTGTAATTGTGGTTAAAGAATTCCAAATAATTGGTATAGGCTTTCTTTTATATCTAATTCAGATATTTTTCATACAATAGGAGAACATTCATTTAACATCTGGTACATCATAATGAACAAAAATAAAATTATTAATGATTTAATATTGTATTCTAATTAGGCCCATTGATATTTTCTCTCAGGTGTCATGTTTTCAACCTTTACTATTTTGTTTACTTCAATATGGCATTTAACCTCTTCAACTAGATTGCAGTCTCCTTTAAGGCAGAACATTGGTTAAAAAAACCAATAATTGGGAGTTGGGCGGTAGCACAGCTGGTTAAGCGCAGCACATGGCGCAAGCACAAGGACTGGCAGAAGGATTCCAGTTTGAGCCCCTGGATCCCTACCTGCAGGGGAGTCACTTCACAGGCAATGAAGCACGTCAGCAGGTGTCTGTCTTTCTCTTCCCCTCTCTGTCTTCCCCATCCTCTCTCCATTTTCTCTGTCCTATCCAACAACGACGGCATCAATAATAACAACAATAATAACTACAACAACAACAAAAGACAACAAGGACAACAAAAGGGAAAATAAATAAAAATTTTTTAAAAATAGAGATGTGGGGCAACGAGCAGCAGCAAATGTGTTTCTCTCCTCTAATCTCCTCTCCTGGATCAACTAGGAATACCAAAGGAGACCACCTGGGACCAAAACAAGACAGGACTAGGACGACTTCAGGAACCCAGAAAACCACTTGTGAGTGCAAACACATGTGGCTGGTAGACATAGAGAAGCCAAGGGAGAGATTAAGTGGCTGGTAACAGTCTGGCAGTTTATCAATTCAGACACCAGGTCCAGTCTGTTTCACCAACAAGGGGACAGCTGAAGGGAGGAGAGGACTCCCCTGAGACTCACCAAGTGCAACTCTGAGTCTACATTGCTACTGCCCTCAGAATCTGGAGCAAGCAGAAGGGGAGGGCCTGGGCTGACACCAGGGGACAGAGAACAAACCAGAAAACTCAGAAGAAGATCTATACCTTCATGGCATAGTGGTGGAGCTGTGAAAATCTCTTTGCATAAGCACTGGACTATCTCTACCCCATCCTACTTTATCTCTTGGTCAGGAGTCAGTGATTAAGCTAAGAAGCCTACTTATAGTTTAAAAACCCTCAGGCTCCCATAGCCTACAGGGAGAAAAAAAGCACAAAAGAGGTTTTTAAGCCAACGAGCTCCAGGACAGGGATTAAAATAATATTGAAACAACTGTTAACTTCCAAAAATGTGAACCATTTAATTACTTTACTTAGACACAATTAGTCAATCCAGGCAATAATGATCATTAATTTGAAAAGTACTGAGATAGGGACCTCATAACATAATATATAAAATGTTAAACCAACAAGAAGAAATATTGGAGAAATGAACCAGGAAGAGTCCACCTAAAAGCCCCCTAAAGGGTGAAGCACAAAATAATGAGGTCAACAACCAAACACCAATTAAGGAACTAATCACAGGAGTGAGTAAAGAGTTTGAAAGAATTGTCATCAGAAACGCAGAAACAACAAAAGAGACTCTGGAAGAAACACTAATTATCTCAAGGTTATTAGAGAACTGAAAGCTGAAATAGCTAAGCTAAGAACACAACTAGCTAAACAAGCTAAAACAGTATCAGAACAGGGTAACAAAATACATGAACTCCAGAAAACAGTAGAAAGTCAAGAGAATAGAATCAATGAGGTGGAAGACACAATTTGCAAGATAGAGGACAATTAGAGGCAACTAAAAGAGAAGTAAGAGTGCTCAAAAAGAGATTAAGAGATACTGAAAACAACAACAAAGACCTATGGAATGACTTCAGAAGAAACAGTATACACATTATTGGCTTACCAGAGGGAGAAAGAGAGGAAGGGGAAGAAAGCATTCTTCAGGACATAATAGCCAAAAAAATTCTCTAGTCTAGACAACATCAAAGACATAAAGGTTCAAGAAGCCCAGAGGATCCCAAACAGAATTAACCCAGACTTACAGACACCAAGACACATCATATTTAGAATAGAAAGGAATAAGAATAAAGAAAAGATACTAAAGTTTGCAAGAGAAAAACAAAGAGTCACCTACAGAGGAAAACCCATAAGATTAGCAGCAGACTTCTCCACACAAACACTACAGGCCAGAAGAGAATGGCAAGATGTCTATCACATACTCAATGAGAAAGGCTTTCAACCAAGAATACTATATCCTCCTAGACTGTCATTCAGATTAGATGGAGGCATCAAAACCTTCTCAGACAAGCAACAGTTAAAGGAATCAACTATCACCAAGCCTTCCCTGAAAGAAGTTCTTAAAGGTCTCCTATAAACAGTCAGACCATCATAAATAGACCATCTATCAGAACACTCTAAAAATCTATTAGAATGGCATTAAAATATCTTCAATCTGTTATATCAATAAATGTCAATGGCCTGAATTCACCTACTAAAAGGCACAGAGTAGGAAGATGGATCAGAAAACACAACCCAGCAATATGCTGCCTCCAGGAAACCCACCTAACACAACAAGACAAACACAGATTCAAAGTGAAAGGATGGAAAACTATTATACAGGCCAATGGCCCACAAAAAAGGGCAGGAACAGCTATTATCATATCTGAAATGATAGATTTTAAAATAGATAAAATTTAAAAAGATAGGAATGGACACTTTAATGCTCAGAGGATCAGTCAATCAAGAGGACTTAATAGTTGTTACCATCTATGCACCCAATGAGAAGCCATATAAATACATCAAACATCTACTGAAAGAGCTACAGAAATATATTAACAGCAACACAGTCATAGCAGGGGACTTCAGTACCCCACTCTCTCAAATTGACTGATCATCCAGGCAGAAAATCAATAAAGACACGAGGGAGCTAAATGAAGAGATAGATAAACTAGAACTATTGGACATTTTCAGAGTCATTCATCCCAAGAAACTGGAATACACATTTTACTCAAGTCCATATAGGTCATTCTCAAGGATAGACCATATGTTAGACCACAAAGACAGCATCAGCAAATTCAAGAGCATTGAAATCATCCCAAGCATCTTCTCAGACCACAGTGGAAGTAAACTAACACTTAACAATGTACAAAAGATTAGTAATAGTCCGAAAATATGGAAGCTCAACAGTACAGTACTTAACTACTCCTGGGTCAAAGAGGAAATAAAGGAAGAAATCAAAATGTTTGTAGAGTTCAATGAAAATGAAGACACAAGCTATCAAAATATTTGGGACACAACTAAGGCAGTACTAAGAGGGAAGTTCATAGTCATAGAAGCACACATTAGGAAACAAGAAAAAGCACAAATAAACAGCCTTATTGCACATCTTAAAGACCTAGAAGAAGAAGAACAATGGAACCCTAAAGCAACCAGAAGGACAGAAATTACTAAAGTTAGGGCAGAGATAAATAACATTGAAAATAAGAGAACCATACAAAAGATCAACGAAAGTAAATATTGGTTCTTTGAAAGAATGAACAAAATCGACAAACCTTTAGCCAGACTCACAAAACAAAAAAGGGAGAAGATCCAAATAAATCAGATAGTAAATGAAAGAGGAGCTATCACAAGAGATACTGCTGAAATTCAACATATCATGGGAGGCTTCTATGAACAACTAACTATATGCCACCAAGCTAGAGAACCTGGAAGAAATGGATGATTTCCTAGATACCTACCAACTTCCAAAACAAAGTAAAAAGATAACATGAACAGGCCCATCACAGCTAATGAAATTGAAGAAGTTATCAAAAATATTCCCAAAAATAAAAGCCGTGGACCAGAAGGTTTCACAAATGAATTTGACAAATCCTTCAAAGAAGAACTAATACCTCTACTTTTAAAAGTCCTTCCAGAAGATTAAAGACACTGGAATACTCCCATTCAGCTTCTGTGAAGCCAACATCACTTTGATACAAAAAGCAGACAGTGACACAACCAAAAAAGAAAACTACAGACCAATATCTCTGATGAACATAGATGCGAAAATATTGAACAAACTTTTAGCCAACCGCATACAACAGTATATTAAAAAGATTATTCATCATGACCAAGTGGGGGTTTATTCCAGGGATGCAAGGTTGGTTTAATATACATAAGTCAATCCACCACATCAACAAAAGCAAGACCAAAAACCACATGGTCATATCAATAGATGCAGAGAAAGCCTTTGACAAAATACAACATCCCTTTATGTTCAAAACACTACAAAAAATGGGAATAAATGGAAAATTCCTGAAGATAGTAGAGTCTATATATAGCAAACCTATAGCCAACATCATACTAAATGGTGAAAAACTGGAAGCATTTCCCCTCAAATCAGGTACTAGAAAGGGATGCCCACTATCACCATTACTATTCAACATAGTGTTGGAAGTTCTTGCCATAACAATCAGGCAGCAACAAGTAATTAAAGGGATACAGATTGGAAGAGAAGAAGTCAAACTCTCCATATCTGCAGAAGACATGATAATATACATAGAAAAAGGAATCCAGCAATTACCTTTTGGATATCATCAGTCAGTACAGTAAGGTGTCAGGCTACAAAATTAAAATTCAAAAGTCAGTGGCATTCCTCTATGCAAACACTAAGTTAGAAGAAGTTGAAATCCAGAAATCAATTCCTTTTACTATAGCAACAAAAATAATAAAATAACTAGAAATAAACCTAACCAAAGAAGTGAGAGACCTGCATACTGAAAATTATGAGTCACTACTCAAGGAAATTGAAAAAGACACAAAGAAGTGGAAAGATATTCCATGTTCATGGGTTGGAAGAATTAACATCATCGAAATGAATACACTACCCAGACACATATACAAATTTAATGCTATTCCCATCAAAATCCCAACCACATTTTTTAGGAGAATAGAACAAATGCTACAAATGTTTATCTGGAACCAGAAAAGACCTAGAATTGTCAAAACAATCTTCAGAAGAAAGAACAGAACTGGAGGTAACACACTCCCAGACCTCAAATTGTATTATAGGGCAGTTGTCATCAAAAGTGCTTGTTACCGGAACAAAAATAGACATACTGACAAGGGGAATAGAATTGAGAGCCCAGAAGTAAGTCCCCACATCTATGGACATCTTATCTTTGACAAAGGTGCCCAGACTATTAAATGGGGAAAGCAGAGTCTCTTCAGCAAATGGTGTTGGAATAAATGGGTTGAAACACGCAGAAGAATGAAACTAAACCACTATATTTCACCAAATACAAAAGTAAATTCCAAGTGGATCAAGAACTTGGATGTTAGACCATAAACTATCAGATACTTAGAGGAAAATATTGGCAGAACTCTTCTCTGCATAAATTTTAAGACATCTTCAATGAAACAAATCCAATTACAAAGAAGACTAAGACAAGCATAAACCTATGGGACTTCATCAAATTACAAAGCTTCTGCACAGCTAAAATAAAACTACTACCCAAATCAAAAAACCCCTCACAGAATGGGAGAATCTTTACATGCCATACATCAGATAAGAGGCTAACAAACAAAATATATAAAGAACTTGCACATCTCAACAACAAGAAAACAAATAACCCCACCCCAAAATGGGGAGAGGACATGGACAGAATATTCACTACAAAAGAGATCCAAAAAGCCAAGAAACACATGAAAAAATACTTCAAGTCTCTGATTGTCAGAGAAATGCAAATAAAGATAACAATGAGATGCCATTTCACTCCTATGAGACTGTCATACATTAGAAAAGTAAACGTTGGAGTAGTTATGGGGTCAAAGGAACCCTCCTGCACTGCTGGTTGGAATGTCAATTGGTCCAACCTCTGTGGAGAACAGTCTACAGAAAAAGTCTCAGAAGGCTAGAAGTGAACCTACCCTATAAACCTGCAATTCTTCTTTTGGGGATATATCCTAAGGAACCCAACACATCCATCCAAAAAGATCTGTGTACACATATGTTCTTAGCAGCACAATTTTAATAGCCAAAACCTGGAAGCAACCCAGGCGTTCAACAACAGATGAGTGGCTCAGCAAGTTGTGGTATATATATATATATATATATATATATATATATATATATATATATATATACATATATATATATACATATACATATACATATATATACATATATATATACATATATATATACATATATATGTATATGTATATATATATACAATGGAATCCTACTCAGCTATAAAAAAGTGGTGGCTTTACCGTTTTCAGCTGATCTTGGATGGACCTTGAAAAATTCATGTTAAGTGAAATAGGTCAGAAACAGAAGGATGAGTATGGGATATTCTTACTCTCAGGCGAAGTTGAAAAACAAAATCAGAAAAGAAAACACAAATATAACCTGAACTGGAATTGCCATGTTGCACCAAAGTAAAAGACACTGGGGTGGCTGAATATAGATCCAAGAATGATGGCAGAGGACCTAGTGGGGGCTGTATTGTTATATGGAAAACTGGAAAATGTTATGCATATACAAACTATTGTATTTACTGTTGAATGTAAAACATTAATTCCCCAATGAATAAATTTAAAAAATTCAATAAATCTTCATAGAGTGATGCCCCCCCCCAAAAAACAATAATCCTACAATACAGTCTTTGTATATACTTTTTGGTGCATGTTTAAATTGAAAAACTAACATGTAGAGTAAAATCTCTGGAGGTTTTTTGTTACTTTTCATTCAGGAACTTCAGTTTGATTTTGTATGAAGCTCCATTGCTTATTTATATATGCCTATACAGTATATATATTCTTTTTAATATTTATTTATTTTCCCTTTTATTGCTCTTGTTTCTTTATTGTTGCTGTTATTGATGTTGTCATTGTTAGATAGGACAGAGGGAAATGGAGAGAGGAAGGGAAGACAGAGAGGGGTAGAGAAAGATAGACACCTGCAGACCTGCTTCACAGCATATGAAGGGACTCCCCTGCAGGTGGGGAGCCCGGGGCTCACCCTGGATACTTATGCTGGTCCCTGTGCTTCTCACCACATGTGCTTAACCTGCTGTGCTACTGTCCGGCTCCCTCATTATATATATATATTCTTAACTGCAGGAGTTTAGCCACTTTGGGACAAATTTTTTTTTTTCAGAGAAACAGATATAGGTAGTAGGAGAAGTACAATAGCATCCAAAATTCCCCTTGTGTACTCCTAGGTTGTATGCTAGGGACTCCAGCCTGGCTCATGTACATGGAAAATCAGCTGCCCTCCCAGTAGAACTAAGTTGCAGGGTTTAAGATTTAGTAATTTCTTGAACAATGATAACTTTCAGCTTATCTCAGAGCAGAGATAAAGAAATATTTATTAAAATAAATGAATGGGTAATGAGAAAATTAACTAATGCATTGTTTTGCCAAGAATCAAGTAGGTACATAATTTTGCCCCACTTTTCTTTTGATCTTTTTAAAAATTTTACTTGTGATTTACAAGATTATATACTACTACTGGGATATAGTTGTTGTTTTTGTTTTTTTGCCTCCGGGGTTATTGCTGGGACTCAGGGCCTGTACTACTAATACACTGCTCCTTGAGGCCATTTTTCCCATTTTGTTGCCCTTGTTGTTGCGCTTGCTAGAGTTGTTATTGTTTGTATAGCTGTTGTTGTTGCTGGATAGGACAGAGAGAAGTCAAGAGAGGAGGGGAAGACAGGAGGAAAGATAAGCACCTGCAGAGCTGCTTCACCACTTGCGAAGCAACCCCCTGCAGGTGGGGAGCTGGGGTGTTGAACCAGGATCCTTATACTGGTCCTTGCACTTTGGGCCATGTGCACTTAATCCACTGCGCTACCACACAGTCCCCAAGGGATATAGTTTTATAATATAACCACCACCAAAATTCCATTCCTTTGTGCCCCCACCCCAATGATAATCACCATAGGTCTCACAAATTGTGGTAGTTTGGAGTTTGGTTACTTTTGCCTTTTATTTTTTTTGCCTCCAGGCTTATTGATGGGACTTGGTGCTGGCACTATGAATCCACTGCTTTTGGAGGACATTTTTTCCATTTTATTGGACAGGAGAGAACTTGAGAGGGGAGGAGGAGTTAAAGAGGATAGAGGAAGATAGATATCTGTAGACCTGTCTAGCCACTTATGAAGTGCCCCCCCTGTAGGTGTGGAACTGGGGGGCTTGAATTCAGATCTTTGTGTGGGTTCTTGCATGTTTTTTATTTTACGTGTGTGTGTGTGTGTGTGTGTTTATAATTTGCAAGTCCATGTGTTTCAGTTCTACAGATAAGTGAAACTATATGGTAGTTATTTTTCATTTCCTTACCTACTTCATTAAGTATAGTCACCTCCAGTTCCATTCATTTTGTCCCAAATGTCACAAGAACATCATTTTAATTATACAGCAATATCTCATTGAGTATATATATCTTTATATGTATATATATATACATATATATATAATTTTTATCCACTCATCTGTCTGTCACATTTTTATTGCTTTGATACCTTCTTTATTGTGAATAATGCAGCTAAGAACATAGGGATGCAAATTTTCTTTTGAATTGGTATGTTATCCCTTGGATATATACATAAGATTAGCATTGCTGGATCATAAGGTGTTTCCATTTTTATTTGTGTATAAAGTCTCCATGCAATTTTCCATTGTGGCTACACCATTGTATCCCTACCAACAGTGTGCCAAGGTCTCTTTTCTACAAACTCTTACCAGCATCTGTCATTTCACATGCTGTTGATGTAGGCCATTCTAGGTATAGAATCACAATGTGAGTTTAATTTCCATATCTCTGATGATGAGTGAAAAGAAGCAGTTATTCATATATGTGTGGAGAATATTAGTATCTTCTTTATTAAACTATTTCTGGGAACAAATGATGGTGCACCTAATAGAACATTCAGTCTACGATGCACAAAGAATGTGGTTTAAATTCGTGGTCCCCATCTGCATGAAGGAAGCTTCATGCTTTAGTTTTCTCTATGTCTGCTTGTCTGTCTTCTTCTCTATTTTTTTCTTGGAAAAAAGAAAGAAAGAAAATTTATCAGCAATTGAGGACTCTTGCTGCAAGAACTGAACCCCAGTAATTACATTAAATGTAGAAAGAAGGAAATGAGAGAGAGAGATTCCTGTATTTTGTCTACTTTTTTGAAGGTTATTTGTTTTTTGCTGTTATTGAGCTGCATGCTTTGTGATATGTATTTCCTTTCCATTAGTGAGTTGCCTTTTCTAGTTTGATGTAGTCACGTTTATTTAATCTTGCTTTGAAAAACATTCACTTTCATTTTTAGTAGAAGTTGTTTTAAATCAATGCAGCATTGTGATCTTTTGCAATTTCTGGGGAAGGCAACATATTATGTCTCTCTGCCATATAACCAACTGCTTTTGGAAATATCTGAGTCAATGATTCTCAGTCAGATGCGATTTTGTCTCACAAAACTCATTTGGTATGTCTGGGGATGTTTTCCCTGTTATGGACATCTAGAGCATACTCTCAGCTACGGGATGGAGGTACTCTATAAATACACAGGACTGACCTTCACAGTAAATACTTGTGTTATGGTTCCAACTGTTCTCAATAATGAGGTCAAGAAGTCCTAATCTAGATTAATATAAGCATTCAGCTATCCTCTTTAGGGTCTCTCTAGTTAGGGAACTTTTTATTATCATAATCATTACATGTTGTATATTAATTATTTGAAACCCAGGATAAGATATAGAATAAAGACATTATGATATATTAAAGAGCACAACTTGGAGTCAGATGAATTTCTCAGTTTCTATCACAACTATAGCTTCATAAGCAAGTAGTTTTAAGTTTTTAGCCTTTGTGTTACTTTCAATGGAGTAGACATTATAGTATAAAGGCTCTGCAAATAATATGCTTAGCAAAATGCTTGTAATACATAAAATGCTCCATATATTATAGATATATCCATTTTGTAGTGATTTCTGTTATTTCTTATGAGGTAAAAAGGGTTCCATATGAAAGAGAAAGAAAAGTAGAGCACAACTCTGGTGTATGCAACATTCAAATAGAATCAGGGGCTTCAGTCATATAAGTACTAACAACCCCAGGGCCACATAGGAGAGGTAATGTAAACCTTTGTTTGAAGGAAAGGTTGCATTTGTTATGGACTTGGAACATGCAGAATCATCTAGCTTCCATTGTTAATCGGAACTAGTGGGCCTGGTCAAAGGAAAACCAGAGTTGATTCTACAGGTTCAGATGTTGGGACCATTAACAAACAAACAAACAGAAAACAAAAACAAACAAAAAAGATATGAGGGACAAGTAATGTGTGAAAATGAGTTTAATTGTACACCTAATGTCAGTAAATATTTGAGTGACTATAGCCGTAAGCAATTTAGACATACTGGAATAACTCAGAGTGAGGAGGGAGATTTAGAAACTGATATTCATAGAGAAGTAACAACTATTTTTTTTTCAGCCTCCAGGGTTATCACTGGGGGTCGGTTTCTACACGGTGAATTCACTGCTCCTGGACACCATTTTTTTCCCACTTTGTTGCCATTGTTGTTATTGTTGCTGTTATTGCTGTTGTTGTTGCTAGATAGAACAGAGAGAAATTGAGAGAGGAGGGGAAGACAGAGATGTGGAGAGAAAGATAGACACCTGCAGACCTGCTGTTGTAATTTAACTTAAAATGGGGTTTTGTGGGGGCTGCTGTGGTGGATAAATAGATTTACAGCAGAGAGCTGTAAATAGGTTTAAGCAATACAAGGCTTATTAGAGTGAAACAGGTAAAAGGTAAAATAAGCAATTATCATCAAGGATTAAGAGTATGCTAAGTCTGTAAAGTCTGATTATAGTTAGCAAAGGTTCAGTCCATAAGATAAAGAACTATCAGCTCTGGTAAAGGTTGCTTGTGGCTATAGAAGGGTCTAAAAGTTTACCAGCTAGCAGAGTCATATGTGTTCAGTTCCCAGGAGAAGTAGTCATGGCAGATACCTGGAGCATCTTTGCTGAGTTGCTTCTGACCAGGAGAAGCAGCAGCAGCAGCCAAAGAGAGCGGCCTGCTCAAAGTCCTGCTCTTTTATACATTCCCTTCTCCATGTGTCCCTCCTCAGGCTGAAGTCATTTGTGTGCTAATAGTCCCAAACTCCTGTTGGGGTCATAACACCTGCTTCACCACTTGTGAAGTGATTGCCTGAAGGTGGGGATCTGGTTTCGGGGTGTCTCTCTCCTTCTCCAGCAGGGTGTCCTCCAGGGGAAAGGTAACAGGCTGGTTCTTTCTCGCTCACAACAGAGGTGACACGAAGTAAAAGACACCAGGGGACTCTTAGAGTGAATCTAGAATCTGAGTCCTTGAGTCCCAGAATCCTAGAGTCCGTTTATTAGCAAAGTGGACATGAGTTAAATAGAAAAGCAATGGAGGTAATTATTGTTGCAATATGACAGAAATTACAGGTTTCTTAACAGTCAGCATGCCCCTAAGGTAGGGGGTTGGTATGACAGGAATTGATGAGATACAAGACAGTTATTTTCCATAACACAAGCAACTTAATTATCCAAAGGTATTTGAGAGAAGCATAGGGGTTAAACCCATAGGGTGAGACAGAGAGAAGATGAATATCAAAAGGCCATATAGTTTGGCATTTCTCTTGTCTGGGGTCTGAGGTGTGTGATGAAGTGTGTGATAAGGTGTGTTCTTCTGTGATCAGAAGGTGACTTTGAATGAGTGAATCTGCGGCCATGTGGCCTTCAGTTAATGGAGGGAAGTACTGGGGTATCTGTGGGCCTGAGAGTCAAGAAGGAAAGAACCAAGTCTGAGTTTCCCCCCTTATGCTCACCTCGGTTGAGAGAGACTTACCAAGAGGTTATCTTCTCAGACCTCCATCCAAAGATGGGGGTGGTTCTCCCTAAGCTCTATCAGGCTCACACATGTTCCCAACATCTCCTCCTAATTTCTTTAATTAATGAACTGTGTTTATGGATCAATGTCAGTTAGAGCATTTCTTTCCTCTAAAGGAATACGAGTGTAAGGGTGAACTGAGACTCTCTGTACTGTAACACTAATTATGTCATGTATGCGTTTCTTGAGGAATTGAATGAGGCAAGGAATAATCATCGATAGAGCTACCATAGCTAGCAAAGGGCCTAGGAGAGGCAGAAGCCAAGCAGTTAAAGGAGAAGAGAACCAGGAGTTAGTATTGAAAGGGGAAAAGGAATTCTTAATATCACAGCTAAGTTTGTGCAAGATATTAACATTTCGGCTTTACAAATCTAATTTCATTTACAAAAGAAACAACATTTTTCTAGACAAAGATCACACTATTTAGCATAAATCAAGTCCAAACCATGGCAGTTCTGGAGTACCACCTTGGCAAGGGAGTTCATCTGTCTCTGGAGAGGCTCCAAGCTGTCCGAGGTGAAGTCAAATGGACTGTCGAAGTTGATTTTAAATGTGTCCAGCAGCATAGAGAGATTGTCCCAAAGTCCACCAGCAAGTTTAAGGGATGCAGTCAGTTGATGTGATGTCCAGGGGAGGAAACAGCACGTCTGGTCCTCTGGTGGGTCAGCGCCAGCTGATGAAATTCTTCTTCATAGAGGGTCAGCTGTGGAATAAGAAAAACTAGGAGGCAAGGACCAGGTAGAGAAGAACTGACACGAAAATTAGGTCAGCAGAAAGAGAATTGGGTAGGCTGGTGAGGTTAGCTGGAGTATATACTGGCATGGTGTCCTTTAATGGTAAGGACTTGCCAACAGGGACTCTGTGGATTTTCCAAGAGCAGTAATGTCATCCACCATAATAAAAGGAAAACAAACATTCCAGCATTGAAAAAAGAAAAAAGGAAAAAAAATGTGTCTCTATGACTATGTGTCTCTATAAATTGGGTGGCTTTGTCAATGAGATATAATAAATGGACAATTCAGATTTCTGTAAATATTAAGAAGGTTTAGTAAAGTTACTTCATTGATACTTTAGCCAACTGAATACTGGGGGGTGCATTCCCCTTCTTTTTTTATTAATTGAGCTTAAGGGTTATAGTTTTTCTTGTTTGAGCTGTAGCCCACATAAATTTAGAAAAAGTACCAATTGAGAAAAAAAATTGTTTACCAAACATGGGCAGGTGAGTTACATCAATCTGCCAGAGAGCACTGGCTTTTATCAATGGGAATTAGTCTTCAAATTCTGCATAGCAGGATCTTAATTAAACAAAGCAGGAGCCAGTAAAGTGCTCTCACTATGGCAGGTCAAGCGTTAAAATTTAAGACGCTTGTAAAAAATGAAAAAAAATTTTAGGATATGAGTGACTTTAGGAGTCATCACACACCCATAAATAAAAAAGAAAATAGTTTAGCTTTAAATCTTACCATATGAGCAGTCGGTTCTTCATCTGTAGATTGTACCTATAATTATTTACTTAAGAGAAAATAATGTGTACCAAGTTAGAAGTTTAATGGTTAGAATTGGCTTGAGTTCCTTCATATGATTTTAGAAGGCTCTTTATTAAAATATACCAGTATGTTATAGAAAGTCAATACCTAATGTGTTAACATGATTAAAATGCTTACTATTTTTTTAATCACTTAAACAATTTTAAACTTAGTTTGTTAGAATCTTTGTTTATCACAAAGCTTATCACACCCTTAGGGCAGCTATAAACAAGGGTGGGTACACAACTTAATTGATCTTTCACTTAAAAAGCTAAGATAAACCTCATAGCTTAAATGTTTAAAAATAAATTTTTACTGTTACATTTATTTTAGATGACAATATTAGACTAAATAATTTTGTTGAATCGCATCTGCCGAATAAAAAAAAATTATCAGGCCAGGAATATCATGTTTAACCCTTTATTCCTGGCAAGGCCACTGCTCTACACTGACTGGGTTATTAGAAAGCCAGTTCAAACATGGAATTAACAAATTAACAAACAGTGGCAGTTGGTATTGGGGTGCTGTTAAGGTTTACAATTCTCACAAGAGGGAGAGAGACTGTAGAGGCATTTTACCATGCCTAGAGATCTCAGAAAATCTTTTAACTAATGAATTGATGCTGGTATTAGCTATCAGAAGGATGAAACTGTCTTATATTTTAGTCTGGTAAAGGTGTGCCAACTCTACAAGTCAGGATCTTTAAAATCACATTCAGCTTAACTAAATCTTATTTAAAACTTAAAACAAAATCTAGTTATTTCAGAGGGTTAACACACATTAGTGAAAACAAAGTTAGCACACAAATTTAGAACAGACATTCTTGGTGAAAAAATTTTTTTCACCCAGGAGGGGCGGGTGTGGCTAGAGGAATGACTGACTGCAGTCTTTGCCAATCTGTGGAGCAGGATCTCTGTGATGTGATTGGCTGCATGGATGGAACAGGCGGGCTTAGTTTACCACCCCGCCTAGAAAAAAATTTAGGAAGTTTCTTTTCTGGGCTAAGGTACATTTTAGATTTTTAAAGAAACAAATCATTGAATTGCTATCAAAAGTGTGTGCTGGTTCTCTAATAACCTTTAAGTTAAAGAGACCGTCTTGTTTGATTGATTTCTTTCTTTCTTTAAAGAATAACTTGCTAGCCAGGTAATATCTCACTCAGAACTGGTTTAATCATTTTCTGAGGGCTCTGGCTGTCACAAAAAAGCTTTATCTTTTGCGTTTTCCTTTTAAGCAGTAAATAGCAGTTTTAAGACCATGTCTAGGTCCACTTTAATGTCTGACTGACTCAGAAACTAGGAGAGGATATAGAACAAAATGCCACAAAAGTGGGAGAGGAAAAAATTAGGTCAGACTCATTTAAGATTAAACAGGGGAAGGACACTCAGTTTCTCAGAGCCTGGCCAGGGTTCTGATCTGCTGAGGTTCCTTCTCTGCGTCCACTCCACGAGCTTTCCTGGAGCTTGAAGGATAGGGAGAAGGAAAGAAAGATCATAGGGACTCAAATGAGAGCCTCGGGGTTACCTTCCGATGTACTTTGGTACTGCTTCTTCATTCCTGGAGTCACGGTCCCGATCCTCTACGGTTGGGCCAGCATTTTTTTCAACCGGGTGAAGGCTGATGCCTGATGGGCCAATTTTCCTCTTGAGGTCGGGAAATTCTGCCCCACGCTATGGGTGCCAGATTTCGGGATGTCTCTCTCCTTCTCCAGCAGGGTGTCCTCCAGGGGAAAGGTAACGGGCTGGTTCTTTCTCGCTCACGACAGGGGTGACACGAAGTAAAAGACACCAGGGGACTCTTAGAGTGAATCTAGAATCTGAGTCCTTGAGTCCCAGAATCCTAGAGTCCGTTTATTAGCAAAGTGGACATGAGTTAAATAGAAAAGCAATGGAGGTAATTATTGTTGCAATATGACAGAAATTACAGGTTTCTTAACAGTCAGCATGCCCCTAAGGTAGGGGGTTGGTATGACAGGAATTGATGAGATACAAGACAGTTATTTTCCATAATACAAGCAACTTAATTATCCAAAGGTATTTGAGAGAAGCATAGGGGTTAAACCCATAGGGTGAGACAGAGAGAAGATGAATATCAAAAGGCCATATAGTTTGGCATTTCTCTTGTCTGGGGTCTGAGGTGTGTGATGAAGTGTGTGATAAGGTGTGTTCTTCTGTGATCAGAAGGTGACTTTGAATGAGTGAATCTGCGGCCATGTGGCCTTCAGTTAATGGAGGGAAGTACTGGGGTATCTGTGGGCCTGAGAGTCAAGAAGGAAAGAACCAAGTCTGAGTTTCCCCCCTTATGTTCACCTCGGTTGAGAGAGACTTACCAAGAGGTTATCTTCTCAGACCTCCATCCAAAGATGGGGGTGGTTCTCCCTAAGCTCTATCAGGCTCACACATGTTCCCAACAATCTGGAGTCTCAAAAGGGATTCTTAAACTGGGCCTTGTGCACTTAACCTGCTATGCTAACACCAAGGTGGGTTTCCTTTTGAACTTAAATAGAGTTTTTTTTTTTTTCTGATAAGCAAGATCCAGTGTTTAAATACCACATTTTACCAAGGCTTTCCTATTTCAAGGACCTAATTATATGCTGTTTGCTTCTATTATTATTGTGACACACTCTAGAAATTACATGAATCTCTATCAGATATGTATGTTCATTTATATGAATATATCTATAGATGTAGAGGTAAATAGGTAGATATTTCCATATATATATATTATCAAAATAAAAGGCTCTAATAAGTTTTTCCTTTTTGAACCAAGTACCTGTAAATCTCAACTTTGTCTTCCTTCTTCTTACTAGTAAAAGAATTTTCTAGGGAGTCAGGCGGTAGGGCAGTGGATTAAGCACGTGGCGCAGAGCCCAAGGACCGGTGTAAGGATCTTGGTTCGAGCCCCTGGCTCCCCACGTGCAGGGGAGTCGCTTCACAGGTGGTGAAGCAGGTCTGCAGGTGTCTTTCTGTGCCCCCTCTCTGTCTTCCCCTCCTCTCTCTATTTCTCTCTGTCCTATCCAACAACAATAATAACTGCAACAATAAAACAACAAGGGCAACAAAAGGAAATAAGTAAATTAAAAAAAAATTAAAAAAAGAATTTTCTATAAGGAAAAAGAAAAATAGTATATGGGAAATGAAAGTCTTACAAGGTAGGCTGGGGATCAACAAGATGAGTCAAGGAGTAACTTTGTCAAGCCTGAAACCCAGGTTCCATCATGGCCTTCATCAAAATGGAGGAAGCTGGGGGATATAGCGCAGCAGGTTAAGCACAGATGGCACAAAAATCGAGGATCCTGGTTCAAGCCCCTGGTTCCCCCAGTCGCTTCACAAGCGGTGAAGCAGGTCTGCAGGTGTCTATCTTTCTCTGTCTTCCCCTTCTTTCTCTATTTCTGTCTGTCCTATCCAGCAACAACAACATCAATAACAACAATAATAATAACCACAACAATGATAAAAACAAGGGCAATACAATGAAAGATAAATACAATATTTTTAAAAATGGAGGAAGCTTCAATGTTGTGTTTTTTTCCTCTCTCTCTCTCCTCTCTTCTCTCTCTCTCATCTCTCTGTCCCTGTCTCTGTTACTCTCTATCTGAAAGTGTTGACAGGAAGTGTTGAAATACTGGCAATGATCAGAAAGAAAAGGAACAGGTTGGTAAGACCTGATACCTAGAGTTGAGCATTTGGAAAACCATAAGAATGAATTTCAGTGTCTAAATGGGTCAACCTTAAAGTTTCTGTATTTAGGCAGTATACTTCAGTTTTGAAATATCTTGTGTATCTGCCAGATTTCAGAGAAACCGAGTTAATTATCCTGAAGTGAAAAGAAAAAAAAAAAAAACACATAGTTCCCACAACTATGAGGGGAACAGTTAAAAGTCTAAAAAGTAGAATTCATGATGCCACCAGACTTTGATTTTGAGTCTAGGTTTTCCATGGAAGAGACTAGGCATAGCAATTTTGTTTTCATCATTAAACCTAGGTAAGTTTGTAAGTGACCAGGGCCAATGAGGCAGAATAGCATTATGCAAGTTTTAAGCCTAGTTCTCAAGAGATATTGTATTTGTCCATTCTCTGGGAATTTCTTTAAGTCCATCAAGAAGGAGAGGAGAAACATGTAAAGATGATAAAATAACCCAGATGAAATATCATAGATTATCCAGTCCCCAGGTAACCCACCAATGCACATCAATAGATCTGTGAGACCTGATGAGGTTAGACCTGATGATATTAGACCTGATTAGATTATTCTTCATTAATAGAATCATGCAGATTGGTCTAGTCCAAAATGATGACTCACACAATTACCAAATAACTGTCAGTTTACAAGGACTAATATTTTTATTTGTTCATCTTAAAACATTTAAAAAGCTAATTGTTACAGTCTAAGAAGTTGTTCTGATATGAAGTCAATCTAATTGTCAACACTTCAAGTCAATCAGAATGAGGAGATAAAAAGGTCATCCCACATGGGGACATATGGGAAAAGCCCAGAGTAAAATCATCACAGTGATAGATTAGATTACTATTTCACTTAATACAAAATATCTTTTGGTTGGGGTTAGATAGCAAAGAGACTCTTGTGCCTGAGGCTCCAAGGTCCCAGGTTCAATCCCCTGCACCACCATAAACCAGCACTGAGCAATGCTCTGTTAAAAGAGAAAGAAAGAAAGAAAGAAAGAAAGAAAGAAAGAAAGAAAGAAAGAAAGAAAGAAAGAAGTCTTAAAAAAAAAACTCACATAAATAAAGTTTAATGGTGGAAACTTTAGGGTTCTAAACAGAGGTGTACCCAACTGAATACATATGTTTTGGTATGCAAGGACTCAGTACTAACCCCCACTGCTCACAAGTAGTGAAACAGTTCTCCTGGTGTCTCTTTTTCTCTCTCCCTTCTATCTCACCCTCCCTCTCAGTTTCTCTCTGTCTTAATCAAATAAAAGAGGAGAAAAAGAATTAATTATAAAAATAGTGTTAAAGATTAAACAATGTTAATGAGTCACTGAGTTTATAAATTTCAGTGTATTAGAAAAAGGCCAATGTGTTAGGGGTTGGTAAAATTTTATTATGATGGAAATCAGTATAAATTTTGCACTTTTGTAAGTTGATAATAATTAATACAAATAATACTGATTTAAATATCCAAACTGAAAAAAGAACCAGTGGGATCAATGCTGTAAAGCAAATGGATACTTTAGTTTTTTTCTCAATTACAACTGACACATTAGTTACAGAAATTTTCTAGTTATTTATTCTTTTATGGTCCATTTTACAGCTGTGCTTATTGTTGTAGTAAATAAACACATTATATCCTCATATAAGAGCAGCAGTGGAAATTTCTTATGGCTAAACACATACTCATAATAAAGTGTCCCAGTTTACACGGACAAGGGACCCTGTTTAGCCAACTAAGATAAGAAATGTGTTTCATTGAAGCTAAAGACAGAAAATTAACTCATTTTATATTTGGATGTACGTTATTGATACTTAAGAAGATTTACATCTCACAAGTCCTTGTAAGACTACAGACAAACTTATTCATCTCTGGACATTTCCATATAGTAAAGGAATACTGCTGACTGTGTAGGATCCAGATAGATTAGGTATTGCTTTTATTTTTAGATTCTCCCTACAGCTCTCAGCGTCTAACTGGTTTAAGGGAAATGTCCACACCTATTTTAATAGTCTACAGTTTTATTCTACTTTATATTATTGGAGAGTCCTTATTAGAGTTCAGTAGGATATATATTGAGGGAGTTAATCATACTTAATAAAAAAACTATAGTTTCTCCATTACTGTATTAGAGACTCATCTGATCTTATTTTTCCTATTTCTCTTGGTGACAGGGATTTACAGAAGTAGTCTTCTAATCTGGAAATATATTCCTTGGTTATTTGTTTATATTTTTCATTTGTGAAACTATATAAGCATTCTGTCTACTATATCCTTTCAGTATTGTGACCTTGATTAATTGTCCACTTAGACAACCTTTTGTCTATGACTTGTTCTTGAAAAATCCTTGGTGACCTGAATTTTATTATCTATTACAAACTGAATTTGGGGGTCAGGCGGTGGCACACCTGGCTGAGTACATACTCTACGAGGCACAAGGATCCAAGTTCAACCTACCCAAACTCCCACCCCCAACCTCAGCAGAAAAGCTTCATGAGTGGTGAAGCAGGGCTGCAGGTGTCTTTCTCTTCCTCTCTCCCTATCTCCCCTTCCCTCTGGGTTTCTCTATCCAATAAATAAAATGATATATATTTTTAAAAGTATAGGAAGAATCCTGTCTTTTCCAGATTACATATGTTGACTTCATAGAAATCACTACATTGGTGTACCTTATGTTCCTCTCCAAATTATCAATATGACACTTAGATCTCTGCAAGGTTTATATTCTATATCGCTTAGATATTAAATATTCATATTATAAGTGAATATAGTATAATGAAATATTAAAGTTGAAATAGCAACACACATGTTGTTGCTATGAGAACACAGTGTTCAGTTAGCTTTTTAAAGGGTGAGTTTTATGAAAAGACTTGGTAAATAGGTATCTTGCCAGTTTTTTTTTTTTCCTCACTAGAGCTTCACCATTCTAGGCCAATTTTTTTTTTTTTTTTTTTTTTTAGCCAGAAAGATAGAGACAGAGATAGAGAGTAAAAGAGAAAGATACTATACTTCCAAAACTTCTTTCAACATAGTGGGGTCCAGGTTCAAGCCAGGGCTATGTCCATGACAAAGTAAGAGCACTAAGTGAGTTATCCTGCTGTGTCTTGTCCCTTCCTTCCTTCCTTCCTTCCTTCCTTCCTTCCTTCCTTCCTTCCTTCCTTCCTTCCTTTCTCTTTCTTTCTTTCTTACCCTTCCTTCCTCCCTTCCTTCCTTCCTTCCTTCCTTCCTTCCTTCCTTCCTTCCCTCTTCTATTTCATTCTATTTAAAAAGTATTTTATGTATTTTCATTAGAGAGATACAGAAAGGAAGATAGAGAGACTAGAGAGTATTGTTCAGCTCTAGTTTATGATGGTGCTGAGGATTGAACCTGGAACCTTAGAGCCACCTGACATGAAAGTCTTTTGCCTATTATGCTATCGCCCAAAACCAACTTATTATCTCCCCCCCTTTCTTTCTCTATTTTTGTATTTTAACCAGGTTTATGTTGGTTCCTAGGACTGAATCTGAAGTCATGTCACCTCAGGCAGGGAAATCTTTTGCATAACCACTATGCTATCACCTCGGCTGAGTCATGGCACTTCTAAACTGTATAACATTGGAAAACTTGATTCAGTTTTCTAAGATACACTTTACTTGTACTGTAAACTGGGTATTACCAAACCTTGGAACCTATATGAATACAGAAGAATCTATTTTATATATTATACCTGTCATGAAGAAGTCACCTAATACATGAAAACCTGTTTGTGGATTCTACCATGAACAAAATGAAACTCAGAAAATACACTGCTTAATGGTCTCAAAACCAGTTAGTAGAAGAACTAGCATGCACATCCAGGCTTTCTGAAGAATTCCTGCTTCATAGTCTGTTCTCCTGTATTAGTTTTTTTTTTTTTTCCCTAAAAATGTTTAGTAACTCAATAGCAATCCCTATATGCAACTTAACTATGAAGATTATGGGTCTTCATAATGAGAAATTGTAATTCAGAGAATTTATCCTGAAGCCCCAAGTCTCATGCACCAATTCTTTGACTAAATAATACAATCTCCAACGTGAATAAATGGCTGAATTCATAAGATGTAGTTAGAGCAATTTAGATACTAGGCATGTTATGAGCATAAGTTACACTTAGCACCATCTCTCAAGAGGCTTTGTGTTACATGTTTACTTGTATTGTGTCTATAAGGTTTTTTCTATGAATTCAATTTTTGGTTTTTAAGTATTAATTATTCATTTAGAGTACTATGAAAATACTCATGAGCTCATTTCAGAGGCCTGGGTGTGACACAACAGGTATAGTGCATCATTTGCACGTGTGGGGTCCTGAATTTGATTCCCAACACTCCGTATGCCTGAGCACTACTCTGGACTCTCATTGGAAAAAAAAAAACATATTATATTTGTTTTATTTTAATGAGAGAGATATAGAGGAAAGGATTCAGAGAAACAGACAAGAACACCGCTTAGCTCTGGCTTATGGTGGTATGGGTTTTGGAGCCTTGGGCATGAAAGTCCTTTTGTATAACCATTATGTTATCTCCCTTGCTTCAAAATAAACATTTTAAAATATTTCCTGTGGATTCAAAGAGTAAGGATATTAATACAAAATCTACAGAAAACCAACAGATAGAAAATAACTGGCAAGAACAAGAAAAAAAATACCATCAAAGAAATAATGACAAGAAACATAGGGCTAAATATAAAGAAACAGAAAAAAAAAAAAGGAGTAAGATGCAAGTTGAAAACTGAAGCATAATGGGGCTCTATCAGTGGTAAACCCAATCTAGCAAATTCGTATCCAAGGAGCAGGGTTCAACTCCCTGGTTCCTGCCTGCATTGAAGTTTTCTGAACAGTGAAGCTGGCCTATCTTTATTTTTTCATTTCTAGCTCCCCTTTCTGTGTCAGTTTTTCTCTGTCCGATCAAATGCAACCAAAAGGAATAAAATAAAGGAAAAATGGCTGACAGGAGCAGTGGATTCCTAGTGCAGATACCAAGCCCCAGCAATAACCCTGGTTGAAAACCGAAGTACAATGATAGAGTAGAAAACTTTCTATATCGGGAGTCGGGGCAGCAGACGTGGCACTAAGCACAAGGACCAGCGGAAGTATACTGGTTCTAGCCCCAGGCTCCCCACCTGCAGGGGCATAGCTTCACAGGCAGTGAAGCAGGTCTGCAGGTAACTTTCTCTCCACCTCTCTGACTTCTCCTTCTCTCTCCATTTCTCTCTGTCCTATCTAACAACGGCAACATCAGTAACAACAGCGGTAACTACAACAACAATAAAAAAACAAGGACAACAAAAGGGAAAATAAATAAATATATATAAAATAAGAAAACTTCCTATACCATAAAATCATATCTGGAAGATATTATTTTCAAATATGAACTTCCTGAGTGTCAGAATAAACAGCTAGCTGTAATATTTACATACACCACGATATCTAGTAAAACAAAGTTAAACCAGATTTATCTATACAAATATACATTTGATTTATTTAGCAGAGTGTGTGGCTATCCTGCTTATAAGACTGTTAGGTCTCAAGTCTTGTGTTTATATTTAAGATACTTTCATGTAATTATTCTGCAACACTGTTTTAAAAAGGAAGAACATTTGCAACGTAATGCAGAGTGTGAAAAATAACAATTTATTTTCCTTTCATGAAAGTGATTTGGCCTAAAGGTGAGAAACTGGGGCTCAGAGGCAGCAGAGAACACACTTGATCGCGTACATCTGGACCCTGTTCGGTCCCTTTGCACTGCATGGAAACAGCGCATGACAGTTTATTGAATGGTAGGCAAGTGTTAGTGGTGTCTCTTTTTCTGTCTGTCTTTCCTTTCCCCACTCTGTTTTCATCTGAAATTAAAAGAATAAAAAATAAGCATCCACTTCAAAAAGAAAAAAGATACCAGGTATCACAGTAGTGATAGAGTCAGTGGGAAATAAGTACACAGAAAAAAAGCAGTTAAGATATAGAAGTTTGGGAGATTTCTCAGTGAATATATATATTTTAAATTCCTTTATTGGAGGGATTAATGGTTTACACTAGATAGTAAAATACAGTAATTTGTACATGCATAACATTTTTTCAGTTTTCCATATAACAATACAACCCCTACTAGGCCCTCCTCTGCCATTGGGTTCCAGGACCTGAAGCCTCCCCCCTTATCTACCCCAGAGTCTTTTACTTTAGTGCAATACAGCAACTCCAGTCCAAGTTCTGCTTTGTGATTTCCCTTCTGATCTTGTTTTTCAACTTCTTTCTATGATCTCAGTGAATTTTTGGTGCTCCTAAATATTTAAAAAGCATTTATTTTATGGGAGAGAAAAAGAACAGAGCACCAGTCTAGCTTATATCTACAGTTTTCACAACTACAATTCCTTTGCTCTACTCACTAAACTACCCCCCACCCCAGTCACACACAGCTCCTGATAATTCATTCTCTGTATCTTGTTTGGTTTTGAATGCTATTTTTTTTTTTTGCCAGTTCCATAAAAAAAGAAGCTGGCTCAGGTAGCTGTGTGTTTGACTTAAAAAAAAGTCAAACTAGTTTCAAATATTTATATTCAATGTCTTTGTTCTTTTGAAAACATAATCTATTAAATTTTAGATTTTTAAATTTTATTAGTGATTTAATAATGATGAACAAGATTGTAAGATATAAGCCCATATAGTCAAATGTCAAGAATTAACCTAAAGAGTAAGTACAAATGATTTTTTTTTAATGACATCTTCCATCTTCTCTGGTTAAGTAAGTTAAAATTAAGACCTCCCTACACCATTATTTTTATCAATACGTTTCAAACCTAAACCCCACCACAATCCTTTTCCTTTTCACAAGAAAAGGAACACTAAATTTAAGCTAGAAATATCATTTAATAGCCTCAATAGAGTTAATTCTAAAATTATATTCATTTTCAGAGAAGTGTATCATGGAACATCAGGAAAACAGGTGAGGGATATAAGATGAGTATTTAGAAAAATTTTGAGAGTAATTCAGATGGACAGATTGGAGGCAAACAAATTGACATTGTCATGCTTGCCTCAGCAACTATGGAGCACTGTCATTTACCTCAGGCAAAGAGATTTCTGCTGCACCTTTTCAGAATAAAATTAATGAGTTTCATATTTAGCTTTCTCGTTAAGGACAAGCTGCTGTGGTTAGCACAAGTAAAATCCTTTGTGAATTCATCATTGTAGGCACTCTGAAATAGCAAGCTGGAATTCACTCAACTGACATTTTTTGAGAATCTTGAACCATTGACTATTGTGAAAATCCACTTCCACAATTTTTTTTTTTCATCCAAGCATAATACTGAAGCGAACAAGGACGTTTAAAAGGAAATAGTTTAAAATTTCCTTTTCTGTGGAAAGTACAGAAAGCTTTCTAAGTATTTGTCTGGTCTTCTCTTTGGGAACTTTTAAATTGAATATATTCTACTAAGTTTGTAAGAAATGTCTTTGAATCTTTCATGGAAATCAGTAGAAGTAATGTTTCCTGACATAATTTCCTTGGACCACTTAGTAGCTTTGAATACTGAATTGCCTTAAAGATAAAATAAGTGTGAACATACACACACACACACACACACACACATGGTGCTGGTGCTGGGGGTTGGGGTGGGTGGGATTAGAATAATGTATTTATTTCATAGTAAGATTCTGGTCACACTATTGTATTAAGAGAAGACCTACAAAACACCAACTTTAGTGATACTTCTCTATCAGGTCATTCAATTTAAGGCTTTTTAAAGGATTTTCAAACGTTTTTATGGTATGTACTGAATTTTTCTTTTAATATTTGTTTATTTTATGAAAGAACAAGTGAAATCTCAGTATTGTTCCACCATATTACAAAGAGCAAAACCGGATCCTCATATATTCAAGGAATGCTGCCTGCTTGCTTAACCATTTCTCCACTCACAAGCTGTGATATTCTCACCTCTGCCACTTGCGCACACCATTCTCTTAGCAACAACTGTTCAGTTATTTTTATCCTCCTAGCAGTCTCCAACTAATCCTTCCAGTACCAGAAAATTATAAAGTCCTTGGTAAATGCTTAACTAATTCTTCTGGAGCTGGTGGGCTCATTGCTACTCTTATCTGTAATCCATACAACATTATTAGGTTTATTAATTAGCCTTATATGTTAATATTAATGGTCATCTATGATACTGGCAGACTGCAAACATTTTGAAAAAAGAAAAAAAAGAGCTTTTATGTTTCATCTTTATATTGAGAGCAAGCACTATTATTAATTCATTGTGGATCTTATTTTATATTCACATTTAGTAATTTAAGACACTTAATCTGTGTCTGTGTCAACCCTTGTTTTTGACAACCAAGATGGAAGTAATAGCATAAAAATACATAAAATAATGTGGAAAGATACAATCTCTCTCAGTTTTTGTCTTTAAGTGAAAGTGAAGGTTTGAAGGGGGGGAGGCTCAGCTCTGTGTGTTGCTGTAAAAAATGATGATGTCCTAGATATTTTTTAAATTTATTTTATTATTTTTTTTTATTTAAGAAAGGAGACATTAACAAAACCATAGAATAAGAGGGGTACAATTTCACACAATTCCCATAGCCCAATCTCCATATCCCATCCCCTCCCCTGATAGCCTTCCTATTCTCTATCTCTCTGGGAGCATGGATCCAGGGTCATTGTGGATTGCAGCGGGTGGAAGGTCTGGCTTCTGTAATTGCTTCCCTGCTGAACATGGGCATTGACTGGTCTGTCCATACTCCCTGTCTGCCTCTCTCTTTCCCTAGTGGGGTGGGGCTCTGGGGAAGTGGAGCTCCATTACACATTGATGGGGTCATCTGTCCAGGGAAGTCTGGTCGGCTTTGTGCTGGCATCCGGAACCTGGTGGCTGAAAAGAGAGTTAACATACAAAGCCAAACAAATTGTTGAACAATCATGGACCTAAAGACTGGAATAGTGCAGATGAAGTGTTGGGGGGTATTCCCCGCATGCTCTTGTGTACTTTTGCTTTCAGGTATATATTTTTCCCCTATACACTACATCTCATAGTATATGTCTATCAGAATATATATTGATATGTCTAGTTAATTCTTTTTATATGTAATATTGAAATTTAAGTATATTTTGCATGTTTGTTTAGTCTTAGTCTCAGATCTAGATTTTTTTTATTGTATCAAAGAGGATTCTTGATTCTCCAGTCCTGTGTCAATCAGCAGTAGAATTTAAAAGCAAAAGTTTCTCTAACCTTCTTCAGTTAAAATATGCCAGAAAAGAACAAAAAAGGAAAACTACAGACCAATATCTCTGATGAACATAGATGCCAAAATATTAAACAGGATCTTGGCCAACCGGATACAGCAACACATCAAAAAGATTGTTCATCATGACCAAGTGGGATTCATCCCAGGAATGCAAGGCTGGTTCAACATCCGTAAATCAATCAATGTCATTCATCACATCAATAAAAGCAAAGCCAAAAACCACATGATTATCTCAATAGATGCAGAGAAAGCCTTTGACAAAATCCAACACCCATTCATGCTCAAAACTCTACAAAAAATGGGAATAGATGGGAAATTCCTCAAGATAGTGGAGTCTATATATAGCAAACCTACAGCCAACATCATACTCAATGGACAGAAGCTGAAAGCATTCCCCCTCAGATCGGGGACTAGACAGGGCTGTCCACTGTCTCCGTTACTCTTCAACATAGTATTGGAAGTTCTTGCCATAGCAATCAGGCAAGAGAAAGAAATCAAAGGGATACAGATTGGAAGGGAAGAAGTCAAGCTCTCACTATTTGCAGATGATATGATAGTATACATAGAAAGACCTAAAGAATCCAGTAGAAAATTACTGGAAGTTGTTAGGCAATATAGCAAGGTATCAGGCTACAAAATCAATGTACAAAAATCAGTGGCATTTCTGTATGCAAACACTAAATCTGAAGAAGAAGACATCCAGAAATCACTCCCATTTACTGTTTCAGCAAAATCAATCAAATACCTAGGAATAAAGTTGACCAAAGAAGTGAAAGACTTGTATACTGAAAACTATGAGTCGCTACTCAAGGAGATAGAAACTGATACCAAGAAATGGAAAGATATCCCATGCTCATGGATTGGAAGAATAAATATCATCAAAATGAATATTCTCCCCAGAGCCATATACAAATTTAATGCAATACCCATCAAAGTTCCACCAGGCTACTTTAAGAGAATAGAACAAACACTACAATCATTTATCTGGAACCTGAAAACACCTAGAATTGCCAAAACCATCTTAAGGAAAAGAAACAGAAATGGAGGCATCACATTCCCAGACCTTAAACTATATTATAAAGCCATCATCATCAAAACAGCATGGTACTGGAACAAAAATAGGCACACAGACCAGTGGAACAGAATTGAAAGCCCAGAAGTAAATCCCAACACCTATGGGCATCTAATCTTTGATAAGGGGGCCCAAAGTATTAAATGGAAAAAGGAGGCTCTCTTCAATAAATGGTGCTGGGAAAACTGGGTTGAAACATGCAGAAGAATGGAATTGAACCACTTTATCTCACCAGAAACAAAAATCAACTCCAAATGGATCAAAGACCTAGATGTCAGACCAGAAACAATCAAATACTTAGAGGAAAACATTGGTAAAACACTTTCCCACCTACACCTCAAGGACATCTTTGATGAATCAAACCCAATTGCAAGGAAGACCAAAGCAGAAACAAACCAATGGGACTACATCAAATTGAAAAGCTTCTGTACATCCAAAGAAACTATTAAACAAACAGAGAGACCCCTCACAGAATGGGAGAAGATCTTCACATGCCAGACATCAGACAAGAAACTAATCACCAAAATATATAAAGAGCTCAGCAAACTTAGCCGCAAAAAAGCAAATGACCCCATCCAAAAATGGGCAGAGGAAATGAACAAAACATTCACCACAGAGGAGATCCAAAAGGCTAACAAACATATGAAAAACTGCTCTAGGTCACTGATTGTCAGATAAATGCAAATTAAGACAACACTAAGATACCACCTCACTCCTGTAAGAATGGCATATACATCAAAAAGGACAGCAGCAACAAATGCTGGAGAGGATGTGGGGACAGAGGAACCCTTTTACATTGCTGGTGGGAATGTAAATTGGTACAGCCTCTGTGGAGAGCAGTCTGGAAAACTCTCAGAAGGCTAGACATGGACCTTCCATATGACCCAATAATTCCTCTCCTGGGGTTATACCCTAAGGACTCCATAACACCCAACCAAAAAGAGGTGTGTACTCCTATGTTCATAGCAGCACAATTCATAATAGCTAAAACCTGGAAGCAACCCAGGTGCCCAACAACAGATGAGTGGCTGAGAAAGCTGTGGTATATATACACAATGGAATACTATGCAGCTATCAAGAACAATGAACCCACCTTCTCTGACCCATCTTGGACAGAGCTAGAAGGAATTATGTTAAGTGAACTAAGCCAGAAAGATAAAGATGAGTATGGGATGATCCCACTCATCAACAGAAGCTGACTTAGAAGATCTGAAAGGGAAACTAAAAGCAGGACCTGATCAAATTGTAAGTAGGGCACCAAAGTAAAAACCCAGTGGTGAGGCGTAGACATGTAGCTTCCTGGGCCAGTGGGGGGTGGGAGTGGGCGGGAGGGATAGGTCACAGTCCTTTGGTGGTGGGAATGGTGTTTATGTACACTCCTAGCAAAATGTAGACATATAAATCAGTAGTTAATTAATATGAGAGGGGGAAATCAATTGTATGTCTCAAAGTTTCTCAAAACACAAACTGAATCTTTTTAATATATAGGCTATGTATTTGATATACGGACTCTCTCAAAAGCCTAGACCAAGTAGATTAGAAGCTTCCAATAGCACAGCTATATACAAGATACTGGGTACTGTACAGCAAACCATAACAAAGGGACTTTTCAAAGTTAACCCAATTAACAAATAATGTGATAATAATATTAACTATTGATTGTCTTTTTGAACCCTAAGACAGCAGGAACCTCACATCTTCACTATAGAGCTCCTACTTCCCCCAGTCCTGGAACCCTTGGATAGGGCCCACTTTCCCGTATACATCTCCCAATCCAAACCAAATAATATTGCATCCGCCGATCACAACCTAACCAAAGCAACGATTGCCATCTCAACATGCTTCACCTCAGACTGTATCCAGAGACTTCACGTGTGGAATGACAACCCTTCAGCTTCATTACTCGGGTTCCAGATGCCACCAGGATGCTGGCTAGGCTTCCCTGGATTGAAGACCCCACCAATGTGTCCTGGAGCTCAGCTTCCCCAGAGACACACCCTACTAGGGAAAGAGAGAGGCAGACTGGGGGTATGGACCGACCAGTCAACGCCCATGTTCAGCGGGGAAGCAACTACAGAAGCCAGACCTTCTACCTTCTGCAACCCTCAACGACCCTGGGTCCATGCTCCCAGAGGGATAGAGAATGGGAAAGCTACCATGGGAGGGAGTGGGTTATGGGGAGCGGGTGGTGGGAATTGTGTGGAGTTGTACCCCTCCTACCTTATGCTTTTGTTCACTAATCCTTTCTTAAATAAAAAATTTAAAAATAAAATTAAAAAAAAATGCCAGAAAATGACTCAGTTCAAGTTGACCTGGATATAAAGCTTCTAGGCAAAGCAGATTGACACAGCTGATAGCATATTCACTGGAGTTTGGGAGCAGTGGTACCCTATGTTCCACTAATCTCAACACTGGTTACATTGATGAAATTCACCATCCATCATAACTTGCTTCCCGTCAGCCCTAGCAGAATATTAAGGAAAACATTGAGAATGGTGCCCCTCACTTCACTATAGAGGAACTTATCTGATGTTAAAGGTATGTCTGAATAGGAAAATAAAAAGACTAATAATTACTACTGTAATCTATTAAATGTATAAGAATATTCTGTGATCCCTGTCAGAGGCAAGTATTTAATGTTTCTAGATTATTCAAAATTAAATACTGTTCTGAAGTTTGACATTTTATCTATTTACCATCAGATAATGTTCTTTTTTTTTTCCATTCTCTCTTTTTCAATGAAGTAATATGGCTGACTATACTGTGTGTGTGTGTGTGTGTGTGTGTGTGTGTGTGTGTGTGTGTGTGTGTACTTGAGATCTTTTGAATGCATGGTTTCACTGCTCCTGAGCTATATTTTCACTGAAACAGATATAGATGACTTATAGATAGATAGGGAGATAAATTCCACATACACACATATATATACACAGACACAATCACACAGGCACAGAGACACTGTAAGAGGATTTCAGCATTGCTTACATGAAGATGACTGGAGCTAAAACGTAAGAGAAATGAATTTGTTAAGAAAATTAAGGGAGAAAGACCTCTGAATTTTAGAATGGTTCATTTGACTATTGCAAGACCTATATTGGACTCAGGTTTTATGAATTCTATAACTTAAAAAATATTTTCAGGGGACAGTTGATGGTACACCTCGTTAAGATATTGTATTAACATGCACAAGGAACCAAGTTCAAGCCCCTAGTCCCCACCTGTAGGGGGCAAGGTTCATAAGTGGTGAAGCCCTGCTGCTGGTGTCTTTTTGTCTGTCTCTAAATCCCCCTCCCTCTCAATTTCTCTCTGTTCTGCCAGATAAAATAAATTTTTAAAAAGTGGTGAATATTCTTAATTATAATTAAACAAAAAATAGTGGTCAACTAATAAGTAAAAATCTAGAACATTAACCTTGTTACTATTCAGCCCAACAATTTTTGTTCAGAAAATAACTATAAACAATAATGTTGTCTATGCACTGTGTAGTATCACAGGTCAAAATTTTACACTTTAAGTATGTATGAATGATGCATCATAATATATTTGCTTCTTTTTTTTTTCTCCAGAGTTATTGCTGGGGCTCAGTGCCTGCACTACAAATTCACTACTCCTGAAGGCTATTTTTCCCTTTTTGTTGTTCTTGTTTATCGTCATTGTTATTGGATAGGATAGAGAGAAATCGAGAGAGAATGGGAAGACAGCGGGGGAGAGAAAGACAGACACCTGCTTCACCACCGGTGAGGCGACCCCCCCCCCCACCACCATAGGTGGGGAGGCAGGGGCTTGAACCGGGATCATTACACGCAAGTCCTTGCTCTTCGCATGTCATGTACGCTTAACCAGCTGCGCTACTGCATGGCCCCCTAAAAAAAATCATTTCAGGTCCACTGTATAGGGGTAGGGAACAGTCCTTGAGTATTGGGAGCAGTGTGAAACTATACTCTTATTAACTTTTTTTTTTTTTTTTAACCAGAGTACTGCTTAGTTAATGGTATATGATGATGCAGTGGATTGAATCTGGGATTTGGAGCCTTAAGCATGAGAGTCTCTTTATATAACCATTATACTATCTACCCCTTCCCCTCTTATTAATTTATAGTCTGATACATAATTACTAATTCGATAAGCCATGGGATAAATACATTGAATATTTCAAGTTCTAAAAAAAGAAAAAAGAAAAAAATGAAATTCTCCTTTGGTATGGAATGATAATTATATAATTAAACTGTGCACTTAGATACAATTATATATTTAAATCTACAATATTTTTCTAGAACATGATAGGTGTTTATTAAGTTATTGGTGATAGTTTCAATGAATCATAAGAATATTAAATCATGACATCACCCCAAGAGTATGCTTAGTGAGATTAAGTGTGGAACACAGGTAAAATTAATATGGTAAAATTAATATTTTGTGAGATTCTATTTTAAAGTGAATTTTTAAAGATATTGACTGATGTTGCAGTATATACATATAAAACAAAGATAAATCTTGCTTTTTTACAACTGGTAAGTACTAATTTTTTAGTGACTAGTACTGAAGATCTTTTAGAGTTATATATATATTACACTTTTGATTGCTTTGAGGAAAAATAATAAGGAACCCTCAGGAAGTACCATTGCTGTTTATTTTCTTATAGATGATATACTCAAAAGTAGAATAATTATTCCCACTTTTCAAGTTATCTTTTGAATATCATTTAAGTATTATATTGTAAAAAAAGGTTAATCTTTTAAGTCTGATTTTAGAAATCAGGAGGACTCTCAAGCATCTAAAACTCTCCATGTGGAAATATAATTTTAAATTCAATTTATCTAAAGCACTGTGGTTTCATTAACACTGATAACGTCAAATAAAAGAAGAGTTTTCTTTAGAGAGACTCAGAATCAATCTTATTTTAATGGTGACTGCTCAGTAAATTGCAGAAAATAAGTTTATCTTGTTTCAGAACAACAGTAAGTATATAATCGAAAATAAACTTAAGTTTGACTCTCCAGTAAGAGAGCACCACTGCCTAGTTGGCAAAAATAACAGAAGAAAACATTCAGCATAGATTTGTTACATTATTAATCTGCTTCCTTATTTACAAAGCTGTTAATATTCGTGGCAGAAAAAGAGGTGTCACAAGCTGACTTCTGTAGTCAGCATCCTGGATGTAGAACGAAATTACCTTCCCACAGAATATAATTTGTTTATTTTTGTTGCTTGTAGTGCAAATAAGTTTTACTTCTCATTTGAGATTTAATATTTTATATGAAATATGTAAATATATTTTAGAAAGTCAAGATTTTTTCCTTTTTTGTATACTTCTCAAATAATCAATTTTTCTAGGTGAGTCAACATAAGTTGCAGAAGCTATAAAATATTTGATTTGCATAAGTTTTAACAGCAAAGCTTTTAGAGAGTTCCAGTGACAATCAAGACAGTCTGTGGAGCAGAAATCAGAAATACATAGATTACAACACATGAGAGACATCTAACCTACTCAGGAGGAAAGACTACATAGAAAAAAATAAACTGTTGCTCCAGGAAGTGAATTATTGAGCTATGCTCTAGACAGGTGATCTGTGTCTACAGAGGTGCTAGGTGCCCCTCTCCAACTAAAGGTACTCAACATGATTTTAATTTTGTCAGAGTAACTACCTTGATGCTTGCTTATAAATCTTAATTTATTTTTAGAGTTCTTCTTAGATCTGTATTTGCTATCTTGGCTTCTCTCCAAATAATTTACATTTACTCCTGGGACCTCAGGGTTATGTTTTGTTTGTTTGTTTGTTTGTTTTGTTTTTTGCTTCCAGGGTTATCACTGGGGCTTGGTGCTTGTACCAAGAATCCCCTGCTCCTGGAGGCTATTTTTTTTTCCTTTTGTTACCCTTGTTGTTTCATCATTTTTGTGATTATTATTACTATTGTCATTGCTGTCATTTTTGTTGGATAGGACAGAGAGAAATAGAGAGAGGAGGGGAAGACAGATAGACACCAACAGACCTGCTTTACCTTTTGTGAAGCAACCTCCCTGCAGGTAGGGAGCTGGGGCCTCAAACCGGGATCCTTATGCTGGTCCTTGAGCTTCACGTCATGTGTGCTTAACCTTCTGTGCCATTGCCCAGCCCCCCCCCCAGTGTTATGTTTCTGCAGTAGACAAACATGCAACTTTAAATCACAACTCAAATTAGCTTAGCATATTTTATAATTTTAATATGATTGATAATAAGAACGTATATGAAGAAATTTCAATTATTCATAAAGGGCCAATTCAACTTTTAGGAAATTGGCATTATACAGATCCGTTTACAAGGTCTTAGGCACTCCCAAGAGTACATAGTAAAACATTAAAAATATTGGTGTCATCAACAGTGAACCACCAAAATGAAAAATGAGAATTATTATTTTTTTTAATATTAAGAGGGATAAACCAACAGTCCATTTAAATTTCTGTGGGAAAAATCCCCTTTATTATCATTTCTGACAAAAATATAGGTGAATTATAGAGATGCCAGATTATTTAATCAAATTCCCGCTATTGAACATTTATATTTTCTTCAGGAATGTTTGGGAATTCTATAAACTCTCCCCTTGAAGAGTGCATCATCTACAGTTACTAGACTATAAAGATTAGGGGATGACAGTATTGAGAGATAGCAGAATTAGCATGCTTTGCTGTGTCTTTTACATGAAAGGAATAGTGGAACATACATAAGTCAATATACAAGAAGACAGGGTTGGGCACTGCTGGGCTAGTGTGGGGGTGCCTCTTTCTGAGCACGTACTCTCTGGGTTGGAGAGAATGTGACCAGAGCCAGCGTGGGCTGCTACTCACTCAGCGACGCGAGAGATGACTCAGGAACAGAGTTTGTGGTGGAGGGGCAATTCGATTCTTTATTGATCAGAGAACCAAGGCTTTTTAAAGGTCATACCCAGATGTGGCAAGTCTGAAACAGAAATGGCTAGGAAAGGGGCAGAGAATGGCAAAAGGGGACTGGAAAAGTAGGAACTTCCATAGCAACTGTTGCAAGGGTTTTAACTGGTAAGATTAATAATACCCTGGAGGCAGGGAGCATCTTGAGGGTAGAAAGAAGATAGATCAAAGGAATGGAATGGGTGGGGATCTTTCAGGCAAAACAATGATTATGTAGATAAGCAATAGTATCAGGAATTCAGGGTGCAAGAGGATGGATGTCCCCTCAAGTCAAACCCTGCGAAGCTCAACCACCTCCTCAAATTTTCCCTATAGGGCGGTAGTGCAGCAGGTTAAGCGCACATGGCACGAAGCACCAGGGCATGTGTAAGGGGGGGTCGCTTCACAAGCGTGAAGCAGGTCTGCAGGTGTCTATCTTTCTCTCCCCCTCTCTGTCTTCCCGTTCTCTCTCCATTTCACTCTGTCCAATCCAACAACAATGACAGCAACAACAACAACAATAATAACCACAACAATGATAAAACAAGGGCAACAAAAGAGAAAAAATAATCTCCAGTAGCAGTGGATTCGTAGCCCCAGCAGTACCCCTGGAGGCAAAAGAAGAATAAGAATAAGAATAAGAATAAGAATAAGAATAAGAATAAGAATAAGAATAAGAATAAGAATAAGAATAAGAATAAGAATAAGAATAAGAATAAGAATAAGAATAAGAATAAGAATAAGAATAAGAATTAGAAGAAGGAGAAGGAGAAGGAGAAGGAGAAGGAGAAGGAGAAGGAGAAGGAGAAGGAGAAGGAGAAGGAGAAGAAGAAGAAGAAGAAGAAGAAGAAGAAGAAGAAGAAGAAGAAGAAGAAGAAGAAGAAGAAGAAAATATACAAGAAGACAGAGAATCAAGAACCAGGAAAGTAGAATCTCCTCACCAGTTTTGGGGGGAAATTGAAGGGCATTGTTATAAAAAATATTTTTTTACAAAACTCTTCAGTTCTCTCTCTGACACACACACATGCATACAGGCACACACTCTACACATAGGAAGGGAGAGTGCAAGAAACAGTCCTGTTGACTAGAAGTTTTGAATGATTTAGTTTTGCATTCCCACAATGCTCAGGGAAACCTAGAGACAGGTTTTTTTTTTTCCTTTCTTTCTATTTCTTAATTACTATGTTATGAAAAAATTTGGAACCTTTTTACTAAAAGACTCAGCTCCTCTAAGGACAAAAAAGTATATTTCTTGACAGAGTTTCAGACATCTGCCTTTATATCTCCATTGAAAAACTAAAACTCTTCACTCCTGTGAGAATGCCATACGTCAGAAAAGGTAACAGCAATAAATGATGGAGAGGTTGTGGGGTCAAAGGAACCCTCCTGAACTGCTGGTTGGAATGTCAATTGGTCCAGCCTCTGTGGAAAGCAGTCTGGAGAACTCTCAGAAGGTTAGAAATGGACCTACCCTATGATCCAGCAATTCTTATCCTGGGGATATATCCTAAGGAACCCAACACACTCATCCAAAAAGATCTGTGTATACCTATGTTCTTAGCAGCACAATTTGTAATAGCCAAAACCTGGAAGCAACCCAGGTGTCCAACAACAGATGAGTGGCTCAGCAAGTTGTGGTATATATACACAATGGAATACTACTCAACTATAAAAAATGGTGACTTCAATGTTTTCAGCCAATCTTGGATGGACCTTGAAAAGTTCATGTTAAGTGAAATAAGTCAGAAACAGAAGGATGAATATGGGATGATCTCACTGGCAGGCAGAAATTGAAAAACAAGATCAGAAGAGAAAACACAAGTAGAAACTGAACTGGAATTGGCATATTCCACCAAAGTAAAAGACTCTGGGCATGGTGTGTGTGGCGGTGGAGAATACAGGTCCAAAAAGGATGACAGAGGACCTAGTGGGGATTGTATTGTTATGTGGAAAACTGGGAAATGTTATGCATGCACAAAATATTGTATTTACTGCTGAATGTAAAACATTAATTCCCCAATAAAGAAAAAAAGAAAAACTAAAACACACATATGCACACATGGGTCTTATGAAAATTCTTTTATCTCTCAAACAGGTTGTTGATGTGTTCCAAGTCCCACTCATGATTAATTATGCAGTTACTTGGTATAAGTTATATGCTGCATCTTTGTACTCTTCTCTGCTTGATACATAACTTTGATGTGAGTGTCCATGTCATTTTGTATACTAAGGAATCACACATCTATCAGTGAACTAGGGATAATGCAAAAATCTAGGTTGTTGGGGAGAACTATTGCAGTTTCTGCTGGAGGAGGAATGGGGACACAAAACTCTGGTGGTGAAAGTGCTGTGGAATTATGCCCCTATTATTTTATAATTTTGTAAATCAATATTAAATCATTAATAATTTTTAATGTGATCTAGGTCATGAAATGCAGGGCCTGTGTTCCTTCTCATTAGATTATCTTCCTGAGAAAGCTGTCTTTGTAGTTCTTAGCCATGGTTCTTGCTGTGGTACAATGTGAAGGACACAGTAATGTGTTGACTAGTATTGCTCCTGCTGGCTCCTGCTCACCTTGCTGCTTTGAAATTCTGTTTTTTGTCCTCTTTCATTATGTGCCTCTACCCCATTCCGAGGTGACTTTCTGTTGTCTCAGCTGGTGGTGTTAGACTTTGCTGAATAATGGATTGTGGTTGCTGCCTTTTTTTTTCCCCCTTGTCCTATGTTTAAGTATGAGTAAACATGTAATGGTCCTGAGAAAATAGGCAGAATGCATTTATTGTTTACTACTTGCTAGACACGTGGGTGTGTTTTAGAGCTCTCATATGTGCATGCTATAAGGTGAAAATAATCCTACTACTTTAATCTATAATTCAAATCCATTACAGTACATCAAACTCTATAAATGGTCATGGGAGGACTTGAAGATTATAATAGCAAAAATCTGCTAGGGAAAAAAACTGTTGTTGGAAAAAATTGTTGCTGGTACTAGTAGATTAGTAGTAGTCATAGTATTAACAGTTGATGTACTTGTGCCTCAGTTGTAGACTATGTCAGAGACTGACTTAAACTAGAGGCAATTATATCTGTAGAGGACATAAAAACTGAGTAAATTTCAGAACCAGAAAAAAAACTTTTATTTCTTTTAATTTTCCTATCCACAATTTCTCCCATCAGCAATTTTTTTATTTTCCAAATAAAAATAGCCTCCAGCTATTCCTCTAAGGTACCCCCATTCTCCAAGGCTTCATCTACCAGGATGTAGCATATTAAGGAAATCGATTTGACACTACATGAGAATTAATTTAAAGATGTATTACTAGAAGAAAATGTATACCTTGGCAAATTCTTGAAATTATCAAAACTGGACAGTAGCTACAAGGGAAGCAAGAGATAGTAATAAAGTAAAAGGCTTTAGTAGAAAAAATAGCTAGTATTTAAACTCTAATTCCACCATTTCTTATCTGTGAAACCCTAAATACCTAACCTCTGTGTCAGTCTTTTCTAAAATGGATAGTGTAATACTTACTATGTAATGATCATAGGGTTGATTAATGCATGTAAATTAATGGAATTTATGATACAAATATTTTTCTCTCTCTACCTCTCTATCTATCTATCCTACCTACCCATCTGCCTGTTTATATATCTGTTTAATCATTTATCTCTAGACTATGCCCACAGGAAGCTTAATAACCAAGGGTCTTGCAAACATACTTGAACAGAAGGATAGGTATGCTCTTAATTTGTATTGGCTTGTTTTTCATTTTTCACCGAGGGGAGAAATTACCTCTTTAATAGCTTCATATCCTGCTGTGAAAGGTGACATTGTGAAAATCTGTTAAGATACCCACAATTTCTGTGATTTTGATTATTCAGTAAACAACATTTCCATTACTGAATTATGCATCTTATTTCCTTCTTCTCCTTCTTGCCTATGAATCTCATTTTTATATTTGATTTTACTTACTTTGTAATCACTGTGCTATGTCGTTAGTTGGTATCACATCAAGCCTTTATTTATTAATATGAATTAAACTTACCATGGCTAAATGATCCTACATGATTCATAGTTGACTTGTGGTTGACTACCTCCATTAACTGGCCCTTTCTTTTTTAAAAAGGTTTTTATAGTAATCTAGAAATTTTCAAATTATTTTCTGTTTACAATAGAGTCATCTGTCTATACTGCATTGTGAAGCATACTTTTTATTCAAGACTTATGTCTCTCAAAGTACACTTCTTATCCTCTTACCCCGTACTATTAGTTGGATCAGTGGTCAGAAATAGTCTGTCAGTTGAGGGAGTCAGGCTGTAGCACAGCGGTTAAGCTCAGGTGGCGCAAAGCACAATGACCGCAAGAGGATCCCGGTTCCAGCCCCCGGCTCCCCACCTGCAGGGGAGTCGTTTCACAAGCGATGAAGCAGGTCTGCAGGTGTCTATCTTTCTCTCCCCTCTCTGTCTCCCCCTCCTCTCTCCATTTCTCTCTGTCCTATCCTACAACGAAGACATCAATAACAACAATAATAACTACAACAATAAAAAAAATAGTCTGTCAGTTGAATCTGGACAGTTATCTACTCTGCCATTTCCTTTGAATTAGTTAGTTTTCTATGCTTAAAAATTATAAACAAATATAGAATATTTGAACTGAAAACATTTGGAGCATAAAAATATTAACTTGTTACTACTTGATCCATTAAAGAAAAAATTCCCAATCACTGAATAGGATCGTTGTTACCATTCTGTTCAAAGGAAATAAGAGTTAATTTCAAGTCAAGACTTTTTATTGTTTAGGTAAGACAGAGAGGGAGAGAGACACAGGGAGAGAACAGTAAGAGGAGCACTGTTAACTCCATTTCATCTATGGCTTCACTTAAGATCAGAATTTATTTTTTAATTTTATTATTGTTGTTCCAAAGATCTGTTTCTTTTCCTAGGTAGTGAATTAAGATCTTACAATATTTTGCAGTTGTTGTCAAAGTGTCCCTGAGTTCAGTCACAACTTATTTTGTTTACATACATGGTGGATGATACAGTTCTTCTAGTGGTTGACTGGAAATACTGTTCTCTGCACAAATAGGTGTGTGTCAGCCTCTGCAGCTACTTTATTTTTGCCTCCAGGGTTATTGTTGGGGCTCAGTGCCTGCACCATGAATCCACTGCTATTGGAGGCCATTTTTTCCCTTTTGTTACCGTTTTTGTTGGTTTGTTTATTTGTTTTTTAATCATTGTTGTAGTTATTATTGTTGTCATTGTTGCTGTCATTGTTGGATAGGACAGAGAGAAATCAAGAGATGAGGGGAAGACAGAGAGGGGGAGAGAAAGATAGACACCTGCAGACTTGCTTCACTGCTTGTGAAGCGGCCCCCCTGCAGGTGGGGAGCCGGGGGCTCCAATTGGGATCCTTAAGCTGGTCCTTGAGCTTCATTCAGAACACCATGTGTGCTCAAGCCTCTGTGCTACTGCCCGACCCCCTTTCTGCAGCTTCTTAGGTGTTATGTGTCACTGGAACATATGGAGCATGGTGTCATTTTATAACATGCAAACCAAAGAGCTCTTGCTCTTCTGCCTGGGATCCCTTTCCCTGCCTGCAGCCATTGTCCCTTTTTGTGTCACTTTGAACATATAATTCCACTCTCTGGTATCTAGGGTTTCTATCCTAACTCCAACAGTTGTCCCTTGAAGGTGTAGACCTATTAAACTCTCTGTTGCTTAGCTGTCAGTTGTTGGGCATCTTATTTCTCTGTCACACCAGTGACTGTTAGCATGCGGATTGCCTGGAAGTATTCCCTCAGGACAATGACTAAGAGCCTTGTCTGTCTTCTTTCCCAGTCACTCCACATGCTGCCAAGATGGACCTGGCAACTGCTAAACACACAGTTATCTATGACCCTGGAAAATTCACTCTTTCTCTGCCTGCTGGCCACATAAATGCACACACATTTAGACAATGGTGATTTTGTAGCAATTCCAGACATTTTCTTTTATTGTATTTTCCAGTTGTACAGGGTAGTGAAATTTTAAGTGGTAACTACAACAAGGCCACACTTCCAGAAACAGTCTCTCCTTTATACTTGAATGTTGAATATTCACTTTTATCATTTAGTTTATAAAGCTTCCCCATTTTTATGATTTTTCCCTTAATAATCTTGAGAAAGACACCTAGAACTGAAGCAAAACAAAAAAAAAAATAGTGATTATGTCTAAATGACATCTTCCACTTCATATTTAATGAAGTCTGAGTAAGTACATAATCCTAAACTGAAATTGATCTTTTAAGTTAATATTGGAGAATGTGGTTGTATTGTCTTTAGCATCAAGGCTTACAGGAAAGGTACTGATACTTTTCCCACATTGATCTAGATCCTCTCAAAACCCACATGATTTATCATTTGTTCCTGAAATCTAAAAATTTCTCTAATATGTATCTTAGTTTTGCTTGCCTGTATTCACTTTGTCAAACACTCATAGGACCCTTTAAAACTGAATTTGAGTATCATTGTATTCTGAAATGCTTATATAGTTTTTTGAGAGCCAACCATTTATTAATTTATTTATTTTGGATTGAAACAGAGAAGCTGAAAGGGAAGTGGGAAGAGAGAGTGACACCTGCAGCACTGCTTCACCACTCATGAAGCTTCCCCTGGAGGTAGGGACCAGTGGCTTGAACCTGGTAGCATGTGCACTCAACTAGGTGCCCACCACCTGTTGTCAAGATCCATTCTGAAATTTCATTCAAAAGGTTATGATAACTTTTTAAAATTCTTGCTGTGTTCATTGGAAACAATTTATATTTTTATACAGCCACAATTTCTTTCTGCTTTTGATGATGTGCACTATTTGGCACAAAAGGAATTGTTCTTAAGTATGTTCTACCCTAAGCTTTAATCCATTTACCATGTCTTATTTTAAATTCCCTCCCATTTTTCCTTTCACAATACCCACAGTAAACCCTGTGTCTCCAAAGAAAGCTTCTGGTGATCCTTCTCTGTCTTCTTTACTAAAATTCTATCATGTTTCTCATACACACTGTTAGGCTCCTGGCAGTGGAATGCAAGCAATGTTTCTCTGTAGTGCCTCTTGACCTTTCCATAACTTATTCTTTTAAAGCAATTTTAACTGTGTGATAAGACATACTATGTTTAAGTTTTTAAATTATTATTATTATGTTTACTTTTGATAACTCAGAAACTAGAGACTCATGTGTTTTGTTTGCTTATTTTTTGGCAATTTTTATCTCCGATTTACATTATGAAAATTAAAAAAAAATTTTTATTGGGGAATTAATGTTTAAATTCGACATTAAATACAATATTTTGTACATGCATAACATTTCCCAGTTTTCCATATAACAATACAATCCCCACTAGGTCCTCTGTCTACATTATGAATTTTTTTTTTTTTCTCCTCCAGGGTTATTGCTGGGCTCGGTGCCTGCACCATGAATCCACTGCTCCTGGAGGCCATTTTCCCCCTTTTTGTTGCCCTAGTTGTTGCAGCCTCGTTGCGGTTATTATTGCCATTGTTGACGTTGTTTTTGTTGTTGGATAGGACAGAGAGAAATGGAGAGAGGAGGGGAAGAAAGAGAGAGAGGGGAGAGAAAGATAGACACCTGCAGACCTGCTTCACCGCCTGTGAAGCGACTTCCCTGCAGGTGGGGAGCCGGGGGCTCGCGCTTTGCGCCACGTGCGCTTAACCCACTGCGCCACCGCCCAACTCCCCATTATGAAATTTTTGCTCTTGTGTAACCCTATAGATCATTTTACATGTTTTGAGACTAATTTACATATTTGGTTTTCTTATTCTCTGATTTATTTACTTTATTTCCAAAAGATAACAATATTTTAGCTTCATGTGGAACATACTGGAATATTTTTTAATTATTATGGCAGAGAGAATGTCTACTTTAAGTGAGCACATATGCATGAAACAGAGAGAAACACTAAAGTAATTTCACCACTGGGGGTTGGGTGATAGTGCAGCAGGTTAAGCGCAGGTGGCGCAAAGCGCAAGGTCCATCAGAAGGATCCCAGTTCAAATTCCTGACTCCCCACCTGCAGAGAAGTCACTTCACAAACAGTAAAGCAGGTCTGCAGGTGTCTGTCTTTCTCTCCCCCTGTCTGTCTTACCCTCCTCTCTCTATTACAGTCTGTTGTATCCAACAATGAACGACATCAACAATAACAATGATACCCGCAACAAGGGCAACAAAAGGGGGGAAAATGGACTCCAGGAGCAGTGGATTCATGGGACATGCACTGAGCCCCAGCAATAACCCTGGAGGCAAAAAAAGAAAAAGAAAGAAAGAAATTTCACCACATTATGGCAGTCTACTTCTCTTTGTTGGGCTTTCATGTGGTGGTAGAGAATGAAACTCAGGACCTGATATATGTAAAGTATGCATTCTTACCATTGAATCACAACCCCACTGCAGAAATATATACTTGTTTTCTAGTATTTTTTTTAAAACCAGCACACTGACCAGCCAGAGCTGGAATTCATAGCCTCAGGCATGAGAGTCTCTGTATAACCATTATACTATCTATCCCCACCTCCCAGCACATTTTACTTAAAAAGGTCCACATAATTTTATTTCAGGAGAAATAGTTCTAGTTATTTAAACTTTCTCAGAGAATAGTGTTGTAGATATTGCAAAGTAGTCACAATTTCCATTGGGGATAAGGTGAATGAGTATTAGTACTTTAGGGAAATCAAATCAGAGGCTCAGAGATGGCTTACCATGTAAAAAGCACACGCCATTCCAAGAGCAAGGTATGGAATCTAGCCCCAACTCAACAAACGAGCATCGTGGATGGCACCAGAGGAGCTCCCTAGGTAGTAGAGTGGTAATGAAGGGTTTCTCACAATATCGTCACTGTCTGTATTTTTCCCAAAAGCTAAGATTTAAAAAAAATCTGTCTGTGTAGGTCACTTGTCTTGATGCTGAATGCGAGCAACTACTAAAGCAATATGATGAGTCGGGCGACCCAGATGTGGCTGACCACCATCTCATTGCCTCCCTGGATGCAGCACGCCAAGCCCGCTGGCAACAACTCACGGAAAGTCTGAACTTCACCCACTCAAGTAGGAAGGCCTGGAAGCTTCTTCACAGACTGGGTGCCGGTAGCCAACCCCCTCCCGTCTCCCATCCTCCCATCTCTCCAAACTCAGTGGCCAGTCACCTAACTCAAGTTTGACGTGCTAAGATCGACCCAGTCTGGAAAAGAGAAATTTCCCATGAGTGGTCATCCCACTTCCGGTTATCTTGTCCATCTCCAAAAGTCTCTCTCTCCCTTTACACTGTCTGAACTGGAAGACGCTTTGAAGAGGGTTAAACCGGGAACAGCTGCTGGCTATGATAACATCACCCCAGAACTCATTCTAAACCTGGGCCCCGCAGCAAAGAAGTGGCTTGCTTCATTCCTGTCGCACATCTTGGAATCTGAGTCTATGCCCAAAGTTTGGCGTCATGCGAAGATTATAGCGGTTTTGAAACCAAAGAAAGACCCAACACTGGCTGCCAGCTATAGACCAATTTCTCTCCTCTCCGTGTGTTACAAACTCCTTGAGAGGCTGCTTCTGTCACGTATTTCTCATCTTACAGAGAAATTCCTATCACCCGCCCAGGCTGGTTTCCGCCCAGGAAGATCTACCTGCGAACAAGCCCTGGCCCTCTCAACTTACATTGAAAATGGATTCCAGAAGAATTTAAATACGGGTGATGTCTTTGTTGATCTCACAGCAGCCTATGACACGGTCTGGCACCGTGGTCTCCTGGTCAAGATCTCAAGATGCCTGCCTCCATGGGTGGCCAACACTATATCGTTTCTTCTCCAAAACAGAAGATTCTGGGTGCATCTGGGTGACAAGTCTAGCAGATGGAGACTTGTCTCAAGTGGCCTCCCCCAGGGCTCTGTTCTGGCTCCTACGCTATTTAATATTTACATCAATGACCTCCCAGAAACTTCTTCAAGGAAGTTCATCTACGCTGATGACATCTGCTGTGCAACTCAGGCATCCAAGTTTGACATCCTCGAGGAAACACTCATGAAAGACATGTCTCTGATATCTGATTCCTGTAAAAAATGGCGACTAATTCCTAGCACTGCAAAAACGGTATCATCTGTTTTCCATCTACACCAGGCCTCGGCCTCGCGTGAGCTCAATGTGCAGCTTGGCGATACGAGAATCCGGCATGAAGCCCAGCCAGTCTATCTTGGCGTTACTCTCGATCGCACTCTGTCATTTCACAAACATCTCATAAAAACTGCAGCAAAGGTGGGCGCGAGGAATAACATCATTGCAAGACTGGCCAGCTTCTCATGGGGCCGAGCGCTTCCACACTATGATCATCATCTCTGGCATTATGCTATTCCACTGCAGAATACTGTGCCCCAGTATGGTTCCGTAGGCCCCATGTCCACTTGGTCGATTCCAAATTATATTCCTCCATGAGGATAATTTCTGGAACCATCCATTCCACCCCAGTTCCATGGCTGCCAGTTCTTAGCAACATCGCCCTGCCAGATATTCGTCAGGATGCGGCATCATCTAAGTTCATTTCCCACATCTACGCTTGACCGGACCTGCCAATATACGCGGATATCTTCACCCACCCTGTTCAATGCTTGACGTCTCGTCACCCAATCTGGTCCCCTACACCTACACTGAACTTCTCTGTTCCAGTCTCTTGGAAACAGAGCTGGCAGTCAGCTGAGGTAAAGAACAAACACCTCATCACAGACCCCTGCAAGCGTCAACCCGGCTTTGACCTAGCACGTTATGATTGGGCCCTCCTCAATCGCTATCGAACAGGCCATGGCCAGTGCGCCGCTATGCTCCACTGCTGGGGAGCCAGAGACACCCGAACTGCCCCTGCGGCTACAGACAGACTATGACCCACATAGTCAACGACTGCCACCTCTCCAGATTCAAAGGAGGTCTCAAAACTTTACATCAGGCTCAACCTGATGCTGTTGACTGGCTACGGAAGAAGGGCAAACGCTAGAAGAAGAAGAAGTGATAGTATTATGACTGCAGGGAGTCCTGGCTTCATCCCTAAATACTACAATGAATGATGAATGAATGAGTGAATGAATGAATACAGTAAAATAAAACATCCAACTCCATAAATAATTTTCTTCCTTGAGGTGACAATAATCAATTTTTGGTTGCATTAGGAAGTGATTATTAAAGCCACAATTATTTGCATTGACCTATAAGCTTTTATATGGGTCTCACTGCACAATATGAGTGTATAAAATACATCTATACGTACAGACAACATTCACTCTGTTTATTTTGAGGAAAAGACAAATGAAATTTTGAGAATTGTTGTATTTACCAAGTAAAAATATTCTCACTTAAGTGTATTTTAAAATCAGTTTATCAAAGTATTTTACAATAAAATCAGCAATTTTGAATTCATACCTCAAAACATTTTGACAAATGGATATAATTATGTAGCACATACCACAATAAAGATAAAAAATATTTACATGAGGTCTGGCTGTAGCACAGCAGGTTAAGTGCACATGGTGCAAAACTGGAGGATGGGCATAAGGATCACAGTTGGAGTCCCGGGCTCCCCACCTGCAGGGGGGTCGCTTCACAGGTGGTGAAGCAGGTCTGCAGGTGTCTTTCTCTCCCCCTCTCTGTCTTCCCCTCCTTTCTCCATTTCTCTCTGATCTATCCAGCAACAACATCAATAATAATAACCACAACAATGATAAAAGAAGGGCAACAAAAAAGGAAAATAAATAAAAATATTAAAAAAAAACCCATATTTTCAGTCCTCACAAGGCTTTCCTCAGTACCTTCTAAGTGAATGTTTTCCTTTCATCCTGAAAGGAAATTATATCTCTTTTTCTTGTCCTACAGTTTTACCTTTTCTAAAAGTTCATGTATATAGAATCAAGAACCATACTTTTTTTTAAACCTGACATTCATCACCTAGCTTAAGGAGTCTAAGACTCATCATTTCACTTCTGGTGCCAACATTTGGTTCCTTTTTATTATAGATCACGTTATGAATAAATGTTTGTTTTTTTCATTTTAAAAAATGAAGGATGTTTGGATTCTTTCCAGTGCTATTATTGATGCTTGCATACAAATTTCCATATAACACAGCTTCTCTGTTTTCCTAAGCAGTTAAGCAGTTGGACTAGAAAGTGCGAAACCAGTTTCCAAGTGATCACACTGTCTTGTCTTCTCATCACCAATGGATAACTTTCATTATTCTTCACTTTTACAAATACTTGACATTACTGTTCTCTTGAATTTTAGCTGTTCTTCTAGAGGTAGAAGAAGCTCTTTGATTTCCTAACAGCTAGTGATACTGTACATCTTTTCTTACATGATTTTTCCATTTTAAAATTTCCTTTTATAATCTTTTTGTTTTTATTTATTTATTACTGTATAGAGACAGAGAAAGTGAGAGGGGTGGGGGTAATTAGAGAGTGAAAGAGACAGAAAGACACTTGCAGCCCTGCTTTATCATTCGTGAAGCTTTCACACTATAAGTGGGGACCAAAGGATGAACCCTGGTCCTTGAACACTGTAATGTGTGTATTTGACCAGGTGTGTAACCTCCTGGCCCCCCATTTTCAAATTTTCCTAGGTAAAATGTGTCTGTTAAAGCATATCACTCATTTTAACCTTAAATATATGATAATCCTATATATTTATATATAATATATATACACTTATTGAAATTATAGGAAAAAGAATGCATAAGAACATAGCTATATCATAAATTTCTTCACTTTTATTGAGGATGCAAAAAGTATGAATTATTAAAATTGTTAGATGAGGGAGGCATGTATTTCGTAGAGCACACATGTTATCATGCATGAATACCTGGGTTCAACTCCCAAGTCTCTACTTGCAGGAAGAAGCTTCACAAGTAGTGAATCCATATGCCAGATATCTTGCATTCTGTCTCTTCCTCCCCCTCTTTGTGTCTTTCACCATCTGACACCGCTCAGCCCCCAAGGAAAATATTACGTGAAAGAATTCTGAGGCATAGACAGCTGTGCTTTCCTTGAGGGCATGGGCAGGGCTAAGGCATAAGTACAGGAACTCGACTTCCAGGAACTAATGCTAAATTTTGCTTCCCACCATACCCATTATAATCTGAGGCCGACACAGGAAATAGATGAAGTTGAAGTATTTATTCACACAAGAACATAGAATAGCCATTTTTAGAAACTTACATATGTAAAGACACAGAAACTGACACACATACACACAGGGACCTCAGGAGAGCTAAGGGGCCCCCCCTGCCAATAATTGTCTCATTGCTTGAGAGAGAGAGACAAAAAGTTTTCTAAACTAAGAGTATTTATAATGTCCATGGATGAAGGGTGGTCACTTCTTATTTAACAGAGGCAGAAGGGCAAAGGGGCGTTTTGTGAGTTTATCTTATACCTTATCTAAGTTATACATTCCAGATTTTATGGCACTGAAAGCAAAGCAGATAAACAGAAGTGGAATGAGCTGGTTAATTTCAGATTTACAAACAGTAATCTTGCTCTTAATAAGCATGAATTAGCATAACTGAGTTATCTAAAAAGCTGGTAGGCCTTGGGTGTATACCAAGGGGTAGGGAGTTTCTAAACTTCTGAAAGACTAGGTGGCTTCTGCCTGTGGCCACCTGACTCTAGAAAAATGGAGAACTTTTAAAATAAGAGGGAGCTCTAAGAAGAAACTTGCTTCCTCATACTAAACTCAGAACTGGTAACATCTATTGCCTCCAATATTTTTGTCATTATGGAGTGGGTAGCAAGTAATTTGTTACTGACTATAGTTAAAAAAAAATCAGTTGGTTGATTCATATTTGATTTAGGTTAATCTTAGAAATGTCTCCTACTGAATTGAATTTTTAACTTGATACCTATTTATTGTATTAATGTTGAAGATGAAACAATCACTATCTAGATCTCCTAGTGAATATCTAGAACAGTGGTTCTTAATTAGGCACATGTATATCACCTGTCCTGCTCTGTAAAATATAGATTACAATCCACAGATTGTAATACTTTTGGTCAAGTTTGAAGCCCTGGGATTCACGATGTAAGACAAATGGCACTGTGCAGTGTTGCACAGAAGAGGCTATCTCAGTCACTTAATTCTGGCAGAAAGGGAAGACGATGTTTTATTGCCCAACCCAAGGGCAGAACATTTTGTCCTCGGTAAAACTCCCTCTTGATAATAGCGACTTTTTATACTAGTGGAGATGGTGTGTGTATGTGGGTGTGTAAAGCTAGGACCTAGATTTCCCTTCCCCTTAGACTTTAGCTATTGTAAAAAAAAAAAAAAAAAAAGGTTTTGCCATCAAGAAGGGGTGAGTCCCTGGCTGTTGTTTGCTTTCAAACTCATGTATCAATTAAGATTGAAGCTGGGACTTCAGACCCTCAGGCATGAGAATCTCTTTGGTATGCAATCTACATCCTCCTTCTCCTCCTCCTTCCTCAATTTCTGCAGTTAAATTCAATCCACATCTACAGTCCCTGGGGCTATCCCTCTTCACCAAGGGCATATTTGTCTGTCCTTTCCAGGGTTTGATTTGATTAACATTTAAGGAAATCTTAAATCCTTTTTTTTTTTTTTTTCCAAACTGCTTCTAGATTAGTCTTTTAAAAACTTGACTATTGAAGGGTTTCACTGATCACAGTCTCTCAGAGACTGTCATAAGTGCTTATATATTGCAGCCAAAAAACTCTTGAGGAAACCCATCCTGCACTGACCTCATAGTATAGCTGCTGTCCTTTGACTTCTTTCCATTATGAGAGGCTTTTTAGGCTCATTTTTAAAAAATCTATTTTGCTAAATTTTTTAAAAAACAATTTACATAAAATTAGAGCCTATATGCAGCTGTGGAATGATAAATGATTGAGTGGAAGAAGGAGTAAGTGAAAATAAATGACTTCAGGGAGCAGGGTGGTAACTCACATAGTATGAAGCACAAGGACTCACACAAGGATCCAAACCCCAGCACCCCACCTGCAGGGTGGTCACTTCAGTAGCAGTGAAGAAAGTCTTCAGGTGTCTGTCTTTCTATCTGTCTTCCCCTCCTCTCTCAATTACTCTCTGTCTTATCCAATAAAATGGTTAAAAGGGGCTCCCAGGAACAATGGATTCTTAGTGCTGGCACTTAACCCCAATGATAACCCTGGAGGCAAAAAGGAAAAAGAAATGGCTTCACATCATGAAATCCATTATCAGATAACTAAATTCTACATGCAAAAATCCTACATGTAGTTTAATATTTGTGAATTGTAACTGAAAACAGATATGAAACAAATAAAGAATGCTAAGGCCTTAGCTTGACTTAAGTGCCACAGAACACCAGGCATATGCTGATTTAGAGTTGCATTGCTTGTAGGTTTGTCTGATCAGTAAGACTTTCTGCAGAATGGGCCTAATATTAAATTTTATCTTCACATTGCACAATTCACTGTGCCTTCCTGTTTAACCATAAAAACCTCCTGCACTGGTCTTAATGCTTACTTTATGTCCAGTAGCCATTTATTAATTCTTTTTAAAAATTACTATTTTATTCTTAGGATGGAAAGAGAAGGAGAGGGAGAGAGAGGGAGAAAAAGGGAGAGAGAGGGAGAGGGTAAGGGAGAGGGAGAGAGAGATAGGAGCACTGGGTACTCCTCAGTTCTGACTTACTATGGTGGTACTGGAAATTGAACCCTGGGACTATATACTACCTCAGACATGAAAGTTTCTTTTTTCATTTCTTATTTGTGGTTAATAGCAACATGAAAGTCTTTTTGCATGATCATATACTGTCCCTCCCTGCCACATTTGCTGAACTGGAATCCCCAAAGGAGTTTAAATCAGGTTGTTAGATTTTGAGACCTGGTCAATTCAGAAAAGCAGAGAAATTATGAATGTTAACAGGATAAGTATAATACTTTAAAAAAAAAAAGTCTTATTATCAAAGAGAAAGAAATCAGGAGACCAAAGTGATACTCAGTTCTGGCGTAAGGTTGTCCTAGGTTCTGCACCAGTGGCCTTTGGGACTTCAGGCATGCAGGTTTTTTTTTTTTTTTTTTCTGCCTTCAAGGTTATCACTGGGGCTAGGTGCCTGCACTAGGAATCCATTGCTCCTGTGGCCATTTTTTATTGGATAGGACAGAGAGAAATTGAGAGAGGAGAGGAAGACAGAGAGAAGGGAGAAAGACACCTGCAGACCTGTTTCACTGCTTGTGAAGCTACCCCACTATAGGTGGGGAGAGCCAGGGCTCAAACCTGCATCCTTGCAGAGGTCCTTGCACTTTGTAATATTTGTGTATAACCTTGTGTGCCACTGTGTGACCCCCAGGCTTGCAGATTGTATGCCTATAAAGCTGATCTTTCTCCCTGGATCAGGAGGAGTGCTTTTTAGAAGGAATCTCCAGAGAGGGCAGAAGGCAAAGTATTAATTTTGACCATAGGTATTTTCTTAGATCATTTTCTTATGGTGTGATCACATTTTACATATTTTAATGTCACAAAATGCATGAGAAAATGATTGGTTTGGTCTCTGTTCTTGTGGAATTAAGAAAGCCTGGTAATTATATGGTGTATAGTGATATCTGTAGCCATTCTACAGAAGAGACCCTTTAAAAGACAAAATAACTTTACATAAGTGTAAAAAACAAGTATCCAGAGTAGCAGGAACTATTCTCTTTTCACATAGCATATCATCATGTAATTTTCTGGTTTCTCTGCTCTTGGAGATTTGGTATATTATAATGTTGGAGCATAACGATGAATTAAATTTGGTGGTTTTCAACTCTTAATGGGCAGGTGAAATGTTTAAGAATACTACATAGAGCCTTTCCTGAATTAACTACAGTATCTCTGGTGTTACATTTAAAAGACGATTTATAAAGGACTTCCTATAGTTTGTAAAAAGTTCTTTTTATTAACTTTTAAAAGATAAATCTGAAACCTAGGTCTCAACATGCAAGATTAAAAAGAAAACACTGTGATTGAAGCCGTAAATTCATTATATTGGTTTTGGTGCTAAAATACCAATTTGAAGCAGTTGTTAACTTCTTTCATTCCCACACTTCATATCTTTGACTGAAGAAAATTATACATACATCTAAGCATCAGAAAAAAATTCATCTGAGAATGTTTTAAACACTATAAAACACAGAATTCAGCTAAGGTAATATAACTACAGGAGAAGATAAATTCACAGGGCTCTACATGACATGACAAAATGATCAATGGGCCTTTGGAAAATAAGTATTCTATAAATGTAGAGAGAGAATATTTCTAGGTTATTTATACAATAACCCTTTCATATCCATTCAGAAAGTCCCAGTGGATTAGGGTATATTGCATTTAGAATATTTGAGAGAACACTGATCATAGTTATAGATCATCAGATAAGACAAGTAAGATTGTACTTGAAAATATGTGTAGTTACACTGAAAGTTTTCCTTCCTTTTCTTTCTTCCTTCTTTTTTCTTTCCTTCCTTTTTTCCTTCATTCTCCTTCTTTCTTCCTTACTTTATTTCATTTTTTTCATTCTTTCTCTCTTGTCTTTTCCTCTTTCCTTTTTTTTTTTTTTTGTCTAGGGTTTTCACTGGGGCTTGAAATCTGCACAATTACTCCACCTTTCTCAGTGATCATTTTCCACTATTACTTTCTATTTTTCTGATAGAGAAGCAGAAATACCTGCAGCATTATGCTATCAATCAGAAAGTCTCTCCCCTACAGGTTAAGACTGAGGGTTTGAACCTGGTTCCTCACCTACAGAAACTGAAAATTTTCTTGGTAATATTTTTGTGACTTTCTTAGTATTCTCAAGACAAACATTTTGATAGACTGATGATTTCTGGCATGTGTAAGAGATTGGATTAGAGCATTTCTTTTTGTTTTCTATCCATAGCCTAGATAATCTAACATTTGATTTTTCTCTTCTGTAATTTTTTTCCCTGTATCCTAAATCTTTAGTGTGAGGACATAACCCCATACCTCAGAACAACTGTGACCTACTTTTACAGAACTATGAACTGAGAAAGAGACACATGTTCAAACTTGCCCTTACACATTATATTCTTGTCTTATAAACTTTATTGTTTGAAATATAGTCAGATCTCATCAAGATCCTTAAACTCATTTTTACACTCTTTATCTACACTTTTCTCTTGTTATATTAAAAAATTTCAAAAATATATATCTATTGGAAAATGTCTATGTATACCTATATTTGTAGCAGTACAATTCTCAGTAACTCAAACTTGAAAGCAACCCAGTTACCCAATGACAAATTAGTGGCTTAGAAAGTTGTGCTTTGGAAGTTGGGCAGTAGTACAGCGGATTAAGCGCAGGTGGTGCAAAGTGCAAGGACCAGCATAAGGATCCCGGTTCGAACCCGAGGCTCCCCACCTGCAGGGAAGTTGCTTCACAGGCAGTGAAACAGGCCTACAGGTGTCTGTCTTTCTCACCCCCTCTCCATTTCTCTCTGTCCTATCCAGTAACGACGACATCAATAACAGCAACAATAATAGCTACAACAATAAAAAACAAGAAGGGCAACAAAAGGGAATAAATATTAAAACAAAAAAAAAGGGGGAGTCGGGCTGTAGCGCAGCGGGTTAAGCGCAGGTGGCGCAAAGCACAAGGACCGGCATAAAGATCCCGGTTCGAACCCCGGCTCCCCACCTGCAGGGGAGTCGCTTCACAGGCGGTGAAGCAGGTCTGCAGGTGTCTATCTTTCTCTCCTCCTCTCTGTCTTCCCCTCCTCTCTCCATTTCTCTCTGTCCTATCCAACAACGACAACAACAATAACTACAACAATAAAACAACAAGGGCAACAAAAGGGAATAAATAAATAAATAAATAAAATATTTAAAAAAAAAAAAAAAAAAAAAAAAAAAAACAAAAAAAAAGAAAGTTGTGGTTTGCCTTCCTACTCCTTCCTCAGTGCTAACTCTGATAAATCAAGAAGCATTCAGCTACTCACAGTAACAACCGTGAACATACTTGTTGGTATGCTTCTAAAACCCCTTCTGTTTCATTGATTTAATGACTTATACCTTTAAGTGCAGTCCCCTCTGCTTAACACTGTATTCTATTTACATAACCACTGTTAACTAAGCACCGGCTTAGTTAACCTGCAGGGCATTGGTTTAATCCCCACTGATTCACTATGTCTTTTTGCTCCACCCCCTCTCCTTGTCACACCCTGATTTCCACCAATCTCTTTATGCTCCACCCTCTCTACGTCACATCCTGTTTCCACCCTACTTGGGGAATATATATATGGACAGGATTGTGATTAGAGATAGCTTATCTTGGCTTAGATTGTGCTGCCTTCCACATAAATAAAAAGATACTGCGTACAGCTCAGCCATGAGTCTCTGGACATCTGTCTCCCGCCCGCAAAGCTAGCCTGGCATATACTATGTATAGTGCTTCTATGTATGAACTAGGAAGGATTTAGAATCCATGTAGTTACAATTTGCTTTGCACTTACTTCCCTTAGTTTTACGTTGGAATCAGCAGGAAATAGCTACTTCTTCCTGGAATAAATAAAAGGACTGATTAGAAAAGGTATAAGTCATTTCCTGCTAATGAAGGTTAACTAGATTATTAGATTATACATCTAAAGGGTGAAATTCCCAAGAAAGTAACAATAGTTGTAAACTGTAGTGTTAAATTATGAAGTTTTTTTATTTGGGGGGACCAGGTTGTGGTACACCTGGCTGAGCACTCACATTACAATGTAAGGAACCTGGTTCGAGCCCCCAGTCCCCACAAGGGGACTGCTTTTTCCTGCAAGGGGAAAGCTTTCCAAGTGGCAAAGCAGTGTTGCAGGCCTCTCTCTCTCTCTCTCTCTCTCTCACCCTCCCTCCCTCTCTATCATCCCCTTTCCTCTCAATTTCTGTATATTTTTTATCTAATAAGTAAATAAAGATAATGAAACAAAAGTTTAAATAGAGATTTATTAGTTTCGTAGAGCCAGAATTGAAAAATAAAAATGAAAACAGGTTAAATTTGCTTCAGACCTTTGTTGTTATTTCTTATACAATTTTTTTGTCTTTTTAAAAATAATATTATATTCACTATGTAGGTGAAAAACGACTGTCTCATTCCATGCTCCACAAAATTGTAACACCTTGACTTACAGATATGGAAACTCTTATAAATACTTTTTCCATTCTGCAGATGAAAATATCTAAACCTTATTCTTTTTTAAAAAAATTTTTTATTTAAGAAAGGATTAATGAACAAAAACATAAGGTAGGAGGGGTACAACTCCACACAATTCCCACCACCCAATCTCGATAACCCACCCCCTCCCATGATAGCTTTCCCATTCTCTAGCCCTCTGGGAGCATGGACCCAGGGTCGTTGAGGGTTGCAGAAGGTAGAAGGTCTGGCTTCTGTAATTGCTTCCCCGCTGAACATGGGCGTTGACTGGTCGGTCCATACTCCCAGTCTGCCTCTCTCTTTCCCTAGTAAGGTGTGTCTCTGGGGAAGCTGAGCTCCAGGACACATTGGTGGGGTCTTCAATCCAGGGAAGCCTGGCCAGCATCTTGGTGGCATCTGGAACCTGGTGATTGAAAAGAGAGTTAACATACGAAGCCAAACAATTTGTTGAGCAATCATGGATCCCAAGCTTGGAATAGTGGAGAGGAAGTGTTAGGGAGGTACTCACTGCAAACTCTAGTGTACTACTGCTTTCAGGTATATATTTTGCAGTAGTTTATGGATATGTGTGCACATAAGCTCTCTCTCACAGAAACTGGTGTATATCTAGGTTATGGGACTTTGTTAGAAAGTGAACTACCTGAGATGAAATTAGAGTATACTATGAAAGGAAAGGTCTCACCCGAGTAATAAAGCTGAAGGGTTGTCATTCCATACATGAAGTCTGTGGACACAGTCTGAGGTGAAACATGTTGAGGTGGCAATCGTTGCATTGGTTAGGTTGTGATCGGCGGATGCAATATTATTTGGTTTGGATTGGGAGATGCATACGGGAAAGTGGGCCCTATCCAAGGGTTCCAGGACTGGGGGAAGTTGGGGCTCTATAGTGGAGATGTGAGGTTCCTGCTGTCTTAGGGTTCAAAAAGATAATCGAAAGTTAGTGTTATCATCACATTATTTGTTAATTGAGTTAACTTTGAAAAGTCCTTTTGTTATGGTTTGCTGTACAGTATCCAGTATCTTGTATACAGCTGTGCTATTGGATGCTTCTAATCTACTTGGTCTAGGCTTTTGAGAGAGTCTGCATATCAAATATACAGCCTATATATTAAAAGGATTCAGTTTGTGTTTTGAGAAACTTTGAGACATACAATTGATTTTCCCCCTCTCATATTAATTAACTACTGATTTATATGTCTACATTTTGCTAGGAGTGTACATCAACACCATTCCCACTACCAAAGGACTGTGACCCATCCCTCCCGCCCACTCCCACCCTCCACTGGCCCAGGAAGCTGCATGTCTACGCCTCACCACTGGGTTTTTACTTTGGTGCCCTACTTACAATTTGATCAGGTCCTACTTTTAGTCTAAACCTTATTCTTAAGGCTCATGTAGGTGGCTGCTCCCTAATATTAAAGCATAGCATAAGTAGCCCAGGGTAATAAACACTTTAAAGCTGTCTTTGCATGTTCACTCTCTTAATTTTCTGAACATCTAAATGAAAACCTTTGTTTTATAGTTTTTTCTTTTATAGTTTTACCCAAGCATAAATACTTATATTTACCTTACCCTTTGCAGGTAAAATAATTAGAATATTCATATGCTGAAACAATTTCTTCTCTTTGTTTAATATTAATCATCAACTATGAGTTGGGACTTAACCCAGAAACCTATTTCAAAATAAAATCCTTAAGAAATATGGAGTGGGCATGCCTCCTGTTGTCCAATTATCTCTTTTTCAGCAATGCTAGTGTTCACTCTGTGCCTTTGACTTTCACTTTGGAATCACTTTCTAAAATTCCGTGAAAAAAATAGATGAGTCCATATGCATTGAGAATATATTGGGTTAGTTGCTAGACATTGGTCTTTACCTTTATTTACCATTTCTTATGGTGTTCATACTTCTGTTTTGTGCTTCAAAAAGAAGATGGAGACTGATTTAGATAACTCACTAAAGAAGGTACTTGTCTTGTCTTACAGGAGACAAGATTCAAACCTTCACCACACTCAGTGCAGAGGTGGCTTTTTCTCTCTCCCCTCTATTTGTCACTGTCTTTTTATTTATCTGAAAAAAGTCCAGCTAGATCAGTGAAGCCCTAGAGACTTAGAATTTCATAGTTGGTTAAGACTATTAGATATGTTTGCTGTTGACTGGGATATTTATATACTTGTCATATAGAAAAGAAACTATAGAAAAGTTATGCTTATGTTTAAGTAATCTAAGTATTTTCCTGGATTTTGTATGTCTTCCATACCTTGTCTAATTCTAGTTCATGAGAGTACTTACATACTCAGATTTTTAGTTCCATTACTCAATTCTGCATTTTCTTAGCTTTTCTTTTTTTTTTAATATTTATTTATTCCCTTTTATTGCCCTTGTTGTGCTATTGTTATAGTTATTATTGTTGTTACTGATATCATTGTTCTTGGATAGGAAAGAGAGAAATGGAGAGAGGAGGGGAAGACAGAGGGGGGAGAGAAAGATAGACACCTGCAGACCTGCTTCACCACTTGTGAAGCAACCCACCTGCAGGTGGGGAGCCGGGGGCTCGAACCGGCATCCTTAGCCAGTCCTTACGATTTGCGTCACGTGCACTTAACCCGCTGCACCACCGCCTGACTACCCAGCTTTTCTTTTTTTACGCTGTGACATAGGCTCATCATGCTTATCCTGTTTTGTTAGGTCTTCTAGGATAACCTAGTGGTACAGAATCTATATCCATCTGCTAGAATTTGCTATGACTACAAAGGATTCTGGACAGTTGTAGAATAACACTGGTATAGTGAGCAGAACAGACAAGATTTAACCATGATCTTTAACTTCACCTTGACCCTGACGATTATCCTGATCATATTATTCCAATTATAGTACTTGTGACAATGACTAGAAGTGGGAGTGAGTCCTAAGAGTCACATTTTTTGTCTTGTGAAAGAAAAATCTCTGTACTTTCTCCCAGAATTGGGAGAACGATAGCTTTTAAATTGGTTGGATATGCCATTTCTGTTTGCTCGTTGTCCAAGGGAGTCTAGATATTTGGAGTCATCTATTTGTAATTTTTTTAGTATTCTTATTGGGGGGAATTAATAGTTAATAGTCTATATTAAATACAGTTGTTTATACAAATGTAAAATTTCCCAAATTTCTTCAAAACACTTTCGTTGCCTGTTGGGCAGCCCCCTTTCTCTGCTCCATCACTGATGCTGTGTTCTATTTACATAATCATTGTTTTGCCTGAGACTTGCCCTGCCTGCAGGGTATTGATTAATCCCACTGGTTAGAACCTTTGTAACAGCTACTACGGAAGCTTTCTACTTTAGAGCTCTTTTTTCCACCCACTCTCCTAGCCATTTCTTTTTCCCAGTTGCCACTTCCGGTTAAAGATATATATAAAAAGTGTTGTCTCTGATCAATAAAGGCATTGCGTTCCCACTCTGCCACGAGTTCCTGGTTCCTCTCCCGCGTCACTGAGTAAGCAGCAGCCCATTTTGGCTCTGGTCGAGTTCTCTCCAACCCATAGAGTATGGGAAGAAACACCCATGAAGCTAGCCCAGCAATTGCCAGCCTAAGTGCTACTCCACCATGATGTACCAAGACCTGAAGCCACTTTCTCCCCACAACCCCACCTCAAGTCCTATGTCAGGAATCTGGGTGTTTTAGAATCAAGATTCAGAACATAGAATTCCAAACCTATCTTGGTTAGAGTCTTACTTTTACTGACATTCAACTTATATTTTAACTCTCTATATGTTGTTTCTACCTGCTATAGATTTGATAGCTTCAATTTGTCTGCCCCCAGAGAGACATTTTGACGTTCAATTCTCTATTTCTATTATCATTTATCTGCAGTCCCTCACTGTTGTATAGCAACAGTAATTATTATTTTAGATCTACTCTATCCTACAAACTTGCTATTTATTTGTTTATCTTGGTCATCATCTGGGATTCACTACTATAGGGTGTTTTTTTTTTCAAGTAGGGAGAAACAGAACAACAACAACAAAAAAAAAAGGCAGAGTGAAAGAGAAACAACACTGAAACTCTTCCGTTGTAGTGATGATTGGACTTGAACCTAAATCAAAGAAATGGCAAAACAGCGAGTGAACTATTTTGTTAACACCCTTCCATACACTTTAATTGCTACCGTTTTCTATTTTCCTACCCAGTGGGTCTTTGAGATCATGGATTTCTTTTTTAATCTGTTTATTATATTATGTTGAGGGGGTTGCATTTCTTCAAATTTCATTGTTCTGCAGTTTTCAACCTAATTTTCTAAAAGCTAACTGCTTGAAGAGGCTCTTTTGGGCCTCCATATCAACATTTTGTTGTTCACTCATGTGGGCTCTTATTACTGGACTTTTAACTCTATTCCACTTGTCTTTGGGTCTGTTTTTGTTCTAATAGCAGGCAGTTATGATTACAAAATCCCTGTAATATAATTTGATATCAGGAAGCTTAATTCTTTTTTTTCTCAAGATCATATAGTGATTCTGGGTATTTTATGGTTTCAAGACATGCTTATATTTTATTTCCAATGTTAAGTTACTTTTCTAAAGTCAACATTTTAAAAAATTATTATTGAGTTATTGCATTATTTCATTTTCCAGCATGCATCATTAAAAACCAGGAGAAGGGAGGAAGTTGGTGAACTGAGAAGCTGCTAGCAGCTAGCTGCTAGCAGCGTGTGCTCTGATGACATCTGGAAACGGTAGGATTTTCTGCCTTTAGCAGGCCAGTCTATAATTATAGTCACCAAAGAGGTGACTATAATTTAATTTGGGTTAAGAATTAGAGTAAAGGTGGCACGGACTAGCGGGCGGGCTGCTCCAGACTTCCCAGGCAGTGCTGGGCAAGGCGGGTGCGCCGGGCATTGTCCTCCGTCCGGGAAGGCGGCTCCTCCGCCGGTTACAGAGCGCTGCTGGGCAGCCGGCAGAGGATCTGGAGGGAGCAATATAGCTCGGGGGCTTTCTCTTGGGAGTCTCCAGGGACCACCACAACCCTGAGGGTGGACCCAAAGACTTCTTAAGTATAGCTCTCATTGGATCAAAGGACTTGGAGCTAGTTTTCATTTTCAAGAAATCCTTTAAAAAAGTCTGGAGGGGGGGATTTCCCGGAAGATGGCAGACTGAGAAGCTGCTAGCTGCTGAGCTCCAAAAACATCCCCTGGAAACAATAGGATTTTCTGCCTTTAGCAGGCCAGCCAATAAGGTGTCATAGTGGTGACAAGGAGATGACTATAACTTAATTTGGGTTAAGAATTAGAGTAGGGCAAAAAATTCTTTTTTCTTCCTTTTAATTTTCAAGCATACCTCCTCCCCCCCCCCCGCCATAAACAGTCCCTGGGGACCAGCTCCTAGCAGGATACCCCACACCACCAAACAGGGTGCTTTTTTGAATTCACTGATACACATTTGGGAAGTTCCTTGCACTACTCTTTAATTACAACTCTTTTTCTTATCTTCTTCCTTTTCTCTCTCTTGTCTCTCTCTCTCTCTCTTTTTTTTTAATCTTGTCATATATTTCTTCCTTCTTCTTTGCCTTTCTGAATTTGTGAATTACTTTGGGGAAGAAAACTGACTCAGAGCGGACTCTCTATGTGTGTATCTCTGCTCTAGTTCCCTTTCCCCTCTTTTACCCCTAGAATATACGGTGGATAGTAGATTTGCATAACTGTCTATTCTTGCTATCCTCTCTTTCTTTTATCTTTCTTCACTGGGATTTGGTTACTGTTTTTTCACGGACTGGAGAAATTGTTTGGCTAACTGGTAACAATTAAACTACTTCAATACTTACTTCAGTTGCTACTGTAATTCCGGAGGTTGGTGAGTGCAATTGTCATAAAGGTATTTAGTACAGTGTTACTTGTACTCAAGACACAACAACTGAGGAACAACAGAGCATAAAAAAAAAGAGAAACACATAACCATCACCAAACCGGCCCTGAAAGAGGTACTAAAAGACCTCTTATAAACAAGAACATCACTATTATACTTGCAATATATCAGAGCAAACAATTTTTTTTTAGAACAATGGCACTACAATACATTAAATCCATAATATCAATAAATGTCAATGGCTTAAACTCACCCATCAAAAGGCACAGGGTGGGGGGATGGATCAGAAAACATAACCCAACCATATGCTGCTTGCAAGAATCCCATCTGTCACAACAAGATAAACACAGACTTAAAGTGAAAGGATGGAAAACTATCATACAGGCTAACGGACCACAAATAAGGGCAGGAACAGCCATTCTCATCTCAGATACGATAGATTTTAAATTAAATAAAGTAATAAAAGATAGGCAAGGATATTGCATAATGATTAGAGGATCAATCATCCAAGAAGACTTAACAATTATTAACATCTATGCACCCAACGAGGGACCATCTAAATACATTAAGCATCTACTGAAAGAATTTCAAAAATACATCAATAGTAATACAATAATAGTGGGAGACTTCAATACCCCACTCTCACACTTAGACAGATCAACAAAGCAGAGAACCAATAAAGATACAAGAGAATTGAATGAAGAGATCGACACACTAGACCTCTTGACATTTTCAGAGTCCTTCACCCCAAAAAACTGGAATACACCTTCTTTTCAAATCCACATAACACATACTCAAGGATAGACCACATGTTAGGCCACAAAGACAGCATCAATAAATTCAAGAGCACTGAAATAATCCCAAGTATCTTCTCAGATCACAGTGGAGTAAAACTAACAATTAACAACAAACGGAAAATTATTAAAAGACAAAGAATTTGGAAACTAAACAACATGCTCCTTAAGAACCACTGGGTCAGAGACTCACTCAAACAGGAAATTCAAATGTTCCTGGAAACTAATGAAAATGGAGACACAACCTATCAAAATATTTGGGACACAGCTAAAGCAGTACTGAGAGAGAAACTTATAGCCATACAATCACATATTAAACACCAAGAAGAAGCTCAAATGAACGACCTTACTGCATACCTCAAGGACTTAGAGGAAGAGGAACAAAGGAACTCTAAAGCAACCAGAAGGACAGAAATCACTAAAGTACGAGCAGAAATAAACAACATTGAAAATAAAAGAACCATACAAAAGATCAATGAAGCCAAATGTTGGTTCTTTGAAAGATTAAACAAAATTGACAAACCCCTAGCCAGACTCACCAAACAAAAAAGAGAGAAGACTCAAATTAATAGAATTGTAAACGATGGAGGAGATATCACAACTGACACCACAGAAATCCAGAGAATCCTGCGAAACTTCTATAAAGAACTATATGCCACCAAGCTAGAGAATCTGGAAGAAATGGAACAATTCCTAGAAACATATACACTTCCAAAACTGAACCAAGAAGAACTACAAAATCTAAATGCACCAATCACAGACAAAGAAATTGAAACCGTTATTAAGAATCTCCCGAACAACAAAAGTCCTGGACCAGATGGCTTCACAAACGAATTCTACAAAACTTTAAAGAAACAGTTAATACCCATACTTCTTAAGCTATTCCATAAGATTGAAGAAACAGGAATACTCCCTTCCACCTTCTATGAAGCCAAAATCACTCTGATATCAAAAGCTGATAGGGACAGAACAAAAAAGGAAAACTACAGACCAATATCTCTGATGAACATAGATGCCAAAATATTAACAAGATCTTGGCCAACCGGATACAGCAACACATCAAAAAGATTGTTCATCATGACCAAGTGGGATTCATCCCAGGAATGCAAGGCTGGTTCAACATCCGTCAATCAATGTCATTCACCACATCAATAAAAGCAAAGCCAAAAACCACATGATTATCTCAATAGATGCAGAGAAAGCCTTTGACAAAATCCAGCACCCATTCATGCTCAAAACTCTACAAAAAATGGGAATAGATGGGAAATTCTTCAAGATAGTGGAGTCTATATATAGAAAACCTACAGCCAATATCATACTTAATGGACAGAAGCTGAAAGCATTCCCCTCAGATCGGGGAATAGGGAGGGCTGTCCACTGTCACCGTTACTCTTCAACATAGTATTGGAAGTTCTTGCCATAGCAATCAGGCAAGAGAAAGAAATCAAAGGAATATAGATTGGAACAGAAGAAGTCAAGCTCTCACTATTTGCAGATGATATGATATTATACATAGAAACACCTAAAGAATCCAGTAGAAAATTACTGGAAGTTATTAGGCAATATAGCAAGGTATCAGGCTACAAAATCAATGTACAAAAATCAGTGGCATTTCTTTATGCAAACACTAAATCTGAAGAAGACATCCAGAAATCACTCCCATTTATTTTGTTTCAGCAAAATCAATCAAATACCTAGGAATAAAGTTGACCAAAGAAGTGAAAGACTTGTATGCTGAAAACTATGAGTCACTACTCAAGGAAATAGAAACTGATACCAAGAAATGGAAAGATATCCCATGCTCATGGATTGGAAGAATAAATATCATCAAAATGAACATTCTCCCCAGAGCTATATGCAAATTTAATGCAATACCCATCAAAGTTCAACCAAGCTTCTTTAAGAGAATAGAACAAACACTACAATCATTTATCTGAAACCTGAAAACACCTAGAATTGCCAAAACCATCTTAAGGAAAATAAACAGAAATGGAAGCATCACACTCCCAGCCCTTAAACTATATTATAAAGCCATCATCATCAAAACAGTATGGTACTGGAACAAAAATAGGCACACAGAGCAGTGGAACAGAATTGAAAGCCCAGAAGTAAATTCCAACACCTATGGACATCTAATCTTTGATAAGGGGGCCCAAAGGATTAAATGGAAAAAGGAGGCTCTCTTCAATAAATGGTGCTGGGAAAACTGGGTTGAAACATGCAGAAGAATGAAATTGAACCACTTTATCTCACCAGAAACAAAAATCAACTCCAAATGGATCAAAGACCTAGATGTCAGACCAGAAACAATCAAATACTTAGAGTAAAACATTGGTAAAACACTTTCCCACCTACACCTCAAGGACATCTTTGATGAATCAAACCCAATTGCAAGGAAGACTAAAGCAGAAACAAAGCAATGGGACTACATCAAATTGAAAAGCTTCTGCACATCCAAAGAAACTATTAAACAAACAAAGAGACCCCTCACAGAATGGGAGAAGATCTTCACATGCCAGACATCAGACAAGAAACTAATCACCAAAATATATAAAGAGCTCAGCAAACTTAGCACTAAAAAAGCAAATGACCCCATCCAAAAATGGGCAGAGGATATGAACAAAACATTCACCTCAGAGGAGATCCAAAAGGCTAACAAACATATGAAAAACTGCTCTAGGTCACTGATTGTCAGAGAAATGCATATTAAGACAACACTAAGATGCCACCTCACTCCTGTAAGAATGACATACATCAAAAAGGACAGTAGCAACAAATGCTGGAGAGGATGTGGGGACAGAGGAACCCTTTTACATTGCTGGTGGGAATGTAAATTGGTACAGCCTCTGTGGAGAACAGTCTGGAAAACTCTCAGAAGGCTAGACATGGACCTTCCATATGATCCAGTAATTCCTCTCCTGGGGTTATACCCCAAGGACTCCATAACACCCAACCAAAAAGAGGTCTGTACTCCTATGTTCATAGCCACACAATTCATAATAGCTAAAACCTGGAAGCAACCCAGGTGCCCAACAACAGATGAGTGGCTGAGAAAGCTGTGGTATATATACACAATGGAATACTATGCAGCTATCAAGAACAATGAACCCACCTTCTCTGACCCATCTTGGACAGAGCTAGAAGGAATTATGTTAAGTGAACTAAGTCAGAAAGATAAAGATGAGTATGGGATGATCCCACTCATCAACAGAAGTTGATTAAGAAGATCTGAAAGGGAAACTAAAAGCAGGACCGGATCAAATTGTAAGTAGGGCACCAAAGTAAAAACCCAGTGGTGAGGGGTAGACATGTAGCTTTCTGGGCCAGTGGGTGGTGGGAGTTGGCGGGAGGGATGGGTCACAGTCCTTTGTTGGTGGGAATGGTGTTTATGTACACTCCTAGCAAAATGTAGACATATAAATCAGTAGTTAATTAATATGAGAGGGGGAAAATCAATTGTATGTCTCAAAGTTTCTCAAAACACAAACTGAATCTTTTTAATATATAGGCTGTGTATTTGATATGCGGACTCTCTCAAAAGTCTAGACCAAGTAGATTAGAAGCATCCAATAGCACAGCTGTATACAAGATACTGGTTACTGTACAGCAAACCATAACAAAAGGACTTTTCAAAGTTAACCCAATTAACAAATAATGTGATGATAACATTAACTATCGATTGTCTTTTTGAACCCTAAGACAGCAGGAACCTCACATCTCCACTATAGAGCCCCTACTTCCCCCAGTCCTGGAACCCTTGGATAGGGCCCACTTTCCCAGATGTGCCTCCCAATCCAAACCAAATAATATTGCATCCGCTGATCACAACCTAACCAACGCAATGATTGCCACCTCAACATGCTTCATCTCAGACTGTGTCCAGAGAGTTCACGTGTGGAATGACAACCCTTCAGCTTCATTACTCAGGTGAGACCTTTCCTTTTATAGTATACTCTAATTTCATCTCAGGTAGTTCACTTTCTAACAAAGTCCCATAACCTAGATATACACCAGTTTCTGTGAGAGAGAGCTTATGTGCACACGTATCCATAAACTACTGCAAAATATATACCTGAAAGCAGTAGTACACTAGAGTTTGCAGTGAGTACCTCCCTAACACTTCCTCTCCACTATTCCAAGCTTGGGATCCATGATTGCTCAACAAATTGTTTGGCTTCGTATGTTAACTCTCTTTTCAATCACCAGGTTCCAGATGCCACCAAGATGCTGGCCAGGCTTCCCTGGATTGAAGACCCCACCAATGTGTCTTGGAGCTCAGCTTCCCCAGAGACACACCTTACTAGGAAAAGAGAGAGACAGACTGGGAGTATGAACCGACCAGTCAATGCCCATGTTCAGCGGGGAAGCAATTACAGAAGCCAGACCTTCTACCTTCTGCAACCCTCAATGACCCTGGGTCCATGGTCCCAGAGGGCTAGAGAATGGGAAAGCTATCATGGGAGGGTGTGGGTTATGGAGATTGGGTGGTGGAAATTGTGTGGAGTTGTACCCCTCCTACCTTATTTTTTTTGTTCATTAATCCTTTCTTAAATAAAAAAATTAAAAAAAAAAAACCAGAAGAATCTGATGTCCTGACTTATCCTCCCCAAATCCCAATCTCTTTCCCCTCTCATAACTATTAATTGTTCTCCTATGCCAAACTTAATTGTTTTATTTAGTTCATTTCATCTGTTTCCTCTATATAACATGTTTGAGTGAAATCGTATGGTGTTTCTCTTTCTCCATTTGGTTTATTTGACTTAACATAATATTCTTTAGATACATCCTTTTTTTGTTCCAAATGACAGTATTTCTTCTTTTTCTTTCCCTCCTCTTCCCTCCCTCCCTCCTCCTACTCCTTCTTTTTACCAGAGCACTGATCAGGCTTATGGAAGTATGGAGGACTCAACCTGGGTCTTTGGATGCTTAGGCATGAGAGTCTCTTTGCATAACCATTATGTTATCTAGCCCCCACACAACAATATGTCTTCTTTACAGTTGAATAGTATTCCATTCTGTATGTATTCCACATCGTTTATCCTGTTAATCATTCTAAGGATGTTTAGTTTGTTTCTATTTCTTGACAATTTTAATTAATATTGCAATAAATATGGGAATACATTTACATTTTTAGAATTCCCTTCTAGTTAGTGAGAAGTCAGATAATCTATATAGGGTAGAAGAATATAAAAACAAATAGGTTGTAGAAACATATTATGTAATAAGACACTTGTCTTTAGATTAACTTGAGTCTACCAGCTTAGACCATCCACCCATCAGGACATGCTCAAGATACATGAATTTTGTGGGTACTCAAAACTAGCAAAAGTTATAGACAAATTATCTGTCATTACATTGTTTACATTCTAGGAATAAGGAAAAATAAATATGCAATATAATGAAAATATACAGTGTTTCAGTGGGTTTCTGGAGACAAGTGAAATAAGGAAGGGTGACAGGGACTGGGGATAGGTGTTGAGGTTAGGTGTAACAGGACGACTAAGAAAGGCTATTTAAACAAAGAACTAAAGGCTGTGAAGAAGAGAGCCAAGGCTACCTAGAAGTTGATCGCAAGGAAATAGTGAGTTATTTAAGGTAGGTTCCTAACAGATATGTTCCAGGGAAGGCATTTATGTCCAGAGAATGTAAAGTGCCAGAGGTGAATGCCATTTTCTCTTCTCAAATTTTCCTTGATAAAATGTCAGCTGGAGTATGGCAGTAACACAGTGGCTTAAGTGCACATGGCATGAAGCAAGGACCGGCTTAAGGATCCTGGTTCAAGCCCCCAGCTCCCCACCTGCAGGAGAGTTGCTTCACAAGAGGTGAGGCAGGTATGCAGGTGTCTATCTTGCTCTCCCCTTCTCTGTCTTCCTGTCCTCTCTCGCTTTCTCTCTGTTCTATCCAGCAACAACAGCATATCTGCAGGTGTCTATATTTCTCTCCTCCTCTCTGTCTTCCCCTCCTCTCTTCATTTCTCTCTGTCCTATCCAACAATAACAAGAACAACAACAATAATAATCATGGGGCCCGGTGGTAAGGCAGCAGGTTAAGTGCACAATCTTCCTGCTTTAACAGTAAATAGTCTTTGAGACTGCATAGATTCCCTATTTTCTAACTCTGGTTACCAACATTCTTTTTTACTCTGTGATCATTGTCTGAATTCTGTATTATAGTAGAAGTTATCTAATTTTTTGTAGTGAATTATGCATATACTAGCTATCATTGCTTTATTAAAAAAGGGAGTTCTATTTGGTAAATTACTCTTTAGATTGGGTGAGAGAGGGCTTGCACATTCTAAAATTTCCGTATGACTACTGGTATAGCAAAATCTTCAGGTCTCTGTCTCTTTCCTTCTCAGTCCCCCCTAGTTTCTCTCTATCCAATCATAATAAATAAATAAATATTCAGTACATATATGCTATGATTCAGAGATATGCTATGTAAATGTCAAAGGTTGATGTTGTTCACCTGGTAGAACATACATGCCAGATGAAGCTGGCTATAAATCCCCAGAACCAGGCATAATGAAGGACAAGGAACTGTCCCTTTTCCAGTGGAAATTGGATTAGGGAATTGTACAATTTTGTAGGCTTCCTAGTGCAACAGAGCAGGAAAACTGATTGACTGAGGTCACTGAGAAAATTACATCTGCACTTCGGTATTTTGTGGCAAGGGAAAAGATTTATATAATAATATTTTACAATATGAGAACAGAGGCTTGCCCTGCAGAGCACCCTTTTAACAACATTGTGCCTGTTTTTAAAATCTCTGGAGGTGGGCAACTCACTAGACGATCCAGACATTTTCCTATTTTCTTCACACCAAGGACTATCACTCCTCCTGTTTGAAAGATGGCCTTCTGGGGCTGGCATAAGGAGTTCACTTGAATAGTGTGTGGCTTTGTCATACAGTATACCAGGTTTGATGCTGGCCCTCACCACATTGAATGAACTGTTAGTACTCTTTCCCTTTTCCTTTGACTCTCTACCTCTCTGTCTCTATTAAAAAAAATGCTCTGATGTCAGTCTAAACACCCTGACTATCCCTATTTCCTGTCCCAACTCCTAGTTTTTAACCATATAATACTATAAGAAGGGTAACTTAGGTGAGCTTGCATCAGCTCCACAACCAGTATGAGTGTATACAAAGTGCTTCCAAGTTTTTCTCTGTAACCTTAAATATACATTTGTAATTAACAAAAACACTTTAAATTTCTCTGTTAAAAGAAGAACATTCCATTCTAAAAGCATATATTTATGTTGGCAGTCATTCTAGGTAGCATGTAGTCATAAGGAGACCTGCAAAAGGAAAAAAATGTCAGTATGACAAGTAGTCAGTCAGATGCACCTGTTGAATACATGTTTTATGCTGTCTCTGGTTTTATAAGTTGTAGGATTATGAGGATGGAAACAAAAGAGAAGACAGCAGATATAAACTCAATCTTTAGAGTTGTTATATATGTATATATTATTGAAAAACCAATTCTAACAATAGTTAAATATTCATATAGACATTACCATATTTATTAAGTAGATTAGGAAATAAATACAAAATATTTATGATCTTTAAGTGTCCATTTTCACCAAACAGCATGTTCTAGGATTGAGGCAATATGTAGGTTTACTATCAGGCTGAGAAACAAGGAAGGACTCACATTTTGATAAAATGAATTAATTTATTATGAAGCATAAATTTGTGTGATACAAAATGTTTATGAAATTAAATGGAGGTAGAAATATGGTAAGTGAAACATCCAACATGATAGGAAGGTTTATAGAAAAAAAAAAACATGGACAGAGGACACATCATATGATGATTTTTCCAATCAGACTCATATAGCAAATACTGATACTGGAAGATAATAATTGGAGGTAAATGTTAATTGTGAGAGAATTTAATTCATCTTTGGAATATTAAAATGGGCTTTTCTCATGTGAGATCATATATTTCAAGGATCATTCAGGGATGAAGTTTCAGGTTATTTATTGATACCTCAATAGATACATCTGGGCAATAAGACTCATAAGGCAGAGTGAGTCAAGGATGATTCTGAATCTCTGCTTCCAAAGACATCCTTTAGATTTTCTTGAAAAAGTTTAAAGTATTATGATTTAGGCTTTACTTCATCGCCAAAATTAATAAAATTTACATTGGCTAAGATACACAGAGTAGAATAATGGGAGGGGGTGTTTGAAGACAATGGGTCTTTAACAAAAAGGACTAAAACTCAACAAGAGTGAAAAATCCCATATGTTCTCACATATAAAATAGAAATGCCTTTGAGTTTAAATACCGACTTAGTAAATATTATTCACTATCTCTGTTAATGATACTTTGTAAAAATTTAACTTAGCTGAGATAATTTTGGGGTTTTTACAAGAAAGTTAGCTCTAGAGATCTCATTATTTATTAATTAACACTCGATTTTAGCATTGCTTCACTTGATTTTATATAAAATATTACAATTTGGGCATTGGCAGCTTCCAAAGACAGCTAGATCATCAGGGACAGTGTAGACTTTATCATGGACAAGGACTCAGGTTTGAACACCTGGCCACCATATGGAATCAGCATGTAAATGAGAAGCTTCAGGAGAGGTGGAACAGTGGTTTGAGGTCTCTTGCTTGTTCGCCATCATTCACTCTCTAAAGAAACAAAAAAGTCCCAGGGAAAAAATTTGGGTATGCAAGTCTGTGCACACATGCACATACAGAGGCACACAGGCATGTAAACACTCCCCCATGCACATGAATATAGACACATGCAATACAGTTTGATAGATGATAGGAGTAAATGAACTTTTCAATAACCAATTATGATTTTGAATAGCCATTATCAGCTAAGTATATTGATTTCATTATTTATTTCCCAAAGCTTACATGATTGACACTACTTCCCTTGTCTCCAGAGTCATCATTTTTTAATTTATTTTCCTTTTTGTTACCTTTGTTTTTTTATTATTGTTGTTGTAGTTATTGTTGTTGTTATTGATACTGTCATTGTTGGATAGGACAGAGAGAAATGGAGAAAGGAGGGAAGATAGAGGAGGGAGAGAAAAACAAACAACTGCAGACCTGCTTCACCGCTGTGAAGTGACTCCCCTGCAGGTGAGGAGCCAGGGGCTCGAACTGGGATGTTTAGTCAATCCATGTGCTTAGTGCCACCTGTGCTTACTGCCCGACTCCCCAGAGTCACTTTTTAAAAAAATATTTATAAAATAAAAGTATCAACTAGACCATTGGATAAGAGGGGCACAGTTCCACATAATTCTCACTACCAGAGTTCCATATCCCATTCCTTCCTTTGAAAGTTTTGCTATTCTTTATCCCTCTGGGAGCATGGACCCAGGATCATTATGGGGTGTAGAAGGTGGAAGGTCTGGCCTTTGTAATTGCTTCTCTGCTGGACATGGGAGTTCTCAGGTAAACACATACTGCCAGCTTATTTCTATCTTTCCCTAGTAGGGTAAGGCTCTGGAGAGGCGGAGCCCATGGCTTTACTAATTTTTGCTTGAACCTGACAGCTAGCATGCAGGTGGACCAAAGGTATTGTCTGGGGAGATGGTGTCAAAGTTGCAAACAGGACTAGAGAGCTGGATCAGGGAAGAGAGTAGCTCCCTAATATGGGAAAGTATATAAATACTGTTAACTGTAAACCCCATTAATTTGATCTGGGGCCCATATTCAGCACAGTCATCTTTCTGCCTCTTCATCAGTCTGCCTCTTTTACTCTCTTTTCTAGCCTTCATTTCTATAAGATAGGAAAAAGAAATGCACATGGAGTAGGCAAGTGACTGATACTGAATATATGAAAATTCTCTTATTAAGGAATATTGTGGCGTTTGTGTTGTTATCAATGCCATAAGTTCAATTTTTCATCCCGTATACAAATGGAAAACAGGTAACTTCTTAAATGAAAACAAGCTTTGCATAGGAATTCTGGTTTCTGTTGGCCCTATCTTACTCTGGAAAATAGAATTAAATTTGAGTTTATAATGAGTCTGATTCTTTATCACTCCCAACAGATTGTGTACTCTCAGAGGCAGTATTGAAATAAGAGGCTGGGGATTCATAACAGCATAGGTAAGTTCCCTAATAACAACTTTATTGTAGCTATGCTGGTTTAATTCCACACACCATACCATACCATACCCACCACAACACAACAACAACAACAACAACACACACACACACATCCTTTTACTTCTTTTTACCAAAAATATTCTGGTGTATTTATTTTCCATTTCTGATTCCAGTGACCCACATACCCCAATGTCAATTAATAACAATTTTCAGATGTATATTGATGTTAAGCAACAAAATCACTTTTCTTCAATGATGGTAAGGCAAAGGCTATCATTAGATACTATTTTATCCATGAAAGACTGTAATGCAAAAATAGAGAGCTACAGCATGCATAGATAGATATAGATATGGGTGTTGATGATATAGAGATATGGGATTTAAAAAAATTATTTATTTATTCCTTTTTATTTCCCTTATTGTTTTATAATTGTTGTAGTTATTATTGTTATTGTTGTTGTTGTTATTAATGTCCTTGGATAGGACAGAGACAAATGGAGAGAGGAGGAGAAGACAGAGAGGGGGAGAGAAAGACAGACACCTGCAGACCTGCTTCACCGCCTGTAAAGCGACTCCCCTGCAGGTGGGGATCCGGGGCTTGAACCGGGATCCTTACACCGGTTCTTATGCTTGCGCCACCTGTGCTTAACCTGTTGCACTACCGTGAGACTCCCAAATCTAGGATTTTTAAATAAGAAGTAAACTCAAGGAAATAAAATGAAGTAAGAAAGTAAAGGGATAATACTGAGTAATATTGCTATCTGTATATGTGAGAGCAATAAGAGATTAAGTGAGGCACATACTTAACAATAAAAAGATGACACTAAAAGGAAGATACATATTACTTGTACAATTTTTGCTTAAAGTGTCATCATGTGTATATATAAAACACTCTTTTACTTTTAGTCTTTTTTTTTCTTTCTTTGTATCTTTTTGAGTGACCTTTCATTCAGATTATGATAAATATATGGAAGAGTTAAGCAGAGATGGTAGATTAGACAAAATTTTGCTCCGTGTATGTGTGTGTTGGGTGATGGATTAAGCTTGAGTATTTACCCAATATTCACTTTTTTAAAAGAATTTATTTATTTATTCATGAGAAAGATATGAGGAGAGAAAGAACCAGACATCACTCTGGTACATGTGCTGCCAGGGATCGAACTCAGGACCTCATGGTTGAGAATCTGATGCTTTATCCACTGTGTCACCTCCCGGACCACCACATTCTTTTTTTTAACAGTGTATAATATTTAAACAAAATTTGTGGCACATATTTGAGGAAAATTTGTGACAATTTTGCCATATTTTGCAATGAAACTTGGGGCTGCTTTCTTCTGTTTGTTCGAGGATGGGAATTGTATTTCTTTGAGTACCAATACTGTTACCTGACTACAGTCAAGAATGACATATGACAAAGATGCAACTTTCAAGGATCTATACTGTGCTCATTTGGGCCAGCAACCATGAATAGCGGTATTCAGTATGTTATACAAACAGTAACTTTATTTGATGATCAAATCAGGGGTATGCCTTAGAGAATTGAATGTTCTGTTCTGAGGTACACTAATCACTCACCATCTAACCTCCCCAGAATTATTTTTTTTTCTCCAGGTGTCTGAGGCTACAGTTAAATGTTTCCTGTAGTCAAGGAAATTATTCTTCACAGTAACTAATTATCAGGGAATAGAGAATAACCTGAGAGTAACGACTAAGCAGACTGAATCAGGGGTGGACATTAGCTAATTGGCTGCCTGACAGAATTATTCTGCAGGGTCTCCAGACAACCTTTTACTTTAATGAGTTTTAGCCCAGATTAAAGTCTTCCCAGTACCCTCAGGTACAGGGTGGAATGTCTCAAGAAAATAAACTTTGTAGCAAAACCTAAAGTACCTTGCCTCATGTAGTACATCATCTAAGAAGGATAAGAAGGTACAGTGCAGTTTAGTTCTGAATATATTAATTACTCAATTTCATCCTATAGCTAGGAATAAGTACCTTATATTAATTTTATGGATAATATGAATATGAAACTCAGAAGTACTTACTCTGTCATAATCTTGACTTTACCTACTTAAGAACTATCATAGCTAGGCTATTAAAAATGCTTGTTCTGATTACATATGGGATTCATATTGCATCCAGTTCTGTCATTGTTCTAGGAATTGAACCACATTTTTAAGCAGATAAATGACCAAATACAGATAAAGTAGAAAATTTTACCTTGAAGACCACCTTTCCCTCCAGTTATTCTAAATACTATGCATTCAGCAAGATATCTAAGCATTTATTCTGAATCAAGTTAAGTGTAATAATGAGGTGTCCAGGTTCAAGCATAAGATTTTTTTTTATTTACTAATGATAGACAAGACCATAGGATAAGAGGGGCACAATTTTATGCAATTCCCACCATCAGTTTCATATCCCATACCCTTTGTGAGTATGGACCCAGGATCATTATGGGATACAGAGGTGGAGGGCTGGCTTCTGTAATTGCTTCCCACTGGACATGGACATTGGCAGGTCAATCCATACTCCCAGCCTGTTTCTATCTTTCCCTAGTGGGGTAAGGGTCTGGGGAGGTAGGGTTCTAGGACTCAATGGTGAGGTCCTCTGCCCAGCTGATTAGATGGGGTTTCCCTTTTGGAAAAAGCTAGAAAGTCTATTTGGGGTAGGGGGGCATGACTTTACTAATTTTTCCTGAGTCTTGTTGCTTGCTGTAGTGGTGGCATCGGGACACAGAAAAAGGAGGTTTGAAGCAGAAAGGGAACACAATCCTTTATTGTTGGGTCAGACGAGTGGTTCAGGCCACGTGGAGCCAACTAAAATGGCCACCTCCAGCTAAACGCCACACCCTTCCATCACCGAGGTGAAAAGTGGGCAAGAGAGCAAGGGGCGGAAGGAGAAGGGCTTTTATGGGAATAGCTCTTGCGAGAATGGGAAGGGGGAGGAGTAACCAAAGCACTCCAACTATCATGGGGAACTGACAATGCCTGAGGGCACAACATGGCCGAACAGGCACTCTGAGAATGTCGCAACTCTCGTGGGAACTAGCAATAGCCTGAGGGGACAACATGGCAGATGTAACTGCATCTGCACAATTTCCCAGCATCTCCACCTTTCCTTATATCTAATGGCCACAGTATAGGAAATTTAGAATGGAGCAGGCTTAAATGTTTTTAAGGAATGCCATGCTCAGGTGGGAAGATGTAGGATGTTTTTGTGGGTGAGGGAAGACTTACATGACCACCAACCATGTGAGATTTGTGTGTCCCCCCTGGGCCCAACCCCTCTGTAGAGAGAGAGACTTACCTGGAGGAACTCATCTCATAGGTTAAGCTCTGCCAGGCTCTACCATCTACTCACAATATTTCTACATCTTTCCCTATCTTTCTATCTAGTCATCGAATTAGGATGGGTCAATGTCTGTAAAAGACTCCATCTGTGAAAGAGGAATAGTAGTGTAGGGGTGAGCAGAAACCTTTTGGGCATAAACCTGAATGATATAACAAAACAGGAAGAGACAAGTAGGGGAGCAGTAAGAGCCATTGTGATGTCAAGGGAAGGCTTGTTGCGCAAAGGAACGTTCCCTGTCTCCGGGGACGAGGGGCAAGGGTTCATAATGAGGGGGCATTTCCTGCCTCAAAGGGCAGGACCTGTAGGTGGAAGGGCATGGACCACCAAGCAGAGGGGCTATTTGTCATTGTATAGTCCTCAAGGCAACAGTCTACAAAGTCTATGAACTACTCAGGGTCAGTCTTTGAAAATCCAGCAGCATGAAGGGAAGGAAGCTGCTGTAAAAATTGTGTAAAGTGTCCAAAGGGTAAACCAGCAAGTTCAATAGAAGTGTCAGTCCAAAGTAGGCGACTAGGGGGAGAAATGGCAGGGGATGAAACGCTGCATGAGGAAGGTCATCCACGGGAATTTTGATTTTCTGTAGAGATAGAGCTGGAACTGCCAAAATGTGACAGTCAAAGCAGAAGCAGGAAGGGCAAACAGGCAATAAAAAAGTTCTGTCCTTGGAGTCTGTGAATCAGGTTCTTCAGATAGCGTCAGGTGACATCTAGGGTTTTGGGGGGTGTGCCACTGTAGTCGTGCCATCTAGTGGGTGATGTTAGAGTGTGCAAGGGTCCAGATGGTTTTTCCCAGAATTCCTGTGAAAGAAACACAAACAATCTGCTTCTCGTGGTTAGCAGGGCATCTGATTTGAATTTTTTATAGAAAAAGAGGTTTGGTGCCTTAGCCAACTAAGTATTGGGGCATGTATCTTCCCTATTTATTAATTATTATTATTATTATTTTCACTTAATTGAGCCTAGGCATTTGGCGGGCTTTCTCAACGGCCATTTGTCTTTGGGGGTAGTAAGAGGTGTCCGTGGCATGGGTGATGTTATAAAGGGAAATATCTTTAAATTGTTGACTGACAAAGGCAGGCCTATAGTGGCAAGACGAGATACATCAGTTAAGTGTAGAAGAATATGTGTATGTTGTTAATTCACATAAATTGTATATGGAGGAACTTTTTACAGTTTAATACCTTACCATATGAACAGATGATTCTTCATGTGAAGGCTTGATAGCTGTAATCACTTGTGAAAAAAAAATAAAACTTGTAACAAGTTAGGGGTTTATTATAGTTGATAGCTCAATGATTATAATTGGTTTAAGTATCTTTATGATTTTGTTTAAAGGTCATCTAATGTGACCTCTTGTAGCAGTCACTACAACAGGATCTTCAGACCAGTTTTAGTTAAAATATATATTTTGATTTTTTTTAACTATTTTTACTTTGGACTGTAAACAGACTCAGGTTACTTAGAGAGTTAACGCATGTTAGTGACAATGGTTTTAACATTTTCAGTGCCAGATTGATGCCAGATCTCTTGTGGATTAATTTCCACAAGATAGTTTTACAGGGCACTTTTGGGGGCCCTCCAAAAGCGCCCTGTATAGAGAATTTGTATTTTAATTTTGGGGATTTATTGTCACATTAAATATTTAGACTTTACCTTAAATAGTTAGTTACTTTTAGCAAATTAATTTTACCTTGCCTGGTAGTAACATAGCTTCAAGGTTATACTTTTAACTGTTAAGTTAATGTTTACCATACTTGAAACATACACATAAACATTTAGTTATAACACACTGGAGGAGAAAAACTTTTGTTATGAAAACATGCCATTTTAAAAACAAATTTAGATCCGTCTTTACCCACACAGTTTAAGACTAAGCAATTTTATATATATACCAAGACTTATATATAAAAATCAAAAGAGAGAAAAAAAATTTTTGGAATGTTTCTGGACGTCTCCAGAAACTTTGGCTGCATCTAGCATTCTTATATAAAGTCAATTAAGTTTTAGAGTACTCTGAGCAGATGGGTCATACAAAAATTTTTGGTCATTCAACACACTCACAAAACACAACTGTTCCAGAGGGAACAAAAATCTTTAAATTGTTTGCTGGTAAATATATTCCTATTGTCTGTTTTCAGTTGAAGAGGTAATCCCATTACAACAAAACAGGAAAGCATATGGCTTATAAGCATTTTAGGGCTTTTCTCCCATCCAAGCTGTCACCCACATAAATTTAGAAAAAGTATCAATTGAGACAAACACATATTTTTATTTGTCAAAGTTTGGTATGTGGGTGACATCAATTTGCCGAAAAGCATTGGCTTTTAAGCCTCGGGGGTTAACCCCAAGAGTTTGAATAGCAGATGTTTTTATGAGACTTGCACAGGAAGAACATGTAGCAAGGATATGTTTCAACTGTGGTAAAGGAACATCAGGAAATCAAGCTCGAAGACCTTTAAGATTAACATGAGTTAGGGAATGAAAGTCAGCAGGATCAAAGACAGAGACTAGAAGAGTTTCTGTGGAGGCAAGGCAGTCAGCTGCAACATTCCCTTTGGACAGGGATCCTGGAAGAGGGCTGTAGGAACAAAGGTGTTGAATATACAGTGGTTGGGTTCGAGAACAGAGCATAGAGGCAATTTGAATCAAGAGGGGGGAAAGTGGGTTGTCATCAATTTTCACATAAGAACAAGCAAGCCATGGAAGTAAGTTAACAGTATACACACTGTCAGAAAAAAAGGTTAAAGGATTCTGTTACAGCTTTTAATGTAAGGAAAATAGCATAAAGTTCTTTGTACTGAGGGGAATTATCATGAATCTCAGTAAAGAGAGGTTGTCTGGGTAATATATAAGAGCATCAGCTCCCTTTTTGCACCATCAGTGAAGACTGTAGGAGAAGAGGGGATGGGATCTTGAAAGAAAAGTTTAGGTACTAGTAGAGGCAAAAGAGGTAAAGAAGCTATCCATTTATTAGAAGGAAAATGGTTATCTATTTGTCCTGGAAACCTCACGAAGCTTATGGCAAAACTAGAATGATGGCGTATGAGCCACTCTGTATCTGTGAGAGAAAAAGGAAGAATAATTAAATCCGGTTCTTTCCCTAAGAGCTGCACAGACCTATTTCTTCCTTGGCGAACCATGACAGCTAATGCATCTATCTCAGTGAGGAGTCTTGGAGCTCCGCCTACTGGCGTGTGAAGCCACTCGAGAACCCCATGGTTCTGCCACAGTGCCCCCACTACTGTGGGGGTGGAGTTAAATATTAGAAGATTTACCGAACATGAGGGGGAGAATTGAACAAGGTGCATGTCCTGGAGGGCCTGGTTAACCCTTTCCAGTGCCAAGGAAGCCTTGGGAGTTAACATACGTTTTAAGGAGGGCTGTATTTTTTCCTGTTAACACGTCAAACAGTGGTTGGAGGCAGCTAGTAGGCAGATAAAGATACTGCCTAAGCCAATTTAAATTTCCAAGAAAACTTTGTAAAGAAGCAAGAGTAAGGTTAGAAGGAAAAGTAACACTAGGTTTTAAGGGACAAATTTGCGTTAGAGAAATCTCTGAACCTAAGAAAGATATTGGAGGAATTAGCTGTATCTTCTCATGAGCTACATTAAGGCCATTTTTCTTTAAGGCAGGAATGAGAAAATCACATAGGGCACAGAGATCTGTATCTAATTCTCCCCATATTAAGACATCATCCATGTAGTGAAAAACATTAAGACCCTTATGAATATAGGGAAAAGGGCAGATTTAACAGCCTCTTGACAAATTGTAGGACTATTGGCCATGCCTTGGGGTAGTACTCTCCGTTCGAATCTATCAACAGGGTTGGCGTTATTAATAGAAGGAACAGAGAAGGAAAAATGTTTAGAGTCTTGCGGATGCAAGAGAATAGAGAAAAAACAATCTTGTATATCAATAGCAATGATTGGAATTCCCTTGGGAATTGCAGAAGCAAGAGGTAAACCCCTTTGGGGGGAGCCCCAGACTTACATGATTTTATTTACTGCACAGAGATCTTGGAGGAGGCACCATTTTCCTGAACGCTTTTTAATCACAAAGACAGGAGTATTCCATGGGCTTCTAGAATGACGAATGTGTCCCAAGGACAACTGCTCTCAGATGAGCTCTTTTAAAAATTTCTAGCTTATCCCTAGGCAAAGGCCACTGTTCCACCCAGACAGGGTCATTAGAAAGCCAGTCTAAGCAGGGAGTTTGGTTATGAACAGTGGCAGTTAGTACTGGGATGCTGGTTAGATCTAGTCTCGCAGGAGCGGGTGTTACGCTCTGCAGAGGCATCTGTGGATATCCTAACATCAAGACATTCCAGAAGATCCCCACCCAGTAGGTTGGTGCTAATATCAGCTACCAAATGGCGTAAGTGTCCAGTATCTCCTCAGGGTCTTCCCACATGAGCGAATCTCATGTGAGTAAGGCTTGGGTCAACCCTCTAACTCCGTGTAAATGGGATGCTGGGAGGAGTTCCCAATTTTGGGGAACCTCTGCTTGCCTTAAAATCGTCTTTTCTGCACCCATGTCAATCAAACATTTAAAAGGAATATTTCCAATCCTTACTATCATAGTAGGGTGACCTCGTTCTAAGACTGGAGTGGTCCACAAAATCTCTGGCCCTGAATTTGTACCACTCAGGGGCATGCCATCTTTATGAAACTTGGACCAACAACCTCTCTTCCAGTGAAAACCTTTCTGACATCTAGGACAAGATGTTCGTGGCCTCTGGCTCCCTGACTGAAGGCGGGGTTGCCCTGACTGGAGGCGTGCTTGCCCTAACTGGAGGCGTGCTTGCCCTGACTGGAGACGTGGTTGCCCTGACTGGAGGCGTGGTTGCCCTGACTGAAGGCATGGTCACGGCTTATGTGGACATTTGTTACTCCAGTGCCCTTGGTGACCTCACTGAAAGCAGGCCTCGTTTTGATTATGTGGGGTAACTGCATAAGCTTGTGTCATAATGGGTGCCCCATAAGAGCCTGGTCTAAGTTCCTGTGTCTAAAATCCAATTATATGTGTGTTGGTGTTTAAGGCTGAGGCATGCCTGATGGAATAGCAGAATCATGCCATCCCAGACAATAGAACACAGGAGGAGACAATGGACTTCAGGATTATAAATCTTTCTCTCTAAGGTTGACCACACCCTAGCAATGAAGTTAGCTAAGGATTAATCGGTTTCTTGGCAAAGGGAGTTAATGGAGACTGAGGCCTCTCCTGTGGATGGGGTTAACCTCTCCCATGCTTGTGTTGCACAGATGCGTACCTGTTCAAAATAACCGACTGGAAACTTGGCTTCTGCCTGCTGAATTCCAGTTTCAAACTCTCCTGCTCCAAACAGTGCATCAAAATTCCACTCTAGGTGTTTCTGACTATTTTTCTGGGATTGTTTTGAGCATTCATCATGAAATCATGCCTCCCATTGCAGGTAGAGGGGGTCTGGGAGCGCAGCAAGAGCTTAGTCCCTCCAATCTTGGGGGGTATTAAGGTGTTGGAAAAAGCCTCGTAAAAGGGACTTGGTCCATGGGGCATCAGTCCCGTCCTCCTTCACTGCCTGCCTGAGTCCTATGAGTTTTTTAGAGGAGTATGGATGCCACACCTGAGGGTTCTGTTTATAGGGGGCCACATTTACCGGGAATGTGTGGACTTGGTTTGATACCGAGGTATCAGTGGGGGAAGGAGTCATGGAAGTGGAAGCCACTGGAGAAGCAGCTGCCAATGAAACTGAACACGTGTCTGCTGAAACAGAACTCTTGGGGCAAAATACAGAAGGCTTAGGGTGGCTACGTGCCGAGAACATCTCCTTTAACTCTTGTATCTCAGCCTCAAGGTCTCTTAACCTTTTTTGCGGGGCGCCTTATATATATCCTGAAAGCTGCAAACATAGCCAAGATAACCCATGGTGTAGCCCCCAGTACAGCCCCCAGTAAAGCGTCTCTGAGATAGAGAGCCTGTCCCATGAGAAAAGAATAGAATGTCTGGGATGCCTCCTCGTAGAGTGGGAAAAATCCCATGGTGAGGGGAAACGTGGGGCCGCAGAGTCTGGCAGCTGCCACCTACCTGTGTCTGGGCTGCTTTTCTGGACCTCAGGCCAAGCCGTCCTGTGGGGCATGAGTGCAGGACACGTTGGGCGCCAGGTGTCGCTTGCTGTGGTGGTGGCGGCGGGATGCAGAAAAAGGAGGTTTGGAGCAGAAAGGGAACACAATCCTTTATTGTTGGGTCAGACGGGTGGTTCAGGCCACATGGAGCCAGCCAAAATGGCTGCCTCTTGCTAAGTGCCACACCCTTCCGTCACTGAGGTGAAAAGCAGGCAAGAGAGCGAGGGGCAGAAGGAGGGATTTTATGGGAATGGCTATTATGAGAATGGGAAGGGGAAGGAGTAACCAAAGCACTTCAACTGTCATGGGGAATTGACAATGCCCTGAGGGCACAACATGGCGGAATAGGCACTCTGAGAATGTTGCAACTCTTGTGGGAACTAGCAATAGCCTGAGGGGACAACATGGCAGATGTGACTGCATCTGCACAATTTCCCAACAGAGTCTGACAGCTCACATGCAGGTGGGTTAAAGGTATTGTCTGGGGAGATAGTGTCAGAGTTGGAACTTAGTGTTTGTGTAGAGGAATGCCACTGATATATGTATGTTAATTTTGTGGCCTGATACCTTTCTATATTGCCTGATGATTTCCAGAAGCTTTCTGCTGAAGTCTTTAGGTTTTCCTATGTATACTAACATGTCATTTACAAATAGTGAGAATTTGACTTCTTCCCTTTCAATTTGTATTCCTTCGATTCCTTTCTCTTGCCTGATGACTATGACAGGAACTTCGAATACTATGTTGAAGAGTAGTGGTGACAGTGGACAGCCCTGTCTATTCCCCAATCTGAGGGGGAATGCTTTCAGCTTCTGCCCATTGAGTATGGTCTTGGCTGTAGGTTTGCTACCTTGAACTCCACTATCAAGGAGTTTTCCATCTATTCGTATTTTTTGTAGTGTTTTGATCATGAAGGGATGCTGGATTTTGTGAAAAGTTTTCTCTGCATCTATTGAGATAGTCATGTGGTTTTTGGTTTTGCTTTTATTGATGTGGTGAATCACAATGATTGATTTGTGGTTATTGAACCAGCCTTGCATTCTTGGGATAAATCCCACTTGATTATGATGAACAATCTTTTTAATGTACTGCTGTATCTAGTTGGCTAGGAGTTTTTTCCATTGTTTTAACAAATATGTTCATCAGAAATATTGGTCTGTATCTTTCCTTTTTTGTGGAATCCCTATCTGCTTTTTGTAACAAGGTGATGTTGACTTCATCAAAGTTGGAAAGGAGTGTTACTGTTTCTTTGATCTTTTAGAAAAGCTTTAATAGTATAGGTATTAACTGTTTCTTGAAGTTTCTGAAGAATTCACTTGTAAAGCTGTCTGGCTATTGACTTTTATTATTGATTCTTGATAACTGTTTTGATTTTTTGCCTGTGATTGGTCCATTAGGTTTTGTAGTTCTTCCTGGTTCAGTTTTGGAAGGGTGTATGTTTCTAGCAATTCTTCTATTTCTTCCGCGTTCTCTAGTTTGGTGGCATATAATTGTTCCTAGAAGTTTCACATGATATTTTGACTTCTGTGGTGTCAGTTGTGATATAATTTGAATATGATTTATAAGAAAAAAAATTATGAAAATTTATGTCTGGACTCTGTAGAAAAGTACATGGGGACTTTTATCACTACATGAAGCCCCTGAGCAGTAGGTAAAATAATAATACTACTGTAAGGATCTATGGAAGTCAGTTAACCTTGTGGCATCTCAAGTACCTAACTTATGAAATGACTATACTCCAGTTCTAACTATAGCATCATGGATCCTTGCATTAATTATAATGGCCCTTTGCCCAAGCACTTTACAAGATATGGCAAATGATTGGAATTAATGGCAAATGCTAGAAGAAGAAGAATTGGAATTAATATGTGAATCCTTTTGTAGAAGACTATGCTAATACAAATGTCACTTCCCCAAATTAACATTCGTCTTGATTTTATAAGAGTGATAATAGAAAAGTAAGACATGGAGGTACTTTGGCAAGAATGTGTGCAGCAGAGTGAAAAAACCAAAGATTAATTTTCAGGGATTGATTCTTTGGATCAATGTATAATAGTATTAGAGTAGAGAAGTCTAGAGCAGACTTGGTAAATATTTTCAAATATATAGTTTTTTAATACAATAAACTATAGCTATAAAATATTCTATATTGACTCTACGGGTAGAATTAGAATCCATGATTGGAACACACTAGATTTACCCTTGCTTGTACATCACAACATGTTCTCAGAATCAGTAAGTATAGAAAAAGCTTCCCCAAGAGATGGTGAATTTCTCTCAGTAGAACTATATAGGTGATGATTAAAGCAGCACTGAATGTTCTAAAATGGGCTTTAGCTTTAGACACAGCAAAACAGGAGGGTGTGATGAGAAACCAGAGGTTGAAGATTCCTAACTTTTACTAATCCAACCAGATGTCTCCATTTCAATTGAGTGGCCAAGAGACTCAGTAAGTAGGTTCTTAAAACTGATTTCACAGACTCTCTTTCAAAGTTACTATACTTATTAAATATTATAGCCTAATTATTCTGATAACATCCCATTATATCCATTTTTATGTTTTCAAAAGATTCATTCATATATGGAAGAACCACAGCAACACTCTGGTATATGTCATGCTGAAATTTGAACTTAAGACTTCATGCAGGGAGTCGGTTGGTAGTGCAGCAGTTTAAGCGCAGGTGGCACAAAGTGCAAGGACCAGTGAGTGTAAGGATATCCGGTTCGAGCCCCTGGATCCCCACCTGTAGGGCAGTCACTTCACAAGCAGTGAAGCAGGTCTGCAGGTGTCTATCTTTCTCTCCCCCTCTCTGTCTTCCCCTCCTCTCTCCATTTCTCTCTGTCCTATCCAACAATAATGACAACAATAATAACTACAACAATAAAACAACAAGGGAAAAAAAAGAGAATAAATAAATAAATATAAAAAAGAAGACTTCATGCCTGCAAGTTCTATACTTAACTACTGCACTGTTGCTTTATGTCTACCATATCTCTGGGGCATGTTGGCATTTATAAGTAAGAAATGCTAGAGACTGAGAGTATATATAGCTGATATATGATAGGATAGAAAATTTATTTTAGACAGTTTTGACTTTTTAGTTTCTGAGTTATTGCATATATTCTCGGCAGTGTCTTTTCTATGTCTAAAAGGCATAGGCTGTTCTTGAAGACAGTGAAAATGTGCCTCCAGAAAAGGATGGTTTCTAGGTAGATCTGAGAGAAGAACAATGAAGAGGAACATTTGAGATTGCCATATTCTAACCAGGCCCTTTGATTTCAGTAGTTTTCTATGACTTTATGAGTAAAATTAATTCAAAGGGCAGTAACAAGGGTAAAGAGCAAGGAGACACAAGAAAACGTATTTGAAAAATGCAATGCTATTTACTCTATTAATGCCCTGGACTGCCTGCCCATATGTAATACAACTGCTCTCAGTGCAATGCCATGCTTTCTTAAAATGAGCTGGGTAGGCAAAAATGAGATGAACATGTAGAAAACTCAGTAATGAAAACACAGTCAGGGTGGTCTGTTCCAGAGGGGGGGAAATGCCCTTGGTGTTACTCATTTCTAATTTCCATGTCTCTATATAAGAGTAAGGCCAAGCAAGTGGCCTTTTGTGATGAACAGGCAATTCTGTTTACTTCTCTATTCTTTGCCATAGGGCAGGGAAAGGGATATAATGAAATTGTGTTTCTTTCTTTCTTTCTTTCTTTCTTTCTTTCTTTCTTTCTTTCTTTCTTTCTTTCTTTCTTTCTTTCTTTTTCTTTTTGATGAGGTCTGAATTTTTCCAAATTAAAATGGGATCTGAATAAGTAAAGGTCAGTCCAGCCTAGACACTCTCTTTATTAACATTGAATCAATGTGTGTAGTTGTCTTTGTTCCCTGCTCTTTTACTAAATCAAGTTTGCAGATGTAAGCAGTATATTCTAGTAAAACATAGAATGCATGCCCATAATTATCACTAGCAAAGGCAAGACATACATGAATTATTTGGTTTAGAATACTTAATATGTTTGAACAGTACTGCTATGCTATTAGTTAGAGACAGACTTTTCTGCAGAAAACCATGGTGTTATACTAAGCAGTTGTGCTTACTCTGAAGATTTGGTTCCTCAAAATACAACAAATATATGCCACACAAATTCCACAATGTAGTTTAGTACTTTCCTCTTTAACTAGCTTTTGTCTATGTTGAACCCATTTTGTGGCCCATAGTCTGTAATCATATTAGACAAACTGAAAGGATGTCTGTTAAATTATGATTTGAAGTGAAAGGGAAGAGACATTAGTAGACTAATTAGGGGGAAACAACAATAGAGTTTACAATAGCTGAATTGAAAGCCCAATAAACTGAAAACAGAAACAGAATTGCTGAGTTAAGAAGACTGGAGGGGTTAGAAAATGGAACTACAGGAAGTCGAGCGGTGGCGCAGTAGGTTAAGCGCACTCAGCAGAAGTGCAAGGACTGGCCTAAGGATCCTGGTTCGAATCCCAGGCTCCTCACCTTCAGGGGAGTCACTTCACAAGCAGTGAAGCAGGTCTTCAGGTGTCTATCTTTCTCTTTCCCTCTCTGTACTCCCTCCTCTCGCCATTTCTCTCTGTCCTATCCAACAACGACATTAATAACAACAATAATAACTACTACAACAATAAAAACAACAAGGGCAACAAAAAAGAAAATAAATAAATATTTAAAAAAAAGAAAATGGAACTACAGAGACTGAGAAAATAATCAGCAAACTGAGAATGAAGCAGGAGACATGGAAAAAATAGGAAATGACCAAGAAGAGATCCAAAGATAATGAAATCAGGACCAGAGACACCTGGGATGAGCTTAGAAGAACAGCATTCAAGTAATAATAGTAATCCCAGAAGAAAAGGCAGAGACATGAGAACACATACTACATGACATAATAGCAGAGAACGTCCCCCAACTTCCCAACTAGGAGCATATATACATCCAAGAAACTTAGAGACCACGCCACCCCTGACAGAATCTAGTCAAACTTCTGCATACCAAGACACAGCATAGTTAAACTGGCAAATGCCAAAGACAAAGAACTAAAAGCACCAAGGGAAAAACAAAAGGTCACATACCAAGGAAGGAAAACCCATAAGACTATCTGTAGCCATCTCAACAAACAATATAAATGACAAAAGAAATTGGCACCCTAAATCCCATCTACTAGAGTCTTACTTTTAGGTTCCAGATTATTAAACAGTATGTTCTGCTTTATATTTTAATGCTTTCCATCTACCAAGTGTCAGTCGCTACCCTGATGCCAATTTCACTTCCCTGGGCAGACGACCTCACCAATGTGTCCTGGAACCCCACCTCTCTAGAGTCCTGCCCCAGTAGGGAAAGACAGAAACAGACTAGAAGTAGGACTGACCTGACAATGCCCATGTCCAGTGGAGAAGCACAGGGTCACAAAGTCAGTTTTCACTCTGGTACTTGGAGAAGATATACTAAATTTTTTCTCACAGAACTGAATTACCTGTAACTGTTTTGAGTCTAATAAAGTAAAAGTACATAGTACTAAGGAATTTCTCATAAATGGGATCAGGGAAGACTGACAGTCACATTAGGTGCATGACAGCTTGTCAACTTCATAGATACGACCAGGAGCAGAAAAAAAGGCTTTCATGTGAAGTTTAGTCTTCTGGCAGTTCATGATGCACTCATATGGGGAGGGGTGTGTGGGGGCATATGATATGGGATATATTTGTAACCAACTCTAAGCTAGCAGCTTATCTTTCACTCCCTGAGGTAGCTTTGGTGTATGTGTATATCTGAGGGTTATTAAATGTATTTATCACAGAGAAGGGACTGTATCACGTGAGTATCTTCACTAGTTAATAATGAATGGTATAAAGTAATTCATACATTGCTCACCCTGCAATGATGGATGTGTTTTATAGTAACTTGAGTATATTTCTTGAGATTTTGTGTTAAGTTAGTTTACATTCTTTAGAATGGACCGTAAAAATCTGTGCTATTTACTAGTGGAAATTTGATATATATATAATAGCACAGATTTAAATTAATAACAAGCAAAAAAACTGAAGTGATTTTCTCTGTTCTAAAATTTGCTTTGCAAATAGTAGTACCCTCGTTGTTTATTAAACAATTTACAGGTGACAATTCTTAAAATGTGTGTCTTCTTTTGCCATCTCTGTTAGTGTCTGTTTAGGGGGGGGGTCTATTTTTTTTTTCCATCAGAAACAAGCCATGTCAACTTAATGAAGTCAAAAAGAGAAGGAAGAATACAGAATACTGGATGATATCATTCATAGGTGTAAATTAAGAAACAAAGATAGTAAGGGAAAGCTTAAGGCAAACTTGGGTGTGATGTATTGCACCAAAGTAAAAGACCGGGTAAGAAGGGAAAGTGTGGAATAGAGGTACACTAAGTTCCTGGGGAACAACATTGGAAAAGATCTAGGTTGGGGAAGCAGGTGTCTTACAGACACCTACCATGAGGAGGTAAGAGTTTGTACCTGTGTGTTAGCAACTTTACTATAATCAATTAACCCCCCAATAAAGTAGGGGGAAATCACAGAATTTAGTAACTGGCTTTTCATAATTGATTCTCAGTCATTAATTAGTCTTTTTAATATAGTTTCTTCATATGATCATCCTCTCCTTTTTCATAGTTGGGGAAAAAGTAATTCTGTTGATATTATTTTAATAATACTACTGTTTTACTCCCAACCCATGACAAATAGTGTGGCATAATTGGATCTATTGTTCTTCTCATTTTTTCATTCATTTTTACAATATGAATATAAAATCTTTATGATAATATTAATGATGATATCAGTTGAAAATAATATTTCAGTCTGAGGTGAAGCATGTTGAGGTGGCAATCGTTGCGTTGGTTAGGTTGTGATCGGCGGATGCAATATTATTTTCTTTGGATTGGGAGACACATCTGGGAAAGTGGGCCCTATCCAAGGGTTCCAGGACTGGGGGAAGTAGGGGCTCTATAGTGGAGATGTGAGATTCCTGCTGTCTTAGGGTTCAAAAAGACAATCGATAGTTAATGTTATCATCGTATTATTTGGTAATTGGGTTAACTTTGAAAAGTCCTTTTGTTATGGTTTGCTGTACAGTATCCAGTATCTTGTATATAGCTGTGCTATTGGATGCTTCTAATCTACTTGGTCTAGGCTTTTGAGAGAGTCCGCATATCAAATACACAGCCTATATATTAAAAAGATTCAGTCTGTGTTTTGAAAAACTTTGAGACATACAATTGATTTTCCCCCTCTCATATTGATTAACTACTGATTTATATGTCTACATTTTGCTAGGAGTGTACATAAACACCATTCCCACCACGAAAAGACTGTGACCCATCCCTCCCACCCATTCCCACCCCCCTCTGTCCCAGGAAGCTGCATGTCTACCCCTCACCACAGGGTTTTTACTTTGGTGCCCTACTTACAATTTGATCAGGTCCTGCTTTTAGTTTCCCTTTCAGATCTTCTTAGTCAACTTCTGTTGATGAGTGGGATCATCCCATACTCATCTTTATCTTTCTGACTTAGTTCACTTAACATAATTCCTTCTAGCTCTGTCCAAGATGGGTCAGAGAAGGTGGGTTCATTGTTCTTGATAGCTGCATAGTATTCCATTGTCCAGAGACTTCACGTGTGGAATGACAACCCTTCAGCTTCATTACTCGGGTGAAACCTTTCCTTTTATAGTACACTCTAATTTCATCTCAGGTGGTTCACTTCTAACAAAGTCCCATAACCTAGATATACACCAGTTTCTGTGAGAGAGAGCTTATGTTCACACGTACCCATAAACTACTGCAAAATATATACCTGAAAGCAGAAGTACACTAGAGTTTGCAGTGAGTACCTCCCTAACACTTCCTCTCCACTATTCCAAGCTTTGGGTCCATGATTGCTCAACAATTTGTTTGGCCTCGTATGTTAACTCTCTTTTCAATCACCAGGTTCCAGATGCCATCAGGATGCTGGCCAGGTTTCCCTGGATTGAAGATCCCACAAATGTGTCCTGGAGCTCAGCTTCCCCAGAGACACACCCTACTAGGGAAAGAGAGAGGCAGACTGGGAGTATGGACCGACCAGTCAATGCCCATGTTCAGCGGGGAAGCAATTACAGAAGCCAGACCTTCTACCTTCTGCAATCCTCAATGACCCTGGGTCCATGCTCCCAGAGGGATAGAGAATGGGAAAGCTATCAGGGTAGGGGGTGGGTTATGGAGATTGGGTGGTGGGAATTGTGTGGAGTTATACCCCTCCTACCTTATGGTTTTGTTAATTAATCCTTTCTTAAATAAAAAGAAAAGAAAAGAATATTTCAGGATAAGATTGTGGTATTTCTAAAAATAAAGATTTTATTGAAAATTAATAATTAAGTGTATACTAACAGATAAAATTGACCTGAGAGAAAACCATTGACTCCTGTCATGAAAATCTGAACTTGCAGAAAAATTCAGCATGTTTTCAAGAAATGGTTATTCACAGAACCATAAAATTATTTCTGGAGTTTTTTTTTTAATACCGTGCTATCATTGTGTGTTTTAACTATAATGTGATTTCTAAAAACCTGTGTCATCCCCAGTTTTTCAGACAGACATTCATTGCTCTTCTGAGAAGTGATCCATAAGTGACATTCACATCAGCAGCACTGTAGGGTAATTTTTACAAGCAAAATAATTCCACAAGATAAATGTTATTTTTAATCATGAACTACTAGGTGTGAAATTTCCTCCAATTATCACATTGGGAGTTATCCTAAAGTTGTAGTCTTTCTGCTAATGCCTCTGGATAGGGGAAGAATGCACAGAGATCATCTACAGTCAAGAGTAATGATAGTACAATACCCTTAAAGAAAACTCTTGAGATAAAGACAGAAGCTTTCTTTCTTTTTTTTCCTTAGTCTCCAGGGGTCATTGCTGGGGCCTCAGTACTATGAATTCACTGCTCATGAGGGAATTTCTTCTTTCTTTCTCTCTATCTTTCTTTCTCTCTCCCTTCCTTCCTTCCTTCCTTCCTTCCTTCCTTCCTTCCTTCTTTCCATTCCTTCCTTCCTTCCTTCCTTCCTTCCTTCCTTCCTTCCTTCCTTCCTTCCTTCCTTCTTTCCTTTCCTTCCTTCCTTCCTTCCTTCCTTCCTTCCTTCCTTCCTTCCTTCCTTTTTTCCTTCCTTCCTTCCTTTTTTGATAGGAGAGAGAGAAAGTGAGAGAGGAGGGGAATTGAGAGAGAGGGATAAAGATATACACCTACAGACCTGCTTCATCACTGATGAAGTGAACCCCCCTGCATGTGGGGATCAGGAACTCAAACCAGAATCCTTGTGCAGGCTCTTTGTACTATGTGTACTTAACCTGGTGCACCACCTACCAGCCCCCTAAGCTTTCTGAATTCCACCAACCTTCATATTTCTATACATGCTCTACAAATAAAAAGACAATGTGGTAAAAGTGACTTACTGCAGTACTTTTATCACTGTACTAATTTTTAAATTACTTCAAGTAAATCAGAATAATCAAGAGGGGTTGGTTTTATTTTCTTCTTCTTTTTTCTTTTTCATGATAGAGTCTAGTTTATTTGTGATGGCTGAGAAAACTGAAATTGGAAGACACTGGGTGACAATCTTAAGCTTGGTAGTGATGTAATTGACCCCAATTTTTGCCACCAGGGTTATCATTGGAGCTGGGTACCTGTACTACAGACCTACTACTTTTGGCAACCTCTTTCTTTGATTTGTTTGACAGGACAGAGAGATAGTGAGAGGGGAGGGAAAATAGAAAGGCAGAAATAGAGACTGCAGCCTGCCCCACTGCTTGTGAAGCTTTCTTGCTGCAGGTGGGGAGCTGGAGTTTGAACACCGAGTGCTTTCACATGATAACATGTGCACTCTACTGGATGTGCCACCATCCCATAAGATGTGTCGCCCACCATCCATAGGATATGCCACCCTATGTTTCTCTAGGCAGGAAACTGCCTGCTTTCTCTTTGGCTACTTCTCCAATTTGGAATGATGCAACTGATCTTTTCATGATTTCTGGAATCTGGAGATCTAAAGACTGACTGCAGGAATGGAAAGAGCTAGCTTCAATTCATGTTATGCAGGGCAGAGGCTTCTAAGTCACTTCTAAGTGCTGAACAAACCCACAGGCCCAACTAAACATCAAAGGAGATGCTCCACGGATTGTAAGGACATCTTGATCTTGTCTGGCCCTTCACAACAAGAAACTGCAGGAGTTTCTTCTCCAAAGGTGAACGGCCATGGCTAATGAAAGCAGACCTAGAACTCTGCCAAGAGAAGCAGCAGGAGCCTGCCCAATCTTTGCCCAGAGGAGGGGCGGGTGTCTGTATCTGCTCCTGAGTCATATTAACCTTTCCATCACTAAAAAAGTTTTACATCTCTGGTTGCTCTACTTCTCCTGCTTTCCTACTATCCTTAAAACTAGACTATTTTTTATTTTAATATATTTATAAAAAGGAAACATTGACAAAACCTTAGGATAAGAGGGGTACAACTCCACACAATTCCCACCACCAGAACTCCATATCCTGTCCCCTCCTCTGATAGCTTTCCTATTCTTTAACCCTCTGGGAGTATGGACCCAAGGTCATTGTGGGACACAGAAGGTGGAAGGTCTGGCTTCTGTAATTGCTTCCCCACTGAACATGGGTGTCAACAGGTCGATTCATCCTCCCAGCCTGTCTCTCTCTTTCTCTAGTGGGGCAGGGCTCTGGGGAATCAGAGCTCCAGGACACATTGGTGGAGTTGTCTGTCCTGGGAAGTCTGGCTGGTATCATGGTAGCATCTGGAACCTGGTGGCTGAAAAGAGAGTTAGCATATAAAGCCAAATAAGATGTTGACAAATCATGAACCTAAAGGCTGGAGTAGTGCAGTTGAAGAGATTGTGTGGGGGGGTGTCTCTGTTTTGTAAGTAGCTAGTAGGCATATTTTAGTTATATTACAGAGGGCCCTGTGGCTGCACTAGTGTGTGTGTGTGTGTGTGTGTTTTCCCCTGTGCCTGAAATCTGATATGCAGGTGGATCCAAGTTATTGTCTGGGGAGATGATGTCATGGCTGGAAAAAGGACCAGAAAGCTGGATCAGGGAAGAAAATAGTTCCCATATATGGGGAAGGGGTATAAATATTGTTGACTGTAAACCTTATTGAGAGGGTCGCCTCACAAGTGGTGAAGCAGGTCTGCAGGTGTCTATCTTTCTCTCCTCCTCTCTGTATTCCCCTCCTCTTGATTTTTCTTTGGTCTATCCAACAGCAATAACAAAGTACTAACAACAATGATAAACAACAAGGGCAACAAAAGGAAAATAAAAGAGCAGTGAATTCACAGTGAGTCCCAGCAATAACCCTGGAAAAACATTTAAAAAAGAAAAAAGAATGCTACATTTGATGACTTATTTATCGTTCCTTAAATATATACATCTGTTCCAAATGCCATGCTCATGTTCAATTCATCTTCTGTCTACAATACCATTTTCACATTCTGTTTGTGGCCAAATTACACAGCTAAAAAAAAATAAAATCCATCATCCCCTATATTTATCAAGTTCTTCTTTAGAATGTAAACAAAAAATATTTCTATTGGATTATAGCTGGGGCATCGTGCTGCATGCAAATCCACCACTGTGACTGGTGGATTTTTTTCTTTCTTTCCTTTTCTTTTTTTCTTTCTTTCTTTCTTTGTATAGTAAAAGAGGTAAATTAAAAGGGGGAATAAGATAGATAGTAGACTTTTTAAACTTATTTCATTTTTCTTTTATTTAATTTGATAGGACAGACAAAATTGAGATGAAAAAAGGAGAGAGAGAGAGAGAGAGAGAGAGAGACCTGCAGTCTGACCTCACTGTTTGTGAAGCTTTCTCCCCTAGAGTGGGGAATGGGGGTTGAACCCATGTCCTTGCATGGTTATATGTGCACTTAACCAGGTACATTACTGCTTCATGGTTCATGAACGTTTATCTCAGACAATGGGGACTCAAGGTTTGAATCAGGATACTTGCACTTGGGAACATGTGCACTCTACTGGGAGTGCTACTGACTGGCCTGCAAACATAAAGAATGTATTCTCTGTCATTGTTTGCAATTGTCCACATATAGACAGGTGATATAATTGACATTGTTTATCTCTATTCAATTCTTTTGGATGGCAAAAAAAGAAAGAAAAAACAAAACACTATTGCCATATTCATGTTGTGGACTAATTCTAAGAAAAGGAGAATGGATCTAGTGGAGTTTTAGTTCAGCTATAAGAATAGGACATTTTTCTTTGACCAAACGCAACCTGAAAGTTTGTCCCCTTTTCCCTACTAGATCCCATCCTTGTGCCCAACAGGAAGCCAAGAAAACACATATAGTGCCTTTTCTCCTAAAATACAATACATGAGGTCTAGCTTTTTTCAGTTATTTAGCATTTACTCTCATATAATATACAGAATGGGGTTTATGTACCATTAGATAATGTATAAAGTAATATAGACCAATATGGACCAATTGTTATTCTTGTATTACCTCTCCAAAATGTGTTTATGAGCAATTTTTAAAAACTTTTTTATTGGGAGGAATTAATGGTTAAGAGTAAACAGTGAATATCATTGTTGGTACATGTGTAAAATTTTTTTTTCTGCAAAAAAAAAAAAATTACCTCCTGCCTAGTTTCTCCTCTACCTTCTTGCTCCAGGACCTGAAGCCACAGTCCACCACCCCTCCCCACACACACACCCAAGTCCTTTACTTTGGTGCAATACACCAAACCCAGTCAAAGTTCTGCTTTGTGTTTCTACTTCTGTTCTTATTTCTCAGCTGCTATCTATGTGCGACCTCATCCTCTTTCTGGCTTATCTTAATAGGATTCCTTCAAGAACCCTCCAAGATGAGGTGTATTAGGTGACCTTATCATTCTTATAGCAGAGTAGCTTTCCATTGTGTGTGTATATATATATATATATATATATATATATATATATATATATATATATATAATGCCTTTCTCAGCTACTCCTCTGTTGTTGGACATTGAGGTTACTTCCAGATATGGCTATAACAAATTATGCTGCTATGAACATAGGTATACACAGTTCTTTTTGGATGGGTATGTTTTGTTTTTATCCGCAGGAAAGGAATTGCAGGGTCATTGCAGGGCCAAGTCTGAGAGTTCTCCAGACTTCTTTCCACAGGGATTGGGCCAATTTACATTCCCACCAGCAGTTGAGAAGGGTTCCTTTGAAATTTATAGTTGCACCAGAAATCCAGGTGAGTCAGATGATCAATCAAATTAGGGCATCTCTGGTTTAAACCATTTACACATTATTTCCTCCTAACCCAGTCCACCTGCAGAAGGTTGTTCAGTGAATAGATGATTTTGACCTGAAGTGGAAGAGAGGCTTTAGTTTCACTTTCTTGGTGAGAAAAGTGAGTATGTTATGGTTTTTCCGTATGCCACTTCACCATTCTGTTTCTTAAGTTTTGTATTGTGCAAAGGATGTTTCTTGAGCAATTATATTTCTCTTTTCCTGTTTTTTTCTCTGCTATCTAGAAAACAATGCTAAACTCCCAAATCCCTCTGCCTCTGAGGGTATCTTTGGCACAAAGTTTGATGAAACATATCCTACCACATACTGTCAATCATGTACATTTATGTGCAGAGCACTGTGAGGAAAGGAGAAATGTCATTGTACACAAGTTTGTATGAGGGCTTTTTTTTTTTAAACACAAAGTTGCCAGCCTATATTATGTGAATGAAGACAGTGAATTAATTAAACATTTATTTTGTATGCCTATGCTATTTTACAAAGATTAAAAAAAATTGAATTGCCTAAATAGTACACTTGGATAGTGCACTGCTTTACCACATGCACAGTCTGGCCCCTATCACATTGAAGGAAGCTTTGGTGCTATGATAATTATCGAACTTCGTCAGTCTGTCTGTTATCTATCATTTGTCTGTCTGTATGTCTGTCATCTATCATCTGTCTGCCTATCATCTATCATCTAAAAAATTCAGAATGAGGGAGTCAGGTTAAGTGGGTTAAGCGCATGTGGCACGAAGCGCTAGGATAGGCATAAGGCTCCCGGTTCCAGCCCTGGCTCCCCACATGTGTGTGTGTGGGGGTCGCTTCATGAGCAGTGAAACAGGTCTGCAGGTGTGTCTTTCTGTCCCCCCCCCCGTCTTCCCCTCTCTCCACTTCTCTTTGTCCATCCAACAACGACATCAACAATAATAACAACAGCAATAATAACTACAAGAACAATAAAACAAAGGAAAATTCAAAAAATAATTAATTAATTAAAATTCTGAATGCCTGGAAAAGCCAGTTTAGTGAAAATAAGTAACAATTAGTTATTTATAGGGACTTAAATGCTGATGCATGCACACATTCTAGAAAGCTCTCTGGACTAGATTTAGTGAAATCTACCCCAATACACTTTTTTTTTCTTTAGAGAATTAACTAAGCTTGTATGTTGCCATCATTACTAAATTTCATTAAAGACTAATGTAGGTGTGGGGATCGCACCATCCATAGTGCGACAGCCTGAGGCACTAAAAGTCCCAAAATTCATCCCTAGCACCACAATAAGCAAATAAGCAAGCACATAACTGACAGAGTCTGCTATGAAGTTTCCAGGATGTATTTTTCCCTGAAATAACGCCACTGGGAAAAAAAGAAAAAAAAACTTACAGAGGACACTTTGACTTATTTTGTCTATGATTGGTTTTTTTAAGAACTGTGTACTTTAGTGCCAAAAGTAACCAAAATATATGTGTGTCAGAATGTAAGTTATTACTTTTAAAAAAGTAAAAGTAAAAGTAAAAAGGAAAAGCCTAAACTCTCTGCATTCTCTTCAGTCAGAGATGGGGGCGTGGAAGGACTAGGAATGTTGTTTTCTTATTTAAGTTTTCTGCATATGTGTCTTATGAACTCAGCACAATTCTCTGTAGATACTCCCCAAATGTTTTTATATTTTTGTATAAAAATGTGGATTCTAGGATATAACATTCTACAGAATTCATTAAAATAATAAAAATTCTGATAAATCCAGTAGTTATAGAAAAATATTGAATAAATTGCTTCCTGGTGACTTATGCCCAGCTGCTTCTTGATAACTTCTAGTCAGTAATAGGAGACTAGTAAGTAGAGAAACACGGGGTTGTTATTTGCAACTTATTTTTATGCCTATTTTTCCTTGTTTTCTATATTTCTATCAGTGACCTATAAAAATTTCTTATTCTTCTCCATAAATGTTTCACCCACACTAAGAGAAAAAAACAGTTATCTGGTTTAACACAAACAGTTTCTTGTGGATAACCAGCTGGCATTGAAAAATTGTACAGTCACTACTGCAAAATGCTTGGGGTTGCCTTTCTGAGAGTCATCACTGGTATACACAATCATATCTTTTGACAGATGGCAAAAGAAGAAGTGATATTACTTGAAGAAGGAATAATTTCCCCCCTAATTCACTGTAATTTTCCTTAGGGCAGAAGCAGGGAAGTACTTTCTAAAACCACCTGGCTTAAAAAAAAAGACAGGGATGAGGAAGGGTATTACCTCACACTGAAACAGTTATTTGGAGATGATAAACTGAACTATAGACTTCCCTGTGGTTTATTTGTTGTTGTTGTTTTGGTTGGCAGGACTTCACTCCCTCTGGACCAATATTTTCATACTGAAATAGAGAAAGGAAGTGAGAGAAAGTTACTCTGTCACCAAAGCTTCCTCCAGTGTAGCAGAGGCCAGACTGGAAAAGGGTTATGTGCATGCAAAGCAGATGCAGTATCCAGGAGAGCCACCTTGACGACCCAAGTTTTTTTTTTTTTTTTAAAGGTAGTTAGCTTTCTTTTTAAAAAAATTGTTTATTTTAAGTTTATATCTTTAATTTTATAGGACAGAAAGACATTTAGATAGTAGGGAGGGAAATAGAGAGAGTCACTACTTGTGAAGCTTTCCCTCTGCAGGTGGGGGCAGGATCTTGAACCCAGATCCTTATGGATGGTAATATGAGCACTCAACCAGGTGTGCCACCTCCCACCCCAAAAAGTTAGTGGGTATTCAATAATATGACCTAGAATCTATAAAATGGAAAATCTAATTTTTGTGCTATCAGGAACTGTTAAAGGACTAAGAGTCCATACATATTTAATTTATTTTTGTTTGTTTTTTTTAGTGCCAGCAAACAGTATTTTTGCAAAAATTAAGACATTACTGTTAGTCTGTCATTATGCCGCTAGGTTTTCTCCACTGCCAGTTATTTCTTACAAAAATATCATTAAGTATTTGGAACAAGGATGAATGTAAGCAGACAGCTTTATATATGCCTTAAGATAACAATATTATCCTTGAAACACGTATATTTTATCACTGATTTTTAGCTATAAATACTTTCATGAAATTTGGATAGCTAGCTTGGTTAGTTGGTGTTGGAATAAATGCATGTTATGCTCATGAACAATTGTTAGAAAGTTGCAGGGTGACTTCTTGTAGCATTATAATAATTTCTCTTTTCATTGTTGATAAAAGCTGGTATTTAATTTTTTTAATCACTGAATTTTTTCTTTTTACTTTATTGGGGAATTAATGTTTTACATTCAACAGTAAGTACAATAGTTTGTACATGCATATCATTCCCCAGTTTCCCATATAACAACACAATGTCCACTAGGTCCTCTGAATCCTTCTTGGACCTGTATTCTCCCCACCCACCCACCCCAGAGTCTTTTACTTTGGTGCAATACACCAATTCCATTTCAGGTTCTACTTGTTTTTGATTTTTGATTATTCTGATCTTGTTTTTCAACTTTGGCCTGAGAGTGAGATCATCCCATATTCATCCTTCTGTTTCTGACTGATTTCACTTAACATGAATTTTTCAAGGTCCATTTAAGATCGGCTGAAAACGGTGAAGTCACCATTTTTCACATCTGAGTAGTATTCCATTGTGTATATATACCACAACTTGCTCATTCACTCATCTGTTGTTGGACATCTGGGTTGCTTCCAGGTTTTGGCTATTACACATTGTGCTGCCAAGAACATATGTGTACACAGATCTTTTTGGATGGATATGTTGGGTTCCTTAGGATATATCCCCAGGAGAGGAATTGCAGGATCATAGGGCAGGTTCATTTCTAGCCTTCTGAGAGTTCTTCTGCAGACTGTTCTCCACAGAGGTTGGACCAATTTACATTCCCACCAGCAGTGTAGGACGGTTCCTTTGAGCCCACTACCTCTCCAGAATTTGCTGCTGTTACCTTTTCTGATGTATGACATTCTCACGGGAGTGAAGTGGTAGCTCACTGTTGTCTTTATTTGCATTTCTCTGACAATCAGAGACTTGGAGCATTTTTTTCATGTGTTTCTTGGCCTTTGGGATCTCTTCTGTGGTGAATATTCTGTCCATGTCCTCCCCCCATTTTGGGATGGGGTTATTTGTTGTCTTGTTGTTGAGTTTGGCAAGATCTTTATATATGTTGGTTATTAAACTCTTGTCTGATATATGGCATGTAAAGATCTTCTCCCATTCTGTGAGGGGTCTCTTGATTTGGGTAGTGGTTTCTTTTGCTGTGGAGAAGCTTTTCAATTTGATGTAGTCCCATAGGTTTATACTTGCCTTAGTCTTCTTTGTAATTGGATTTGTTTCATTGAAGATGTCTTTAAAATTTATGCGGAAAAGAGTTCTGCCAATATTTTCTTTTAAGTATCTGATAGTTTGTGGTCTAACATTAAAGTCCTTGATCCACTTGGAATTTACTTTTGTATTTGGTGAAATACAGTGGTTCAGTTTCATTCTTCTGCATGTTTCAACCCATTTATTCCAACACCATTTGTTGAAGAGACTCTGCTTTCCCCATATAATAGTCTGAGCCCCTTTGTCAAAGATTCGATGTCCATAGGTGTGGGGGCTGAATTTTTTTTTTTTTAATCACTGAAATGCTTCCCTCTACTGATTAACCACAGAAGTAGTAACTGGTAAAAATCTACACATTAGGTGTCTGGGCAGTGGCCCACCCAGTTAGTTGCACATAGTACTAAGTACAAGGACCCTCATAAGGAACTAGGTTGGAGCCTCTGGCCCCATACCTGTAGCAGATTTAAAGTTGTCTTTCTCTATCCCTCTGTTTCTCCCCCAATACTCTGAGTTTCTCTCTGTTCTATCCAATAAAGTGGAAAAAATGGCTGCCAGGAGCAGTGGCTTCATAGTGTTGGCACTGAGCCTTGATAACCCCAAAGGCAAAAATAAGTAATAATAATTGCACATACATGTCCCACAACCAGCATTCCTCCTTCCCTCAATGAACTCCTTTTCATAAACTATTAAACCAGGGTCACAGAATCATTCAGACCAAACATGAAATGAGACTCAGGGTTACATTTTTAGAAAGGTGTATATATATTGTTGGCTGTAAACATCATTGATTTGATCTAATATGGGGTTTAACCCACTGCGCTACTGTCCGACTCCCCTTTCTTCCTTTATTGAATAGAGACAGAAGACAGAGAGACAGAGAGAAATTGAGAGGGGAGGAGAGATGAGAAAGAGAGATACCTACCACACTACTTCACTGTAATGAAGTTTCCCCTGCAGGTGGGGCTCAGGGTCTTTTACAAGGGTTCTTCTTCCTTGTAATATATGCACTTAACCAGGTGTGCCACAACCTGGCCTTAACATAATTATCAATTCATTCTAAATGTAGAGCTTGAAAAACTAATATTAAGTTTTAGAGAGTGAATGATATTAACTTACTTATGATAGACTAGGTGATAACACACTGGGTAAAGTGTACATATTGCTCAGGTTCAAGTCCCTGGACGCTACCTGTAGGGGTAAAGCTTCATGAGTGGTGAAATAATGTTCCATGTGTCTTTTTTCTCTCTCCTTGTCTCCCTATTTCCATTCAATTTCTCCCTGTGTGTATAGAAAATGAATAAATACAAATAAAGTATGTCCAGGAGGCAGGAAGTAGCACAGCTGGTTGAATACATGTATTATAATATGCAAGGAACCAGATTCAAGTCCCTAGTCTCCACTTGCAAGGGAAAAGCTTTGTGAGTAGTGAAGCAATAGGACAGGTGTCTCTGTTTTTCTCTACCTTTCTGTTTCCCTTTTCCCTCTTGATTTATCTATATCTTTAGCCTGATTAAATAGGTAACTATTTAAAAATAAAATAAAATAATAAATAATATAAGTTAGGGCCATTGAAATAAGTCACTTGGATAGTGCACTCACTGCTTTACCATGTGCAGAATTCAGGTTCAAGCCAGCTCCCACTGCATTGAAGGAAACTTCTAGTGCTGCTATCTTTTACTCTCTGTTCCTCTCTACATCTGTCTCTATCTAAAAAGAAGATAAAATAAGATAAAGTAAGATAAGAGGAAATAAAATAAAATAAAATAAATATGACTACTGTCTGTAGGCACAAAGCCCCAGCTATAATCCTGGGGGCAAAAATAAACATAAATAAGTAAATAAATAAATAAATAAATGCTAGTGCTCAAATGACTAAAAGTAAAGTGTTGTAAAGTTATAGCTTCATAAAATGAGAATTTATGAAAGTATATATCATGAACCCAGGAGTCTAGTTATGCAAAAAAAAAAAAAAAAATGCTATGCCTATAGCAGCTAGGTCCCGAATTTAATGTTTCACATACCATGGTAAGTCATGGCAGTATAAAAGGTATAAGAATTCTAGATTGTTATCCAGAAGATCTTAACTAAAGTCATAGACACTTTATGACTCAGCTTTTTTATTGCCAAACATGTCTTAAAGAAACTCACTTATTAGAACATGACTCCTGTCAGACAGTGATAGTAGTCTGAATCTAATTAACATAATAGAAGTAGACTTAAGTAACTAAAATAGTAGATACAAAATTCATATTTTATTATCTTTCAAAAGTATATTTATGAGCAAAAGTTTTAGAGACCAAAATTTATAGGATTTATCAATGCCAAAATAATACAGCTTCGTGTTCCAGTAGGAATTCATACATAAGTAAGAAAAATGAAGCAGTGAATAGAAATCATAAATCTGGATTCATTATTGCAATTACTTCTGCATAAAGGAAGGGTGCATAGATATTAAGTGAATCTACTTGTGATATATTCAGTTGCTTATTAATTATTGTGTTTGTGTGTATTGGGACTCTAGGGAAATCTACCATCTAGGTTCTTCACAAACTGAATAAACAGTTCAAACTTCATCAGATAGTTTAGCAAAATAAAAATATTAATAATACATGTACACTGGCGGAGTGCAGATAAACACAGATCCTTTGGTTTGCTAGTGACACAATTCATGTTGGGGATTGTGCCTCCAAGGAATCCAAGGAGTGGGGAGGAGAATTGGGAGGGGAATGATGATGCTGATCTATAATTAATTGAGAGAAAAGAACTGTTAACCTCATCTAGATAAGAAAAAACTCATCTAATTTAGATAAAGGATAATCTATCTTATTCTGAAAAACAAAGAAACTACACTTTTAGTTTAAAACAACTTTTATATGGGGACAGGCAGTGGTGCACCTGGTTAAGCACTCACATTACAATGCACAAGGACCGGGGTTCAAACCCTGGTCTCCACTTGTAGGGGAAAGCTTCAGAAGTGGTGAAACAGAGCTACAGGTGTCTCTCTGTCTCTTTTCTTCTTTTTTATTTTTATTTTTGTAATTTATTTTTTATTATTGCATAGAGACAGAGAGAAATCGTGAGGGAAAGAGACAGACACCTGCAGCCCTGCTTCACCACTTGTAAAGCTTTCCCCCTGAAGGTGGGGGCCAGGGGCTTGAACCTGGGTCCTTATGCACTGCAATGTGCACTTAACTGGGTGCGCCACCACCTGGCCCCCTCCCTTCTCAATTTTTCTCTGTCTCTATCCAATAACAAATAAAAGAAAAGCTTTAAAATAATGATAGGAATTTTCATGCCAAACAGGTATTTCTTGAAGACTGGTGTCCAGATACTTTCTTAGTGCAACTTCACATGTCATATGAAGAAAATTACTAAACTGTAAAAAAAATGGAGTTAGGTAGTTATCTTTTTACCAATTCATTTAATAAAAATGGGTGTAGCTTTTTTATTGGATTATGACATCACATAGAACCTTTGAAATAAATAGTAGAACTATAAGTCATTCTATTCATCATGGAACTTAAATTTTGTTGGCAGTTCTAACCATCCAGAAATGAGAAACTTAATATCCGAGGACATTCAATAATTTTAATTTTAGAAGATTTTAATTTTAGAGCAGTTGCAGATTTACAGAGAAATTGAGCAGAAAGTACAAAAAGTCTTAATGTGCCTTCTGCCCTCACATGGGCAAAGCCTCCCACACTATCCACATCCGACACATAATGTAATGTGTTTTATTCAATGAACCCATATGGACACAGTAGTAACTATGGCCCACCATTTTTATTCTGTTTCACTCTTGGTGTTGTAAGCTTTAGGACCTTTACAATTATGTACTGGGCTATCAGTACGCTTCATAATATATATTTTTCAAAGTGAAACAATCTACTAAGCAAAAGATATTGCCATAAACAGGCCTGGAGAAATATAAGGAAAGCCTGGAGAAATATAAGGAAAGCAGGCAGAAGAAGCATTCTGTTATTTTTTTAAGTGATGTAATATTAGTGTTCAATTGAGGGACGTTAATTACACAGATGAGGTACACAAGAGGATTGTGTTATAGCTATATTTCTGTGTATATATATATATATACATATATATTAAATGTCACATATATCTATATATTACATACTCTGAAGGCAGCAATGAATATTTGCCCCTCACTCCTCAAGGAAATAATGAACAGAAAAAAAGAAGTGAAAGAGCCCTGTGACAAGAGTGGTCAGCAGCAAAGGACCACAAGGGACCTATAGGATTCAAGGAGAGAAAATTTTTTTTGCATACTTTCATCTCATAAATATCTTGTTTTTTCCCAACTCAAAGAATCAATTACATTTCCAAAAAGTATGTGTAACCAAAAAAAAAAAAGGTGTATCTCTGTCCCCAGGATGATTTTTATACCCTGTGTAGCAATCATATACTGACATTAATGCAGTAGTGGGGAAGACGTAGGTTCAAAGGAAATTCAGTTATTTAAAAAATCATACTTACATCTACCTCACACTTGGGCAAATCACTGTTTATTTTTAGGTAATAGTTGACTTGCTATGTATTTCTTCCTTCCTGCTCTTCCAATATTATCATTCTTTTTCTCTAATGTGAAAATTCTTATTCTGATTGAATGGGAACAACTCATTACAGAATGTTGTACCAGTTATAGGCATACAGTTTCTCTCCTGGGTAACAGTATATATCATGCCTGCTCTCTGTCAATTACAGAATCATTGTCTACTTCAAGCAGTTTACCTGAGTTGCTCCTCTCATCTTCACTCTGTTGTCAGTGTCTGAGGGTTTCTTTTGGTTGCCTTTGTAATTATAGTTATTCTACAAATGAGTAAAACTATACAGTATTTGTCTTTGATTAGGCCCAGTGACCTTGTGGATTTATGTCATGGGACTTTGAAATTAAAATGTTTCACTACAAGATGTTTGTTTGGAGGGGACTGTAGTTATATATTCTTTCCACATGTAAAATTGTAAAAGGAGCTGGAGTCGAGTTTTTAGTTACCCCAAGTCAGTTGCACTGATTAACAAAAATAGTAGGTCATACTTAGTTTGCTGGCTGGCAGATTGTTAATGACAGAAAGATCTAGAGTATTGGAAAAGGAGCATTTTCCTCTCCCCTCCCCCCAACAGGAAGGGAGAAGTGCTATTCACTTGGTAGAACTATTTGAGGTTGAAACTCATAACAAATGTGAGGGGGCCTTATAAGTCTGCTCCCTTATAGTTAACTGTCAGACTTGTCTATGAAGAAACTCCAGTAATTCATCAATTACATTTCCTCTCCTATGAAGTTACTATCCCCTACGGAGTTTTCTACTCATAGATTTCTACCCCCATAAGTTTCGTTTCTGTCTCCAGTTTCACTCACTTTCTGTTTTGGGCTTAGTGATTTATTCTGTGATTACAATACTGGTAAATTTGAGAGGGTTCATCTTATGAATATTTTGCTCTTTGTCAGGACAAAGCAGTGCTTGTTCTTCTGGACAGAAAAGTCTTCTTTGATATTTAATAACAAACTGAATTTTTAAAATTTATTTTATTCCCTTTTGTTGCCCTTGTTTTATTGTTGTAGTTATTATTGATGTCACTATTGTTGGATAGGACAGAGAGAAATGGAGAGAGGAGGGGAAGACAGAGAGGGGGAGAGAAAGATATACACCTGCAGACCTGCTTCACTGCCTGTGAAGCGACTCCCCTACAGGTGGGGAGCGGGCTCAAACCGGGATCCTTACGCAAGTCTTTGAGCTTTGCGCCAGGTGCGCTTAACGCGCTGCGCTACTGCCGGACTTCCACCAAACTGAAATTTTAAAAGCTAAACCATATTTAACCAATATTACACATATCACTATATAATCAGTCTTCTGCCATATAGCATAAACTGCAAGAGATCTATGGAGTAAAGTCACAGCAGCAATGTAGACCTAAATATCTTCATTACATACCTGGCCTTTTCTGGATCTAGTTAAATTTATTAAATTGGCATGTACTCTCTCTCAAAACTATATTACTTCAAATATTGTGTCCATTGACCCAAGCTCTACCAACATGGTAATATTTATTCTCTGTCATATCTGCTTTTTCATTTTGTATTCTATTGATTCTGCCTTTCAGCATCAATAAGTAAATGAAAGGAAAGAAATATTACAATTGGCCTAAAATCTCCAGAGGCATATCTCAGACTTGATTTTGAGCCATGAAACTAGATACTTTGCTCCCAGCATAATGTTCCTCTATTTTTATTTACTGTTTGAACATAACACATTTTATTAGTCTATGCATGAATTTAATAATGTGATGATTGAGGGTTAAGGAGATGTCCCAAGGAAAATGATAAGATTTTATTTAGAAACTCCCACATTACGAGCCATTGCTCTCCTATGTATTTAGTCTATGTTAAGAATTTGGCAGATTGCATTAAAATATCCTCTCAAATGATACTGTGTAGAGACCGTACTTTGAAGTTTTCCTATTATCTACTTCTATAAGGACTCTATTCATTGCTGCTACTCATTAACAGATGTGCATGGGAAATACTGGACTAATTAGAGTGACAGATTTATCTCGAACAAACATTTATAATGTTAATGCAATACAAAATATTTGGAGGCAGATGATGTTTGCAACACTTTCTGGTAACTATGATCTAAGGAAACTTAGTTTTACTAAAGAAAGAACTATAAAGGAGAGGTGTAGAAATTTAGTGGATGTTCCCCTGATGACGAGCAGAAACAAATTCAATAAGAGTCTTTCTTACTTTTTTTTTTTTTTGCCTCCAGGGTTGTCACTGGGGCTCTGTGCTGACACTATGAATCTATTGCTCCGTTTTTCCCATTTAATTGGATAGGACAGAGAAATTGAGGGAAGAGGGAGAGATAGAGAGGGAGAGAAAAAGATAGACACCTGCAGACCTACTTCGCTACTTATGAAACTTTCCACCTATAGGTGGGGAGCAGGGGCTTGAACCCGGATCCTTGTGTAATGTGCTGTTAATTCGGTGTGCTACCACCCAGCCCCTGAGTTTATTTCGCTCACAAAATATTAAAATCATTTTAATTATACGTATTGGTCTAGGGAGATGTGCAATAATGCAGGAGACTTATTTGACCCTTATTATCACATATAAATGCATAATTTAATTAAGCAAGCATATTATTGAAGCTTAAATTGATACAGAAAAAAATTTCAACTGATTTATTTGCATTTTAAAATGTAATTAACGTAATCTTGAAATTCAAGGACTTAGGGGTACATTTTCACAATTCTGTGTATGTGAATGTATCATTTAGTTTCATGTTTCTCTTAACCAAAATTTTCCCTCTGTCATACATATAGTTGGATTCCCATTACATCTAGAGTCTTCACTTTTTGGATTTAGTTCAACAGTCGTATTTTTCAACATTAGACAGAAATCTTAGCAATCTTAAACCTAGCAGAAAAATACATCAAAACTATATCTGAAATGAAATCAGACTTCAAAGCCAACAAATGTCATTAGACCTTCTGGAATTCTGTTCAAGAACAAAGACCAGACATGGGAGAAATAGATCTGATCTGGTAGAATACATAGCTAATTCATGTACGTGAATGTGGGTTCAAGTCCTTGTAACCACATGGGAGCATATGCCCAAGGGAATTTTTTTTCTCATGTAGAATTATACAGGTGCAAAACTAGACAAAAAAATCTCAGAAAAAAATTCTGGTGGCACAAAACAACACAAAAACTATCAGTCATTGTGAAGTAATTACAGAAACAGACTGATCTATTTTTTAAATATCTTTAATCAGCAAAATGTTCAATCAATAAAAATTTCAATCCACAACATACTTAAGTAAGTTCCCTAACCACCTGATACCAAACCAAATAGATATTTTATTTTAAAATATCCCTTTAGGGGCCAGTTGGTGACATGACACACCTGGTTGAGTGCAGATGTTACAATGTGCAAGGACCTGGGTTCAAACCCCTGGTCCCCACCTATGGGGAGAAACTTCACAAGTGGTGAAGCAGTACTTCAGACATCTCTCTGTCTCTCTCCCCCTCTGTCATCACCTTCCCCTCAATTTATGGCTGTTTCTATTCAATCTATAAATAAAAGACAATAAAAATTAAAATAATATCCCTTCAGTTATAAAAACAGAAGAAAACAAAATAAATGTATCAGTAAAGAAATGTTAAACTATTACAGTGAGCCCAAGCAGTACAGAATTTATTCAACATTGTTATCTTCTCAACTGCCTAAATAGCACAGTATTTGCCAATATACCAAGAGGATATCAACACACAAACAAGTGAGCTGTATACATATATTTTATATATTATATATTAAAATATATAATTATCTATATCTGACTTTCCACCAGGGTTATTGTTAGGGCTTGGTGCTTGGAAGACGAACCCCACTGCTCCCAAAGCCTAATTTCTTCTCTTTTTTTTTTCTTTTTATTTGATAGAGATAAAAATTGAAGGTGGGAGAGAATGAGAAAGACACTAGAGTCTTGGACCTGGATCCTTGCAAAGCATAATGTGTGTATTTAACAAAGTATGCCACTGCCCCAACGATGCCAATTCTGGAAAGCCTAAGTTTCTAGTTATTCTTCTTGACCACTGAGGATATATTTTTAGCTTATAGTTGGCATTCTGCACTGTGTATTTCTAAACAATTCTATTTTGGGGGCAGTCAATCATTCACTTATTGCTATGATACCACATTAAAGGAACACATGCAGAGGAACAAAAATAATACAATATGAAATACAAGTCATAATTTAAAGTCAAAAGATAGCAAAGCCAATGATTTCTCTTTGTACCAAAATTTGATTGAAAAATTAAAGTGAAAGGTTAGATGAATGATCTGAGTTGACTTAATGAGTCAAATATTGTCTATATCTTCTAATAAACTTAATGATACATTTATTTCATTATATTACTAAGGCATGAGAGACATGGTAATCATGAGAAGGCAATATAATTTACTGATAGGCATTAAATGGCATATAGTTTCCATAAAATGCTATGGGTATACCTTAAAGTCAAATCTATATGTCTTTCTTACCAAAAAGAACACTAAGTTGGTTCTATCACCATCATACAAATAAAGAGATGATCCCAATAAAAATAAACTTATAATCAGTTGACCTTAAAGGAAAAGTAAGCTTTTTTTCTCCCTTAAGAGAAGGAGTAAGATAAGTAAAAATGCAGTGCAAAGATGGTTATAGATGGTAGTTGATGATGTGAGACACTGCTGAGAGGGACTAAATTAAAAGATTGAATATGCAAGAAGCAATAATGATCAAAGAGTGATATAAAAAAGTGGCCAACTACAATAATTCCTTGAAGGAGTCAAGCTGTGAAGAACTTTGTTGTTTCAAAAACACCTGTACAAAGTAGAAATAGGTTTCATAATACTAATGGAGATTATTTACTAGGTAGTGGAAATAACTTGATGTAAAATTCTGATAGCACTTTAATAGAACAGTCCTATATGGTTAGGCTGAGGCCAACATCTCTCTAATGAAGACAAAAGACTTGGCTGTGAGAATTTGCAATAATACCTGGAGAAATATTACACACTATATAAACTAAATTATCATAAATATGTAAAGTTTTATATTATTAAATTATTTTTTCCATATGAGCTTCAATTTCACAACAAGAATGGCATAGAATACCTTACTATTGAAGAGACCATTCCTAAAATATATCTAACTCCTTGATGCAGTAATGAACAGTATCTTTAAATCTAGGGCTCTCTACAATTGCAAGGTACTGATTATAGGGAGAATTGTCTCTAGTTTCTGAAAAGCAGGGCTAACAAGGTAACTCATTTGTTACAATGCCTGCTCTATCTTGAACATGTCCTAAATTTTGGCCCAGACCCACTGTACTGTAAGAAGCTTTATTGATACAGTATTCTTTCTATCTATCTATCTATCTATCTATCTATCTATCTATCTATCTATCTAATCTATCTCTACCTATTTATCTATCTTTTTTCCTTACCCAAAAATACTGACTTGTAGCATTTAAGGTCCCAGCAAGGAAAAAAAAATATACAGTTCTCATAATATTCCATGAGGAAACTCTTCTTTTTAAAATTTCTTTTCCTGTTTTGTTTCTTTTTTTTGTTTTGGTTTTTACTTTAAGAAGTAAAAGAGACTTAAGAAAAGAGATTTAAGAAAAAGAGACTTAAACAAAATTGTAGTTATTAAATGTAATATTGTGGCAGTCAAAATGATTGAAACCTCAGTCTTCTAAGGCAAATAAAGTACTGTGTGACATTCTAAAGTTCTTATTTACAAGCAATATAGCTAGTTAAAGCCCTTACTATTTAGAAGACTTCCACAGCACTCCTCATCAGATCATCATTGGAGCTGTGCCTTACTCCACCTCATCTACTTTAAAATTAAGTTGAGGTGAGAGGCAAGTCTATGATATTTCTTCTTGAGAAATTTCTTCAGAGCCTGAAATAACTTTATAGAAACAATTTATAGAAGCAACAGTGAGTACTAAAAGAGACACAGAAAAGAGAACACAAAGAAATCAAGCAGGAAATTTGCAACATATGTGAACAACAGAGAACCAGCAAATGATATGGAACATGACAAAGATAGAAACTGAGTTTTTGCCTCCCCTTCAAGCCCTAATTCAGAAGCAAGCTGAGTTAAGAACAAAGAGAGTCCTTGGCTCTGCATTCCAGAAGTAAGCTGCATTATACCTCAAATTTCTGCTGGAGTTGTGACTTAAATTTGTTGCAAAACTAACACAAGAAAACTCTTATTCTGAAGTGATGTGAACAGCACAATTTAATTTCACTTCATTCATCCAACACCCCAAAGGATTGACATTGAATCCGTGTCACAATCTGGTGTAAATTCTGAATCCCACTCCCAGGCTCACAGCCTTCTCCTTGAGAAAAATTATATTTGATTGAATCTGTTAGAAAAAAGCAGGTGCAACAGCAGTATCTTATATTGTTCTCCTATTAAAGAGAATATTATGAGCAGTAACCAAGGTTTTCAGACACACTGTAAATATTAAATAGGCTTCCTTAAGTAGTTTAAAAGTAGTACTGTAAACCTGGGTGGAGTTAGAGCTCACGCCTTCAATTCTATTATAGCTTCCCAAGGACTAATAATTTAATTATTGATTTGTTATACCAATGTGTATTATCTATTGAACCTCAAAATAATCATGATCAATGGAGAAACTAAAGCAATACTGTTTGCTTAATGATAGACCTCAACAGAATCTTTCACGAAGCCCTGTTCTATATAACAGACTCCTGCTCACTCATCTGAAATTGCAGAGTTTTATCCGATGAACTGAAAGCTCTCAGGAATATCCTAAGTATATAATTACAAATATTCAGAATCCATAGTCCCATACATTATGCTGCTCCATTTGGGAAAATTACATGAAACAATTTCTTCCTGGAATTTCTGGTGAAAGAAGACCTCATAAATTATTTTCTTTAGGGGCCAGGTGGTGGCACACCTGGTTAAGTGCTCACATCACAGTGCACAAGGACCCAGGTTCAAGCCCCTGGTCCCCACCTGCAGGGGGAAAGCTTCACGAGTGATGAAGCAGGGCTGCAGGTGTCTCTCTGTCTCGCTCCCTCTGTATCTCCCCCTTCCCTCTCAATGTCTCTCTGTTTCTATCCAATAATAAATAAATAAATGAAAACAAACAAAAAAATTTAAAAAAATTATTTTCTTTAAAGTTTTGGTTTTAGTCTACCCCTTGTTAACTCTAACAAGTTTTAACAGAGAAACACGTGTTTTTAGCAAAGGAATAATATCACATCTTCAAAAGGAAACATCTCTAGGTGATAAAGATGGTACTTTCACTGAGTACATAGCATCCTGCTTCATATTATTTAATACGTAGGACTGAACATTGTACATAAGTGACCTTTTTTACATTCTTCAAAATCGTGCCCCAGTTCAATCTTAGGAGAGTCTGAACTTTCCCAGCCTTTTGGATTGTGCCAGGATATTGCCTAGGGTACCAGATCTCCAGTAAATTTATGGTCTTCTTGAGAAAAATTATATTTGAATGAATCTGTCAGAAAAAAGCAGATGCAACTGCAGTATCTTGTATTGTTCCCCCATTAAAGAGAATATTATAAGCAATAACCAAGTTTTTCACACACACTGTAAATATTAAATAGGTTTCCTTAAGTAGTTTAAAAGTAGTACTGTAAACCTGGGTCGAGTTAGAGCTCATGCCTTCAATTTCTATTATAGCTTCCCAAGGACTAATAATTTAATTATTGATTTGTTATACCAATGTGTATTATCTGTTGAACCTCAAAATAATCATGATCAATGGAGAAACTAAAGCAATACTGTTTGCTTAATCACAGACCTCAGGAAAATCAAGCTCATATTAAATGAACAAAATGTGAAATATTCATTACCATCTATTTTGTAATAGAATCCAGCGATGTGCAGAAGAGATCTTTGAGAAATGTAAGGTCTTAGAAAATAGAGAGGTTTAAGTATTTCACAGTTATCTCAGTGTGAGGCTTTACATTTTATCCAGACTCTTTCAGATTTTCATTTTAATTGAAACTGTTCATCTGATTTATAAAGAAACCATATTCCAACAGAAAGAATTCATTGAGGAACATATCTTGTGCAGTAACATGTGACACATCCACTTCTATCTCTGAACTCTTTACAGAAAATTATCCATGTCTCATTAGTTTAAAAACTTGTGTGTATGTTTTTTGCCAGTATAATATTAAGCCATTTAATATTATTAGTTGGAAAAATATTTGAACAGGTTTACAAGTGTTTTCATATATTTTTAATTTATATTTAAATTAGTATAGGAATATACTGTACTAATATAGTACAGTAACTGCCTCTTGTTTAATCAGTTACATAAATAAGAACAGAGTCAGTTTCTCCTATAGATGTGAAATGTTAACTCTGTGTCCCAAAAAGGGGAGATATATCATGACGAGCATTGCCTGGTGTAAGTGTAGTAAAAGAGAAAGGTCTTAAATGATCACTCAGAAAAGCTTCTCAGTCATCTAAAACTGTCATATGGGATTTTGAAATTCATATGACATGAGGATAATTTATTTAATTGCATATTAATTCCTTGAAATTTTCCTAAAATTCAGTCGGGTTTAAATCTGATAAAAATATCCCTAACAAATATGTTTATGTATATATAAATACTTAAGTATATATATATATATATATATATATATATATATATATACATATTTAAAGTAAAGTAATATTCATAAGAGACACATTAAAAACACTTGGGACTCTGCCTAATAGAATATACTGCTTTCCTCATAAACAGATATTAAATGTTCATAACATGATCCAACTTAATGTTGTATTTATTTCGCATAAATAACAGAATATGTAGCATTTAAGTAACACACTTATTATATATAAGTATTACCATGACTGTTGGTATTACTGCTTAAATTCCCATTTACTGAGAATGAATACTGTGGATGTGTGTACAATTTATATAACTTCGTTCCTGAGTAGTTTTCCACTTACTAAATTTGTATCTTTAAAAACTTAACTTACCCTCACCCTCCTTCTCCTTCTAGTCTTCCTGCTCCTTTTTTTTTTTAAATCCCTATTCCTCTTTCTCTTTCTTCTCTTTATATTTATTTATTTTTGCCTCCAGGGTTATTGCTGGGGCTCCAGAAGTCCATTTTTCCCATTTTGTTGCCCTTGTTTATTATTGTTTTTGTTGTTGTATAGGACAGAGAAAAATAGAGAGAGGAGGAGAAGACAGAGAGTGGGAGAGAAAGACACCTGCAGACCTGCTTCACCTCTTGTGAAGCGACCCAGCCCCTGCAAGTGGGGAGTTGAGGGATCAAACAGGGATCCTTACACTGGTTCTTGTGCTTCCAGCCATGTGCCCTTAACCCACTGTGCTACCTCTGGGCCCCTCCTCCTCTTTTTCTTTTTCCTCCTTTCCTTCCTCTTCCTCCCCATCCACCAGTGTATCACTGGGGCTCAGTACATCACAGTTCAACAATTCCCAATAACCATTTATTCCTGCCCCCCCCCACTCCCTCCTTTCCTTTCTTCCTTCCTCCTTTTTTTTTAATTGAGGGATTAATGCTTTACAGCTTAGTCACTGATAAATGATCACAATTTAAATAAGCACCAGGATCACACAGTTCTCTTTCACCTTCTCCCTCCTTCCCCCAAGTCCTTTGCTTTGATGCAATACACCATCCCAGCCAAGGTTTCATTTCTTATTCTCTTTCCCTGTCTCTGTTTATCAAGTTCTCACTTATAAGTGAGATCATTCTCTTTTTGATTTATCTCACTTAACATGATTTCTTATTGATCCATTCGCCTCCCCCTCCCTTCCCACCCGTTTTTTGTTTTGTTTTGGTTTTTTGGCACTTATATGTCATTGTAAGTCTGAGTTGCTCCCAGATTTTGGCTGTTACAAACTGTGCTGATATAGATCTCTTCTGACACATTTTTTTGTTTTGCTTGGGTAAATCTTAGGAGAAAAATTGTTGGGCCATATGGTAGGTCTACTTCGATATTTCTGAGAAATATCCAGACTGGTTTTTACAAACACTGGACTAATGCACACTCCCATCAGCAGAGCAGAAGTGTTCCTTTCCTCCCATATTCTCTCTTTTTAAATTTTTTATTTTATTTTTTTTAAACTTTTTTTTTAAATTTATTATTTATTTATTTGTTCCCTTTTGTTGCCCTTGTTGTTTTATTGTTGTAGTTATTATTGTGTTGTCATTGTTGGATAGGACAGAGAGAAATGGAGAGAGGAGGGGAAGACAGAGAGGAGGAGAGAAAGATAGACACCTGCAGACCTGCTTCACCGCCTGTGAAGCGACTCCCCTGCAGGTGGGGAGCCGGGGTTCAAACCGGGATCCTTATGCCGGTCCTTGTGCTTTGCACCACCTGCGCTTAACCCGCTGCGCTACAGCCCGACTCCCAAATTTTTTATTTTTATTTATTTGTTTATTTATTTGCCTCCAGGGTTATCACTGGGGCTCAGTGTTGGCACTACAAATCTACTGCTCCTGTAGGTCATCCCCTCTCCCCCCTGTTTTATTGAATAGGACAGAAAGTAATTGAGAAGGGAGGGGTGAGTGGCCTGGGCAATGATGCACCTGGTTGGGCGTATGCGTAGTACAAAGCGCACGTAGTACAAAGCACAATGACCCACACAGGATCTTTGTTAGATCCTTTCAATTTCTCTCTGTCCCATCAAAAAAAAAAATTGAAAAAATGGTCACAGGAGCAGTGGATTTGTAGTACAGGCGCTGAGCCCCAGGAATAGCACTGAAGGAACAAAAGAGAGAGGGGCCAGGAAAGGTAGAGGAAAATAGAGAGGGGGAGAAAAAGACACCTGCAGACCTGCTTCACCATTTGTGAAGTGACCCCCCCCCCCCGCAGGTGGAGAGCGGGAGGCTCCAGCAGAGGTCTTTGTACAGGTCCTTGTGCTTTGTACTATGTGTGCTAATCTGGTGCTCCACTGCCAGACTCCCTCCCCTACCCTCTATCCTTGCCAACATTTATTGTTACCATCTTTCTAATGTATGACATTCTCACTGGTGTAAAGTGGTCTCTCATTGTAGTCTTTGCATTTCTCTGGTGATCAGTGACTTTGAGCACCTTTGTATGTGCTTTCTGGCCCTCTGGATTTCTTCTTTGGTGAAGTTTCTGTCCATGTTTTCACCCACTTTCTAATAGGATTGTTTGTTTTTTTAATGTTGTTTACTGAGCTCTTCGTGTATTTGGTTATTAATCCTTTATCTGATGTATGTATATAAACATCTGCTCCTACACTGTAGGGTATCTTTCTGTTAGGGCGGAGGTATCCTTTGCTGTACTCAAACTTATCAGTTTGATATAGTCTCATTGATTTATTTATGTTTTCTTTGCTCTTGGATTTGAGTCTTTGAAAAACTTTTCGAAGCATAGAAAATGAAGTGCTCTGTCAATGTTTTCTTCTATGTATTGATAACTTCTGGTCTAATGTTCATGTCTTTGATCCCCTTGGAGTTGACTTTTGTGGATGGTTGACATGTGGTGGTTTTATTGCATCCATTAACATAGTTTCTTGTCTGTTTTTATTTTTGTTTATTTATTATTGGATAGAGACAGAGAGAAATTGAGAGGGGAGAAGATATAGAGAGGGAGAGACAGAGAGACACCTGCAGCCCTACTTCACCACTTGTGAAGCTTTTATCCCGCAGATGGGGACTATAGGCTTGGACCTGAGTTCTCCTGCACTGTAATGTGTGCACTTAACCAGGTGCATCACCGCCTGGCCGCCATTAACATAGTTTCAATTCAACTTTCCCAACACTACTTGTTGAAGAGACTCTTTTTCCTTCCTACATTTAATGGTTTGAGGACCCCCTGTTAGAAGTCTAGATGTTAGACTTCTGCAGTGCAGCTCCAGAACTAATGAAGCTTACTTCTTCTTCTTCTTCTTCTTCTTCTTCTTCTTCTTCTTCTTCTTCTTCTTCTTCTTCTTCTTCTTCTTCTTCTTCTTCTCTTCTCCTTCTACTTCTCCTCCTCCTCCTACTTCTCCTCCTCCTCCTCCTCCTCCTCCTCCTCCTCCTCCTCCTCCTTCTCCTTCTTCTTCTTCTTCTTCTTCTTCTAGCGTTTGCCCTTCTTCCGTAGCTTACCCCTGCAGATGAGGTAATGGGGACTTGAGCTCAAGTCCCTGTGGTGTGGGATCTACTGGTTGAGTCACTACCAAGTTCCTAATTTATTTTCTGATTCTCAATCTTCACATGTGTAAAGTGGTTTTACTGAAGACAGTAAAGTCATAGTGTTTTTAGTTACAATTTCTGAAGTATATATTGGGTTGTTGCAAAAGTTATGATGGCTGCTGGATGGTGGTACAAGGAACCAGGTTTGAGTCCTCAGTCCTCATCTGTAAGGGGAAAGCTTTGCAAGTGGTAAAATAGTGCTGCAAGTGCCTGTCTTTCTCCCTCTTTATCTCCTCCTACCCTCTTGATTTCTGGCCTCTCTATTCAATGAATAAATATAATAATAATAAGAAGAAAAGTCATGACACATTTTTGCAAAGAAAAATATCATTTTTCTGGCAACCCAGTCATTTCTACTTTTTATCACTTCCACTGCTGTTTTGTTTTTATGTCTAAGCGTAAAAATCAAGTGTCCCAACACACTTTGAGTCCATGAACTTAGACCATCAAAAGTAATCCTATCTATATCTCTTTGTCCTGTTTTTGTCTTATCTAACTCAACTATCACTTTATATCAATATAATTCAAATAAAATGAAAACCAAATAAACAGTACATAGCATACTGAGGACAAAATTAGCAAGCAATATTTAAAAATTGAACTCACAGTGCAGTTCATCTCAGAAGAAAAAGCTATGGGATCACTTAATGTAGTGGTAATTATTACTCAATATGTGGTGTCTTATTATATTCAATTTATAGGTAGTGTGCCCTGCCAAAATTCAATAGAGAAATTATAAAGACAAGAGGAATAAATTATTAAATCTCTTTGCCCTACAGCATGATTTTAAATAATAGCCACAACAGCTAGGGCATTCAGAGACTGCATTGTATTATTAATAAACATATTGGCTGAAGCTTACTACACAGCCAGAGGCACTATGATGTATATCTCTGAGTGTAAATATGTGGATAAACAAGACCATCTACACCTATATGGATATCTTTGTTAATATCATGGTTTTTATTTATATGTTTTCTTGTACATATGAAAACTAATTTTCATGAAGAGGAAAATCAGAGTATAAGTCACTGACATAAAAATAGGTGAAGGGTAAATGCAGATCAGACAGCAAAGAGTACATTTGTTTTCAAGATTTTTTAAATCTGAAAAGATAAGATAGATTCGGAGCTAGATGTAAAGAGATGTTAGCATCTACAGATAAGAGACAATAGTAACTGACACTTTTCATCTAGTGAGACATTTGAGACTATGAAGAGGGAACAGAAATAATTATTACCTTATCTAAGCCTGGGAGATTCCAAAATAAAAACTGAATTTGGGCTTGTGCATATTATGTTCAAGGCATGGACTGGCATAGAGAAAAATTGACATTAGGAAAATGCCAGAGTTGAGCACAGTAATTGAGGAAATAAATAGAACTTTTCATTATGTAAGAAAGATCTTCAATCTGTCCCTGGAGATGGCACACCCCATTCAGCACACATATTACCATGCATAAAAGCCCAGACTCGAACCTCTAGTCCCCACCTCTAGGGACATTGCTTCACAAGTGGTGAAGCAGGTCTGTAGGTGTCTAGCTTTCTCTTTTCCTTCTCAAATTCTCTCTGTTCTATCAAATAAAAGAAGGCGGAGGAGAAGGAGGAAGAGGAGGGAAGGTCTTCAGTAAGATCTATTGTTTTCCATAATCCTGCACTTTTGTATTTAAAGGCCACCAAAGATAAGATTTTTCTGATATGCTATTTTGACCAATTAATTACGAACTGATTTGTTTTCATCTTTCCTTCCATATGTAGACTTGATGTAAATATTTTAAGAAAGAAAATAGTTATAGTCATTCCATCATAACACAGGAAACCTTTCTGCTAAGATCTGTTTATTTTTAGTATTTAGATCAGAGCTCCATTCAACTCTGCCTCGTGGTTTTACTTGAGCTTGATGCTGAAACTTCTAGGGTCTCATTATATAAACCGAAGACTCTAATGTTGAACTATCCCCCATAGCACAGTACAAGACTTTTATAAACATCAGGCAGACAGAAAGTAATAAAAACTAAAGTTCTAGTGGATCATTCTTGTTCATATTAATTGGAAAAATAATTCACTATGTTTATACGTTGTTGATGGTAATGTGTACAGTTTATAGCTAAAAATTTCAAACATAATCTTTCTGCAAAAATAAGTAGACAGTATGGGATGATCTCACTCATAGAAAGAAGTTGAAAAATACTATCATGATGCCAACATTAGTTTAAATATAAAAATAAGCATTTCCCAGTTTGTTGTTTTCTCCTCTTTTTCAATTTTGTACTTTCATTTGAGAAAAATAAAACTCCTAAAAAATAAAAAATAGACAAGATTTACTATAGTACATGTCTTTAACCATCACATTGTTTTAACCTTTAGACAATGTAAAGATCCATCTTTTAGTTCCTTGTTTATTTTGAGTCTCTCTAAAGGGGATATATAACTGATATAATTTTGCAATTCTAAAAAAATGGCATTAATGCTTAGGTAATAGTGTCATTGTTACAACGGGCTGATAAATAAAAGTGTTCAATTAGGTCTCACTGGTAATTATGTAAGTTTCTTCATTAATAAGCAAGAAAATAGATTTGTAGTTGAAAGTTTATCATCTTTAAAACTGAAACATTGCCAAAACTTATTTGCAGCTGTATTCATTGTAGCATTTTCTGTAGTTGGAAGACATAGGAAATAATAAAAAACTAAATGTATAGACAAAAATGATATAACAATGTAATTTAATGGTACACAGTTGCAAATATCATGGAGTAAAATGACATAATTCTATGAAAATATTTGTAAGACTCAATGATAAACAAAATGGAAATTACACTATGATAAATATAAGTTCCTCTAGTAAATCTTTAACTACCAACCATGTTCAAACATGTGCCAGTTCAAACATTTTAGATATCTGGGGGGATAAGCATTCAAAAACTTGAGTTCCTCTAAGAATTTACAGAGTTGCAATTATTATTATTTTTTAAAATTTATTTCTTTATTGGGGAATTAACGTTTTACATTCAACAGTAAATACAATAGTTTGTACATGCATAACATTCCCCAGTTTCCCATTTAACAATACAACCCCCACTATGTCATTTATCATCCTTCATGGACCTGTATTCTCCCCACCCACCCACCCCAGAGCCTTTTACTTTGGTGCAATACGCCAATTCCATTTCAGGTTCTACTTTTGTTTTCTTTTCTGATCTTGTTTTTCAACAGAGTTGCAATTATTTAAAGCTTATTTAATATAGAAGTAGGATATATATGTGTGAAAGAGGGGCACAGTAAGTAGAGAATTTGACTTAAAAAATTAGGCCCCAAATTAATGGTTCTTACTTTCTTTCTACTCTCTCTCACTTTAATAAATAAGTTAATATTTTAAAAAAATAGATGTAGGTTATGTGTGGTAAAGAAATAATAATTAATAATATGCTAACTCTGAATATCAATGTAGCATCTTATTTATTTCCAGTTTATCATTTTGGTTAAAAGACACATGCTCATCATAAGACTGCAAGCAATGATGCTAAGAACCAAAATGAATTGTTAAATGTAAATAAAAATTTATCATTTATAGGCATCCTTAAGAAAAATTTCTTACATGCACAGTGAATATATATGTAGACTGAGATCCCCACATGCAGGGGGAAATTGCAGAGTGATGAAGCAGTGCTGCAGAGGACTCTCTTTTTTTTTCATTTTTATCTCTTCTTCTGTAATATCCTTCATATTTTTCTTGTCCTTATAAATAAATTTTAAAAAAAAGGAAAAGGAAAAGAAAAGGTCAGTGAAGGTAGTGGAGTTGTACAAACATCAAGCCTAAATGAGAACGCTAGTTAAAAGAAGGAGAAGGAGGAGGAGGGGGAGGAGGAGAAGAAGAAGGAGAAGAAATTAAAAAAAAAAACAAAGTTTAAATAGACCAATAAATAGAATTACATACTTTAAATGATGCTCACAATAAAATAATCCTCTATCCCTGTGCTCATTGCACCTTGTATATCTATTGAATCGAATCTAGAATACATTTGTCAATCAAATGATTTCAGGCATTGGTCAAATTTTCCTGATAAAACAAGAAAAGCAAACTTGCATTTAGCTTGTAAACACTGAGATTATACCTAGTTTTCTGTGCAAGATCACAGTGTTCAAATCTTCTCTTCAGCTACGTCCTTGCCAAGTATGTCAATCAAAATGTAAATACCACCATCCTTAAGGAAATATGTCAATTTTATGCTAAAAGTGTGCTAGTTGACCTCACCTGCATGCAGTTTTGTGAAGTAGTAAACGTCTATCACAAAATTTTAAGCAGCATTTGTTATGTAGCAAATGTTGGATGACTAGGTTTCTCCACTTCAAATTCTCCTTAATAGAGTTGTTTTGCTCTGAATAATATTCTTCTAGAGTCAAGATAACCCCCCTTTCTCAGTGCAGTAATCTTTTAACACAATAAGCAATCCATAGTTAGATTTCATTTTTAAACTCAGCAATGTATTTTTACACACACACACACACACACACACACACACACACACACACACACACACACACACAGGGTTTCCAGGGAGGGGAATAATACTTTGGGTGTCACAATATTAACATAATGGTAATAAATAGCTTAAAAATTGCTAGTGATCAACATAAATACTCATTGTTATGTTAAGACAGCTGTGATAGTCTCCATGCACTAATAACTAAAAGTTGATGGTTGCAGTGAGAGATAAGTACAGTACAAACAGCTGGAGTTGTTGCTGTTAATCATAGCCGTAATCTTTCTTGTTTACTTTTTGAAAGGATAGGGTATAAATAGGAGAATTGTGATAGGAAAAGTGACCGTTACAGTTTGACTAATTCATTTTCAGAGTCTTTACCTTCATATAAAATGTAAATGAGATGTAGATTATTTGGTATTATTGCATATATGCTCATCTTTTGACTTTGGTGATTATGCTTTGATTATATAGGGTGTTAAGCAGTTTAGAAAGTGTTAAAGAGCTATAGAAGTATTTTGTTTAAAAAATGACAAGGGATTAACTTCTTTTTAAATATTCATTTATTTATTTATTTATTCCCTTTTGTTGCCCTTGTTTTATTGTCGTAGTTATTGTTGTTGTCGCTGTTGTTGGATAGGACAGAGAGAAATGGAGAGAGAAGGGGAAGACAGAGGGGGAGTGAAATACAGACACCTACAGACCTGCTTCACCACCTGTGAAGCAACACCCCTGCAGGTGTGGAGCCTGGAGCTCAAACCAGGATCCTTCCGCCAGTCCTTGCGCTTTGTGCCACCTGCTCTTAACCCGCTGCACTACCGCCGGACTCCCAAGGGATTAATTTCTAATCTGTATCCATTTAATTCCGTTTTCTTGCCTAATTGCTATTCAAGCACTTCCAATATACATTTACTAGTAATGATGACAGTAGGCAGCCCTCCTAGAAGTTGGTCTAAGTGGAAATACTTTCAGTTTCTCACCATTGAGTATATGTTGGCTGTAGGTCTCTTGTATATGGACTGTATTAGATGAAGGAATTTTATGTCTGTTTTCATTTTTCTGTATGTTATGATCATGAAGGGATGTTGGATTTTGTCAAAGGCTTTTTCTGCATCTATTGAAATAAATATGTGGGGGGTTGTTTGTTTTTCTTTTATCTATGTGGTGGACCACATTAATTAATTTATGTAAATTAAACCAGTCTATCAACTCTTGTATAAATACCACTTGGTGGTGAAATATAATCTTTTGTATATACTGCTGTATCCAGGTGGCTAGAATTTTGTAGCATCTATGTTCATCAGAGATACTGGTCTGTGGTTTTCTTTTTTGTTGTTTCTCTTTCTGCATTTAATATCAGGGTGATGTTAGCTTCATAGAAGATGCTAAGGAGTATTCCTGTGTCTTCAATATTTTGGAGGAATTTTAAAAGTAGAGTATTAACTCTTTCTTGAAGGTTTTGTAGAATTAACTTGTGAAGTAGTTAAACTGTCGCTTTCTGCAAGTAACATGGTAATATGAATACAACAACCTAAAGAATCTAGCAAGAAGACCCTGGAAATTATCTAGCATTATCATAAGTTGCCAGGCTACAAAATTAACACACAAAAGTCCATGGCATTCCTTTATGCAAACGCTAAGGCCAAAGAAGAAGAAATCAGGAAAATATGTGCCGTTCACTAAAGCAGCAAAAATCCAGAAATAAACCTAACAAAATAAGTGAAAGATTTGTATACTAATAATTATGTGTCAGTATTCAAGGGAATAGAAAAAGATAGAAAGAAGTGAAAATATATCCCAGGTTCATGGATTGGAACAATTAACATCATCAAAATGACTATTCTACCCAAAGCCATAAACATTTTTTAATTTATTTATATAAAAAAACACTGACAAAACTATAGGATAAAAATGGTACAACTCCATACAATTTCCACCACCAGAACTCCATATTGAATCGCCTCTCCCGATATCTTTCCCTTTTTTTTAACCGTCTACTAGCTATTTACAAAACTTTTTTTCTTTTTTAACAGAGGACTGATCAGCTCTAGTTTATGGTGGTGCGGGGGGTTGAACCTGGGATTTTGCCTCAGACATGAGAGTCTCTTTGCATAATCAAAATGCTATCTACTCCCACCCAAGCCATATACAAATTTAATGCAATCCCTATCAAAGTCCCAGTAATTTTTAAAAGAATAGAACAAAAGCTACAAATATTTACCCAGAACCAGAAAATACCGAGAATCACTAAAACAATCGTGAGAATAAAGAACAGAACTGGAAGCATCGCACTCAGATATCAAGCTATATTATAGGGCCATTGGAATCAGAACTGCATGGTACTGGAATAACAATATACACTGACCAATAGAACAGAACTGACACCTATAAATAAGTCCTCACACCTATGGGTTCTAGTTTTTGAAAAGGGCACCTAAATAATTAAATGGAAAAAGAGAACTCCTTCAACAAATAGTGTTGGGAAAATTGTATTGAAACATGCAGAAGAATGAAACTGAACCAGTACATTTATTTTTGTTGTGGTTCCCTCCCAGATTAAACATTACTTTAAATTTTGGTGTAAGTAGATAAAGAAAGAAAATTTGCTCCAGTATGTCTGGATCATTTCTTTTTGGATAACAGAATAAAAGTCAGATCTTTATCTTGGTCTTCTAGGATTATCAGTCCCCTGGGGCTTCTCTAACACTTCAGTTTAATCCTCAACACTCTTCTTCCCATACCATATATTGTGGTTTTATCTGGAGAACCACAGGGTCTGGACTTCCCAAAAGGCATTCTAAAAGGTTAAGTGTATTTGATAACTAAAGTTTCCCACTGGAGAATAAGATGAGAAACACTTCTTCAGTGTGATTGTTTGACTGTAAAGTCAAGTATTTCACAATTTTTTTAACCTATTTTGACAAGAGTATCAATCTGAGTAGTCCAAGGAGGTTCTGGCTTGAATCTCTGGCCTTGAATCTCTGTGCCAAAGTGATGTGATTTTTCTCTCTCACACATTCTCTCTTTACCCTGTTAATGGATAAGTATTTTTAGAACTTCAAACGCCAAAGCAAAGTATTTGGGGGAAGTGTAGGGCATGAAAGGAGATGAATAGGGTCTTGGTGTCTGATGATGAAAAATGACCTAAGTTGGAAATGTGAGAATGATCTGCAGACAAGGGAAGATGAGAAATTATACCCATATGTCAACAACCAATAAAACAGAAAATTTTAAAAAAGAGTTAAACACTCCCACGATTGATAAAGAATAGGAAAGCTTCCATTTGAGGGGATGGGATACGTAACTCTGGTGGTGGGAATTATGTGGAATTGCACCCCTCTAATCCTATGATCTTGTTGACCATTATTAAATCAATAGTAAAAAAGTTAAACACACACTAGATATAGGCCAAGTAGATGCCTCAAGATTAGATTGTATTCTTTGTATGCTTGCAGAGACTTATCTCTAGCACGTCATTAAAATAAATAAATAAAATAAGAGAACATTGAGAATCAAGTCATGGGGCAATGATTTGTATTTCTCTCTTGTTCTCTTCCCTTTTACACACAATAAAATCAATGAAATACAAGGGGTAGGATGTGGCACAATTGATTAAATGCACATATATATTTTTTACTTTCTTTATTGGGGAATTAATTCAACAGCAAATATAATAGTTTGTACATGCATAACATTTCCCAGTTTTCCATATAACAATACAACCTCCACTAGGTCCTCTGTCATTCTTTTTGGACCTGTACTTGCCCCCCATCCACCCCAGAGTCTATTACTTGGTGCAGTACACCAACTCCAGTTAAGGTTCTACTTGTGTTTTCTCTTCTGATCTTGTTTTTCAACTTCTGCCTGACAGAGAGATCATCCCATATTCATGCTTCCGTTTCTGACTTATTTCACTTAACATCAATTTTTCAAGGTCCATCCAAGAATGGCTGAAAACAGTGAAGTAACCATTTTTTTTTATAGCTGAGTAGTATTCCATTGTGTATATATACCACAATTTGCACAGCCACTCATATGTTGTTGGACACCAGAGTGGCTTCCAGGTTTTGGCTATTACTAATTGTGCTGCTAAGAATATATGTCTACACAGATCTTTTTGAATGGATCTGTTGGGTTCCTTAGGATATATCCCCAGGAGAGGACTTGCAGGATCATAGAGTAGGTCCATTTCTAGCCTTCTGAGAGTTCTTCTGCAGACTGTTCTCCACAGAGGTTGGACCAATTTACATTCCCACCAGCAGTGCGGTAGAGTTCCTTTGAGCCCACTACCTCTCCAGCATTTGCTGCCGTTACCTTTTCTCACAGGTGTGAAGTTGTATCTCATTGTTGTCTTTATTTGCATTTCTCTGAAAATCAGAGACTTGTAGCATTTTATCATGTGTTTCTCAGCCTTTTGGATCTCTTCTGTAGTGAATATTCTGTCCATGTCCTCTCCCCGTTTTTGGATGTGGTTATTTGTTTTCTTGTTGATATTTGCAAGTTCTTTATGTATTCTGGTTATTAGTCTCTTATCTGATGTATGGCATGTAAAGATCTTCTCCTGTTCTGTCAGGGGTCTCTTGGTTTGGGTAGTAATTTTTTTAGCTGTGCAGAAGCTTTGTAATTTGATGTAGTCCCATAGGTTTATGCTTGCCATAGTCTTCTTTGTAATTGGAATCATTTCATTGAAGATGTCTTTAAAATTTATGCAGAAAAGAGTTCTCCCAATATTTGCCATTAATTATCTGATAGTTTCTGGTCTAACATCGAAGTCCTTGATCCACTTGGAATTTACTTTTGTATTTGGTGAGATATAGTGGTTCAGTTTCATTCTTCTGCATGTTTCAACCCATTTTTTCCAACACTATTTGTTGAAAAGACTCTGCTTTCTCCATTTAATAATCTGGGCACCTTTGTCAAAGATTATATGTCCATAGGTGTGGAGTCTTACTTCTGGGCTCTCAATTCTATTCCACTGGTCAGTGTGTCTATTCAAGTTCCAGTACCAAGCAGCTTTGATGACAATGGCCCTATAATACAATTTGAGGTCTGGGAGTGTGATGCCTCCAGTTCTGTTGTTTCTTCTCAAGATTGTTTTGACAATACTAGGTCTTTTCTGGTTCCAGATAAACATTTGTGGCTTTTGTTCTAGTCTCCTAAAAAAAGTGGTTGGGATCTTAATGGGGACAGCATTAGATTTGTAGATGGCTCTGAGTAGTATATTCATTTTGATGAGGTTAATTCTTCCAACCCATGACCATAGAATGCCTTTCCACTTCTTTGTGTCTTTTTCAATTTCCTTGAGTAGTGCCACATAATTTTCAGTATAGAAGTCTTTCACTTCTTTTGTTAGGTTTATTTCTAGTTATTTTATTGTTTTTGTTGCTATAGTAAAAGAAATTGATTTTTGGATTTCAGCTTCTTCTAACTTAGTGTTTGCACAGAGGAATGCCACTGACTTTTGAATTTTAATTTTATAGCCTGATACCTTCCTGTATTGCCTGGTGATTTCTAAAAGCTTCTTGCTAGATTCCTTAGGTTATTCTATGTGTACTATCATGTCATCTGAAAATAGGGAGAGTTTGACTTCTTCTCTTCCTATCTATATCACTTTAATTTCTTGCTCCTGCCTGATTGCTATAGCAAGAACTTGCAACACTATATTGACTAGTTATGGTGATAGTGGGCAGCCCTGTCTAGTACCTGAGCTAAGTGGAAATGCTTCCAGTTTTTCACCATTGAGTATGATGTTGATTGTAGATTTGCTATATATAGACTCCACTATCTTCAGGAATTTTCCATCTATTCCCATTTTTGTAAAGTTTTGATCAAAAAGGGATGTTGTATTTTGTCAAAGGCTTTCTCTGCATCTATTGATATGACCATGTGGTTTTTGGTCTTGCTTTTTGATGTGGTGGATCGCACTGATTGATTTACGTACATTAAACCACACTTGCATCCCAGGGATAAACCCCACTTGATCATGATGAAATATTTTTAATATACTGTTGTATCCGATTGGTTAATTAAACATTAAAACATTTCTGCACAATGTAAGAAACCATTAACAAAATGAAAATATATGAAATTGAAGGAAATATTTGGAAGTCGCACATACGGTATATTTTCTTTTTCTTCTTTAGATAAAGTCAGCAGACAGAGTGTAAGAGGTCACAGCAGTGACACTTCTTACATTGCAGCAGAGGTCAGTCTTGAATCATGAACACGGCAAAGCATCACACTTTCAGAGTGTCCTGATGCTGTCTTATTATCAAAAATTTATAAGTAAATAATATAAATCAATAGCAAAAATAAATTCTAATTGCTAGCAGAGCCAAGAATCACATGGATTTTTTTTTTCAAAGAATGCATTCAAAAAGCTAATGACTACATTTAAAGGTGATGCACTGGGGGTGGGCAGTTTTGGGTAGTGGCACACCTGGCTAAGCTCACATATTACCACTCACAAGGACTTGGGTTGGAGCCCCTTCTCCTTATTGCAGAGCAGACACCACTGGGAGCAGTGGACTCATCATGCAGGAAAGTATCTAAGATCTAAGAAGCTGCCTATAACAGTTGGTGAAATTACTTTCAGTGAATTAAGTAACAGCAGAGGAAATTATATGACTGAAAAAAATTGTTGATTAAGTCCTAAACATTTGAAACTGAATATATTATATGAATAAACGTCTGCAAAATTTACTACATTTAAGTGTTTTAACTTATTATTTTGTTTTTTCTATTAACAAAGTTTACTAGTCTAAAGATTACAGGTAATCCGAGCATAAATAACATGTATTTCATGGCCACAGACTATATACCCTATACCCTTCCTTAACTAAATAGGATGAGCCATGAACTAGATTTAACATATGATGTGTCTAATGAACATATGTGAGACTACAACTTATTAGCATAGATTAACACTGGTGATGTAAGCTTAAACCTCTAATACTAATCAAATGATGAGAAGATCATATGACAAAGCTGGGTGATGTTGTATCTTGTCAAGCTCACACAATCCCAATGAGCAGAGACCTAAGTTTAAGTCCTTTGTCCTCATCTGCAGGGTAGGGCTTCACAACTGGTGAAATAGTGCTGCAGGTATCTTATTTTCTCCCTCTCTCCCTCCTCTATCAATGTGTCTCTGTCCTATCAGAGGGACATTCTACAGGATACCTGGTTATTACCCTTGGAAATTTGCTAGTCATTAGAAGTACAAAATATATAAGAAATTGCCATAGCCAAAGGGAATTTAAGAAGTGACTACTAATTATAATGTGATATATAAACATAGTGGAATCCTGAAACAGAGAAGGGGCACTGGGTAAAAGCTAAGGAGACTACATTATGTAAATATTGGCTCATTAATGTAGCAAATACACCTATTAATATAAGGAGAGATATAAATACAATCTAGAATGCATCCATAATGAAGCATGGCTAAAACATTTATATTTTATAGATGTATTAAGAAATTTGCATGTATTCAAGGAAGATTTTATGTAGTCAGGTAAAATATATTGTTCCCTTGTCTGATAATATATTATGGCTTAGTGAACAAGAAATGGCCACCAACTTTATGACTGTGCAAAAGTCTGCACAGTAATTATCTCTCAGTCAAGGCATTTTATGACTTGAAAAACACTATCTGGCAGTCAGAGAAGATATCAACTAGTTTAGATTAGGCTATTTTATACATAAATTCCCTTTCATTATTATAATGATTATATTTAGTGATAGGATGCTTCTGCTGCTGGTAGTGATAGATAGCTGAGTTTTGAATATATAGGTCCTGGTGTACTCAGTAGAATACAGGCATTATTATATTAAGATACTATAATGTTAAGAAGTAGATGCTCACATACACACTTAATAGTTAATACCTTAAGCTATGGGAAAGTATGTAATCTATTCCAAATAACATAGTAGGAGGGAAAGAGTCAGAAATGAAATGGCCATTATATTGGGAACTCTACAAAGAGGAAAACAAAATGCTACAGGGGAGATTCATGAGAGGTGATTAGTAGGAGAAACCATGGAATTAGAAAATTAAGAATGACTCCATGTAATTTTGCAGCAAAGAATAATGGTTCCCAGGTTCCTATTTTAAATTGATTAATTTCAGGGTCAATTCAAATTTCTCTGAGTTCCTATCCTAGAGCTGAATCATTATCTGTGTGCATCCAACTGTACACATCTCTACCACTGAAAATCAGCAGTCACTGCCAAGAACCCACGTCTAAACACTATTTCATTAAAATCATTTACTTGAGTGTTTACGTATACACGTTTTTCACATATTTGTGTTCCTATTAAATGTCAGACACTTGGACATACTCTTCCCTGCCCTGGATAAAAAACTCTTACTTTCGCCAGAGCAATAGCCAGGCGAACAGACCCAGACAAACACGGAGATCATAGCCCACTTACCTCCAAATGGTATTCAAACATCTTTTCTATGCTGTAAAGGTCAGTTCAACAAAATCCAAGTATTGGAAAATATTTGTCTGCAAAGTTTAAATTTAAAAAAAAGTCTATCTTCTCTTTTTTCACATATTTTTACAACCTCCTGAATCATTTTGCTGCAGGTCTACATGATATTATTCTGATAAAACAAAATGAAATTTTGACCATAAAGTTAGTATCACTCAAATATCTTTCCTCAGTTGAGAAGGATTTATAGTATTATTTTTTTGAAGTCTATGAAAATATTCTGTTCTTGTACATCAATTTATCAACCATTAAAATAATTTTATCTTAAGTGGGAAATCAAAACTATCATATAATAGAAGAAATTGATACACTTTATGTGTAGACAAAAGATATTTAACAGAGCAGCATTCTGTCTTGCATGATGTTCCATCTGATATTGTCTTTCTTTTTTTAATATTTATTTTCCCCTTTTTGTTGCCCTTGTTTTTTTATTGTTGTTGTAGTTACTATTGTTGTTGTTATTGATGTCGTCATTGTTAAATAGGAGAGAGAGATATGGAGACAGAAATGGTAGTCAGGGGGGAGAAAAAGAAGAAAAAGAAACACCTGGAGACCTGCTTCACCACCTGTGAAGCGACTCCCCTGCAAGTGGGGAGCTGGGGGCTGCAGCCTGAATCCTCCCGAGGTCCTTGTGCTTTGTGCCAAGTGCACTTAACCCACTGTGCTACAGCCAGACTCCCTGATACTGTCTTTCTTGTGCTTATGAGTTTTTGAGGATCAAACCCAAGACTTCACAAGTGCAAGACATGAACTCTACCGCTGAGTCATCTTCCAGCTCCAGAAGAAATGAATTTTTAACTTTGAAATATTTTCTTTATTTCATAACATTCTTCCAGTTTTTTCATTCTAATGAAAGATAATATAATGTACTACTCAATTCTAAATCTGAGCACTGAAATTCAATTTTGCTATATATACAAATCATAGCCCAACCTCAGTTTTGTCTACTAAAGTCAGGGATGAACAACAATGGGGAAATAAACCATAGACTATTAAAAACTTAGGAGACCTTTGTCACATTGTGTTTTCAGAGCAAAAATCACAAATGTGACAATTAGGTAAGCCACAATAATATAACTATAGATGCTTAAGCTTGTGCAATGTCAGGAGACTACACCTCATATAAAACAAGTTGAACAGGACTAGATTCCCTGTTTTTGTCTTTTGAAAAAGAAACAAATGGGCCAGAAAGTTAGCTCACCAGATAGTGAATATGCCTTGTCATTTTCATGGCCTGGATTTCAGCAAGTCTGAATAGGAGGTGTCATGGCACCAGAAGATACTCTGGTATTGTGATGCCTCTCCTTTTATTAGTATCTTTCTCAGTCATTCTTACCTGAATGAAAGAAGCAGCCTGGAAACAATGAAAGTGTGCATGTGGGAATCCTCGTTTCCAGAACAAAAAGAGAGCAAGAGAAAACGGAAATGAAACAAAACTTCATTAAAGACACAAAGAGAAAAAGGCCCTTCTGTACAGAGATTTTACCTGACAAAGTCTTGTTTGAAAAATCAGCTCTATACAACTATTTAGGCATTCATTATAGTCTGTATACTTTTAAAGTTATTTCATAAAATAGAAACTAACAAAGAAATCTAAACAAATTAAATCAAACCTGTTCATTGACATGCAAATGTGTTTTAGTTTTGCCCCACTGAGGTATTATGTTTCATTATTATTAAAAATGTCAAGCAATAGTTTGTCTGCTGGGAGTGCATGTTTTACTCCTACTTTTCAATCTTACTCAAAGCCCCGTCTTGTATAATTTATAAGACATAGCAGCTTTTGTGTTTTTTTAAAATTTTTTTTTAATTACAGACTATGAACCGCATGGTGGCATTTTGCTAAATTTTTTTAAATTTCTTTATTGGGGAATTAATATTTTACATTTGATAGTAAATACAGTAGTTTGTACGTAACATTTCTCAATTTTCCATATAACAATACAACCTCCACTAGGCTCTCTGTCATCCTTCTTTGATCTATATTCTCCCACCCCGCGCCCCAGAGTCTTTTGCTTTGGTGCAATATGCCAACTCTAGTTCAGGTTCTACTTGTGTTTTCTTTTCTGATCTTGTTTTTCAACTTCTGCCTGAGAGTGATAATATCCCATATTCATCCTTCTGTTTAATATCCCATATTCATCCTTTTTTTTGTTTCACTAAATTAATTTTTCAAGATCCATCCAACATAGGCTGAAAATGGTTAAGTCACCGTTTTTTATAGCTGAGAAGTATTCCATTGTGTATATATATACCACAACTTGCTGAGTCACTCATCTGTTGTTGGACACCTGAGTTGCTTCCAGGTTTTGGCTATTACAAATTGTGCTGCTAAGAACATATATGTACAAAGATCTTTGTGGATGGGTGTGTTGGGTTGCCTAGGATATGTCCTCAGGAGAGGAATTGCAGGATCATAGGGGTCCATTTCGAGCCTTCTGGAAGTTCTTCTGAGATATTTCTCCACAGAGGTTGGACCAATTTGCATTCCCACAAGCAGTGCAGTAGAGTTCTTTTGAGCCCACTACCACACCAGCATTTACTGCTGTTACCTTTTCTGATGTTTGACATTCTCACAAGAGTGAAGTTGTATCTCATTGTTGTCTTTATTTGCATTTCTCTGACAGTCGAAGACTTGGAGAATTTTTTTTTTTTCATGTATTTATTGGGCTTTTGGATGTCTTCTGTGGTGAATATTCTGTCCATGTCCTCCCCCCATTTTTGGATGAGCTTATTTGTTTTCTTGTTCTTGAGTTTGGCAAGCTCTTTATGTATTCTGGTTATTAGCCTCTTATTTGATGTATGTCATGAAAAGATCTCCCATTCTGTGAGGGGACTCTTTGTGTGGACAGTGATTTCTTTTGATGTGCAGAAGCTTTGTAATTTGATGTAGTCCCAGAGGTTTATGCTTGCCATAGTCTTCTTTGTAATTGGAGTCATTTCATTGAAGATGTCTTTAAAATTTATGCAGAAAAGAGTTCTCCCAATATTTGCCATTAATTATCTGATAGTTTCTGGTCTAACATCGAAGTCCTTGATCCACTTGGAATTTACTTTTGTATTTGGTGAGATATAGTGGTTCAGTTTCATTCTTCTGCATGTTTCAACCCATTTTTTCCAACACTATTCCCATTTTTGTAAAGTTTTGATCAAAAAGGGATGCTGTATTTTGTCAAAGGCTTTCTTTGCATCTGTTGATATGACCATGTGGTTTTTGGTCTTGCTTTTGTAGATGTGGTGGATCACATTGATTGATTTACATATATTAAACTAACCTTGCATCCCTGGGATAAACCCCACTTCGTCATGATGAACAATCTTTTGAATATACTGCTGTATCCAGTTGGCTAGAATTTTGTTCAATAGTTTAGCATCTATGTTCATCAGAGATATTGGTCTGTAGTTTTCCTTTTTGGTTGTGTCACTGTCTGCTTTTGATATCAAAGTGATGTTGGCTTTATAGAAGCTAGCAGGGAGTATTCCAGTGTCTTCAATCTTCTGGAAGACTTTTAAAAGTAGAGGTATTAGTTCTTCTTTGAAGGGTTTGTCAAATTCATTTGTGAAACCTTCTGGTCCACGGCTTTTATTTTTGGGAATATTTTTGATAACTGTTTCAATTTCATTAGCTGTGATGGGCCTGTTCATGTTATGTTTTTACTTTGTTTTGGAAGTTGGTAGGTATCTAGGAAATCATCCATTTCTTCCAGGTTCTCTAGCTTGGTGGCATCTAGTTGTTCATAGAAGCCTCACACGATATGTTGAATTTCTGCAGTGTCTCCTGTGATATCTCCTCTTTCCTTTACTATCTGATTTATTTGGATCTTCTCCCTTTTTTGTTTTGTGAGTCTGGCTAAAGGTTTGTTGATTTTGTTCACTCTTTCGAAGAACCAACGTTTACTTAAGTTGATCTTCGCTATGGTTTTCTTATTTTCAATGTTATTGATTTCTGCCCCAACTTTAGTGATTTCTGTCCTTCTGGTTCCTTTAGGGTTCCATTGTTCTTCTTCTTCTAGGTCTTTAAGATGTGCAATCAGGCTCTTTATTTGTACTTTTTCTTGTTTCCTAATGTGTGCTTGTATGGCTATGAGCTTCCCTCTCAGTACTGCCTTCGCTGTGTCCCAAATATTTTGATAGCTTGTGTTTTCATTTTCATTGACTGCTCAAAATTTTTTATTTCTTCCTTTATTTCCTCTTTGACCCAGTAGTTGTTAAGCACTGTTTATATATCACATTATAATTAGTAGTCACTTCTTAAATTCCCTTTGGCTATGGCAATTTCTTATATATTTTGTACTTCTAATGACTAGCAAATTTCCAAGGGTAATAACCAGGTATCCTGTAGAATGTCCCTCTGATAGGACAGAGACACATTGATAGAGGAGGGAGAGAGGGAGAAAATAAGATACCTGCAGCACTATTTCACCAGTTGTGAAGCCCTACCCTGCAGATGAGGACAAAGGACTTAAACTTAGGTCTCTGCTCATTGGGATTGTGTGAGCTTGACAAGATGCAACATCACCCAGCTTTGTCATATGATCTTCTCATCATTTGATTAGTATTAGAGGTTTAAGCTTACATCACCAGTGTTAATCTATGCTAATAAGTTGTAGTCTCACATATGTTCATTAGACACATCATATGTTAAATGGTCTGTCCTTGAGAATGGCCCATGTGTACTTGAGTAAAACATGTAGCCCAGTCTCTTGGGATGAATGACTCTGAAAATGTCCAATAGTTCTAGTTTATCTATCTCCTCATTTAGCTCCCTCATGTCTTTGTTGATTTTCTGCCTGGATGATCAGTCAATTTGAGAGAGTGGGGTGTTCAAGTCCCCAACTATGACTGTATTGTTGTTAATATATTTCAGTAGCTCTTTCAGTAGATATTTGATGTATTTAGATGGCTTCTCATTGAGTGCATAGATGTTAATAATTGTTAAGTCCTCTTGATTGACTGATCCAGTAAGCATTAAGTAGTATCGATCCCTATCTTTTTAAATTTTATTTATTTTAAAATCTGTCATGTAAGATATGATAATAGCTGTTCCTGCCCTTTTTTGTGGCCCATTTGCTTGTATAATAATATTCCATCCTTTCACTTCAGTCTGTGTTTTTCTTATTGAATTAGGTAGGTTTCCTGTAGACAGGATATTATTGGGTTTTGCTTTCTGATCTATCTTCATATTCTATGCCTTTTAATAGGTGAGTTCAGGCCATTGACATTTACTGACATCAAAGATTGAAGATATTTTAATGCCATTCTGTAGATTTTTAGAGTATTCTGATATATGGCCTATTTATGATGTTCTGACTGTTTATAGGAGACCTTTGAGAACTTCTTTCAGAGCAAGCTTGGTAATTGTTTATTCTTTCAACTGTTGCTTGTCTGAGAAGGTTTTTATGTTCCCATCTAGTCTGAATGACAGTCTAGCAGAATATAATAGTCTTGGTTGAAAGCCTTTCTCATTGAGCACTCCACAGATTTCTTTCCATTCTCTTCTGGCCTGTAGTGTTTGTGTGGAGAAGTCTGCTGCTAATATTATGGGTTTTCCTCTGTAGGTGACTCTGTTTTTTTTTTTGCAGCCTTCAGGATCCTTTCTTTATCCTTATTCCTTTCCTTTCTAAATATGATGTGTCTTGGTGCCTATAAGTCTGGGTTAATTCTGTTTGGGACCCTCTGAGCTTCTTTAATTTATGTCTTTTATGTTGTCTAGACTAAAGAAGTTCTGAACTATTATGTCCTGAAGAATGCTTTTTTCCCCTTCCTCTCTTTCTTCTTCTGGTAAGCCAATAATACATATACTGTTTATTTTGAAGTCATCCCCTAGGTCTCTGTTATTGTTTTCAGTATCTCTTAATCTTACTTCTTTTTTTAGTAGTCTCTAATTTGTCCTTGATCTTGCTAATTCTGTCTTCAGCCTCATTTATTCTATTCTCTCTTCCCTCTCCTGTTTTCTCTAGTTCATCTATTTTGTTACCCTCTTCTCTGTACTGTTTTAGCTTGTTCAGCTAGTAGTGTCCTTAACTCAACTATTTAAGCTTTCCACTCTCTAATAACCCTGTGAGAATTAGTGTTTTCTTCCAGGGTCTCATTCGTTATTTCTGCATTTCTGATGACAATTCTTTCAAACTCTTTACTCACTCCTGTGATTATTTCCTTAACTAATGTTTGGATGGTGACCTCATTATTTTGTGCTTCAACCTTTAGGAGGCTTTTATCTGGACTCTTGTCCTTGTTCATTTCTCCAAGATTTCTTCTTGTTGGTTTAACCTTTTTATGTAATATGTTATGAGGTCCCTCTCTCAGTACTTTTCAAATTACTGATCACTCTTTTCTGGATTGACTTGTGTCTAAGTGAGATAATTAAATGGTTTACAGTTGTTGAAATTGACAGTTGTTTCAATATTATTTTAATCCCTGAATTGGAGCTCAGTGGCTTAAAAGCCTTTTTTGTTTTTTTTTTTATCAGGCTATGGGTGCCTGAGGGCTTTTAAACTATAAGTAGGCTTCTTAATCACTGACTCCTGATCAAGAGATAAAGCAGGGTGGGGCAGAGATAATCCAGTGGTTCTTCTTCTTCTAGCATTTGCCATTCTTCCGTAGCCAGTTAACAGCGTCAGGTTGAGCCTGATGTAAAGTTTCGAGACCTCCTTTGAATCTGGAGAGGTGGCAGTCATTGACTATGTGGGTCATAGTCTGTCTGTAGCCACAGGGGCAGTTTGGGTCATCTCTGGCTCCCCAGTGGTGGAACATGGCAGCGCACTGGCCATGGCCTGTTTGATAGCGATTGAGGAGAGCCCAATCATAACGTGCTAGGTCAAAGCCGGGTTGATGCTTGCAGGGGTCTGTGATGAGGTGTTTGTTCTTTACCTCAGCTGACTGCCAACTCTGTTTCCAAGAGACTGGAACAGAGAAGTTCATTGTAGGCGTAGGAGACCAGATTGGATGACGATACGTTGGGCAGGGTGGGCGAAGATATCCGCGTATATTGGCAGGTCTGGTCGAGCGTAGAAGTGGGAAATGAACTTAGATGATGCCGCATCCCGACGAATATCTGGCAGGGCGATGTTCCTAAGAACCGGCAGCCATGGAACCGGGGTGGAATGGATGGTTCCAGAAATAATCGAGTGGTTATGCAAACAGATATTCACAGCCCCACCTCTAGGTCAAGGAGATTTAGATCGTCTCCTGACTTTTCTTAGTTCTCTGTCCCCTGGTGTCAGCACAGGGCCTCCCTGCCACTGCTCCATATTTTGAGGGCAGTAGCTTGGAGACTCACAGTTGCATTTGGTGAGTCTTAAGGGATTCCTCTTCTCCTTTTAGCAATCTTTTTGTTGGTGAAACAAACTGGAGGTGTTGTCTCAATTGTTAAAGTGATGAACTGTTACCAGACACTCAATCTCTCCCTAGGCTCCTCTCTGTCCATGAGCCACATGTGTTTGCACTCACCAGTGATTTGGTGGGTTCCTGAATTTGTTCTAATCCTGTCTTGTTGTGGTCCCAGGTGGTCTCCTTTGGTATTCCTAGTTGACCCAGGAGAGGAGAGAAAGCCTAAATGCACATATTACCATGCACAAGGACCCAGATTTGAGTACCTGCTGCCCACCTGAGGGGGATAGTTCACAAGCAGTGAAGCAGTTCCACAGGTATGTCTTTCTCTCTATCTCTGTATTTCCCTTCCCCTCTCAATTTCTCTCTATCTTGTGAAATAAAGTGGGGGAGGGTGAGAGAGAAAGGGAAAAAGATGACCACTGGGAGTAGTGAATTTGTATTGCTGGCAGTGAGCCCCATCAATAACCGTGATGGCAAGAATTAATTAATTAATTAATTAAAAATAAAACAACAAAAAACTTAGTAGTGGCTTGCTTTTATCTAAAAAATACTAACTTGCTCCATAAGTTTACTGTTTTATCATATTTTTTCATGACACTGAAATTTTAGGAAACCAAGACTCAGATTATTCCAATGTCCTAAAGATATTTTGGTCTTTTTCTTATGAGAGAGAGATATAAATAAGTATTATGCTATAGGGGGCTTGGGTATGTAGAATCCTGTAGTGGAGGAAGAGGAGAATGTAATGGAATATGAAATATATTAACATCCCTCTTGGGGAAATGTAGAACTGCCCTGTGATGAAATAAATATCTAGTAACTCAACATTTCTTTTTATTTTATTTTTTATTATCTGTATTTATTGGACAGAGAGAACCAGATATCTAGAGGGCAGAGGGAGATAGAAAGGGAGAGAAAAAGAGACACCTGCAGCACTACTTCACCACTCATAAAGATTTCCCCTGCAACCAAGGGAACCAAGGTTTGAACCCTGATCCTTACATTCTGTAACCTGTGTTCAACCACGTGCTTCAACACCCAGACCAATCAACATTTCTTTAATAAGTGGCATTTAATCTTAAAGATAATTATTTTCTGCAGGATGTATTTTTTCCTTTCTGCTTTAAAAAAAATCAGAATGTGCACCTGTACATATTTGTAATCATAGTAAATGTTGAAAGCCATGAAATACATATAATACCATATCTCAGATATGTGATATAGCAAATTATGGCTAGAGATACTCAAATTGGTGCTTTCAGGGGATCATGCAACATTTTAGAAAGGAAAAATAAACATAGGCTATGACACATTTGCACTGTCATTCAAATATTTTCTGTCCTTGGCAACATTGTTTCTCTATATTCTTGCTGTTCCTTGCAGTGTGTGGCTGTTGCTTATAAAGGATATATATATATACCTATTTGCTGAATGAATCAACTGTTTTGAAGTGAATATTTCAATTAAAGCACTGGTTACGTCAATATTTTTTTTTCATTTCTGAGAAACAACAAGTACATAGTTGTAAGCATTGCTTAATTTGGGAACATGTCAGGAGCCTTTTCTTTGTGGATTATTGAAACTGTGTCTACTTATTTTCATTATTTATTCATGTGGCCTGTAAATCATATTGCTTCTACTTCTTTTATATTCTAAATATGTTTTTGTGATATTTTTCAGTCATTCTTTGCCTATATTTATCAAATTGTTTATAAATAGGGTTTATGCATGTTTACTGAAAATGATGCATGTGGCTTTATAATTGAGTTCCAAACTCTACATTAGGAACTTGAGAGGAAGGATTTTTTTTTTTTAAAGATGAGCTAGAAATAAGGGCTAAAAAGAGCAACTTTTTAAGCAAATCTGCAGAACTGCTTCACCAGGGGTGAAGGGGTTGTGGAGCTGGGCCCCAGGTCATTGTGCAAGAATATATTACATGTATACATTACTCTTGAAAATAGACATGTATACAAATGTATAAATATGGCTTAAAGCCATATGTGGGAACTATATGTATGTATACATTCATACATATGCATATATGTACAAATCTATCTATCTACCTACCTATCACTTATCTACTAATGTTATGGGTTTCAACTCTCAAGGGTTTTCCTTGCAAATGGCAAGGAGTCAGCATTCATTCTACACCTTTACAATGAATGGCAAAATACTTGACAAATACTTGATGTCAAATAAGACTGAAAAGATGACTGCAAATGGAATGTGTGTAGATACAAGCACCCTTAGTTTTCTTGAGAGGGGGCACCAGAATTATGGGCTCTAGCAGGAGACATAAACAAAACAGACCATTTTCAAATGAAGCAGTTGAAGTGACTTCCCAAACAATTGAACCCTGTTCCACTAGTCTGGTTAGCACAGCAGAACAAACTATGAAGATTAAATTGAATTTATGGGTAAAAGGAGACATAAAGTGAATTGAGTGATCTACCAAAAGATAGAGGTTAATGGAGAACTGAAATGCTGTATGTTTCCTATCTTTTGAGAGATGTAGCTTTACTGTGGAAGTACTGTGCACTAACCAGTTGTGCTGCTGGAGCTACAGAGATGTAGCTTTACTATTTTTTTTAAAGTTTTTATTTAGTTATTTTTTATATGTATTTATTTTCCCTTTTGTTGTCCTTACTGTTTTTCATTGTTGTTGCTATTGATGTCATTGTTGTTAGATAGGACAGAGAGAAATGGAGAGAGGAGGGGAAGACAGAGAGGGGGAGAGAAAGATAAATACCTACAAACTTGCTTCATCACTTGTGAAGCAACACCTCCTGCAGGTGGGGAGCCAGCGGCTTGAACCAGGATCCTTACGCTGGTCCTTGTGCTTTGCACCACATGCATTTAACCTGCTGCGCTACCACCCAACTCCCGCTTCTTTACTATTTTTATAATGTATTTCTATCTCCTAAACAAATTTTTCCAGTAAAATTCTTTTTTTTTTTTTTTTGGATAGAAACAGCCAGAAATCGAGAAGGGGAGCTAGAGAGGGAGAGAGAGAGAGAGATAAGCTGCAGCCCTGCTTCACCACTTGTGAAGCTTTTCTCCTGTAGATGGGGACCACTGGGGACTCCAACTTAGGTCCTTGCACACTGTAACATGTGTGCTCAACCAGGTGCACCACCACCCGGCCCCAACCAGTAGAATTCTTAATTCCTCAGCCAGAGTATGTTAGTGGAAAGCCAGATCTAGAGCTAAGCAGAGGAGATGTCATTGTATTATTTGATGGGGTATGAGTTTCATTTTATTTTCATAAGGTGAAACTTTTCCTTTAAATACTAATGTGTACTTGATGGCAGGAAATCAACATCTTCGAAAAGGTTGTTGTTTTGTGTGTATGTAAGGCTAAAATTTCTCATCCTATGAATGAGCTGTGAGTTGTAATGAGTTCTAGTTAGCTTAGATATTACAGTAACAACTCCCATATGGCTGGGGGATAGATCACCTGGTGGGCAAAAAGCCTTGCCACCACATAGGATGGCCACTACTGTGGTTTCTTTCTGTGTCTCTACATCTGAATGGTAATGTTGACTGGGACCAGAAGGTGTTGTACATGGCTAAGCATATCCAGTAAGGACCCGGATTCAAGCCTCTGGTCCCCACCTGCTTCATGAGAGGTAAATCAGTGCTTCAGGTATCTCTCTGTCAATTCCCCTCTCTGTGCCCCCTCCCATCTCAATTTCTTTTTGTCTTTATCCAGTAATAAATAATATAAAAAATAAATATAATATGAGCTCTTAAACAGATGTGCCACAACCTGGTGGCTAAAAATGAATGAAATATTGGTCTGTGAGAAATGAAATACTCCACATGCAAAGACCCAGATTCCCTTGAAAAGTTAAACATTAAAAATCTACCTCTCAACCTGGTGGTAGTGCAGCAGGTTAAGCGCACACCCAAAGTGCACTAGACTGGGTAGGATACTGGGTAGAGCCCTGGCTCGCCACCTGTGGAGGGGGTGGGGTGGGAGGGGTCACTTCACAAGTGATTAAGCAGGTCTGCATGTATCTTTCCTCCTCCCTTGATTTCTCTCTCCTATCCAACAACAACAGCAATGGCAACAATAACAATAATAACAAGGGCAACAAAATGAGAAAAAATGGCCTCCAGGAACAGTGGATTCATAGTGCAAATACCGAGCCTCAGTAATAGCCTGGAGGCAAAAAACAGACAACAACAACAACAAAACACCTCCCAATCTCTCACACTGATAGTCTTCTCTAAGAAGGAAAGAAGAATACAACAAGAGATCCAACTTATGTCATAATCTAACAGCTGAAAGTTCTGCAGCCCCAGGTGAGATTGGAGAAGAAAAGGGTGCAGGGCAGGGGTTGAGGAACTGCAAAGTCAGAGCTTTGGGCTGTGCCATTTTGGTGATTTCACTTTAAGCACACAAGCAAGTAACATTGTTCCTAGTGCCAGAAGAAAAGAAACAGGGGGTTAAAACCTCTCAGTCTTTGACTAGGGGATGGGGGGCGGGGGGACTTTAGCCTTCTGAATTCAAGGCAAGGACACAACATAAAATAGGGCATTTGTGCTGTCTTGCTAAAGCACCCCCCCACACACACACACACCCTGTCCCACATGCTGCAGATCATACAAGCAAGAAAAACCCAGTGCTCACAATAGCACCACCTGCTGGCCATCAATAGCCAGCACAAAAAATGCATAAGCAGAGAAACAACTAAACAGCCTACTATTCTGTATCAGCTAGACAGAAATGAAACAGAGGAAACCCAAAGAATTACAGATTTAGAGAGTCTCTCAGAAACAGACTACACAGAGCTCATTATAAGGGCTCTCCAAGAATTTAAACAAGAATTAAAAGAGCATGTTACTATGAAGTTAAAATGCATGAGAGATGAACTTATAACAAACAGCACTAAGTTCTTGAAAGAAGAACTTCAGTCAGAACTCCAGGGAGTAAAAGACACCCTAACTGCAACCCATGCCCAGGTAGAAGGCTTAGCAAATAGATCCACACATTCAGAAGAAATAATCTTCAATCCAGAAGATACAGCCAGGCCACTATTTCAATTCAAAGATAAGGGAGAGGAATGGTTTAGAAAGACTGAAGCAACTCTCTGTGAAATTACAGACTCCATAAAAAGGTCGAATATAAGAGTGATAGGTATATCTGAAGAGGAGGACAAGGCCTAAGACCCAGAGTCCATTTTCAGAGCAATTTTAGCTGAGAACTTTCCTCACTTAGGAAACCATCAGAACATTCTCATCCAAGAGGCAGAATGATCACTCAGATTTATAAATACAAAAAGACCAATGCCAAGGCACATTATTGTAAAACTATCAAAAGTCAATGACAAGGAAAAAATTTTGCTGGCTGCTAAGGAAAGGAAAGAAGTTACAAAAGCAGACCTATAAGACTTTCATCAGATTTCTCTTTACAAACTCTAGTGGCCAGGAGAGAGTGGAATTACATATTCTAAAGGAGAGGGAATTCCAGCCATGAATATTGTATCCTACAAAATTATCCTTCAAATATCAGGGTTTATCCTTCAAATATAAAGGTTTCCTCAAATATTCAAGAACTAAAGGAATTTGCCACAATCAAACCTACCTTACAAGAACTACTGAACTGAGTCCCACAAGAAAGGAGGAAGCAAAGGAATACATGTTCCAAACACTAAGTTGCAGATGCTACCATGATGTCAACCTGACTCACCCGGAAAGATGACCTCACCAATATACCCTGGAACCCCACCTCTCCAGAGCCCTGCCCCAGTAGGGAGCAGGCTAGGAGAATGGATCAACCTGTCAATGCCCATGTCCATAGGAGAAGCAAACAGAAACCAGACTTCCCACCTTCTGCACTTCATAATGACCCTGCGCCCATACTCCCAGAGAGATCAAGAATAGGAAAGCTTCCAATGGAGGGAGTGGGATATGGGACTTTGGTGGGGGGAAATATGTGGAATTTCACCCCTTTTAGTCTATGGTGTTTTCGATACTTTCTATTACACAAATAAAAGGGAAAAAAAGACAAAAAAATAAGAAAGAAGAAAATGATTACAGGATGCTGACTACTGGGGTTATAGGGCAAGCTTCTGCGGAAAGCAAGGAATAGAAGCCAGTGATTCTGTTTTGTTTTTTTTTTTCTCAAATCCTGAATGGTAATGTCATCTGCTGTTGTTTAACTGGTAGACATATCAGGGTTTTCAAATGATATAATATCAGAGTGTCATGTTTTCAGTCTTTAAATATTGAGCAACTCTGACATCTGAGTACATAAGTATTCTGGGATTACAGAGATAACACATCTATTTTTAGTGTTTATTATGGTAATCATAATAAATCATATATTATATTGTCTATACATCTGAGGAATAATGGTCATGATTAATAACATCTATTTGTAGGAATTCTTGAAATCTAGGAATTTTTCATTTAAACAGTGAAAAATAATCACATAAACAGCCTATGAATCCTATATATAGGATTTACATATAGCATTATTTAAAAAGTGTAATAAGTAATCTTATCAAATTAAAAACAATGAAAGATTACTAACTGATGAATCAAGATGACAGGTAGAAAAACTTGAAAGATTCAATAATTTTAAATTATTGGCCTAAAACAATAGGATAAGAGATCAATGAAAACTGTACATGTCTACATGCTTATATGCTTATATATTTATATGCTTATATATTTATATATACATGTCTACATGCTTATATGCTTATATATTTATATGCTTATATATTTATATGCTTATATATTTATATATACAGAAATGTGTGTGTCAGTTAATTTAGATTCATAGATACAGAGATTTGTCTGCACAGTCATATAATATTCCTGTTTTCAAAAGTGTTAGTTCTTTTAAGAAAGCACTTCACTAGAGAAGAAATAGATACAAAATAACTGTAGCATTCTTCATTTTTTTCTTAATGGTATGTGAATATAAACCCCAAGTAAAAATCGCATCTTGAGTACTTATTTATCACATGTGGGTGTGTACATATAATTGACATGCACACATCCAAAAATACATTTTAAGTAATTGTTGGTTCAGTTTAGTAGAATTAATTTTTGTAAATTTGTAATGGAAATACTGTCCATTCAATTCAATATGTTTCTCCTTTTTTAATTTATTTTTTAAAATATTTATTTATTCATTTTCCCTTTGTTTTTGCCCTTGTTTAATTGTTGTAGTTATTATTATTGTTGTTATTGATGTCTTCGTTGTTGGATAGGACAGAGAGAAATGGAGAGAGGAGGGGAAGATAGAGAAGGGGAAAGAAAGATAGACACCTGCAGACGTGCTTCACCGCTTGTGAAGCGACTCCCCTGCAGTTGGAAAGCTGGGGGCTTGAACCAGGATCCTTATGCCAGTCCTTATGCTTTGTGCCACCTGTGCTTAACCACTGCCATACCACAGGATTCCCTATGTTTCTCCTTTTAAACAAAGGAAACAGTTCTGCTTTCCTCACTTTTTTTCATGTGGATCAAATTAAAGTACAAAGTATATGGTCGACAGCATTATTTCAAATTTATTGGTGACCACTTTGTTAAGTCACTTTTTTTAAATTAAATTTTTTTTATTATTTAAGAAATGATTAATTAACAAAACCATAGGGTAGGAGGGGTACAACTCCACACAATTCCCACCACCCAGTCTCCATATCCCACCCCCTCCCCTGATAGCTTTCCCATTCTCCATCCCTCTGGGAGCATGGACCCAGGGTCATTGTGGGTTGCAGAAGGTAGAAGGTCTGGCTTCTATAATTGCTTCCGCGCTGAATATGGGCATTGACTGGTCAGTCCATACTCCCAGTCTGCCTCTCTCTTTCCCTAGTAGGGTGTGTCTCTGGGGAAGCTGAGCTCCAGGACACATTGGTGGGGTCTTCAATCCAGGGAAGCCTGGCCAGCATCCTGATGGCATCTGAAACCTGGTGACTGAAAAGAGAGTTAGCATAGGAAGCCAAACAAATTGTTGAGCAATCATGGACCCAAAGCTTGGAATAGTGGAGAGGAAGTGTTAGGGGGGTACTCACTGCAAACTCTAGTGTACTTCTGCTTTCAGGTATATATTTTGCAGTAGTTTACGGATACGTGTGAACATATGCTCTCTCTCACAGAAACTGGTGTATATCTAGGTTATGGGACTTTGTTAGAAAGTGAACTACCTGAGATGAAATTAGAGTATACTATGAAAGGAAAGGTCTCATCCGAGTAATGAAGCTGAAGGGTTGTCATTCCACACGTGAAGTCTCTGGACACAGTCTGAAGTGAAGCATGTTGAGGTGGCAATCGTTGCGTTGGTTAGGTTGTGATCAGCGGATGCAATATTATTTGACATGGATTGGGAGAGGCATACGGGAAAGTGGGCCCTATCCAAGGGTTCCAGGACTGGGGGAAGTAGGGTAGGGGATCTATAGTGGAAATGTGAGGTTCCTGCTGTCTTAGGGTTCAAAAAGATAATTGATAGTTAATATTATCATCACATTATTTAGTAATTGGGTTAACTTTGAAAGTCCTTTTGTTATGGCTTGCTGTACAGTACCCAGTATCTTATATATAGCTGTGCTATTGGATGCTTCTGATCTACTTGGTCTAGGCTTTTGAGAGAGTCTGCATATCAAATACACAGCCTATATATTAAAAAGATTCAGTTTGTGTTTTGAAAAACTTTGAGACATACAATTGATTTTCCCCCTCTCATATTAATTAATTAGTGATTTATATGTCTACATTTTGCTCGGAGTGTACATAAACACCATTCCCACCACCCAAAGACTGTGACCTATCCCTCCCACCCACTCCCACAACGGTAAAAAAATTTTTTTAACATTTATTTATTCCCTTTTGTTGTCCTTGTTGTTTTATTGTTGTAGTTATTGTTGATTCCGTCATTGTTGGATAGGACAGAGAGAAATGGAGAGAGGAAAAGACAGAGAGGGGGAGAGAAAGATAGACATCTGCAGACCTGCTTCACCTCCTGTGAAGCAACTCCCCTGCAGGTGGGGGGTCAGGGGCTTGAACTGGGATCCTTACGCCTGTCCTTGTGCTTTGTGCCACATGCGCTTAACCCGCTGTGCTACTGCCCGACTCCCAAGTCACTCTTTAGTAGGACTATTTTTACTCAAATTGGTTCATAAATTAAAATAGAGTTTTATGCAGATTATATCAGTTGATACCTTTAAGGACTCTATTCATCTCATACCATTACAAACTGAACCTACATTATTGTTATAATTACTTATTGTAGTAATTTGAGAAAATCAGAACGAAAGATTGTAGCTGGCTAGAGAGAAACAGAATCTCTGTACTAAGCAGTCAGACAACAAAGGGATTTCCTTTTGGCCTGGTGATTCAAGGAATTTAATTTCACCTATAATCATAATTACTGACCCTCTTCAACATGTTATTAATAAAAGCATGAGAGCACTGATTCCATGTGCTATGTTTTCTCTGAATACTCATCTCCTGTAGATTTAGAATCTGAAAGGCTAAATGAGTATTTCTTATTATTAAATCACTAGCTTCATTACTATCTACAGTGAAAGTTAAGCCAAACGATATTTCTTTAAATTGGGGTATTATTATCAAACTAAGTTTAAGGAATCACACAATCTGCTCTGCCTCTTAATAACAATATTTTGGACAAGTTTCATAGTATTCCCAAGCTTCAATTCTTTACTCTATAAAAAGGTGTAAAAATAGCATTTGCATCTAGGGTGCTTATGAAGATTAAATGAGACATTAAAATAAAGTATTCAGCACAATGTCTAAGATATAGTAAGTCAGTAAAAGTTAGCTCTTTTGCTTAATAACGCACTTTAAAATTCTGTTAGTGATATTCAATGTGTAATAGCTACTTAGTGCCACATAAGTGTATCCTGGGACTCAGGAATACATGCAGACATAAAATGGGAGAACCCAAGCTATAACAGAGCCTTGTTTAGTATTCTCATTGTCACAAGTATAAGAAGTCAGTTAGTGAATGTTAGATAACAGAATGATTTTATGTGAGGTTGTACACAGTTGTCCCACTTTCTAGTGATGTCCAGCCATGATCCTATGATATTTTCTAGATAGGTAAAAAGTCCTTGTTGTTGGGTTTGTGAATGACAATATTTTTCTCATTCAGAGCGTAAAATACCAAGAGGAATCATATTAAGTGAAATTTAAGACAGAAGTAGAAGAATGGACACTGAATTCTGCCATTCTCAGAACTCTACAGCGTGAATCCTCACTGTAGTAGTTTACTGCAGAAGATCTAGGGACTAAGAAGGGACAAGGGAAGACCACTAAGTGGAGGGCAGGAACCTAAATCCCTATTGTGGAATAGGATGATGGTTTTGTGGAGGGTGAATGTACTGACATTTGTCTCGGGGAAATGTGGAAATGAATCCTTGTAACAACAGTTCTGTAAATCAACATTTTCTCAATAAAGTGATACTAAACTTGAAGAGAAAAAGGCAAGGAAAGAGAAAGAGAGAGAGAGGAGAGCGGAGAGAGAGAGAGAAGAGAGGGAGAGAGAGAGGAGAGAGGGGGAGAGAGAGAGAGGAGAGAGGGAGAGAGAGAGAGAGAGAGGAGAGAGGGAGAGAGAGAGAAAAGAGAAGAGAAGAGAAGAGTAGAGAAGAAAGGAGAGAAGAGAGAGAGAGAGGAGAGAGGAGATAGTTTGCTTGAATAGTTTACTTGCCTTGTTATACATCTGACCCAGGATTGAGTCTGACTTCTGCTACTTTGGAGCAATATATTGTGCTTTTACCTATCTTCCGTGTGTGTGTGTGTGTGTGTGTGTGTGTGTGTGTGTGTGTGTGTCTTTCTACCTGTAAAATTCAGCTTGGGATGATGAGACATCAACAATGGCAAAAAAGAAAACAACAACAAATGTAGAAGTAGGAAGCAAAGAATCCAATTCATTGAGCAACCATCCATAGAAGAGTCGATAGAATAATTTATTTTCCTTGACAGAATCCATTAATTCAATTTAGAAATGTGTATTATAATACAGAGAAACAAACTTTCCCTCATTCTATATATTTTGTCATTCCTGAAGCTTCCCCACTTCAGGGTAGTTATTTCAGATGGAAAGAGACATATAAAGATATCACAGCACTGAAGTTTCCTCTGGCGTGTTGAAGGTCAAACTGATTATGGGTCCCACATGTTAAGTAGCATGTATCTTCCCAGGTGATCCATCTTCCATGTCCTAGTTTTTTCAGGGTTAAAGTGGAGAGAACTTGGTCCTTACCTAGTATATTAGCAACCACACTAGAGGACCACCTTGCTTTGAGGCTAGAAATGGTTCGAAATGAAAACACATCATATTTCTGATAATCTGTATATGAAATGGATATTTTACATTTAATTTTGTTTGGTTGTTAATTATATTTTCATGTTTCAGAAGGTTATGTAATCTTACCAGTGTTAGCCTCAGGTTTATTAATATTGTTGTAAGTTTAGGGAAAGTAGGACTAAAGCAAGAGTGATAGACAAGGGGATTCTTATGAACATTCTCATACGTGACTGTTTAGACAGAACTGTGTTAACAGAAAGATTGAGAGCTTAGTGACAAATACCTTAGAACTAAATTCAATGGTTTCTAACTTGTGATGCATATAACATGATATGTAAGATTATTTTACATAGTGCAGTAATAAACTTTATACTATTTTTTCTTAATGTCACTAAACTTATGTTAATGTGTCCTCAAGTTTTTTTTTTTTTTTTTTTTGTCTCCAGGGTTATTGCTGAGGCTCAATGCCTACACTATGAATCCAATGCTCCTGGAGGCCATTTTTTCCCTTTTGTTGACTTTGTTGTTTATCATTGCTGTTGTTATTGTTGTATTGCTGTCATTGTTGTTGACTAGGGCAGAGAAGAATCGAGAGAGGAGAAGAAGACAGAGAGGAGGAGAGAAAGATAGACACCTGCAGACCTGCTTCCCCATTTGTGAAGCAACTCCACCCCCCACCCCCACCCCCGCAGATGAGGAGCTGGTAACTTGAACCGGATGCTTATGCTAGTCCTTGCCCATTTTGTGCCATGTGCTCTTAACCCGCTGCACTACCACCCGGCTCCCTATCATTTTTTTTTTTTGCCTTTTTTATTCTACCCATATTTCCTCATGATATTGTCTTGAAAATAGTATGACAAAGAGGACCATTCTTTAAAGTGATTTTTGTCCTAAGTCAATCTTTTTATTTATGATCAGTAATGGCTTATAAGATCTAAGTTTACAGAAAATAGCACCACCCACAGCAAAAACAAAAGTTATTTTAAATGTTTGAATAATGCATTCTAAGTTGAAAGTATCTATATTTCAATTGATTTATAACTGACAAAAAGTATCCAATCACTCTATGTACTCATCTATTATGGATGCATGTATTTAGGTGTAAAAAATAACTCACTTATTCTACACTGTGTGGTCTGGAAAATAAAATGTGATACATTTAGTATAATCAGGAAGGAAGGAATGAGCTGGAGACTCTGGTGCCAGAAACATGTGACTATTTATTTGCAATCTGAAAGTCTTATTTACAAGTTCTCATGAAAATCTCATGTAGTTATTTCTTTTTTTTAATTTTTTTATTATCTTTATTTATTGGATAGAAACGACCAGAAATTGAGGGGAAGAAGGAAGGAGAGAGAGAGAGAGAGACACCTGTAGTACTGCTTCACCACTCATGAAGCTTTTCCCCTGCAAGTGGGGACTGGGGGCTAGAACCTGGGTCCTTGGGCATTGTGACACATGTGCTCAACCAGGTGCACCACTAACCAGCTCCTTTAATTATTTCTTTGTAAGTAGATTTTATAATTAGTTTTTTGATTACTTGACTTGACCTAAGCATATATCAACGGAGATATAAAGGAATATGTCATTGCACTTTCCTCCGGAGCTCACCTTGTGGTTGGAGAGATAAGTATGCTGGTTCTTTGAACTGTAGAAGAATAAGAACTGTGAAATTAAGTTCAGTTGCATTTCTTGGACGATGTTCTGTGACACTAGCTCTGGATGAGGTGCAGATCAATGACACAGTTGCTAACTACAAGGAAGGGAAGCAAAACTGCTATAGATCCTTATTGCCTTACTGAAAATATGATAGGTTTGTTAATATTCCTACAAATGACTTTTTGAAATAAATGTTTGTCCCCAGCAAGGAGTTGTCTTATGTTAAATGGATCAGGAACCAGTTCAAAGATATGTTTTTCCACCTGCATTTGTCAGTCTACCTCTTACTGTGACTTTTAGGCCCTTGGAGATTAGCAGATTAATTTATTTATAATAAATGAGAGAAGAGAAATGGGTGGTTGTTCCAAAATTGCAATTTTCTCTCATTTCTTGGCATTTTGTGATCATTACCTTTGTTAGTATCATGAAAGACCTAGAATTGAGAATGTTCTTGTCATGAAAACCAGAGTGAGACAAAAGGAGAACAAGAACAGACATAAAACTAGATGGGCAAATATAATTTGTGAATGATTTTAAGGACTGAGACAGATGGCTGAGAGCTAGACTTTATGTGCTAAGTTAGCACTGTGGCTAATGGAGAACCTAATTGAGCTTATCCAACTGTGTGGAAACTATAGCCCAGTCAATTGGATGGATAGGTGGAATTTAATTATTCATTGTAAACAGCTTCAGTATAATCTAATATAAAAATATTAGTTATTTAGGTAATTGTGTATGAAGTGCTCATACATAAAATCGTAACAAACTATCATTTAGTTACAGGGAACATGGGTACAAATGTGAATGACAGAGCCATGCCTTAACCTCAGGATCTCTACCTGATAAATTTCCCTCCACAAAACCAGATCCTCTTGTCCATTTTCTTTAAGAGTTCTGTTTTGTGAGTTGGACAGTAACACACTGGGTTAAGCGCATGTGGCTCGAAGCTCAAGGGCCTGCATAAGGATCCCAGTTCGAGCCCTTGGCTCCCCACCTGCAGGGGAGTCCCTTCACAGTGGTGAAGCAGGTCTGTGGATCTCTGTCTTTCTCTTCCCCATGTCTTTGTCTTCCCCTCCCCTCTGTATTTCTCTCTGCCCTATCCAACAATGACATCAATAACAACAACAGTAATAACAGCAATAAAAAAACAAGGGCAACAAAAGGGAAAATAAATAAGTATAAAATTAAAAAAAAAGAGTTCTGTTTTACTTTGAGCTGATACTCCGGATGCTTGTTGAATGAATTATATACTATCCATGGAGTCGAAGAGTGCATGTCAGAGGCTGGCTGGATTCATTTCTCTCATGTTGGGTCCTTTCGTGCAGTTTACCTTTACTTGACTTTTATTTTCCTTCAAAAGAGGAGGCTCATATTGAACTAAAATAATATTTATATATTTCTTTTGAAAAGTGCTCACTTTTGAACACCTCCACCTTCACTCTGGCTGATGGAAGGTAAAGTGGTGACAAAACCTTGGAGCTTACTCTGCTTTCTTAGATATAGTACTACTGTTATAAAAAAAAGTTTGTAGAAATCAGTAAAATTATATGGGGAATAGTAAAACAGCTTATTAGTGTGGAGTCAGGCTTATACAGTTTATGAGGTCTATGTAATTAATTATTAAAGGGTAAGACATTTACAGTAATTGTAAAAGCATTTAGTTAAGGTCAAGGTGATTATGATTCAAGTTAAAGGAGTCTCAGCTTTTTTCTCTGTACTTGAATTTTCTATTCTATTATGAAGGATAAAGTGGAGGACTATTTGTTTATAGTATCCAGTGGAGTGACAAAAATATTTTATTACTAATTCAACTCTGCTCCCTAACTATAGACTCAATTTTGGGGAAATGTATAAGTCACATCATATATATATATATATATATATATATATATATATATATATACTCTTTTTGTTGAGGTAGACTTACTCAGATAGAAAGAGAAATAATGTAAAAAAGAGAAAGATGCCACAGCACTGAAGCTTTCCACAGTGGCGTGATAGCTACTGGATACTTGCATGATAAATCAAGTATACTTTGTGCGAGTTATCTCCCTGTCTCTTGGTGTCTGTCCTTCAATTCTGAGATACTGTGAAATGTTTTAATCATTGTTGTATTTTATTCCACTGACTGTAGACAGAAAATTGTTTGAAGACTAGTAGTTAGTTGGAGTATTTGATTGAAAGTTAACAAAGCAGAGGCTACCCCTAGTTTTGCTTCTATTTCTATGCATGACTTAAGAGGAAGTCATTTGCTTTCTCTGAGCCCAAGTTTCCTTGTGTTAGTGGTGGGGATGGTTGTGACTAACACATTGCTTAATCTTAATATGAGTGTCATATCAAAATAAATAAAAATAATTTAACCGCCATTGTTATTCAGAAGTTAGTTTCTGTAATGCAGGAATTAATTCACTCCTTACTATCAAGAAAAGTGAGCATCTAACTTCTGACAAGTCTCACCTGGCTGGTAAGCCATGTTACTTCAGTAGACAGACTATCCTGTGACTGTTTGCAGATTTTTGACTATTATAAAAGCTAGTTAATTTTAAAAGAAAAAGTATTTCTGCGGCTTAAGCGCACGTGGCGCAAATCGCCAGGACCTGCGTAAGGATCCCAGTTCGAGCCCCCGGCTCCCCACCTGCAGCGGAGTCGCTTCACAAGCGGTGAAGCAGGTCTGCAGGTGTCTGTCTTTCTCTCCTCCTCTCTGTCTTCCCCTCCTCTCTCCATTTCTTTCTGTCCTATCCAACAACAACAACATTAATAACCACAACAATGTTAAACAACAAGGGCAACAAAAAGGAAAATAAATAAATAAATAAACTTAATTTATTAAAAAAAAGAAAAGAAAAAGTATTTCTGAATCGTTAGCATCCAATTGTCCTAAGGGATAGATATCTTATTCCTTAAGTCAAGCACAACTTTCCCTGACCTATGCTTTCTCTTCAGCACAGGGAGATGCTTATCTTTCTAGGTCTGGTGCAAGAACCTCCTGAAACCATTTTGCTTGTTTCCTAATAATACACAATAATATCTATGGAAACTGTAATAAGTTGTTAATCACATACTTCATATGTGCTATACAAATGGTGAGCTATTCTCTTTGGCTCCTCTTTACATTTGATTCAGTGCATTAGTACCTGGTCTAAATCTGGTTAATTGTAATACAAAGACATGGATATACTTTGTATATTTTCAGAAACCAGAAAATTCTAGTTTTTCAATATCTCATTTGGTTCCAGTACAGAATGTAACAACAGAGGGAGGTTCTTTTATGGTGCAAAACCATGAGAAGGCTGAATATGGATGGTAAGAGAGGCATCATTTTTCACAAAATTCTTAATCTTTTTTTAATTTAGAGAAACATATAAGTCAGTTAAAATACATTTTCAAGGATAAGAGTATCTTTTACTAGTTGGATCATCATTTGGAGAGACTCTCCCTCCCCCTGCCATGATGGAGTCATTAAATTTTGCAACTGGGAGATCAGATACAGCAGACCATATGTCTGTAGGCAGCTCCACTGAGGCATATGTAGCAAAAAATAGCAAGGTGTGACTTTGAGGAAAAAAAAAAAAAACATGGACATTAAGCCTCCTGACATTTCACTGAGAGTGTCTTAATCTCATTGTGCTCCACAAAGCTTTTAAAGAACCAAGAAAAAAAAAGTCACAGTTTTTCTCCCAAAGAGAATGGGCATGGTAAGAGTCCCCTCTGATAGTTATAGTGGTCAAGATCGTCAAAACAATATCTAGGGGAGCAGAATCCAAGATTTGAGATAAATTGTATATGTGCAAGTATATGAAGTGCTAGGTAAAGATCCCAGGAACTAGGAACAGAACTCAAAAAATTAAGAAGGTGCTTGTTAGAGTTTAATTCAGAGACGTGGATCATGACCAGAAGAGACTTGCATGCATTAACCAGACAAACTGAGTCCCAAGTCAAATAGGGACCATATGGACACTAATTCCAAATAACAAGACAAGTGGTCAAAACTTCTGGAAAACTTGAATGATAGTCAGAAATAGGAGAAATAAATCGATATGCATTGAAAAGGTGAAGTAAAGATACAACTTCTGAATGAATGGGGAATCATTATGTTTCAGCCCTAATATACGTATGAACCTCTTAATGTGGGGATATATCAAGACTGGAGTGTAAGTGGGCCTTGTAGTGGTAATAGAATGTCCCTGAAGACTCTAGTATAATGAAGACTCATTCACTGATTCTTTCTTAGAAGAACAGTAACATAAATTCTCTTAGCTGGTAATCTTTGTTATTTATCAGGTTTGCTGAAACTAGTGGACTAATGTTACATGCCCCAAGTAAATTTGAGCTCCTTGGTGTTTGTCATTTCAGCAATAGGATGATGATCTAGTATATTTTCCCATAATGATTTTCCAAGAAAGAGGAGATAATACTTAATCTGTTTTCTACCCATTAGTGGAATCAGTGCACCAACATTTATAGGTATCCTGTGAAGACTATATAGAAAAAAACTATATAATCAAGATTAATGATTATCTCATAATGTCTATCTTGTCTCATAAGAGAGACCAAGAATATCTCCAGGTAATGCTACTTTTTCCTTTCTTTCTTTCTTTCTTTCTTTCTTTCTTTCTTTCTTTCTTTCTCTCTCTCTCTCTCTCTCTCTTTCTTTCTTTCTTTCTTTCTTTCTTTCTTTCTTTTATCTGGATATTGGAAAAATCACTGGGTATGAGTGCCTGCATGGTAAATCCACCACTTCTGGGGTTTTACTGTTTTTTATTCATAGTCTCTTTCTTTCATTCTTTCAGAGACAGAGAAAAATTTAGAGGGAGAATCTATATAGAGAAGGAGAACACTTTCAGCACTGCTTCATCACTGGTGAAGCTTGCTCCTATAGGTAGGGACTAGAGCCTTGAACTTGGGTCTTTCTGAATGGTGAAATATGGCTCTAACATCACTCATTTTTAATATACTCTTGTGTTATTTGTAATGCTCTTTTAATAACCCTAACTGGCCAAGGAATTTGTGTAATTGAAATGTTGTGATTTAGCAGTGTAAATTGAAAGTGACCTCTTATTCATTAGGACATTGACAAACAGACATAGAAGGCTAGGGTATATAAAAGTTTAGATTTGCCAAGAGAACAAGTCCTTGTTTCCCTCCAATAGTCAAATTGCAATTATACATGATTGTCATGAGTTGTAAGTAAAATTTTTGCATCCAGATGGAACTTATGAAGCATACTGAGATTGAATTGTATGCTATAACTGGGTAAATGAAGACACATGATGGGTATCTATCTATCTATCTATCTATCTATCTATATATATATATCTTGTTTTCAGAATTAAAAATAAACCTGGTCCCCTCTTACTCATTCTTTATCTTTCCTACTCCCTAGTAACTCTAGTGGTTTTCTTTTTAGAACTTAGTTATTATATCCTTTGATATAAGGAAACTAGTGGCTTCTCTTAGGAAATGGAAAACTGTTAAGTTTAAATCAATTTGTTTAGACATACCATAACGTAAGTATAACAGCTATTTCAGTATTTGTTCATAGTGTTATTAAGACTGTCATTTCCCAAGACACCCTTTAGAGCAAAGTTTGATTTAATTGGCCAAGTTCAAGAAGCACAAACTTCCAGATGCTTTATATCTAAAATTTCATGGTTTGGCCAATCTTCACTTTCTAACTGAAGTTCTCAAGAAATAAACCGGGAGACATGGTATCATAAAGATTGAGAACCAGAATAAAAATGTAATTTTGCAAGAGCACAAAGAGAAGATTGGACAACAAAAATATGGGTTGAAAATAAATGGTCCTTTTCACCGTAATACAAACAAAAAAATTTTGGAAGGAAAATGTAGCCATTAGACTGAAGTCAGCAAGTATCCCTGCGTAGGTGAGTCTCACTTTCTTTTATTTGCCTGTGTAAAGTTTTACTTCCTTTGAACTGAGTTTTCGCAAAGAGGCTCACAAATGGAGATGCATTCCTTCAGCGTGTAAATCATTGATTTCTGGGGAGTCATTTTTCCCTCTGGCAAGAATTCCATCTATACAAATGGACTGTGGAAAATTCCCTTTCCCCAAACCTCTTCTTAGCTACTGTTTTCCAGGTAAAATAATAGGGGTGTTTAACGAGAAACACTAATTTTAATATCAGGACTGCCCAATTTTATTATGATGGTAATTGATGAACCTTTAGAAAATTTGGTAATATGATATGATTCATGAAACTTAAACTTGTTTCATGAGCTTCTAGGTTGCAAGGATATACATACATAAAACTAGCTTGTATTTGCTAAGGCCTAAAATGGTCTGTGGTGACCACTAAGATTTAATTTTTTCCTGTTAAGGTACCTTTGAAAGAGAAAATACTTATCATAATTTATATTGTGCTAGATCAAAAGAATCTTTTTTTTTTTTTTTTTTTTTTTTTTTGCTGGGGCATGGTAGTGACGCACCAGGTTAAGTGCACATAGCATGGAATTTAAGAACCAGCTCAAGGATCCTGGTTGTCCAGAACACATTGGTGAGGTTGTCTGTCCAGGGAAGTCTAGTTGGTATCATCTGGAACCTGGTGGCTGAGTAATGAGGCTGAAGGGTTGACATTCCACTCTTGACATCCCTGGACACAGTCTGAGAGAGAGGCAGGCTGGGAGTATGGATCGACCTGTCAATGCCCATGTTCAGCGGGGAAACAGTCACAGAAGCCAGACCTTCCACCTTCTGCATCCCACAATGACCTTGGGTCCATACTTCCAGAGGGATAAAAAATAGGAAAGCTATCAGTGGAGGGGATGGGATATGGAGTTCTGGTGGTGGGAATTGTGTGGAGTTGTACCCCTCTTATCCTATGGTTTAGTCAATATTTGCTTTTTATAAATAAAATAAAAAAGATAATTATAAAAATTTAAAAAGGATCCCAGTTGGAGCTCCAACTCCCCACCAGTAGGGGGGTTGCTTCACAAGTAGTGAAGCATGGTCTGCAGGTGTCCCTCTATATATCTATCTGCCCCTCCCCTCTCAATTTCTCTCTGTCCTAATCAAGAATTAAAAAAAAAAAGAAAGAAAAGGAATCATTTTCAATTCTAGGATTAGTCTTTAAATAACATTGTGTTTTGGAGTTGTATAGGGACATTATGGGCTATCTAGCTAATTTCTCATGTTACCAATGATAAAACTGAGGTCAGAGCATAAATGTTACTCACTACTGTATTGGATTATAGCATACTAACTGGGCATACAAGATTCTGCCTTATGTGGTGATGCTAATTCAACCTCAGCATTCCCCAAACCTGCCTTGCAAATAAGTGAATGTCTAATCTCTAATTCTATTAGGGGGCTACCCACTTTTACTTTCATTTTCCAGCACTTCATGCTGAGTCTAGTTCAAGACTCATTATTATTTTTAAACCTTCTGTGATGGTTCCAGTTGTTGCTTATTTATTTCCTTCTTGTCATTTAATCAGTCATTTCATTTTACTAGCATGTAATTTTTTTCAATCACCTCAATGACAATAGTCACTCAACCTTTGTGTGCCATGACAAGAAACATCATAGGGTATGGCATAGAAAAGTCATTTAATATTGTACTGGGAAAATCGGATTGAAACAGGTGAACAGATGTAATTGGACCACCACATATAATCAGAGACATGGACTTCAGGCTAGAAGTGATCAAAATCTAGAAGGCAATATTAGCAGAACACTTCATGATCTATGTTTCAAAAAGCCTTTTAAGATTCGAATCCAACCACAAAGAAAAGGAAAACAAAAATAAATCAATGGGACCACATCAAACTGAAAAGATTCTACACAGCACTGGTATATCACTCAAACAGAAAGACATCCTACAGTGTAAGAGAAGATCTTCATATAGCATACTACAGATAAAGGACTAATAACTTAGCACAAAAAAATTAAACCCTTTAGAAGAATGGGACAAGTAAATAAAAAAATGGAAAGAAACTTCAGCAAGAAAGAGATTCATAGGGCCTAAAGACACTTGAGAAGTTGCTCAAAGTCATTGATTTTCAGAGAAATGCAAATAAAGACAACAATGAGATGTCATACATTAGGAAGAACAGTAAGTGTCAAATGTAAACCATTAGTTCCCCAATAAAGAAATTAAAAAATAAAAAAAGAAAGGACAGTAAGTAAAAATATTGGAGAGGATGTGGAGAAGAAAGGACACTTCTGCACTATTGGTGGTCCAACCCTTGTGGAAAATAGTCTGGAGATTTCTCAGAACACTAGAAATGGACCTACCCTATAACCCAGAAATATCTCTCCTGGGGATTATTTAAAGGAAGTAAAAAACATCTATCTGAAAAGATCTATGTGTCCCTATGTTCATGGCAGCAAAATTTGTAATAGTGAAAACCTGGAAGCAACCCTATGTCCAATGACAGGTGACTGGCTAAAAACAAACAAACAAAAACTGTGGTATATATACTCAGTTGTTATAAATGAAGTCATCACCTTTGCATATTCATGGATAGAACATCATGTTAAGTAAGATAAGCCAAGAAAAAAAAAAGAACAGATAGCAAATGACCTCACTTATAATCAGGATTTAGTTATTTAGTATATAGGGACAGGGAGGGGGAGAAGACAATGTGAAATGCAGACTAGGGGTTTTGGGTGGTGGCGCAGTGGATTAAGTGCATGTGGCGCAAAGCACAGGGACCGGTGTAAGGATCCCCTTTCGAGCCTCAGGCTCCCCACCTGCAGGGGAGTTGCTTCACAGGTGGTGAAGCAGGTCTGCAGGTGTCTATCTTTCTCTCCCCCTCTCTGTCTTCCCCTCCTCTCTCCATTTCTCTCTGCCCTATCCAACAACGAAGAACATCAACAATGGCAATAATAATAACCACAACGAGGCTACAACAACAAGAGCAACAAAAAGGGGGGAAAATGGCCTCCAGGAGCGGTGGATTCATGGTGCAGGCACCAAGCCCAGCAATAACCCTGAAGGGAAAAAACAATAAACAAAAGAAGAAAATAAAAGAAAGGAAAACAAACTATAGCTTAAAAAAAAAGAAATGTGGACTAGATATAATGTATTACATCTAAGCAAAGGGCTCTGGGAAGTGACAGGGAGGAGGGGCAGGTGAGAACTTTGAGATCCCGATGAATAATGAAACTTCACCCATCTGTCAAAGACTACACTGTTAACAATTAGCTCTCTCAGTAAGTTAATTAACAATCACATATTAATGAAACTAATAAATATAATGCCAGAAAATGACTAAATATTAGTAGAAGAGAGGATCTTGGGAAAACAGCCTTAGAGTCTCTGAACTTCAATTTTTGTTTGTATAATAAAGGTACAAATAATGCCTATTGTAAGTTTTATGTGAGAGGATATGCTAAGCTTCAAGCCTTATGCTTTTTAAAGGCAGTTTAGGTTAGTTAAAAAGCCATATATATATATATTATCACAAACTTCACAAGGGCAAATGCTTCTATATTTGGTCTACATTCCACAATTGCAAGTAAAGTTTGATAAGATGATAAATAGCCTCCAGAGGCTCCTGAAATTGAACTAGGTTAGTGTTTAATTTAGCAGCTCATAAAAGATCCCTGGTTGGTTAGGAAAAAATTTAAATACCACAATTATAGTCACTCACTACATTTTTATATTTTATGTTCCTCTGGGGTTTGTAAGCTCCCCAGAGTAAGGTTTATATTTTGTTCAGATTCTAAAACTCATAAAATATTGAAGAAAGTTGTGGAAAAAGGGCTTAATCCTAGGCCTTGATTCTTTCAGTGGAAGTTTATAAGAAAAAGAATAATAGTGGTGCATTTGTTGCATAGCTACAAGTTAATTTGGGTGAAGAACAGGACTCCCAGCTTTTACTTAGCTAAAAGTGACCTTTAATTGGATTAAGTAAAGAAAGAATTACACATCTTACATTTAAAGGAATCTAACTCCTCTAAAGCCAGAGTATGGGAAATTTTACTTGTGTTTAAAATTAAAGAATTAAAAAAATTGAGGGTCATACAGAGAGTTTATATGATGAGGACTTTAAAGGTAAGCAGCTAAAAGTCAGTCATATTATACCATCCTCGGTTATTTTATGTTTTATCTCTTCTCAAGGATTTATTCATTTAAAAAAAAATCATCTCCAGATTCTCACTACGCAGAGATTACTTCTTTTCTCAGGGATGGAGAGAGAAAGAAACCACAGTACCTAAGCTTTCCCCTAAGGCCCCTTTTCTCAGGAAGCCATTATATTGTACATGCAGTTGTTATATTATATTATATTATATTATATTATATTATATTATATTATATTATATATATTATATATTATATTATATTATATTATATTATATTATATTATATTATATTATATTATATTATATTATATTATATATACATTATTGTTGCTTCTAAAGGTCTTCTGTACATAGAGAAGTTATTTCTCTTGGTGGGATGTGAAAATTTAGAGGTAAATTGTAGAATGAAGGTCAGAGACTTGAGAGATATTTGGGGATAGTTGCTCAATAATATAAGAAACTAGAGGATATCTGGAGAACAGTAACTTTCATGACCTCTGCATCCCTACAGTCTAATTTTAGATTTCTGACCCTACAGTGTGTGCTGATTACCTTTATTGGCCTCAGTAGCCTTATCTTCAAACTAGGACCCCTATATACTTATGAAATTCTTATATAAAATTCTTAGAAAACTATCTGATGAGTAGTTAGTGCCAGATAAATGTCACCAATCCTTACTATGCCCTATGGAGCTGTTTAATAGTTACCCAGTACACTTGTTGCACCCTGATGTTTGTCACTATACTTTATGTAAGAAAATTTCAGGATTAGAATTAGTGTTTTGATGTCACAACTGGGACTCACTTTCTGAGTTTGGCTTAGATATCATTCTTTATCTTAGGAGTTAGAGGAACCCGTGATAAGTCCACATACAGTGGTATGGACAACATACTTCTGGATAAGAACAAGATCTTCAACAGAAAGTAAGCCAGGAAGAACCTGAGAAAATATCAGATGCTAAAGTCTAATTGGTCATCAGTGTCACTCTTGAGTGTCCTTGGCACTACTAGAAACGGAAGCAGGACAATTTCCAGTTGCCCACCATACTGTAGGCTTCAGTCTGCTTTAGTGGATTCATGTATAAGTCCTATATTTTCATAGCTTGGACTTTCCTTGGGGATAGTTGGAAGAAAATATCTTCCTTTAAAAGTAAATTAACTATCAAATTACCACTCCTAAACAGAAAATACTGAACCTGGGAAAACTTTCACTTGCTTCTCTATCACAGATATAAAAATCAGGTGAGTGGATTTTAGTGACTGACTAGAGGTGTAGAAACCCAGTATATAGATCTGGTTTAAAGGGACCAAACATTCATTTTAGGAAGTATGAGTCTGCCTGATGATCTGCTTCTAAATTCTGTTTCTAAGACCCCTTCTGTTGCATTGCTTGAAGCTGTGGTCTATTTACATAATCATTGTTTTGTTCACACTGGTTTAATCCCCACTGGTTCCCGCTCTTTTTCCACTCCACACCCTCTCCTAGTCATATCCTGTTTTCCACCATTTAATCCCCACTGGTTCCCGAGCTTTTTCCTTCTCCCCACCCCCTATCCTACTTACATCCTCTTCTGACCTGACACTTCCGCCTCAGGAGATATAAAGGACAGGGCTTTCTAATGAAGAGATTAGATTAGATAGATTGCACTGCATTCCTCATCAATAAAGATTGAACTGCATACCACTCAGCCATGAGTCCCTTGTCTCTCTCCTGCCCGTGAAGCTAGACTGTCACTGCCAGTTCAGAAAGAAACCTTTTGGTGAGCATAAAGAAAGTAGAAAGTTCCATTGTCCAGCACTCCTTGTCTTACAGAATGTATGGTTTGGTGGAGTCCCATTAAGACTATAATTCCAAATAGTTTGATGCAAATGCCACAATCAGCTTTTACTAAAAACCTATCCTATGACCCGACAATGCCTCTTTTAGGGATATATCCTAAAGAATCAAACATCCAAAAAGATCCATGTATACCTATGTTCATAACAGCACAATTTTTAGTAGCCTAAACTTGGAAACAACCTAGGTGTCCAACAATAGATGGATGGCTAAGAAAGTTGTGATATCAGAACTCTGGTTGTGGGAAAGGTATAAAATGATACCCCTGTTAGCTAATAATTTTGTAAATCAATATTAAATCACTACTTTAAAAAGAATGTTGTGGTGTGTATACGCAATAGACTACTACTCTGCTAATAAGAATGATGAATTCACCTTCTTTACCTCATCTTAGATGAAGCTTGAAGGAATCATGTTAAGTGAGATAAGGCAGAAACAGTAGGATAAATATGGGATTATCTCACTCATGGATAGAAGTTGAAAAACAAGAACAGAAAGGGGAAGCAGAAAATAGAACTTGGACTGGGTTTAGTGCATTGTGCTAAAGTCAAGGACTCAGGGCAGAGGATCAAGGGTGGTGGCGGTGCTTTCAGGTCCTGGCACACAATGGAGGAAGACATAGGCTAGGGGGGTGAGTGTGTTTTGCAGAAAACTAAGAAATTTTGCATATGTATCAACAACTGTATTTACTGTAATCCCTTAATCCCCCTAATTAAAATATTTTAAAACAACCTACCTAGGATCTTTATGTTACAGTTCCAGAAGGCTGTAGCATTGACCCAACCTTCATGTTTGATTCTGATTACCCAAACTGTCCTGTGAGTCCATTTTGTTAAAAGAACAACCTGCCTCTAGTATTGGAATGAAACAATCAGTTTCATGTGACATCTCTCGCAAGCTTTGTATTATAGTGGAAACCGCTCTACCTCTTTTTGTTATCACCATTTCCTCTCTCTTATTAGTACTTTGTAACTTCCCCCAATTTCCTTCCATTATAAAGCCTGATATAGACTCTTTTCTTGGGGCCTAGGAAGGAATCACCTGATTTAGTGTCCATGCTACAATGCACAAGAACCCAGGGTTAAGAGCTAGTTTTCCACCTGAAGGGGGAAAGCTTCATTTTCAGTGAAGTGTTACAGGTGTCTTCCTTTCTTTCTCCCTCTCTGTCTTCCTCTATATAAAAAAAAATTAAATAGACCATTGCTACAAAAAGAAACATTATCTTCTATTTCAGATATTGCAAATATCCTAGTCGTGTACTATCTCCTGTTAGCAAAACTTTAGTTTTATTCTACTAAGAGCATACTATGCACTCCGACCCACTGGATTTCCCTGAATTTCCATTTTTCCCATCATTAAATAACCCATTAGATCGTTCCCTCTTAGTTTTCATACTCCATCATCTTTTCCACTAATCCTTTGTTATATATGCTGGATTGGACAACTTTAACGCAGAAATTATCATTTTAGTTTAGATTTAAATCCTCTGTCAGCTCCTAGCTGTGTAATCTTGAAAAAATCATTAAGCACTTATCAATTGATATTTTTTCTATAGAATAGGAAAGGATTGCAGGTTTTTTAAGAGTAGATGGATGAATGGTTTCAAAAGTAGTAGTTTCCAATGTAATTATCATGGTGCCTAGCACAGTAACAGAAAACTGTTTCTTGTCATATCTTGTTTTTGGAAAGTTCTTATTCACTGACTCCAAAGACCTCACACAATCTCTAAATTTGTGATATAACTTTTTCTATTTTTTTTTTTTTTGGTTATTTTTTCAGTTACTTTTTCTCACTCTGTTTTCCTTTCTGACCTCTGTTGTCTTGAGCTGAGACAATTTGCTCTCACTTTTGGTTTGTGTGAGTGTATTTGAATGAGCATGACTCCAGTGGGAACACAGAAAGAGCAACACACACATGTGGATGATGTGCCACAGAGGAGAGGAAAGGCTGTCTTGTAGGTAAGAAAACCAAGGCTACAGTCAACCTTGTTTTATCAACTTGACAGAAAAGTCTTCACAGTGGAGATATTCTGAATGTGAGTGATAAAAATAATATCTACAAAGCATATCATAGACTTTAGAACTTAATCTTTTGCAAGGTGAACAGGGTCTTTGGTGCAGAATGTTTAGGTTTCAGATCTTCAACTTATAGATTATAAAATATGATCAATCTTTCTGAGACTTACAGCTTTATTTTAAAACATACTCTTATAAAAAATTTGAGGATGGTTTGTCTTAAATGTTTCTCCCCAGAGCCCTAGCCCACTAGGGGAAAAGGGAAATAGGCTGGGGTATGGATTGACTTGTCAGTGCCTATGTCCAGTGGAGAAGCAATTACAGAAGTCCGGCCTCCCACATTCTGTACCCCATAAAGATCTTGGGTCCATAATCCTAAAGAGAAAAAGAATAGGGGACACTGCCAATGGAGGCGATAGGAACTCTGGTGGTGGGAATTATATGGGATTGTACCCCTCTTATCCCACTATCTTGTTGACCATTATTAAATTACTAATAAAAACAAGTTTATATTCCCTTCTTCGAAATCAGTAATTTTATGGTGTTATAAAAGTTTATAAACTGAGATTCTATCCCTCAATTGTAAAACTGCTATAGTAAATTGTACTCCATAAGATTATATTGTGAAATAGTATTATATAATGAGATAGTATCTTAGATTCTAATATTTATATTGCTACTAGCATTGCTAGTATTGTTTCATTTTATTCTGAAACACTTCTCACCTGAAAAATGAGAATAGTAATAATTTCTTAAGCATGCCTGGTAGGTTTATTTACCATCTGTAAGTTCTGGCTGCTTCTTGGTCTTTAAATAAATCACAAGTTTATTTAAAGTGGCAAAGTATAACTGGAGTGGGTTAGAAATTATTTGCATAAAGCACACTAAGCTTCCTTCAATACAATAAGCACTGGGACTCAAACTTGGGTCAAGACCTGAAAGTGATGATTGATTGGAAAAGGAAATCACAATGGGCATAACTATGAGTGGAGTTATGGTATTTCGGTTTTCTTTCTCCTTTGGTAGTTAGACTGACTGCTGACATTAGCCAGGGCTCTGTGGGCTTACTCCTGCTTTTAAAGTCTCAGATCCTTTTCAAGAAAAAAAAAAAAGGAAATAATTGCAGATACAATGTTGATTTTTTAAAATAAATGTGTTTGTTGAAATGGCTTATGTAGTATAGTCATTTATTCTCTGATATATTAACTCATATGCTAGTTGTATATCAAGTCATATTTTAGAGACTATAGGGATACGATGGCTACTGTAGATCTTATCCCTACCCTTAAGGAGCTGATCAAGAGCACTGATCCTAGGCTTCTCTGATCCTTGCTATTTATTTCCTTCCCCCACCTCCCTTCTTTTATTTCTTGTTCTCTAGATTCTTGAGATTTCTCCTTCCTTTGATGGCATCCAAATTAGTAATGAATAGGACCCACAAATAAAACAAGTGTCTATGGGGAAAAAAAAATGTTGTGATGTATCTTCTGTGTAACTATGTTTAAAAGGCTTAAAGATTTGAAAATGAGTCAAATGGAATTTATCCAAAAATACTAGGAATAAAATCATGGGGGCTGATGTCAGGGAACTTGGAGAGAAGTAGAGAAATCACAGATCATGGAGCTTCAAAATGATGGTAGCTAGGATGTGACTTGCTCAGGAATCAAGAGAAGATTCTAATCACAGAAGAGTCCTTTTAATTTATAAGCCAGAAATAAGTCTTTTCCATTTCACAGCTATAGAAGATTATGTCCTCCTTTGGAATCTAGAAACACATACTCAAACTAGAAATTTATTGACAGCTTCATGCCAACCTTTGTATTAAATATTTTTCATTAAATAATGTTAACTCTGCTATTTAATTATATCATCATACCAACACCAAAAGGTGGGTAATTTTTATCCTTATTTTTATAGATGATAAATTAAGGATCAGGGAGAAAATAATTTTCTTATTATTTTACTAATATATAAAAAGCCTGGAGTTTCATTTAGGTCTGTTATATCTTCTATGCTTTAATACCTGATTCTGTTATGTGTACAAGTATGTGATTGTGATTGTATATCCAGAGACATGATCCTTTCATGTTAGAGAATGAAGCTTTAGTCAAGCAAGGGAGATTCCCTCTTAAGGGCTTGAGAGTCTCTTAAATAAATAGATCAAGACCTGTTCCTCTCACTTCTCAGGGGAGTCGTGTTCCTGCATTTTATTTTTATAGGGACATTGACTGCAGTTTATGAGTATCATCTTTTCAGCAGGCAGGAGCAGTGGCTTGTACTAATGAAGTTCCTCCTCGCCCCCACAGTTCAAAAAATGAGGGATGAGAAAGCATTACAGGGAATGTAGTTATGACCCAAGATCGTGCCATGTAAAACTGACACATCCTTAGTCAACACAACTGCTTCCCTGGATTCTCCACTCCCTCTTCTCAGCAAGCTATAGAGTTCATTCTTGGCAGCATCCCAGTGAGAATTCCACGGCCATACTTTTATTTTATGACGTGAATGAAGACCAAGGAAGGGGAATCTCTTTTTTAAAACTGGAGGGCTGGAGTGGCAGTATAATGGTTATGCAAAAAAACTTTTATGCCTGAGGCTCCAAGAACAGGATCAATCCCCAGTGCCACCATAAAGCAGAGCTGAGCAATGACCTGATCTTTCTGTGTCTTTATCTTATTAAAATAAAATAATTAAAATAATCCGCACAAGGACCGAAGTAAGGATCCTGGTTTGAGCCCTGGCTCCCTACCTGTAGGGGGGTTGCTTCACAAGCAATGAAGCAGGTCTACAAATGTCTTTTTCTCCCCCTCTCTATCTATCCCCCCTCAATTTCTCTCTGTCCTATGCAACAACAACAACAGTAACAGTAATAACAAGGGCAACAAAAAGGGAAAAATGGCTTCCAGGAGCAGTGGATTCATAGTGCAGGCACTGAGCCCCAGTGATAACCCTGGAGATGATAATAATAATAATATCAAAATAGTAAAAAAAATTCTGGATATTGGGCCAGAGAAACAGCTTACATAGATATTGTGCTACTTTGCCATGTGTGCAACCCAAGAATGAGCCTGGCCCCCACCACACTGAAGGAAACTTTGGTGCTGCAGTATTTCTCTCTTTTATTATTTTTTAATTTTCTTTCTAAAAAGGAAACACTGACAAAACCATAGAATAAGATGGGTACAACTCCACATAACTTCCACCACCAGAACTCCATATTCCATCCCCTCCCCTGACAGCTTTCCTATTCTTTAACCCTCTGGGAGTATGGACCCAAGGTCATTGTGGGATGCAGAAGGTGGAAGGTCTGGATACTGTAATTGCTTCCCTGCTGAACATGGGTATTGACAGGTCGATCCACACTCCCAGCCTGTCTCTCTCTTTCCCTAGTGGAGCGGAGTTCTGGGGAATTGGAGCTCCAGGACATATTGGTAGGGTTGTCTGTCCAGGGAAGTGTGGTTGGCATCATGCTAGCACCTGAAACCTGGTGACTGAAAAGAGAGTTAACATATGAAGCCGAACAAGTTGTATTTCTCTCTTTCTCTCTCTTACTTTCTCTCTCTCCCTCTATGCCTCTATCTAAAAAATATACTAAAGATATAAAAGTTATAATGGCCTATATTGTCTAGTAATTATAACCCTGAAGACAGACAATACCATGGGAAATGAGCATTTATATAATGTGAATTTAACAGACAGAAGAAATCATTATGATTAGTAGTTTTGCCATTCATTGTCAGAGAAATATTAAAAGTAGAAATTTATCTAGACCTCAGATTTATCATTTATAATATTTAACTTAATAATAATTTAGATAAAATAAAGTGAGATAAATATCCAAGTGCCCAGAAGAGAGCTGGGACTTAGTGCTAAACAGTGATAATTGACACTGGCAGTATATTGATGCTTTTTTTATATGGAGATTGAGTGATGATAAAGGAAGCAAAAGACAAATAGAATAGAGACACCACAACAGTGTTAGACCATCTGTAGTTCTTTACTGGTTGCTTCCTATATTGATCTCATCTGGTTCTTGAACTCAACAAGATCTCAAGCACGATAAGGCATACATGCTTTGCTGAATGAGTTATCTTCAAGTCATATGTATTTACTTTTTTAAAATTTTTTATTTAAGAAAGGATTAATGAACAAAAACATAAGGTAGGAGGGGTACAACTCCACACAATTCTCACCACCCAATCTCCATAACCCACCCCCTCCCATGATAGCTTTCCCATTCTCTAGCCCTCTGGGAGCATGGACCCAGGGTCGTTGAGGGTTGCAGAAGGTAGAAGGTCTGGCTTCTGTAATTGCTTCCCCGCTGAACATGGGCGTTGACTGGTCGGTCCATACTCCCAGCATGCCTCTCTCTTTCCCTAGTAAGGTGTGTCTCTGGGGAAGCTGAGCTCCAGGACACATTGGTGGGGTCTTCAGTCAGGGGAAGCCTTTTTATAGTTCACCAGCCACAGTGACATCATGCCACTATAGTTCTGCCATAGAGAGGCATATATTGTTCTGTTTGCTTACAGAAGCCACAAGAGTGGTTAATTTACTTTTATTTATTTCTTTTATCTACACTAGAGTTTTCACTGGGGCTCAGTGCTGGCATAACAAATCTACTGCTCCCACTGATGATTTTTTTCTCTTGTCTTTCTTTCTTATATAGGGAAAAATTGAGAGGTAAAGGGGATAAAGAGGGAGAGAGGGATATTTGCAGAAGTGTTTCATAGTTCCTGAATATTACTACACACACACACACACACACACACACACACACATACACACACACACCTTGCAGGTAAGGATAGAATGGTTACTTTATTTGAAGCCTTAGAACTCCTAATTTTCTATTAGAATACCAGGGGAAGAGAATAACCTAGAAAAGTATAAGAAAGCACTCATGGGATGCAGAGATAAGTCTAAATAATACACTTGAAGCAGACCCACTGAGTTTGCAATTATTAAATACAGGCCAAAGGAAAGGTGACTGTTCCTGAATCTTCTAGTCTTTCTCCAGAACCATCTAAACAGAATCTCAGTATTACCAATTTAGCCTGTGACTAATGATTCCTGCACACAGTGGACTGGGCTTGCAACATGACAATAGGGTCTTAATTTTTTTATATATTGGAATGAGTGATAGTTTTATTTTCACAATAAGGAAATCTAGACACTGCATGTATGTATATGTGTATATGAAGAGTGCAAGTACCAAAGTTAGGACCATAGTTTTGGATCTCTCTGAAAAGGTATTTTTAGACATAAATCATAGTAAATGTTTAAATCTCTTGGTCCTTGACTTTTTATCCACCAAATGCTTATGGAGGACTTTCTGCTACACACCAGATTTCAACCAAAACGATCACTTCACCTCTCTGTAAAAAGGATACATATAACTAGCCAAGCTAAACACTGGACAAGCACAGGAAATAAGTTTAAATAAAGCAAAAAGAAGGTATCTTAAGGATTTAGAGATTCTCAGAATCTTTTGTTTCCTTGGCAACACACAACTTATAATTAAGCTGGCTGCTTTGAATCACTAATACTTTGAACAAGGAATATGAGGAAAAGAAAATACATTGAGAACCTTGATTTCATGAAAGAGATTAGAGAACAACATATGTAGAAAGATGAATCTGGAAGCCAGATGCTGACAGACATAGTATGAAGCGCAAGGATCTGCTCAAGGATGCGGGGTGGAGCCACCCCACCCCCTTCCCATCTGCAAGGGGGATGCTTCACAAACTGTGAAGCAGGTCTACAGGTGTCTATCTCTCTCTCTTTTATATGGTCCTCGCCTCTCTCAATTTCTCTCTGTCCCCTCTGATAAAATATAGAAAAAATGGCCACCAGGAGCAGTGGATTTGTAATGCTAACACCTAGCACCAGTAATAACCAATAACCGTAGAAGCAAAAAAAGAAAGGAAGAGAGACTTCCAGAGGTGGGGCTATAGAGCAGCATCAGCAGCAGCTGTGTTTCTCTCCTCTCTCTAGTCAACTAGGAATACCAAAGGAGACCACCTGGGACCACAAAACCTACTAGAATGAATTTAGGAACCCACCAAATCAACGGTGAGTGCAAACGTGTGGCTCATGGACAGAGAGGAGCCTTGGGAGAGATTAAGTGGCTGCTAACAGTCCAGCAGTTTACCAGTAAGACACCACCTCCAGTCTGTTTCACGAACAAGGGGACAGCTGAAGGGAGGAAAGGACTCCCCTTAGACTCGCCAAATGCAACTGTAAGTCTCCATTGCTAATCCCCTCAGAATCAGGAGCAGGCCAGAATCTGGTAGGCCCTGTGCTGACACAAGAGGACAGAGAACTAACCAGGAAACTCAGGAGAAGATCTATACCTCGGTGGCCTAGCAATGGGGCTGTTAAAGTCTATTTGCATAACCAATAGGTTATCTCTGAGGAGATAGATAAACTAGAACTATTGGACATTTTCAGAGTCATTCATCCCAAGAAGCTGGAGTACACATTCTACTCAAGTACACATGGGCCATTCCCAAGGACAGATCATATGTTAGGCCACAAAGACAGCATCAGCAACTTCAAGAGCATTGAAACCATACCAAGCATCTTCTCAGACCACAGTGGAATTAATCTAACACTTAACAATAAACAAAAGATTAGTAATAGTCCCAAAATTTGGAAGCTCAACAGTAACCTCCTTAACAACTACCGGGTCAAAGAGGAAATAAAGGAAGATATTAAAATGTTTCTAGAGTTCAATGAAAATTAAGACGTAGCTATCAAAATATTTGGGACACAGCTAAGGCAGTACTGAGAGAGAAATTCATAGCCATACAAGCACACATTAGAAAACAAGAAAAAACACAAACAGCCTGATTGCATGTCTTGAAGACCTAGAAGAAGAAGAACAAAGGAACCTGAAAGCAACCAGAAGGACAGAAATCAGTAAAGTTAGGGCAGAAATCAATAACACTGAAAATAAGAAAACCATACAAAAGATCAACGAAAGTAAATATTGGTTCTTTGAAAGAGTAAACAAAATCAACAAACCTTTAGCCAGACTCATAAAACAAAAAAGGGAGAAGACCCAAATAAATCAGAAAAAGAAGGATGAATATGGGATGATCTCAGTCTCAGGCAGAAGTTGAAAAACAAGATCAGAAGAGAAAACACAAGTAAAACCTGAACTGGAATTGACATATCATACCAAAGTAAAAAACTCTGGGATGGGTGGGTGGGGAGAATAAAGGTCCAAGAAGGATGACAGAGGACCTAGTGGGGGTTGTATTGTTATATAAAAAACTGAGAAATGTTATGCATGTACAAACTATTTTATTTACTATCGAATGTAAAACATTAATTCCCCAATAAAGAAATTTTAAAAAGGAAAAAAGAAAGAAAGAAGGAAATAAAATAAGAAAGAAACAGTAGTCTTTTACTGCATTTGGGATGTCAAGTGGAATTCTGCTCTTTTATGATGCTCAACTAAAAATATATATTTTCTTTCATGCTTATATGCTTTCAGCAATATTAAGTCTTATGGACTGTGAAATTGAGGATGTCATTTTCTGGCAGATTGTTAACCAAAGACCAACCTCAACTTCTTGTATTAAAGCCATATCTTCATAATTGTATGCTTTCTCAAAACCAGCCTGGGAGAGAGAATTTGCCTTTATTACCTTCATTATTGATAATAAAATCTTAGAAAATGTATTCAAGCATGCATGAATATATATATGTATATATATACTTTCTCTCATATATATATACATATATATATATGTATATATATATGTATATATATATGAGAGATAAAGTCAAACTTTGTCTATTTTATTGGTTAAAATCAAATCCTAGGCATTGCCTAAATCTAGATAAGGAGAATTATACAAAGGTGTGAGTGCTAGGAATTAAGGATCATTGAGGTAACTCTTTAATCACAGCTATACACCACTAATTTATAGGACAGTTACTTTTACTTAATAAGAAGTCAGTGAATTATTTCTATATTTGGGCTTTCTGTCATCACAGTATTGATTATATAGAGAGATGACATACTTGACATACTTTTATAAATCTACCTTTTCAGTCTAGTAGAGAATATGTGTTGTGAATAGATAATTCTAATATAAAATACACAGATGAGAATCAACAAAAGTCAGTGGCTAGTGGTATTGGTGATGGATTTCTTCCGTAGTGTAGAGGAATTTTAATTAGGATGAATGGGAGCAATGATCAAAGAAAGCAGCATAATGTTGAAACTGGACCAAACTATATTTTAATATAGCTCTGAGGAGTTAGATTTGATGCCAACTATTGCCATTTAAAAAGATGGAGGGTTTTTTTTCCCTTTTTTTAAAGTTAATTGATAGATATACAGATAGCTAAGATGACGGTTATAAAGATAAAATAAGGTGGCACCAGACTGATAAAGGAGAATTAAAAGCTTTGCAAGGATTTACTGCTAGGCCAGTATCATGTGAGACTGTTTAATTATGTAACAGTAGCTGTTTAAAGTCTCTAATGAAACTTCTGCAGTAGCTCTTGAAGTCCATATAGTACTTGTTTATAATCTCACATAGAAGTTAAAATTTCTATAATGTTAACTCAGAAAATGGTTTCCACATTATAGATTGAAAATATGGAGTAACTATATCTAGCAGAGTAATGGTTTTACTATTTTCATCATGGAGAAAAGTCAGGTTATTCATTTGGTGAGCCATTATCTATCTCTGGTGTCTTTAGGAAAATACTAACTTGTATTGAAAACAAAAAAATTATAACCTGTCAGGAAAAATCTCAACAAATGATACTTGTCTCCCTGCAGTGTTTTATTTTCTAAATATTTCTCCATGAAAACATGGTGTCTTTTTATTAATGTAGCAGCGCTTCCACCATCTTTTACTTCTTGCTTTTAAAAAAATCCTTCTAAACTTAGAAATATTTGCCATGTACCAGCTGTCCCTAAATTTCTTTAACTATGTATGTTTATGTGTAATGCTTCAAAATTAATTATAATTATGATACTATAATGCCTTATTTTATTTTATATACCTTATGTGTGAGGCATGTTCCTGCATACCTAAAAAAATCTATCAAAGTTAACAAGTTGATATACATAATTGTAAAATTTAACCTGTAAATTCAATTAATACTTTTAAAAAATGTTTACTTATTCCCTTTTGTTATTTTTCATTGTTGTTGTAGTTATTATTGTTGTTGTTATTGATGTCATTGTTGTTGGATAGGACAGAGAGAAATGGAGAGAGGAGGGGAAGACAGAGAAGGAGAGAGAAAGATAGACACCTGCAGACCTGCTTCACCACCTGTGAAGTGACTCCCCTGCAGGTGGGGAGTTGGGGGCTCAATTCGGCATACTTACTGGGTCCTTGTGCTTTGTGCCGGTGCACTTAACCGGCTGCGCTACCGCCCAACTGCCAATGAATACTTAAAAAAAAAAATTTTTTTTATTTAAGAAAGGATTAATTAACAAAACCATAGGGTAGGAGAGGTACAACTCCACACAATTCCCACCACCCAATAGCTTTCCCATTCTCTATCCCTCTGGGAGCATGGACCCAGGCTTTAGGTCCATGATTGCTCAACAATTTGTTTGGCTTTGTATGTTAACTCTCTCTTCAATCACCAGGTTCCAGATGCCATCAGGATGCTAGCCAGGCTTCCCTGGATTGAAAACCCCACCAATGTGTCCTGGAGCTCAGCTTCCCCAGAGACACACCCTACTAGGGAAAGAGAGAGGCAGACTGGGAGTATGGACCGACCAGTCAACGCCCATGTTCAGTGGGGAAGCAATTACAGAAGCCAGACCTTCTACCTTCTGCAACCCTCAATGAATACTTTTATAGATTAATTATTAGAAGGTATGGCATGACTATTTTGGTAGCCCTTTACTTTTTTAATGTCCCTTTAGTCAAAATGAATTTAAAAAATATATAGACATCAAATTATTTTTCTCATGGTGGATGCTGAAGTTATTTAAGTTTGAGGACTTCTAGCTAGCTACCAGCTTACCATGTAGACCTACCTTGCTCTAGAGACCAAGTGAACTCTAAGGATGGATACTAAACAAGTCGGCATAGAAGGCCACTTGTGGTCAGAAGTCCCCAGAAATCACAGGGGTGAGTAGGGTATATCCTGAAGAACTAGAAGATGGAGGAGAGCAACATGCCAGGAGCAGGAACTTGGCTGACTAACTTCCAGCAAGAGAGTGGTCTAGTATGCAGTCTTGGTAGTTTGCTATAGAGACTAAGCCAATTAATGCTACAGGCTTGCATAGAAGACTTCCTATAACTCATAGGAGGGCTGTCCTAAAAGGACTAAGCCTCAGCAATAACCTTGGTGATAACTAAAGACAAATTTAAAAAAAGCCCATCCTGAGTAGTGAAATTGCATATGTATGATGCATTGGTGGTTAAATAAATAATAAGTAAATAAAATTTAAAAAGATTAGGCTTTGATTAACTATTTTCCTCTGAGGATAGACCTGAACAAAGAAGAGCTGAGTATTTATTAGTATTTGAAATGGTTTCTTTTTCTGTAGAAAGCATGAGGGCATTTTGCTCTGTAATGCATTGTGCTTTCATTGTGCAGATGCCTATCACAGGAACATTAGAGATTATATTTGTGTGAGAAAAACTGTCCTGAAAATCATTGTTACCCCAATAAAGCAATAAATATGCCAGGAAATTTTGGGGCCCTTCCTAGGACATGATTATTTTATTTTATCCTTTTGAGGTCACAGTGATATGGTGAATAAAAAATAATTTTAGTCATACAAGACTATTATGGACATCTATATGGAAATAACTTTGACAACTTAGGCGAATTGAATATATTCTTAAGAGTCATACCAACTGCCAACCTTGACACCAGAGAATAAATTTAACAGGCCAATCATTAGTGCAGAAATTGAAACACTAATCAAAAGCCTTCCCAAGAACAAAAATGCAGGTCCAGATGGTCCAGTGAATTGGACAACATGTAGAAAAATGAGATACTACCTAACACCATGAACCAAAATTAATTTGAAATGGATCAAAGATATGGATATTAGGTCTGAACTATAAAATATCTAAAAGAATACATTGGTAAAACATTTTAGGACCTTCGTATTAAAGATAGATTTGAAGATTTCACCCCATGGGCAAACAAAAACAAGTATGAGCATGGATCTGTTTGAAATTGAAAAGCTTCTACATATCAAAAGAAAATTCCATAAGGATAAACAGGAAACCCAACAAAGGGGAAACTATATTTTCAAATTATACTTCAGACAAGTACAAACTATTGATATCAAATATCTATAGAGAACTCATAGAATTCAACAAAAAGAAAAAGAACAACCCAATAAAAAAAGTGGCCAGGAGATATTATAGGCTGTTTTCTAAAGAAGAGATGCATGTGGCCCACAGATATATGTGGAAATGCTTCAATGCACCCATCATTAGAGAAATGCAAATTAAACCATACTGAGATTCTACCACACACCTTTGGGAATGAACTTCATCAATAAAACAAGAGAATATAAGTGTTGGAGAGGATGTGGAGAGAGAGGAACTCTGCTACCCTGCTGGTGGTAGTGCAAATTGGTGCAACCATTATGGAGAACAGTATGAAAAATTTATAAACAAATACAAATGGAAATACCTTGTAATCCAACAATTCCACTCCTAGGCATTTGCCCAAAAGATATAACACTGGTGTGTATATATATATATATATATATATGTATGTATACCCCTGTGTTTACAGCAGCTTTATTTGCAATAGCAAAACCTTGGAAGAAATGCTCTTTGGACTGGATAAAAAAGTTTTGGGACTACCAATGTGTCCTGGAGCTCCATTTCCCCAAAGCCCTTCCTTCCCCACTAGGGAAAGAGAGAGGCAGGCTGGGAGTATGTCGACACCCATGGTCAGTAGTGAAGCAATTACAGAAGCCAGACCTTCCACCTTCTACATGCCACAATGACCTTAGGTTCATACTCCCAGAGGGTTAAAGAATAGGAAAGCTATCAGGGGAAGGGGTGGGATACAGAGTTCTGGTGGTGGGAATTGTGTGAAGTTGTATCCCTCTTTTTTTTTTTTAATTTATTTTCCCTTTCATTGCCCTTTTTATTGTTGTAGTTATTGATGTCATCGTTGTTAGGACAGAGAAAAATGAAGAGAGGAGGGGAAGACAGAGATGGGGAGAGAAAGATAAGCACCTGCAAACTTGTTTCACAGCCTGTGAAGTGACTCCCCTGCAGGTGGGGAGCCGGAGGCTCGAACCAGGTTCCTTAAGCCAATCCTTGCACTTCACGCCATGTGCACTTAACCTGCTGTGCTAATGCCCTACTCCAAGTTGTACCCCTCTTATCTGATGGTTTAGTCAATGTTTCCTTTTTATAAATAAAAAATGACAAAAAATTAAAAAGTTATTTAAAAATTTAAAAAGTTAAGTATACCCCATATACTCAATGGGGTATTACTCAGCAAAAGAAAAAAAAAAGATACTATTGTGCCCTTTGGGGTAAAGTGGATGGAATTTGAGAAGATTATTCTTAGTGAAGCAAGTAAGGAGATTACTCATATGCAGAATACACAGAACTGAATTTATGAATGTGGGAAAAAAAACTCAACTTATATTTAAAAGTGTGTGAGAACAAGAATGGTTATCTGTGGAGTTGGGGACACAGACCTTTGGTGACAGGAATGGGGAGGAAAAATAAAAATAAAGACTATACTGTAAAACCATTAACCCCTCAATAAAAATACATAAATATACAAGAAAACCTCTTATTGCTATTAATAGATTGTAACTACAGAATGTTTCAGTCTTTGGGAATAGTCAAGTGGTAAATAGAATGTAAGCATAAATATGGAGGGTGACAAAGCTGGAATTATACTGGATTTGGAGTATTGCACAAAAGTAAAAGACTGCAGTGGGATTGGGGGGAGGCATAGAATGGGTAAATTTTAAGCTCCTTTGTAGGAGTATGAGCATAGGGACACAGACCTACTGTGGTGGGGATAGTGTTAATCTATACTACTATTAACTTATAGTCTTATAAAACAGTATGTATTCTTTTAAAAAATAAAGAAAATATGTTCCTATAAAAATATATGAAGAAACCAAAAAAATTCACTTAACACCATCCTCTGTGGTGAAATAATTACAGAACAGAGAAGCAAGGATTATACCTTTAAGACATTATATATACCTTAAAGGAAACAAAGTTTATTGTTAGATTTTTCCAGGCAAGTCAACCATTAACTAAAGAAACAAGCATATACATTTTCAGGAGAATGTGGTATAGAACCACTGCAACAATGTCTTATATTAAACCAAAAATCAGCAGCATCATAGAAGCAGGGCTCACACACAGGAAAAAATACAACCAATGAAAACAAACTCCACATAAACCCAAATGCTGAGTTTAAAACTGGAGAAAACAGTTCTGTAGATACTTCACAAAAGTATATATAAGATTAGCCAGTAAACACAGGAAGCAGTGCTCAGTGCTCGGTGTCATAAATGATTAGATGAAATCCAAATTAACACCACCCTGAGATAAAGTTTCATATCCAGTAGAATGGCATGAAAATCACTCCTATGTTGTTTTGAGAGTACAAAAAGGACTATTTTCTAAAAATTTAATGTGAAATATACATGTACACTATGACACAACAATTCATTTATCTATTTATTGGGTATTTATTTAAGAAAAATGAAATTTTATATTCACAGATCGCCTTGCAAGAAAATGTTGATAGCAGATTTACTCATAACAAGCAAAAATGAGAAATGAGGGCAATTTCTGAGGTGATGAAAATGTTCTAGATTTCATTATGTTGTTTTGGGGGTTTCATACATTTGTCATACTTCATTGAGATTTAAGGTTAAGGATTATGCATTTTGGTTTGGAGATAGAGCATGGAAGTAAATAAATAGTTAAATAAAAAAGAAATTAAGAGCTTATTAAAGAAACTGGAGATAAAAATCCATCATTATAACTGGCAAATGACTTGGCTGAAGTGTTTCATGTTTATTTTTTGTGGAAGATGGAAATTGTTAGCAATTAAATAATACTTGACTGAGGACATTTCCAAGCTAAGTGTGGAAGAGAAAATCTGGTTTTTATTGCTTATAGTAAAATGTAGAGAAAAAATTAATTATGGGTTGTTCATCAAATGAGAAGCATAACTGAAAATATAGTCAGTCTTTGGGGCTGGGCAGTAGCATACATATTACCATTTGTAAGGGCATATTTTCAAGACTCTGGGTTCCCACCTGCAGTGGGGGAAGGAAAAGAAAAGGTAAGGAAAGAGAAAAGAAAAGAGAAGAAAAGAAAAGAAGAAAATTATAGATTATCCACATTAAAAATGATGAGAACCTTGTTTAGGAGAGAACATGATTGATGTAGCCAAATGTAACAAACAGAGTTGTTAGTCACTCATCTAAACTGAAATTAGCGTGTACATATTAGATAGGTTAATAGTGACTTCAAAGAGAACTCAGAGATCTTCAGGGTGACTACCTCCAGTAGAGGTCCAGAAAACTAGGGCAAAGGTTGTGCAAAAGGGATTCAGAGGAGGGGCTAGTGCATGGCAATTATAGTTACCCAAACTGAGTAAGACACATATGCTACAAATTTCTTAATATGATACAAGGAAGCCTTTCTTTCTTTTTTTAAAATTTTTTTTTAATGTTTATTTTATTTATTTATTCCCTTTTGTTGCCCTTGTTGTTTTATTATTGTAGTTATTATTGTTGTTGTTGGATAGGACAGAGAGAAATGGAGAGAGGAGGGGAAGACAGAGTGGAGGAGAGAAAGTTAGACACCTGCAGACCTGCTTGTGAAGCGACTCCCCCGCAGGTGGGGAGCCCGGGTTCGAACCGGGATCCTTATGCCGGTCCTTGTGCTTTGCGCCACCTGCGCTTAACCCGCTGCGCTACAGCCCAACTCCTTCAAGGAAGCCTTTCTATTACTCTTTCAGTTTCTAAAAATGAAAATACTCTTGGAAGTTTTATGACTCTAAATGTTTATTTAACCTCTTTGACCTTGGTTTTTCTTACTCTCTTACTGATTGAGAATTTGCTACATTTCTGTTGATAAAGCAAGGATTTCTAAGACATAGCCATCTAAGAAAAGGATGACTTGCTAATTCATATGGTGATTTGGATATCTCAGGTTTCTTTAAATCCTGGTTGGACACAAACTGTGGGTATGACAGGAATGAGCTTCAAGAGGGAAAGTTGGAATAAGAACCTTTGAGTCATTTTCAGCCATGTGAGTCATGAATTCTTCTTGTGGTGAGGGTGACACAGAAAGATGCTCTGTGGGTAAGTGCCAAATTCAGAGCTGAAAATTCTTCAAGGTTACCCCCCCCACCATACCCTGCTATTTTTATGTTTTAATTTTCTCTCCCTTTTCTTTTTTTTTATTGTTGTTGTATTGATGTCATTGTTGTTAGATAGGACAGAGAGAAATGGAGAGAGGAAGGAAAGACAGAAAGGGAGAGAGAAAGATAGACACCTGCAGACCTGCTTCACCACTTGTGAAGCAACTCCCCTGCAGGTGGGGAGCCGGGGGCTCAAACTGGAATCCTCATGCTGGTCCTTGTGCTTTGTGCCACGTGCGCTTAACCTGCTGCGCTACCGCCCGACTCCCAGTTTTCTCTCCTCTTATCTATTGTCTGCTTCCTAGAGTTGATAATCTCAATAACTTTTCTCTAATGGTCACTTTATGACTAGCTCTTTTAACTCATCCAAGTTCTAACAGGGCATTTACTTTTCTCCATCTCCAGTGTCTGGAGAGTTTACATTGTTGCTGCACAAAGCTGAATTTCTGTCAGTGAGTTGCCCTTTTTGAAGGCTTGTAGCAATAAGTGGAGATAAGTACAGAAGAAATGTGGTGTGTAACAGATAACTGAAAATATTGCTCAGATAAGAGGCCACTGAATCTCCTTGATAGCTGGGCCAATTTCATGCATTGCCTTAGTAAGATGCAATGATAACACCACTTAAAGGTATATATGTTGTGTAAGAGACTAAAAGTCTCATTATTTTTAAACCATTATGTGGCATTATTAAACACAAAGCCATGTTGATTTGTTTTTGTCACCCTTTCATAAAGAAATGCATCATGATGAGGGGTAGCTGGCATGTCTCAATTTCCCCACAGGATTCTAGTACCCTAAGAACCGAAATAGTGATAAGCTAGACTGAGACCATTACAGAGCATCGATTCTAAGTCTTTTCCTATTTTAGTATATGTGCTGCCAAAGTGAGCACACAATTCTAAGTCTTTTCCTAATAGTATTTCTAATAAAGACTGTATATGAGAAAAGAGAAAACCCATTTTAGTTTTTAAGCAAAAAAGAAAACTGTTATTTGATCAAACAATGTGGCTAATCAGAATCTTGCAATAGCTAAAATATACTGAGGTAAGCAAATTTGTCTTTCTAATTCTGAATATATGTAAGTAAAGCATTCAAAATGACTATAAAGCAGCATCACATGGTGGAATAAGCAGGAGATGAAGAATATAAAGACCTTTTGCTGGTCTGTCCCTAAATTGCTGAGTGATTTATCTATATGAGCCTGGACTGAAAGTCTCTAGGGTCACTGCCCATTCTAGAGATTTTGTGAGGTGACTATCTTTTATGTCCAAAAAAATAGCAAAAAAATGTAATTTCAAAATTGCAGGATTTGAGTGCATTTTATGTTGGTACAAAGCAGCACAGGAAATACACTATATATGATTTCCCAGCAGCTCCTGTTCATGCTGCTCCACTTCTATGGATTGCTCTGTTACGGGTCACTTCTTTGTTGTTTAGTAGTCAAGCAACTAATAACTGTGCTAGAAAATCAGGTTTGGGAATTATGTAGTAAGAGGTAGATCGTGGCTTATACACTTGAAAGTTTATAGAATCTAGATGTTTATTTAACCTCCTGAACTTTGGTTTTTCTCAGCTGTATAATATATATAGTACATATAGCTGCTAGGTAGCCAAGATAGTAAAATAATGCAATGATTTGAAGCTTAGTACCTAGCAATATAAATTTTACTGTGTGCGATACATAATAAAGATGCAAAAAAGAAAAAAACAAATACCTAAAATTACCATTCCATTTTTATTCACAGATTATTCCAAAATTAAGTGAATTCTTTTTTAAAATAATTGTTATTATCTTTTATTTATTTATTGGATAGAGACAACCAGAAATCAAGAGGGAAATAGGAGATAGGAAAAGAGACAGAGAGACACCTGCAGCCCTGCTTTATCACTTGCAAAGTTTTCCCTCTGCAGGTGGGAGACCAGAGGCTCAAACCCAGGACCTTGTGCATTGTAACATGTGCTTTCAACCAGATGCTCTACTACCCGGCCCCTTAAGTGAATCTTAACAATAATCCTGTTTTTTGTGGGACAGGGATTTGGAAAGAGTAATGTTGTTTTAAATTCAAGGAATCTCAAGAGACTTCAGACAAATGTTAATAAAACAGGTAGAAAACACTGAGAAGAGGGGCTGGGCAGTGGCACACCAGGCTAAGTGCACATAGTACTATGCACAAGGACCCACATTCAAATTCCTGCTCCCCACTTTCAAGGAGGATAGAAAACACTTCACAGGCAGTGAATCTGGTCTGTGTCTGTCTATCTTTCTCTCTCCCTCTCTATGATCTATCTCCCCCTCCCCTCTCAGTTTCTCTCTATTCTATCCAATAAAATGGTAAAAATAGCCTCCAGGAGCAGTGGAGTAGTAGTGCCAGCACCAAGACCCAGCAACAACCCTGGAGACAAAATAAAAACAAACTAATAAACAAAACAAAAAAACTTGGAAGTTTGTATCTATGTATAAGGGTTTCTCCATAGTGCTGTGTTCCCCCATAGCAAACAGTTCAAAAGACCAAAACAGGTGCTGTCATATTTTTTTATGATTTAGCTAAAAGTTACACACCTTGGGAGTCGGGCTGTAGCACAGCAGGTTAAGCGCAGGTGGCACAAAGCACAAGGACCGGCATGAGGATCCCAGTTCGAGCCCTGACTCCCCACCTTCAGGGGAGTCGCTTCACAAGCAGTGAAGTAGGTCTGCAGGTGTCTATCTTTCTCTCCCCCTCTCTGTCTTCCCCACCTCTCTCCATTTCTCTCTGTCCTATCCAAAAACTACAACAACAATAATAACTACAACAATAAAACAACAAGGGCAACAAAAGGGAATAAATAAATAAAATAAATATTAAAAAAAAGAAAAAAGAAAAAAAAAGTTACACACCTTTGCATTAACAATATTCTACTGTTATCACCAGTTGATACTCATTCAGTGTTGGGGAGATTTGTTACTAGAAATCATGCTAATGATCAGCTATCTCATATGGTGTTTTAGTAAGATACTGAGACAAATAGCTTTTAGTGTGATGACTGATGACTACTGGGTCAATATTTGGACTATGTATAATATATATTGCATCAGTATCAATAGTTTAATATTGTTCTCTTTTTATTGGTTCCTCTCAATGACTTAGGAGTTCCTTTTTGCATTTTTATTTAGGGAAACTATTTCTTGCAGTGTTTCTAGCTGTGATTTGCTGTTTCATAGAATATATATCCCATAACTTCTTTAGTCATCTGATCATGGGCATCTAGGCTGCTTCCACTCCTTGGCTATTGCAAATAATGCCACTATGAACATAGGTGAGCATATGACCCTTCTAATTAGTGCTTGAGTGTCCACTGGATAAATACCTAATAGTGGTATTGCTGGGTAATAAGTTACTTCTATTGTATTAATTTACCAACTCTCATATATGGTATTGTTTATACTTATATTCCTCTTCCAGGAAAAAGAGTCTGTCCTCCTTAGTAGTCTCTATCTCTAATCTTTTTTCATTTGTATTCTCTATTCTCTAATGATTTTGGTCTATGTTCTTAAAGCCCTTTCACTGTATATTACTGATTTTAATTTATTTTCTCTTATATAAAATAGAGGTACTGAGTTAAGGATGCTACAAAGTACAACAAAACCCCCTTCCTTTAGATAGGATGGGATTTTACTGTTCACCTGTCAAGACTGCATTCTTAGGATTATTGTTTTCCAGAGGAAGGAACTCTAAGTAGATGCCATATGTTCATAATGTTCTTAGGCTATAAGCATTGTGTTATAATCAGAACAGTTACTCTTCCCACCCATGTAGTCTTCTACTATTAAGTGGGAAACTTTCACATAGTTGTTCAATTATTTCTGTGAGAGACTTGTGAGTTCCTGGAGCAAAAGTCTGGGGATGTGTGGAGAACCTTCTATGGCTTCAACTCCCAGTACCTGCTCTTTTTATCCCAACCTACACTGTATCACTAGCTTTGTGTTTGTACAAGCTATGGTAGTTAGTGACTTCTCATCCATATAAGCAAGTCTCGGGTCCTATGTCTCCATCTCTCTAGATTTTTTTTTTTTGGTAATTTTAAATTGACTTACAGAATTATGACATAACTTTTTCCACCACCAGAGTTTTATGTCCCTATTCCCTTTTTTGGAAACTTCCGTGGTTCTCCAAAAATCACAGATATGGGTTGACTATTTTTTCTATAACTATAACTTTATATTTGATCATTTTTCTGTTCTGTTTGATTCAATAGGACAGAGAGAAATTTGAGAGAGAAGAGGGGAATAGAGAATGATAAAGAAAGATAGACACTAACAGGCCTGCTTTGTTAAGCATCCCCACTGCAGATGGGGAGCCGGGGTTGGACCTACGGCCTTGTGCATAGCACTATGTTGCATTTAACCAGGTGTGCCACCACCACCCATTTTTTCTATGGTTCTGTCTTATTTACCTTTCTCTTTTTAAATTTTTTTTATGTTTATTTATTCTCCCTTTTGTTGCCCTTGTTGTTTTTCCTATTGTTGCAGTTATTATTGTTATTAATGTCATCGTTGTTAGATAGGGCAGAGAAAAATAGAGAGAGAAGGGGAAGACAGAGAGGGAGAGAGAAATATAGATACCTGCAGACCTGATTCACCACTTGTGAAGCAACTCTCCTGCATTGGGGAGCCGGGGCTAGAACCGGGATCCTTAACACTGGTCTTTGTACTTGGTTCCACATGCACTTACCCCGCTACCGCCCAACTCCCCTTTTATTTACCCTTCTAAGTCACACCTCTATGCCTATGAGTACTTCTGTGTATCTTTTATTTTTTTCCTCTTCTTTCTTCAGGTCCTGATGTAATTGCTGTGAAACCTCAGTTATCAGAACAAATTTCCAATTTTCCAGATTCTCCTATTGTAAGATTAGGGATACTTGAAAGTATTTTTACATGTTTTATTTGACCCCTAAAGCCCTCTGCAAAGGAAATAGTTTTCTCTGTAGTTTAGCAAAAAAAAAAAAAAAGTATGGCATTCAGCTTTTGAATATATGCTATATGAAGTCCAGCTTCCTTTCACTTACCCATGCAATTTCTTAGGACCTTCCTCAGAGTACTCAAGCAATATGTTAAATTCAAATATCTTCCTAAACAGTCCTAATTTATAGACTGCTCCAAATATCACACTTCTTTATTCCTAATTTTATATCACTTGTACTTGTTTCAGTATTTATGTCCATACACTTTATATATTTTTTCAAAATAGTATGGTTCATTTGCTGTGTACTGCATTTTGTAGGTGCAATGCACTTTATACCTCACTTCAGTAGTTTGTGGACACTATTATAGATCACTAAGTAATAAAATAATCAGTTTGTATAGAAATGGACCATACATTTATGTTATTAAGTGGGAAGACGATCTTGATCAGAAGGAGATCTATCTCTGACTAGTGAAACTAAACAGACTTTACAAATAAAAATCTCCTCCCAAATTCTGGGGCCCCACTTCTTGTCAATGCATGTCTCATCATTGGTGTATATGACCTTGCTAAGTCACATATTTAATTTGTGTTGTTGTTTGATTAATTAGACTTTGAGCTCTCTTTTCAGAAATCTAAATACTGAAGTTTCAGGTCATAAAATATATTTTACTATTATTGATTGATTTACTAATGATAAAAGGGGTTTTTGAACAATCACAAAAACATCTTAGTCTTTAAGTTGTCATTGGAATTTCCAAGCTCTATCCTTAGTATCATATTTATTTATTTAATATTTTATTTACTTTATTTTATTAAGAGATACAGATTTAAAGATAGATTGATAAATGATAGACCAAAACACTGTTTAGATCTGATTTATGGTGATACTGGGGACTGAACCTTGGACCTCAGAGCCTCAGGCATGAAAGTCTTCTGCATAACATTATGTTTTCACCTTAGCCCATGCTCATTATTTTATTTCATGATCTCTAGTGAATTTAAAGTAACAAATCAGTCACATTATACTCAGTTTTTCAGTAAAGTTTAGTTTAGCATCAACCACACCTGCAAATATTATGTAATTATAAGCATCAACAGATGGTTATTTAATTATTATTTAGTCAGTGGATGTCATTCACTATTAGTGATGTATTTACATCTAAAAATAAATTATATTTTCCCCCTGTGGACAGAAATTCACAGTCCTAGCCTGACTTTTTCATATAGAAATATATAGAAACTAAGAGGGAGAGAACTGTGAAGGGCAAGTTTACATTTGGGTCATGAGCATGACAAAGCAGGTACCCTCCTGAAAGTACCTTGCTGGCCCCATAATGAAGTCTTTAAATCCGGTTATTTCAGAATCATTTCTATAAAACTCATCAGCCATCTTTAGAATCTATCCTTAAAACTATGTGAACTACTTCTAGTATCAACTTCAGTGGTCAGAAAAAAATAGAATGAGGGATGATATAGGTATTAAAATAATCTGGTCACACACATGTCAGAAACTGGTTTCTACCACTAACTATGAGAACCTGATGGCATAGTATGGAACTCATAGATACGTTAAAAATAGGAAGCAGAGTTTGAGACATAGTCCACCAGTAGAACATGTGCCTTACTATTCAGAGGAACAGGTTAAAAACCCTGCATCCCATAGAAGGTACTTTTAGCTCTAGAGGGAAGTTCTTTTTATCTACTTGTTTATGCATAGTTTTGGATATACTTTAATAAGCTCTGACACATGTGATCTTTTTTTTTTCTTTTTTGTTTAAGAAAGGATCAATTAATAAAACCATAGGGTAGGAGGGGTACAACTCCACACAATTCCCACCACCCAATCTCCATATCCCACCCCCTCCCATGATAGCTTTCCCATTCTCTAGCCCTCTGGGAGCATGGACCCAGTGTTTGCATAAAGAAATGCGACTGATTTTGTACATTGATTTTGTAGCCTGATACCTTGCTATATTGCCTAATAACTTCCAGTAATTTTCTACTGGATTCTTTGGGTCTTTCTATGTATACTATCATATCATCTGCAAATAGTGAGAGCTTGACTTCTTCCCTTCCAATCTGTATTCCTTTCGTTTCTTTCTCTTGCCTGATTGCTATGGCAAGAACTTCCAATACTATGTTGAAGAGTAACGGTGACAGTGGACAGCCCTGTCTAGTCCCCGATCTGAGGGGGAATGCTTTCAGCTTCTGTCCATTGAGTATGATGTTGGCTGTAGGTTTGCTATATATAGACTCCACTATCTTGAGGAATTTCCCATCTATTCCCATTTTTTGTAGAGTTTTGAGCATGAATGGGTGTTGGATTTTGTCAAAGGCTTTCTCTGCATCTATTGAGATAATTATGTGGTTTTTGGCTTTGCTTTTATTGATGTGGTGAATGACATTGATTGATTACGGATATTGAACCAGCCTTGCATTCCTGGGATGAATCCCACTTGGTTGTGATGAACAATCTTTTTGATGTGTTGCTGTATCCGGTTGGCCAAGATCTTGTTTAATATTTTGGCATCTATGTTCATCAGAGATATTGGTCTGTAGTTTTCCTTTTTTGTTCTGTCCCTATCAGCTTTTGGTATCAGAGTGATGTTGGTTTCATAAAAGGTGGAAGGGAGTATTCCTGTTTCTTCAATCTTATGGAATAGCTTAAGAAGTATGGGTATTAACTGTCTCCTGAAAGTTTTGTAGAATTAGTTTGTGAAGCCATCTGGTCCAGGACTTTTGTTGTTGGGGAGATTCTTAATAATGGTTTCAATTTCTTTGTCTGTGATTGGTGCATTTAGATTTTGTAGTTCTTCTTGGTTCAGTTTTGGAAGGACATATGCTTCTAGGAATTGTTCCATTTCTTCCAGATTCTCTAGCTCGGTGGCATATTTTTCTTTATAGAAGTTTTGCAGGATTATCTGGATTTCTGTGGTGTCAGTTGTGATATTTCCTCCATCGTTTACAATTATATTAATTTGAGTCTTCTCTCTTTTTTGTTTGGTGAGTCTGGCTAGGGGTTTGTCAATTTTGTTTAATCTTTCAAAGAACCAACATTTGGCTTCATTTATCTTTTGTATGGTTCTTTTATTTTCAATGTTGTTTATTTCTGCTCTCACTTTAGTGATTTCTGTCCTTCTGGATGCTTTAGCGTTCTGCTGTTCCTCTTCCTCTAAGTCCTTGAGGTGTGCAGTAAGGTCGTTCATTTGAGCTTCTTCTTGGTGTTTAATATGTGATTATATGGCTATAAGTTTCCCTCTCAGTACTGCTTTAGCTGTGTCCCAAATATTTTGATAGGTTGTATCTTCATTTTCATTAGCTTCCAGGAACATTTGAATTTCCTGCTTGAGTGAGTCTCTGACCCAGTGGTTTTTAAGGAGTATGTTGTTTAGTTTCCAAATTCTGTGACTTTTAATAATTTTCTGTTTGTTTTTAAATGTTAGTTTTACTCCACTGTGGTCTGAGAAGATACTTGGGATGATTTTAATGTTCTTGAATTTATTGATGCTGTCTTTATGGCCTAACATGTGGTCTATCCTTGAGTATGTGTTACGTGGATTTGAAAAGAAGGTGTATTCCAGTTTTTTGGGGTGAAGGACTCTGAAAATGTCCAAGAGGTCTAGTCTGTCAATCTCTTCATTCAATTCTCTTGTATCTTTGTTGGTTTTCTGCTTTGTTGATCTGTCTCAGTGTGAGAGTGGGGTGTTAAAGTCTCCCACTATTATTGTATTATTATTGATGTATTTCTGAAATTCTTTCAGTAAGTGCTTGACGTATTTAGATGGTCCCTCATTGGGTGCATAGATGTTAATAATTGTTAAGTCTTCTTGGATGATTGATCTTCTAATCATTATGCAATGTCCTTGCCTATCTTTTATTACTTTATTTAATTTAAAATCTATCGTGTCTGAGATGAGAATGGCTGTTCCTGCCCTTTTTTGTGGTCTGTTAGCCTGTATGATAGTTTTCCATCCTTTCACTTTAAGTCTGTGTTTATCTTGTTGTGACAGATGGGATTCTTGCAAGCAGCATATGGTTGGCTTATGTTTTCTGATCCCCCAACTCTGTGCATTTTGATGGGAGAGTTTAAGCCATTGACATTTATTGATATTATGGATTTAATGTATTGTAGTGCCATTGTTCAAAAAAAAATTTTTTTTGTTTGCCCTGAAATATTTCCAGTATTATAGTGATGTTCTTGTTTTTAAGATGTCTTTTAGAACTTCTTTCAGGGCCGGCTTTGTGATGGTTGCCTCCTTTAACTGTTGTTTGTCTAAGAAGGTTTTGATCCCTCCATCTAGCTTGAATGAAAGTCTAGCAGGATATGTTATCCTTGGTTGAAACCCTTTTTCATTCAGGGCTTCATAGATATCTTGCCATTCTCTTCTGGCTTTTAGAGTTTGAGTGTAGAAGTCTGGAGATAATCTTATGGGTTTTCCCTTGTATGTGACTTTTTGTTTCTCTTTTGCAGCCTTTAGGATCCTTTCTTTATCTTTACTTCTTCTCATTGTGACTATGATGTGTCTTGGTGTCTTCAGGTCTGGGTTGAATCTGTATGGTACTCTCTGGGCCTCTTGAATCTTGATGTCCTTTCTGTTATTCAGGTCTGGGAAGTTTTCTTCTATTATTTCCTCTAGAATGTTTGTTTCCCCTTCCTCTCTTTCTTCCTCTGGCAGGCCAATTATACGAATGTTACTTCTTTTGAGATCATCCCATATGTCTCTGTTGTTGTTTGAAGTGTCTCTCAATCTCTTTTTAAGCTCTTTCACCTCTTTCTTTGTTTTCTCGAACTCATCCTCTGTCTGACTAATTCTGTTTTCTCCTTCTGTTAGTCTGCTTTCCCTTGCCTCAGCTTCTTTCTTCATTACAGCTATTTCAGTTTTCAGTTCTCTAATTGCCTCAAGATAATCAGTATTTTCCTTGGGGGTCTCAACTGTTGTTTCCCTAATACTGCCATTCCTTTCCTCCAATATTGTTTTCATTTCTGTGATTAATAAGTTTATTATTGCTTGCATACTTATCTTATCTATGGTTACTTCCGGCTGATTTGTAGTTTCTTCTGGGCTCTTGTCTTCATTCATTGGAGTAGCAGTTTTATTTGTTTTTGGTCTACCCATTTTTTTGATTTATGTGTTTCTTTTTTTTTATGCTCTGTTGTTCCTCAGTTGTTGTGTCTTGAGCACAAGCAACAGTGTACTACATACATTTATGACAATTTCACTCACCACCCTCAGGAATTTCAGTAGCAACTGAAGTAAGTATTGAAGCAGTTTAATCACTACCAGTTAGCCAAACAATTTCTCCAGTCCATGAGAAAATAGTAACCAAATCCCAGTGAAGAAGAGAAAAGAAAGAAAGGATAGCAAGATTAGACAGTTATGCGAATCTACTATCCACTGTATATTCTAGGGTTAACAAGAGGGGAAAAGGAAGTAGAGCAGAGATACACACATAGAGAGTCCACTCTGAGTCAGATTTCTTCCCCAATATAATTCACAAATTCAGAAAGGCAAAGAAGAAGGAAGAAGTGTATGACAAGATAAAAAAAAGAAAAAAGAGACGAGAGAGAGAAAAGAGAAAAGTTAAGAAAAAGAGCTGTAATTAAAAAGCAGTGAAAGGAAAGTGTTTTTTCTTGATTACTTTATTTTTAATTTAATTTATTTTTTTTAATTAGCTAGGAGGAGGAGGGAGGGGAGAGTCTGTAGAGGAGGTAGGAGCAAGGAGACAAATTCCTCCAATAATAGATAAGATGCCCACTACCCTAGCAATGAAAGATACCCTAAGAGTTAATTCTGATAAACCTAAAGGGGGGGAAGATATATGCCTTCACATAATACCAATAATGAAATAGAGCAGGGTAAAAAAAAAAAACAAACCCTGTCCCAGATTACCTCAGATCTCGTGATCAGAGGCAGCTGATTGTTAAGAAAGAGAAAAAAAAAAAAACCAAAAAACCTCAGGACTAGACAAGGATAGCTGAAATAGACAGTTATGTAGATCTACTATCCACTGTATATTCTAGGGGTAGCTAAAGCAGGAAGGGATGTTGATCAGAGATACTTGCAGTGAGAGTCCAACTCTGAGTCATAATTCTTCCCCAAAATAATTCCCAAATGTGTATAAGTGAATTCAAAAAGCACACTGTTTGGTGGTGTGGCGGATGGGGCCTGTGGCTTTGGAAGCTGTAGGATTAAGGAAGAAAGGATGGCAAGAATGAGAAAAAGAAAAAAAGAAAGAGAGAGAGAAAAAAGAAAAAGATAAGAAAAAGAACAGTCATAAAAGATCGGTGAAAGGAAAGAGTTTTTTTTAAATTTATTTTTAATTATTTAATTAGCTATGTGGGGTGAGGTTGGGGGGGTTGGCTACTTAGAAAGAAAAAAGGTCAGAGGTTTCAGAAGAGTATAGACTTAGAATGAATGATACTCCCTGGTGGGACAGGAATTTTGGTAAAAAATGGACTGGTTATGGGGGGGGAGGGGAGAGATGTGCTTAATAATTTAAAGAAAGAAAAAAAAATTTTTTCCTTTTTTCCTACTCTATATTTTAATCCAAATTAAGTTATAGTCACCTCCTTGGTGTCACCACTAGGACCCTTATTGACTGGCCTACTAAAGGCAGAAAATCCTACCATTTCCAGAAGATGTGGTCAGAGCTCAAGCCACTAGCAGCTTCTCAGTCCGCCATCTTCCGGGAACCCCCACATGTGGTCTTCTGAGAGTATGCCTGGCTTTTTCCACCTGTTGAAATTTTATATAGATTTATCCTACTGATAAAGTTCAACCTGGGATATATAAAGGCTGAGATTCTGGACACTACAGTTCACTTTAGTCAACTATATGCATTGTGAATCACTATATCATTCCAATCAATATAAGCCCATATTTAGGACTACTGAAATGACCTTGGTTATCAAAATGAAAAACGTGTAGGAAAATAATGATATCAAGTTTCAATTTTTATTGTTGTTGTTGTTTTAATTGTGTTCCCTACTGAGTGTTAAATCTTGTCAATTAATTCTGATAAACACATTCCTATGATTCTGAATTGTGTCAACTTGATGACTTTCCAAAATATTATTTAGTCCAAAGAATGTTATCATTCTTAAAATTTGGAGACAGAGAAATCTTTCCCAAGATCAAAAGAGACAACTCAGAAATTAAAATACATACCTTACCATACTTGACGCTCTGGATTTCATCCCTGGGACCACATGAGCACCTTGGACAGGACTAAAAGAACTCCATGCATGGTGGAGTACGTACTTTTGTATAGTCCTCCCCAACCCCTTACCACTCTTCTCACTATCTCCTTCTCTTTTCCCCAGATATTCAGTATCTGAGATAGCATTCCCTTCTTTGGGTTCTGTCTCTCTAAGGTTAATGATTTTGTCTCATATTTTATCCTCTCTTTTTATTTCTCTGGAGAGTGCTCCAAAACACACATTTAAATTTTATGAGGTGTTTGTTTTATTACACTCATATATCCACTTTTTGTTTGTCAGACACTTGCAGTGGATGTAAGGAGTTTTGGGGATTATGAAGCAAGATTATAGTTTGTTAATTATGCATCCTGTAAATGAAATGGAGATGTATGTTAGCTGAAATGAAATAAGTGAGCTGGTAGGAGACATTCTCCACTGCTGTTTCTGCGGACTCATCTGTAGGCTACGAACTATCCTGTAGCCTCCTCTAATGGATTACATTCCTCTTGAGCAAGAGGGTTAACCCTTGGCTACACCATCTAAATTAATTAAACCATCCTCCCTACTGAATTGTGATCAAATTAAATTTGCAGACAAGTGGAACAAGTAAGTTACATATTTCCTGGGAAAACAGCAGAGGGCTGACTTAGCTGGTACAGTGGCTTTCAATTCTGAATGCATAATAGAAACACCTGAGAAGCCTTTAAAGTAACACAAATGAGAGCCCCATTCCTAACATTTTCTAGTTTTCCAGATTATTTAAGTGTGATTTATGGAATAGTATACCTTCTAAATCTCTGAAGTGATTCCTTCTTTCAACTAGGATCAAGTGACACTGGTATGTTTTTCAGGGCTTAACTGTAGTATATAGAGTCAAAAAGAATTACTAAACAAAATCAAGGCTTTTGATGCTGTTCTCTGTCAAATAATAGCAAGCACTTCTATAAATTCTCCATACACAACAATAATCAGATATAAGCTTGCACATCTACAACAAAGGAGTGGACACTTAGACAAACACAGATATACTTGGAGCATTCTGAGTATACACATACAGCAAGTATGCACATAGAGTCAGTATATATATGCACACTTATTCATGGACATATACATTACCAGTGGTTTCTAGATACAGGTAAATGCATGGATATACACATATGGCTATAAGTCTTGCACATATAGTTATGGATCAAGCAGCAATATTCATAAGTTCACACTCACATAGAGGTATTAAGAGGCACATCCAGATAATTCAAAGTAAGAAAAATTAGACATACTTAAAATTGTGCCCTTTGAAGCTTTTATGTCATTAATGTATTCGAGGCACTGGATCATCTGTGTCCATCAGCAGTCTGCAAGTGAGACTAAGTTATTGATATTGAATGTCTCATGCCCTGCTTTTACACACTAATATATATTAAAGGATAGATGGGAGCTACCACCTAAAAGAGGAAACTCTAGGATATTTCAATGGAAAAAGAAATGTTATACTCCTCATGATTATGCACCCTTTGGAAAGAATAAAAATGCAACTCATATCTATGACCTTGGGGGAACTAATACAATTTCCAATGGAGAGAATAGAGACTCAGAACTGTGGTGTTAAAATGGTGTGGAATAATGCCCCTATTATAATTTTGTGACTCAATATTTTAAAAAAAATTAATAACATTTTTTAAATTTTTTAATTTTTTTTTTTTGGTTTGAAAGGCTTTAATTCTTTCACAGGGAACAATGTCAAAACAAGTCATGAGAGAGAAATAAGAGAAATTCAAGATGCACTTCTGATGTTTGTGGGAAGGAGGAAGGGGTGTGGTTACTTACTCCAAACACGTTGTAATAATACCCTATCATAAAGAGACGATACCACTGGATAAAATATTAGTCTGATCTGGCAATGTTACTGTCCTTAAATAGGATTTTGTTTGTTTGTTTGCTTGCTTGTTTATTTTTACCAGAGCACTGCCTAGTTCTGGCTTATGGTGGTACAGGGGATTGAACCTGGGACTTTGGAGCCTCAGGCATGAAAGTCTCTTTGTCCTTTTTTTATTTTTATTTTTATTTTTATTTAAGAAAGGATTAATTAACAAAACCATAGGGTAGGAGGGGTACAACTCCACACAATTCCCACCGCCCAGTCTCCATATCCCACCCCCTCCCCCGATAGCATGTAAAAAAAAAAAAGAAGTAGAAACGCAAAGCAGAAATTGACTGAGTTTGGAGTATGGCACCAAAGTAAGAAAGCAGAAGTACACTAGAGTTTGCAGCGAGTACCTCCCTAATACTTCCTCTCCACTTTTCCAAGCTTTGGGTCCATGATTGCTCAACAATTTGTTTGGCTTTGTATGTTAACTCTCTTTTTAGTCACCAGGTTCCAGGTGTCATCAGGATGCCGGCCAGACTTCCCTGGATTGAAATTTTTTAATTTTTTTATTTATTTAAAAAAGGAGACATTAACAAAACCATAGGATAAGAGAGGTACAACTCCACACAATTCCCACCAACAGATCTCTATATCCCATCCCCTTCCCTGATAGCTTTCTTATTTTTATCCCTCTGGGAATATGGTCCCAAGGTCATTGTGGGATGCAGAAGGTGGAAAGTCTGGTCTGTAATTGCTTACCCGCTGAACATGGGCGTTGACTGGTCGATCCATACTCCCAGCCAGCCTCTCTCTTTCCCTAGTAGGGTGGGGCTCTGGGGAAGCAGAGCTCCAGGACACATTCGTGGGGTCCTGGAAGTCTGGTCAACATCATGCTGGCATCTGGAAAAAGCCACAAAGCCAAACAAATTATTGACCAACCATGGACCTAAAGGCTGGAATAGTGCAAATGAAGTGTTGGGGGGCACTCACTGCAGACTATTGTGTACTTCTGCTTTCAGGTATATATTTTATGGATATGTGTGAACATATGCTCTATCTCACATGACAATCCTTCATCTTCATTACTCGGGTGAGACCTTTCTTTTCACAGTATTCTCTAATTCCATTCTAGGTGGTTCACTTCCTAACAAATTCCGAAAACCTAGATATAGACTGGGTCCCGTGAGATATATATTCACACATATCCATAAACTAGGGCAAAATAACATTTAAAAAAAATTAACTTAGGGCACTAATATAAATCTGGACAGATCCAAATAATAGGTGAAAAATTAATAAATAATATCCGCTTGTCCTTTATAAATTTGCAAAGTGAACTAATACTTAGAACTCATTTAATTATGCTGAATACTTAGACAGTTATTTGAATATTTATTGATTGATTTACTAACTGGAGACAGGGAAGAGAACACTGCTTGCACCAGCATACGCAGTACTGAGGTAGGATCTTTTATACCTCATGTATAAAAGTCCTATATACTAATGTTAAGTCACTTTTATAGTTGCTAGGATCTTATTGGATCTTCAAATATCCAGGTTAGGTATATTATACAGTTGTTGTTGTTTTATTATTATCACTATTAAGATCCTAAGAGGTTAAATGTTTCTTAGATCACTCTGTTTACTAGTATCCTGTGGCACCATAACAAATTGGGTGACTTAAGACAACAGAAGCGAAGCTGGGTGTTGACACACCTGATTGAGCACACCTTACAATTTGCAAGGATCAGGGTTTAAACCCCCAGGTTCCCCTCTGCAAAGGGAAAGCTTCTGTAGTGGTGAAGAAGTGCTTCAGGTTTCTATCTCTCTGTCTCTCACCCTCCCTCTCAATTTCTGGCTGTCTCTATCAAATAAAGATAATAAAAAATTTAAAGAAGAAATTAAAAAAGACAATAGAAGTTTATTCATTAAAGCTTGGGAGGCTAATAAAAGTCTAATATCAGAGTGTTATAAAGGCATCCCTGTCTCTAGAGGCTCTTCAAGAATAACTTCTCTAACTTCTTCCTGCTTATGATGACTCTCAGACTTCCAATCTTCTGCCCATGTGACTGTCATTTCTGCTTTGAGTTTCGCATGACACCTCAACACTGCTCCACCATGGTATTGTCTGTGTTGCTCCCATGTCATGTTGTGGCTCACACTAATGGCGTCAGGCTTAAAAAGGGCCTACTCTACTGGTTGAGTTATCTCCCAGATTCAATCTTCCAGAGTTATCTATTTTACCAGAAGCATAGAAAGTGCCTGTTGAACTAACAAAAGCTTGGTGAGTGGGGTTAGGATTGGCCTCGTTTGTTCAGGGACATAGAAGTCTAGACAAGTCATGCATTTAAGTCTTAATTCTTTATTATCTGATCATGCAGCCATTGCCTCTGTTCTCTTTTTTAAAGCCTTTGCTTTTGACAACACTGTGCATTAAGAAGGATGATTCTGGGAGTTGGGCTGTAGTACAGCAGGCTAAGCGCAGGTGGCGCAAAGCACAAAGACCGGCATAAGGAACCCGGTTCGAACCCCGGCTCCCCACCTGCAGGGGAGTCGCTTCACAGGCGGTGGAACAGGTCTGCAGGTGTCTGTCTTTCTCTCCCCCCTCTCTGTCTTCCCCTCCTCTCTCCATTTCTCTCTGTCATATCCAACAACAACAACAACAACAATAATAACTACAACAATGAAACAACAAGGGCAACAAAAGGGAAAAAATAAATAAAATAAATATAAAAAAAAGGATGATTCTGATTGTAACAGTATTACCTGATGGAAGATGAGAGACTACAGGAAAGGGAAAAATAGACCTCAGGTATTTTTTAAAATAAATTTTTTATTATATTTTTATTGTCACTATTAAATTTCTAAGAAGTTAAATGTTTCTTAGATCACTCTGTTTACTAGTACCTGATGGAAGATGAGAGACTACAGGAAAGGGAAAAATAGATCTCAGGTATTTTTTTAAAATAATTTTTATCTTTATTTATTTATTGGACAGAGACCGTCAGAAATCAAGGGGGTGATAGAGAGGGAGACAGAAAGACACCGGTAGCCCTGCTATATCACTTGAAAAGTTTCCCCCGTACAAGGGCTGGGGACTTGAACCCAGGTCCTTGCACTTTGTAATGTGCACTCAGTCAGGTGCCCAGCCTCGACCTCATGTATTTGTCATTTGCTGTTTATGAAAACTCATAATGCCTGAGATAGTTCACTTAACCAACAAACAGTACGTGTGTGTGTGTGTGTGTGCGCCTGTGTGTGCGCGCACACGTGCGCAGTGGCCTCTGCAGTTTTTTTCAGTCCTCACTGCCCACCTGCCTCCTACAAAATGAATCAGTCTCTCAACTTCATGTCACTGACAAGTTACACCCAGTTCTTTATTCTTCTCTGCATTTAGTCTGGTTTCTGCAGCTCTCAGTTTCTGACTCAAGCTTTTTCTTTCTGTTTTTTCATCCCCACTCATTCAACAGATACTCGAGAGCCCACTTCCTACACACTCTTTATTGGCACTGGGAATCATGATTGTGACAAATGAACAAGCTTTGTTTCTATTAATCTCACCTTCTAATGGAGGAGACAACAAAGTAAAGAACCACAATTTAGATTGTTGTGTCTGGCATGAATGCTGAAAGTACAGCACGATAAATTCTGATAGTACATAAGCAGAGGTGTGATTCGGGGCAAGGAGAGAAGTTTTCCAGGAAAACTGAGAATGTGGATGTTATAGTGAGATCATAAAGATGAGGAAATGTCAGTTGTGGATCCATCTCTGGAAAGATGTCTCAACATTTTCTCCCATTTCTGTGCAAATTAGTGTTGGAGTTGAATATATTCTATTCTTCCTAGTTGTCTTGTCTTTGTCTATGTTCTGTCCTGTGCCAAAAAGCCCTATCTTACTTCAAATGATACTTTCTCCATTATTTCCGCAGGCAAGTCATTTCTTGTAAAAGCATTAGTGTGAATATTTCTGCACATATTGTTTAGAAAAAAAAACTATCCTAATTGAAATAAGGTTAAAGCAAGCGTCAAATTTATTGACTTGGGTGAGCCAACCCACCCCGTGTGTGTGTGTGTGTGTGTGTGTGTGTGTGTGGTGTTTGATTAGGGAAGCTATATCCTATTGAGTTCACAAGGTACTTTCATTTGTTCCTATTTTCCTTTCTTTGTACGTGGCTTGTCTCCTTTAAATATTGACTTTTTCCTTAAGGATGCTTTCCCCCATGAACCTGGAACAATGGTTGTAGGTTATTTTGTTTACATCCATTAGGATTCTTCTTTTTCTTCCTCTTCATCTCCTTCGTCTTCTATTCTTCTTCTATTATTATTATTATCATCATCATCATCATCATCATTATTAGATTAATGATTGACAATACAATTGTTTGCACATGGGTACAACTTCTCATCTCACCAAGATATATGTCTGTAAAACACTCTCACTTCCAAAATCATGTTCATCATCATGCACTAGGTGCTGAAATCTCTCCCTCACCCTACCATCTCCTTCTCCTCCTTCCCCAGAGACCTTTACTTTGGTGCAGTACACCAAACCCTATATGCTAATTTTAATTTAATTTTTACTGTAACTTTGGAATAACTATACTAGAATTTTTAATGGAAATATGTGTCTCAAGTATACTGTATGCATTTAATTTAAAAACCTATATCCACAAAAATGTGACTGCTTTTATAGTAAAAATACTAAAAAAGCAATTTAAACACTATTGTAATTATACTATTTAACTTTACATATTAAAGATACTGTCATTTTCATATGTAATCAATAATGTATTTATCTAAGATTTTCCATCCTTGCTTTTGATTATGCTAACACTCAGTTTGTATTTGCACTTGATGCCCCATTCAGCTTGAACTAGCCATCACCCAAGTGTTCAGTTGATGTGTATGCTTATTGGCTATTGTCCAGAGCAGCACAAATCTATACTTAATATGCTTCCTTTTCAGATTTTGAATTATTCAGCTTAGTGAAGTTTAAATTTAGGTGAAAGGGTAATCAACACTCAATCTAAAAGTGACTTGTCAGAAAATTGTTTCTCTTAATGGAGAATTTAGCTGCAGAGTCTTGGTTAATGACTTAATTGGCAAGGGATAATAAATTTGGCAAGAGGGCATTTTTCCATTTGTGTGATTAAATAAAGATGAAAATTGAAATTAGTAATCTCCTTAGGTTACTTTAGGCAATATCTACAGCATCCATCCCTTCCCTTCTTTGAAACATGGGGAGCACCAGAGCTAAGAAGTTATTAAGAAATGGCTGTCACCCAAGCCAATGGCAAGGAGCCAACAGGGCATTTTTTTAAGCCTCTCCTGAGGCAAATCCCCTTTCTCCAGCAATCTTTGTAAATCATTTAGTCACTTGTTTACACATTTCTGCAAAGTTTTGGAATTTAACATACCAAATAATGGGGAGTCAGGTGGTAGCTCAGTGGGTTAAGTGCATGTGGCACAAAGTGCAACGACTGTCATATGGATCCTGGTTTGAGCCCCCGGCCCCCCACCTGCAGGGGAGGCACTTCACAAGCAGTGAAGCAGGTCTGCAGTTGTCTATCTTTCTCTCCCCCTCTCTGTCTTCCCCTCCTCTCTCTATTTCTCTTTGTTCTAACAATGATGACATCAATAACAACAACAATAATAACTACAATGACAATAAATAAAAATTAAAACAAGGGCAACAAAAGGGAAGAAATTTTTTAAAAATGAGTTAAGAAGAGTGAGACCTGGAATCACGCAGCTAACTTATTTATACATTATTTGGTTTTTTTAAATTAATTTATTTTCCCTTTTGTTGCCCTTGTTGTTTTTTTATTGTTGTTGTTGATGTCTTCGTTGTTAGATAGGACAGAGAGAAATGGAGAGAGGAGGGGAAGACAGAGTGGGAGAGAGAAAGATAGACACCTGCAAACCTGCTTGTGAAGTGCCTCCCCTGCAGGTGGGGGGTCGGGGACTCGAACAGGGATCCTTACAACAGTCTTTGCACTTTGTGCCACATGCGTTTAACCCACTGAGCTACCACCTGACTCCCCATTATTTGGTATTTTTACAACACTCCTATCATGTGTATTATTATCTTTATTTACATAAGAGGAAGTTGGGATACAAAACATTCAGTCAGCTTACATTGCACAATCAGACAGGAAAAGAAGAATTTGGCCAGCTCACTTCCTGAGTTCAAAATTCATACTATTAGCTGGGTGGGGATAATGTAGTCAGACCTACTGCCTCGGTCAGATTGCTTTATTGTTTGGCACCATCCTGTGTTTGATGCTTCTTTCCTGCTAAACGCTGAACTTTGTTTGAGAGGAAAAAAAAATCATTTTGTACTAGGTTCAAAATTATAAATATTCTCCAAAGGAGAATTTAATATGTTACTGAATATTAAATTTAAATGTTTATAGAATTTCTTAAAATGCTAAAGATGACCTTGAAATTAGTATTACATATCCCACAATTTTAAAAAGTAAAATATGTTTTAAAAATGTGCTTTCATATAATTGTCTAACTTTAACAGCTGAACAGGTGACTCTGAGGGTAGACTACATGCTTTGTAAACCTGAGATCTTGTCTTTTTTCTTTTCTTTCTTTCTTTCTTTTTTTTTTTTAAAGTTCAGTTTCTGACACTAACTATGGTCAGAATGTGCTCTGGTCTCTAGCTATATATATTCGACTCATTCAGTATGTAAATCTTTAAGTGAATTTTCTAATTATAGACTTAACTATAACTGCATAAATACTGCTGATTTAAATGTATTTTTATCTCTGGGCTGGGTGGTGGTGCACCTGGTTGAGCACATATGTTACACTGTGCAAAGACCTGGTTCAAGTCCCTGGTCCCCACCTGCTCTCACCTTGTGAGTAATGAAGCAGGGCTGCAGGTGTCTCTCTGTCTTTTACGGCCCTGTCTTGATTTCCAGCTGTCTCTATCCACCAAATAAATTAAGATAATATTTTTTAATATTTTCCCTCTGCAGTCATAATGCATTCTGCATTCTGTGTTCTTTAAATGTCCTTCCTACTGATTTTAAGTTAGTGGTATCTTGAAATCTATGTCCATTATAAAAAAAAGTTTGCTTTTTGAACAAGACACTTTTTATGAAAGTTTATATAAGAGAGTGACATTAATAATGTCTCAAAGAGAACTTGGCTATACTTCCACCTTAAACTTTTTAAAAGGGGTTCAGTTTGCTTTAAAATTATTGATCATTGCACTCTGCTATTACTAAGTAGATTCTAATTAATGTTCCTTGCTCATTTACTTGGAATTTTCTTTTTTCTTCATGTCAGGGGCTCTGAACATGTGTAAATTTCATTGATGACTTCTATCTGTTCTTTAAACAGATCATAGAACAAAGCAGTCACTTTGAAAATTATAACATGTTAGCATCTGCATTTGACAACGATGTGAAATTCTAAGCAATCTTATTAACCTGACAGTAATTAATGACTTCAGTAAGAAAGTTTCATGGCAAGATGTATTGTAAATTTCTTAACTGATAAAAAATAATACTTTAAAGTTTGCTTTTAACACTGAGAATCTGATAAACGATAAAAAATAGATTAAAGGAGAAAACTTACAATGCCAGGATAAATATTTAAAGCAGGGATATGCTTAATTTTATTTCATCTTAAAACTACTTTGTGCAGTAGCAAATAAGTCCCTTTATGTAGATGAGAAAATTAAGACTTTTAGTATTTTTTTCTTTTTATTTGACAGGACAGAGAGAAATTAAGAGGGGGAGGGAGGAAAGGAGTGGGGAGGGAGGGAGAGGGAGAGGGAGAGGGAGGGAGAGAGAGAGAGAGAGAGAAAGAGAAAGAGAGAAAGTAAGTCACCTGCAGACCTGCTTGACAATGTGTGAAGAATCTCCCCCTGCAGGTGGAGGACTTTTAGTCTTTACAACTCTTGAGTTGCAGGGAGAACTCTGTGCTAAGGGAACATCACTTGCAAATACCCCAAACCCCAGGAAACAATTAGAAGTGGTGAGGGAAGGCCTGAAAGGAATCTTATGTGGCAGCCAGGTCTGGCATATGCAGATTGTCTAGGAAAATGTTAATGGTTTGACACTTCATCCACTGTATATTGGAAAAATAAATCTCATCACAATGTGAAACATGGATTAAAAATGAAAAGAGAAAAGTTTCATAGTCATTAGAGAAAGATAAAGATAGTTTTCACTGAGATATTGAAAGTTTAACTGGAATATATGTAGCTTTAGGATAGATTATTATAAGAAAATTGATAGGACTCTTTTGTAGGTTGGCTTAAGATGGCCAAGTCTGAGAAAGAGTAAAATAATTTCTAGGTGCTTAGCTCTCAAAACTGAACTAAAGGAAGAAAAATTAATTTTTAAGCAATTTTTTTAAAAGTAGAGCAGTATCACATGTTTATTGAACAAGGAAATGAACTCTGAGACTGAGGACTGGGGAGCCTTTGGGGGGGAAAGAAAAGGGACCAGCCCTTGTTTCCCTAACATTAACATTTTCAAAGTTTGTCACCCATCAACTCAACAAAGAACTGAGGAGAGAACATGATTTTCAGGAATTTTTTAATTTATTTGGGAAAGTTGAGAACACTCATATGATAGGCCAAGAGAGAGAAAACAAAGAGAGAGGCCTCAGAGCTCTCTTACTTACATGCTAATGGGGTGCTCACCTAGGGCAGAGAGCCAGATGGAGAGTGGAAAAAAGAGAGAAAGCCCCAAAAGCAGCTTACTCACATTGTGACCTTAGCAGAGAAAGAACCGCATTGTGATCTAAGCGGAGCGACCATGAGAGAGAGAAAAAGAAGCCCGCTACTTGCAAGTCCACATAGGTAGAGAGAGAGAGACAGAAAGAGCGAAATGAGAAAGTGAGAATAACCCTTGCGCCCTTGAGAGCTCATACTCACATGATGACCCAGAGAGAGAGAGAGAGAGAGAGAGAGAGAGAGAGACATGCCCACCAGTCTAGATTTTAACATTAAAGCCCCACCTCCACCTTTCCAAGCCACACCTGTCACCACTTTCATTTTCTATACCCTTTCTGTCACCACTTTCATTTTCGGTACCCTTCAGGTGCCTCCTGTCTCTCAACAAAACCACAGAGAAAGATGGTGGAGGTGTTGTAGCTCAACAGAGGGTTCAGTCAGTTCCACAGCCGATTCTAAGAATAGGAGCTCCTTTTAAAGGTACCCTAGATTGAAGCGGAATTTTGGACTGTTACTGACAGAAGTGAGTTAGCCAGTTCATCTGAGTCAACCAGGGGAGGAAGCTTGCTTGTATGCATGGAGGTGTTGGATTTGTATCCTGTCACTGAATGATGGAGTGGTGCTCTGATTTGTCCACCACTCTCTCATAAAATAAACTAATAATAAAACCATAGTGAAACCTTAAATTTTACCTTTGCTTTGATGAAAACTTCTATCTCTCTGAGCCAGAACATCTTTTATCCTGACCTCTAGTTACAGTGAATAAGAGACTCATTATATGTTGCTACAACAGTCCTCTGACTTTCAGAGTTCATTTTAATTTGTCCTTAGACAACCAATAACCCAATTTTATAAAATATATTAATGCTGCTTCCAACTCATTACTTAAGACCATTAAAAAGCATCAGAGCAAAAGAATTCAAACACAACTATTGGGCAATTATATATTGGCCAAAATTGCATACAGGTTAAACTTGGAATTTATGAACTGCTTTGCCATTCATCTTGATGACTTAAATGTGATTCACATTTTACTGTTGAGGTGCTGCACATGGCACCCTCATTGTTCTATCTTGTTGAAAGTGGTGAGCAGACCCAGCAGGGTGAAATTGCAAATTGATTTTTTAGAGCTAGAGAAAGGCTATGCTGGCAAATGACCAAGGCTTAAAATTAGAATGATGTAGATTTTTTTGTCTTCTTTCTATGTGACCTGATAAATTGTAGTATACTTGTCTCATCTCAGGAGAGAGTTATAGCAACCAAATTCAAGACAGATTTTGATTAGCTATATCAAATTCAGAAATGTCTTTACTTGAAAGGATGATAAACTCATTTGGTGGTGGATGTTCCTCTCTCTCTCTTTCTCATACACACACACACACACACACACACACACACACACACACACACACACACACACGGTAGGCTTAATCTATTGTTAGTAAATAAAATACCAGACTCTTAATATTTGAGCTGTTTACACTTTACATACATAGTTTTTAACTGTGACTTTATAAAATAAAAAAGTACTTTGTTTTCAGACTCATGCTTTGTAGAGTCAGGTTATTGGCATACACTTAGCTCTAAAAGACTAATGATCTTTTGTTTTACGGAGATAGGGATCTCAAACTGAACCTCAAAGGCCTTTTATTCATGAGGGCCTCTGTACCCTGCCTACTTTTAACATCCTTTCTCTACTGTCCACAAGTAGCTCCTCCTTTCTTACTCTTTTTTTAAAGCTAATTTATCACTGATGCTCAGCAATTGTAGAACTTAACTTTCTTCGTGTACCTTATTCATTCATTTATTTATTTTAGAGAACAGGAGACTTCTATCTCTCTAGATAGAGAGGGAGGTAGAGGACAAGAGAAGGAGAGACACCTAGAAGATTGCTCCATCACAAGTGGGACTCCCACTTACCTTTTCATAGGTGGTCATGGGGGAGGAGAGTGTCTACTATATTACCTACAACCTGGCCCCTCCACTCTGACTTTTTAACTATGAGCTTGGCCCTTAAACTCGAGTTTTCTGTGGAGCAGTTTCTTCAATATAACATGAGTATGGTATATTTTGTGTAAAAAAAAAGAAGAAGAAGAAGAAGAAGAAGAAGAAGAAGAAGAAGAAGAAGAAGAAGAAGAAGAAGAAGAAGAAGAAAGAAAATGTGAATGTCAAATGTTTCCTCACATACTAATGTAAATATAATGAGACAATAAACTCCTTTTCTTTGTCTTGTCCTATATCATTAATGTTTCCTTTGTAGGAGACCATGACTATGCATTTTTAGTCTGGTAGAATAGATGGGCACTGTTTCAATTTAAGGCATGTTTATTCTCACACAAAAGAATAAGGAGATTGTATAAAGGTCATGGTTGAATACCTAGAGTGAGTAAACTCAAAGGGTAGAAGATGACAATTAAGCAGGGTCAGATATTTTTAAAAAATCAATCCAGGTAGTGGCACACCTAGTAGAGCCAACGCATGAGCAGAAGAAAAGACCCAGGTTCAAGCCACTGGTCACCTTATGCAGGGGGAAGATTCCTGAATGGTGAAGCAGTGCTGAAGGTGTCATTCTGTTTCTCTCCCTCTCTATCTCTCCATCCTCTCAAAACTTCCCTCTGTCTCTATAAATAAAATATATTTTAAAAATTAATCCAAGAATATTATTCAGTATAATGTCTCCCCAAAGATGCCCTGAGCTACAAGATTGATATCCCATGACATTAAGTTAAATGTTAAGATGTTCCTCAGACTCATCCTGGAAACATTAGATCAAAATCTGGGGGATTCTATTAAATCTCCTCCTTGCTACCCCCTGCCCCAATAATTTGCTTGGTTTTGCTAAACCTCATATTCAAAGTCTAAAGAATATTGACGAATTAACCACCAGTCTACTTTGTGCTCATTACTACAGTGTTAAAATAGTTGAAATAAGACAGAAAAATCTAAAATAAGAAAAAAAATTTCAATATGCTTTAATAAATTTCGAATCTGAAGAAGTAACCAGCAGACCTTGCCTAACCACATCTCAACCACCCAACCCATTCCCACAACCAGAGAATACACTGAGGAGAAATGAATGAGCCAACTTTAGTTTTCTTCCACAGTTCAGACAGGCACATGTTCCCTAAAGTCAGCACTGAGAAAAACAAAATGTGCAACTCCCAGTGTTTCTTTAATTTTATATGAACACATTATTTGAAGCTGAAGAAAATGTGACTGACTTCACTATGGAAATAAAACATAAAAACTTTTCTTGGAGTTATATTTAGTTAAAATTTGTCTCTAAATCTAATGTAAATATATATGTATATATAAACATATATGCATATATATGTGTGTGAGAGAGAAATAAGAGAGATAAATTATTATTACTAAATTATAATATTAATAATTTAGGAGTGTAATCTGTGAATGTTCTCAGGGTAAATGGAAATTGTGTTAAGGCACTGAAGGTGAGCTGGGGAATCTTATAAATAAATATATCGAATAAACAGCTACAACCTTATGTGCTCGAAAACAAGTCTCAGGACACAACACTCCCATCTGTATGCTTTAGCAGACTTACAACAATGGAATCAGATGAATGGCCTCTGAGTGATCACTAGCTTTACAAATCAGGTGTCAAATGAAAACATTCTCATGGTGGGTAATGGTGGGTTTATTAAACCCAAGCTGATAGCAAAATAGAAGCATCTTATTAATATCATTAATTCCCTCTTTCATATATGCTCTAACACCTGCAAAATGTGTTTCTCTTTCACTCTAGGAATTCAAATTGACCTATACTACACTATTGAATTTTAGTTTTCCATTAAAAAGATGGAACAAAGGAATCTCTAATGCATTTTTAAAAAATCCTTTTTAACTCAGGCATACATGCTTTTTAATTTTTTACAAAACTATATAGAGACAAAAATCTCATTTCTTGTTAATTTCAGTCTTAAACAAATAAGGCAGGAATCCCTCAGTTCAACCACTTTTTATTTTTTTATTTGTCACAATATGTTACAAAATTGGAATATTACAATTTATAGTTCCATACCCACCACCAAAGTTCTGTATCCCTACCCTCCCAAATATAACCACCATAATTCTAGCAAGTCATACAAATAACTTGCTTGCTTGCTTCTACTTTTATTGTTGTTGTTAAGTTCATGTGAGTCAGATCTCTAAATAATTCATATGAATGAAACCATCTGTTTTTTGTCTCTTTGCTTATTTTCCTAATTATAATCACCTCCAGTTTCATCCATTTTGACTCAAAGGACACAATATCATCTCTTTTTTATTGCAAAGTAGTATTCCATAGAATATATATCCCATCACTCCTCCAGCCAGTCATCTGTTGATGGGCATTTAGGTTGCTCCCATGCTTTGTCTAATGTAAATAATGCAGCTATGAACACAGGAGTGCACATATCCCTTCTAATTAGTGTTCGAGTATCCACTGGCCAAATCTCTAAGAGTGGGACTGCTAGATCAAAAGGTCATTCCATTTTTATTTGCTTAAGGAGTATTCATACAGTCTTCCAAAGGTGCTGTACTAGTCTACTATCCCACTGGCAATGTAGCAGGGTTTCTTTTTCACCACAACATATCTAACACCTGTCCTTTCCCGGTCTCTTGATATAACCCATTTTCTCAGGTGTGAGATGGTATCTCAGCGTAGTTTCAATTTGTGTTTCTCTAATGATAAGTGAAATGAAACATTTCTTTATGTGTCTGTGGACTCAACTACATTGTTTCTCTCTCTTTTTTTTTTTTTTCTCGGTCTCTCCACTAGGGTTATTGCTGAGACTAAGTCTTTACATAACAAATTCATTGCTCCTGGCACTTTTTTTTTCAATTAAAAACTATTTTAACTGAAAAAATATTTATATATATATACATACATATACATATACATATATATATAGGACAGAGAGAAACTGAGACAGAAGAAGAGCTAGAGAGGGAGAGAAAACTAGAGACACCTGCATCACTGCTTCACTTTTTGTGAAACTTAACCCCTGCAGTTGGGACCTGTCATTTGTCTGTGCACTCGCTCAGGTGCACCACCTTCCAGCCCCTCTCAGGCACCCTCAGAGTTATGGAGTGTATTTCTGCAGATAATTTTTCAAACATATCAGCACATGTGTAGACGTTGATAACCTATGGTAGGAAAACAAAATTTGATTCTAGACTTCTAGATTTATAGTTTTATGAAATGTAAACCTTATTTTTATTTCATGAAAACTTACTGTTTATTCTTGCTGAAGTCAAATATTTAAACAAGCTATATTGTACTTGTGTTTTCTTGTGCATGTCTTTCTCTCTAACACTTTTTGATTCTATACCTCTGTATCAAAGGCCTATCACTTTCTCTGTTTCCAAGAATATCTGTTTTTCCTCTGCCTCTCACTGATACCTTTGGGAAATAATTAGTAAGTTATGTCCTTATTTAAAACACCATGGCCACATATCAATGATATTTCGTTGCTTATTGTTTTCCCTGGTACTTGCTGATCGAGGCCTACTTTTTATATAGAAAGAAGAGAGACAGAGAATAAGACAGCACAGCATTGAAGCTACCCTTATGGTGGGGGTCAGACTCAAAACTGACTTAAGCACATGACAAAACAAGCTACAATGTATAAGCAAGCTATTATATTGGTCACTACCAATGGTTATTACATGGTCCATGTATAAAATACTTTTACTCTTTATAGACTTGTTCCATAATCAGATGCAAAACAGTTTCATTTTGTGTCTAATCATACCAAGCCATGTCAAAAGAGAGTTTGTGAAAGCCAGACATACTGTTAGTAAATATGTGAATATGTGTGTCTGAGAGAGAAGAGGAAGAGGGTCTAAGTCATAATTAAAAACAATGATTGTGGGCAGGGGAGAGAGCACAATGGTTATGCAAACAGACTCTGGTGCCTGAAGCGCCTAGGTCCCAGGCTCAATCCACCTGTACCCCCATAAACCAGAACAGAGAAATGCTGCTCTGGTAGGAAAAAATAATTAAACAATGATTGTTCACACCCTTTTCCATCAAATCCACTGCTCCTGGTGGCCATCTTTTTTCCATTGTTATTGAGGGGAAGACAAAGACAAAGGGAGAGCAATAGAAACCTGCAGGCCTGCTGTACCACTTGTGAGGTGATCCACCTGCCTTGTGAGGTGACCTCCCCAGCAGATAGGGAGAGGTGGGCTCGAATTCGAATTCTTGAGCCATTCCTTGCACTTTAACATAATGTGCATTTAATCTGGTGCACTACTCTCTGGCCTCCAGTTAACTAAATTCTTAATGCCCCATACATTATCTAGTGCCCCTAACATTACTTCTTGTTTTATGCACATGCATTTGTCTTTATTTTCCACATATTTACTTCCTGCTGACATCTCTCTAGTAACTTGATATTGAAACCAAAGGGAGAAATTTAGAAGAAATAAAGAGAGATTGGGTCTTTTCCTAATATAGAGCCCTTGTCACTTTAGAATTAATGTCCAGTTAGATATAAATAACAGTGCTCCAAGACCCAAGGTCATAAAGTGATCTCAGAGATGTGTGCTATAAAAACAGTCCTACATGTCATTGTTCTTTTCACATATCCCCAGTATAGAATAAGACATGAAAAATCTTGCAACATCCCCTGTATGACCAGGAATCTTGGGTAAAATTAAGCTGTACTTGAAGTGTTGTGACAATAATATGCCTTTTCTTTTCTCTGCCATCTGCTTACATTTCAGCAGAGTCATCACATATAATCTGGGCTGGAATTTTACGATTGTCAAAATAAATGAGGTATAACATAAATCTTTTATTTTTCCTGCTGCATTTGGGCATTGGTTTTCTAAGCCAATTATTTAAAAAAAAATACAGCATTATTGCATTGTGTCCCTAGGGCAAAGGATGAAGGCTTACTATAAATCAATGCCCAAATTTCATCTAGAGTTGGCCTGTGGCTGATTGGTGATGCTAGGAAAAAAATATTTTTATGAGGGAAAAGACTATGTATGAATTAGAGAAACAGACTCAGTAGAGGAGGGGGTAACAGAAAATGGGACATCAATGACTAGTGTAGAAAAGCCAATAGAACATCTTTTGTCAACAAAAGAGACTAATAAGAAGGAAGCTTTTATTTATTTTCTTTTTTCTTTATTGGGGGATTAATGTTTTATAGTTGACAGTAAATACAATAGTTTGTTCATGCACAACATTTCTCATTTTTCCATACAACAATACAACCCTCACTAGGTCTTCTACCATCCTATTCTAGGACCTGAACTCTCCCCCACCCCCCAGAGTCTTTTACTTTGGTGCAATACACCAACTCCAGTCCAAGTTCTGCTTAGTGTTTTCTCTTCTGATCTTGTTTTCAACTTCTGCCTGTGAATGAGATCTTCCCATAAGCAGGGAGCTTTTTAATGTGGATATAAACCTTTTACTGAGTATAACATTTAGTCTGTGTGATTCTTATCTAGAAGATTAATTAATAAAAATGCTTTGTAGGTTTGCAATATTAGAAGTAGCAGGAGGTGGAGATACAGGAGGAGAAATAGCTGGAGTGGAGCATAGGGGGAGGAAGATGACTGTGAAATGAGAACTTAATGAAGTGTGAAGAATTGGAGGAAAAGTTCTATGTTTCTGAAGCCTGTAATGATATAGTTATTTCTTTTTTTTTCTGATTATTTTGGGAAGCTACCAGTAAATTACACTCATATGCATTATATGTTGGGGTATAATAATTAAAATAGTAATAAGATCTCTTTGCAAGTATTTTTGGTTTTCAAAAACACTGATATGTATTTCATAATTTTGATGTTTGAATTGGTTCCATGAAATAGGTGTAGTAGGAGATTCAGATAAAGGAAAACATACCTTACTCTCAAACAAACAAAATGAGAGAGAATATAAGTGATTTATACTGTCTTGATATTCCTTCACTTCAAGCTCTCTCAGCTATGTTCAAAAGTCAAAATAACTAAAAAAAAAAATCTGGGTGTATTTTAAATGTGTTTATGGAATTAATTTTATTAATATGTATAATTATAATTTAATAACAGTGTACAAGATTATAAGATTACAGGGATAAAAATCCACACTGCATCCACTACTAAATGTGAAGTTTTGAAAGTAGAATCCATAGGATAAGAGGGGTACAATTCCACACAATTCCCATAACCCGATCTCCACATCCCACCCCCTCCCCTGATAGCCTTACCACTCTCTATCTCTCTGGGAGTATGGATCCAGGGTCATTGTGGGTTGCAGAGGGTGGAAGGTCTGACTTCTGTAATTGCTTCCCTGCTGAACATGGGCGTTGACTGGTCGATCCATACTCCCAGTCTGTCTCTCTCTTTCCCTAGTAGGGTGGGGCTCTGAGGAAGTAGAGCTCCAGTACACATTGATGGGGTCATCTGTCCAGGGAAGTCTGGTTGGCTTTGTGCTGGCATCCGGAACCTGGTGGCGGAAAAGAGAGTTGACATACAAAGCCAAACAAATTGTTGAACAATCATGGACCTAAAGACTGGAATAGTGCAGATGAAATGTTGGGGGTATTCCCTGCATGCTCTTGTGTACTTCTAATTTCAGGTATATATTTTTCCTCTAGTTTATGGGCATGGGTGAACCTATGCTCTATTTCAGGGGACCTGGACTATATCTAGGTTTGGGGACTTTATTGGGGAGTGGAACACCTGGAATAGAATTATAGAATACTATGAAAGGAAAGGTCTCACCTGAGTGATGAAGCTGAAGGGTTGTCATTCCACACCTGAAGTCTCTGGTCACAGTCTGAAGTGAAACATGCTGGGGTGGCACTCGTTGTGTTGATTAGGTTGCGATCCGCGGATGCAATATTATTTGATTTGAATTGAGAGCAGCATGCAGAAAAGTGGGCCCCACTGTAAGGTTCCAGGACTGGGGGAAATATAGGCTCTATAGTGGAAATGGGAGGTTTGTTGTCTTAGGGTTCAAGAAAACAATGGATAGTTATTGTTATCATCACATTATTTGGTGATAGGGTTAACTTTGGAAAGTCCCTTTGATAGGGTTTGGGGTATAGTACCCAGCATCTTGTATATAGCTGTGTTGTCAGTTGCTTCTGTTCTCCCTGGTCTAGGCTTGTGAGAGAGAACATATCAAAGACAGCCTATGTATTAAAAAGACTCAGTCTGTGTTTTAAGAAGTTCTAGACATATCATCAGTTTTTTGCCTCTCATATTAATTAAATAGTGGTTTATATAATGTTTACACTTTAATAGGATTGTACATAAACACCACTCCCACCACCAATAGACTGTGTCCCATCCCCACCACTCACCCCCACCCCCCCACCATCCACCGTGCCGGGAAGCCCAATGGCCACCCTCCCCTTCACCACAGTGTTTTTACATTGGTGCCCTGCTTACGATTTAATCAGATCCTGCTTTTAGTTTCCCTTTCTGTTCTTCTTTCTCAACTTCTGTTGATGAGTGGGGACATCCAATACTCATCTTTATCTTTCTGACTTAATCACTTAACATAATTCCTTCTAGCTCTGTCCAAGATGGGTCAGATAAGGTAGGCTCTTTGTTCTTAATAGCTGCATAGTATTCCATTGTGTATATGTACCACAGCTTTCTCAGCCACTCATCTGCTGTTGGGCACCTGGGTTCCTTCCAGGTTTTAGCTATTATGAATTGTGCTGCTATGTACACACATCTTTTTGGTTGGGCATTATGGAATCCCCAGGAGAGGAATTACTGGGTCATATGGAAGGTCTATGTCTAGCCTTATAAGAGTTCTCCAGACTGCTCTCCAGAGAGGCTGGACCAATTTACATTCCCACCAGCAGTGTACAAGGGTTCCTCTGTCCCCATAGCCTCTCCAACATTTGTTGCTGTTGTCCTTTTTGATGTATGCCATTCTCACAGGAGTGAGGTGGTACTGCAATGTTGTCTTTATTTGCATCTCTCTGACAATCAGTGACCTGGAACAGTTTCTTCAGTTTGTTAGCATTTGGATCTCCTCTGAAGTTAATGTCTTGTTAAAATCTTCTGCCCATTTTTGGATGGGGTCATTTTATTTTTTGGTGCTAAGTTTGCTGAGTTTCATCTTCTTCATTAACATTTGACAAAGATGAGGTGTGATGATCATCTGTAGCCAAAAATGTTAGGATTTCTTCTTTCTCTAGCTTAGTACTTCTCAAGGAAGAATATTAATTGTCTATCTTGTCTTATATCATAGATGCTTTACTTAATAATGCTACTAAATTTGAGGGTGACATATCTTGGCTTACTTATTCTGGTTCCCATGGCCTAACTAACATTTAACAACAAACAGAAAATTCACAGAATCTGTAAACTAAACAAAACTAAACAAAATACTACTTAAGAACCACTGGGTCAGAAAGACACTCAAGCAGGAAATACAAATGTTCCTGGAAACAAATGAAAATGAAGACACAACCTATCAAAATATTTGGGACACAGCTAAAGCAGTACTGAGAGGGAAACTCATAGCCATACAATCACATATTAAACAACAGGAAAAAAACCCAATTAAACAACCTTATGCACACCTTAAGGACTTAGAGAAAGAGGAACAAAGGAACCCTAAAGCAACCAGAAGGACAGAAATCACTAAAATTATAGCAGAAATCAACAACATTGAAAATAAAAGAACCATACAGAAGATCAATGAAGCCAAATGTTGGTTCTTTGAAAAACTAAACAAGATTGACAAAAACCTAGCCAGACTCACTAAACAAAAAAGGAAGAAGACTCAAATTCATCGAATTCTAAACGATAGAGGAGATATCACGACACCACAGAAATCCAGAAAATCATGCGAGACTTCTATGAAGAACTGTACGCCATCAAGCTAGAAAATCTGGAAGAAATGGAAGAATTCCTAGAAGCATATGCCCTTCCAAAACTAAACCAAGAAGAACTACAAAACCTAAATGCACCAATCACAGACAAAGAAATAGAAACTGTTATTAAGAATCTCCCCAACAACAAAAGTCCTGGACCAGATGGCATCACAAATGAATTCTACAAAACCTTCAGGAAACAGTTAATGCCCATACTCCTAAAGCTTTTCCATAAGATTGAAGAAACAGGGACACTCCCCTCCACTTTCTATGAAGCCAACATCACTCTGATACCCAAAGCAGATAGAGACACAACAAAAAAGGAAAACTACAGACCGATATCTCTGATGAACATAGTTGCCAAAATATTAAACAAGATCTTGGCCAGCCGGATACAGCAGCACATCAAAAAGATTGTTGATCCACTCAATTTCTTTCCTCATAATATTTTGTTACAAGCCTTCAATATGGAAGCTTTACAAGTGGTGAAGCAGTGCTGTAGACAAGTCTTTCCCTCTCTCTGTCTTCCCCTTTCTGTCTCTCCTTCCCCTTTATATTTCTGTCTCTGCCCAATGAATTAATTAAAAAAATGTGTTACAATCTGTACTATATTAGGCACACTCCTGACATTGAACCTTGTATGATACTCCACACACAAACACACATAAAAACATAGACATTAAGTGACTCTGCATTGACAGTCTTCGAAGTATACTTATATTCAAATAAAAATGGGGACATATAGATCAGGATAATAATTTCAAGAATAATTTTGTATATTAAATATTTCTAAATTTTACACAAAAGTCATATTAGCCAAATAGTCTAATTGATCTATGATTTATTTCTTCAAACATAATATTGTGAGCAAGGAAAGTCTATCTGCAGTGACTATGACTTTAATATTTCCCCATATGATTCTGATATCATCATTAATAAAGAGCTATATTCTCTGGAACTTGAGTTAGGCCATGATAACCAGAATAAGTCAGCCAAGATATGTCACCCTCAAATTTAGTGGCATTATTAAATAAAGCATCTATGATCTAAGACAAGATAGACAATTAATGTTCTTCCTTGAGAAGTACTAAGCTAGAGAAAGAAGAAACCCTAACATTTTTGGCTACAGATGATCATCACACCTCATCTTTGTCAAATGTTAATGAAGAAGATGAAAAAATTTCTAAATGGAGAGTGTGAGAAAGGGGAGGATATGATTACATTAAATATTATGATTGAATATTACATCCCTAGTAACTTGCTTTGCTATAATTTATTAACCACATTTCACTTTATCAGAACTATATTGAGTTTGAGTTTTCCTTTATTAATAAAAGTTGTATTATACATTAGTAAGGGAGAGAGGAGGTGAGAAAGAGAATCAAATCATCACCTTGGCACATGCAATGCTGGGTATCAAACTTTGGATCTCATGTTTGAGAGTTCAGTGTTTTATCTACTCTACCATCTCTTGGACCCCTGCATTAGATTTTTTCTTATTAATATAATGATAGATTTGTAAAGTGACGATAAATAATAATTGAAGTTGTGGAAATGCAGTGCAGTGCTTGGAATGCATAGTCTTACAATGAATGTTAGTTCAGGGGTATGTTGGGGTGGTGTGTTGTACCTGATTGAGTGTACAAATTATAAGGCAAAAGGGCCTAGGTCCAACCTCTCAATCCTCACCTACAGGAGGCAAGCTTCACTGGTGAAGCATTGCTGCAAATGTGTCTTTTTCTGTCTCCCTAGCTTTTTCCTCCCTCTCAATTTCCATCTGATCTATCAAATAAATGAATAAAAATATAAAAGAAAATAAAGAAATACTCAGGTAAATGAGGAAGAAGGGATAGACTTGGGAAATTATATATTTAAAAGTGTTAAATCCTATGAAGGTAATGATACTTACACATTCTTTTTCCTTTTTCTATGGCTTTTTCTATCAGAACAGCATGTAAATATGAGTCGTACCTGAAATACATAGAACTTAACAAATTAACATTGGTAAAGAACTTTGAATGACATGGATGAATAATAAGTTTCTATTATCAGATCTAACTATCCTCTACTTTCTCTTACATTTACTTTCATTCACTTTATCAATAATTCAGTTTGAAACTTCAGTTCATGCCCAGACTTGGGATAGTTCAATCTTTGCTTCATGTGTTTCTATTAGAAGATGTAAAAGTATTTGTTGTCTTGTGGATAACACTGTGAATCTCTGGTTCTGATTGCAAATGGCTGTAATCTAAGTGAATTTAGAGTCCTAAAGTATACTGTTCCCTCTCAAGTGTTCTCTGTGGCTATCTATAAAAATGATATTGCAGAAGTGTTTCAGAGTGGAACATATTTGAGAAATTTTAAACAAAGTAGTGACATGGTTAATTTTTTAAACTTACTAAGATGGTCTATAGGTGGCAAAAACTGGATTAGAAGGTTTGGAACAATTTGTAAGAAATAAAAGACCACAGACTTATTATTATGACTAGTTATTTTTTTATTTGTGTTCCTATTACCATAGAAATTGTGTTAAGTTTTTGAATCAGAAATATGATTAAGTAAGAGCATTTGCATTACAAAGCCAGGAATCTTCTCAATAAAGTTTAGGTTTTTAAGCAAAATAGAAAGCTCACTGAATTCCTATGACTGACTGATATACTGAGAACCTTAAAGAAAATGAATAGTGGGGCTGGGTGGTTTCACACCCAGCTGAGTGCGCATATAACAATTTGCAAGTACTAGAAGTTAAATCCTTTGTCTCCAACTATAAGGGAGATGCTTCACCAGTGGTGAGCAGTTAGTGCTGCAGGTCTCTTTCTCTCTCTCCTTCTCTATCACCCCCTTCCCTCTTAATTTATCTCTATCCAATAAGTAAGTAAAATATTTTAAAAGAATGAATAAATACAGTTAAGATTAAATTGAAAGTAGAGTTTCATATGTGCTTTATATAGATTTGGTGATCTAAAAATCAAGGGTTTATAAATGTATAGTATTTCATAAGTAACAAAATGTAATGGTTTATGTCTACTATATAATAATTATTTATCAGAACAGGAAGAAGAATTCCCTAAACATTATGCCAGGTATGGAGAAACAGCTTGGGTAGATTTAAAGGCCTTGCCATATACATAACTCAAGTTGGAGTCCAGACATTGCAAGGGACAGTTGTAGAATCAGAAAAAGTTCTGGTGCTAAATAGCTACCCACCTATCTACCTAAATGAAAAAAGAAAACATTTATAATACCCCTCTGTGTCTCTAACTCTTTATCTACCCAACTCTTTCTATGTCTGTTACGTCTATCTGGATATCTGTCTGTCTGTCTGTCTATCATCTGTCTATACTTTGTCATCTCCACTTCATTTTGTCTTATCCAGTAGTTCTCCACTCTGGTTCACTCAAAGTGCATTCATTGCACATATAAAGCTACACTTGTGCTAAAACTTTCAAGTGTTCAGAAGCAGAGTTTGCTAGGTTAGTCAAAAGTTAGTTAGCTTAGTGCAGTCATAAGAGAGTGTGTCATATCAACGTGATTAAAAACACTTGGTATTTTTTGCTAAATAACTTTCTCTATGTAGTAATTTTTTATTTAGATTAAGCAAAAGAGGAAATCATATGAGACTTGAAAGGCAAAAAAGTAAAACAAATGAGTATCCTTAGGTGGTTATCACAGTTAGTTACGTGACAAAACTGTGTCAACTTATTTTCCTTCACACCATATCCCTTGTCTCCATACTCTCCTGAAAACCAGTGACCCTTATCCTATCACCCAAGTTTCATAGATGCATACAACACACAGATACATTACCTTCCTATAATCATCAACATAAGGTCTATATCATCTTATTCCTCATAGATACTTCTGCTCCTAAAACTTTCCTGCAAGTCTCTACTTAGTTATGTCAGTGTTTCATGTAAACTAGTTAGTGAGTCAATTTCTGATGCACTCCATTGTTAGACTTTAGTTGTCTGGTTGTCCCTATTTATAAAATATAAAATAACTATTAGGTAACTCTACTGCCTGTTACTGTGATTACTCCCTGATTAATATAAAACAATCCCATCATTTACTTAGCAATTTTATTTCATGCTGTTGTGAAGCTGTGGGTTTTAGAATGAAGTTACATTGAATGATTTCATGCTTATCCTTGTTAGATCTTGTTGATAGATTAAAGGCTTTATTTGATCATTTTGAAATAAGTTTATTTACTGGTCCAGTATTATTTTTAATTTAACAGAGCTGCCATCTATAAAAGGCAAGTAGTATTAATGAAGGGAGAAAGTAATAAGGTGAATAGAGGACAATTCAGTTATCATAAAACCTTGACTGGGGGAATAGGCAATTGGAAGATGGTAAGAATAGGTTTGCTATTTTCCTATGCACTTTCCTGTTCAATACAACTGCAGATGTTTCATGAAAATGGAATTACAGCTAATGTTAACCAAGAAAATGTGACAAAGTGAAGTGATAATAAGTGAGTATCACAATTTGGACCTTCACATAGTTTGCACCATCTAATCATCCTGAAATTACCTTGAGAAGAAATCCAGAGAAATCAACTTGATGATAACAAACTTCATGGAAAGATTTGTTCTATGGGTATGGATTAACTCACCTGATCTCAAGATGGAAATCTTTTTCTCTTCTACTTCCCAGTTGCCAGTATACTCATGAAATTCACAAGTTTCTGGTTTTCTAGAAAGGCTCAAAGATTAACATTTTATCAAGAATGATTTTCCCGCACATCAGAGATGTTTCCTTCACTGTATGATATTTTCTATACAGGGCAGTGGCCTTACAGTCAATATGCTGCCCAGGGCAAAGTTTTTCATTTCTGTAGAGATAAATGGGGAATCAGAGAGCAGAGATACCACTGCACCATGACACAATATATAGAGTTCCCTCAGTGCAACCCATGACAGTTCTATGTGGTGCTGGGGTTCAAACCCGGGACCTCACCCATGCTCTACCAGATGAACTATCCCCCAGCCTGTGGAGCTGATTTTTTTTTTTTTTTTGTCTAATTTGTTTTGTGATATTCAGTGATTTTTCCATAGGGAAATATAGAAACAGGGTTGGAGTACAGATCGACCTATCAACACCCATGTCTATTGGAGAAGCAATTACAGAAGCCAGACCTTCCACCTTCTGCACCCCATAATGACCCTGGGTCCATGGTCCCAGAGGGATAAAGAATAGGAAAGCTTCCAATGAAAGGGATGTTGTCCAGAGCTCTGGCAGTGGGAATTGTATAGAAATGTAACCCTCTTATCCAAAAAAAAAAAAAGTGACTGACAGAAGGAGGCTTTTTTCCTATGCAGATCATATTGCTCTGAGAAATTAAAATCCAGTTCCCAGCTCACCTACAAACATCTGTGCTTCACTGATAGCATCTATCAGACACTTACATCGACGACTCATACTGCTGTGTTACCTTCTGTGCAGCACCACTGTCTAATTTGAATTCTAAATTGATAGTCTCCAAAAGCCCATTTTTTAAAGCATTTAGCTTTCCCTGAAATGAACTTTTTCATTCCCATCATCACTGAAGCTTTACCAGTAAGGGCTAACATTTTCATAGAGAAAGAGAGTAAGCAGATTCATGGTCAAAACAAACTATTTTTCTAACCCCAAGATAAATTTCTCTGTTCAACTTTACATGGTCAGGGCAGAAAGTAAATATGTATATTAAATTTTGGAAAATATACTAATAATTATACTAACCTAAGTGAATGTGCTATATACTATATGATTTAGGTTACACATTATAAAGTTGTTATGAATTATTTTATGTTAAATGTAAATAAATAAGTTAAAATATCTTATTGTTCTGAACAAGTAACATGGGAATAATATGTTTATCTGTATTTTACTAAAAGCCAACAGGACAGCTGACCTAATGTGAATTATTCATTTAAATGACTATTTAAGATAATATTGGCTGAGTTGTATCTGTTATATGAACTTTCATAGTGCCGTTAGATATGATTCATTTAAAAATAGTCATAGTGTTTGCCCTGATCAGTAAGTCCTTGAATTATTGATCAAATACATAAATTTGCTGAAGAAAATAAGTGACTCAAAGTCACAATGGTGTAAAACTACCAAGCTGTAATTTCATAATTAAATTAGTACTAACCTGAATTCATAGATAGCTAGCTAGTCTTCAGTAAGTCATTTAGTCACTCTGAGCTTTTCTTTTTGATAAATGACATAACTTGTTGGTACCTTAGTCTTCTGTATCTCCAAGTGGTCATAATACTGAAATCTTCTCCCCTCTTCTACACACACACACACACACACACACGCACAGTAGTATATAATTCATTATTATATATTCATAATTCACTGCATTTGCTTTTTCTTCTGAAAGAAAATCTGATAAAAGGAATATATTTTCCAGTTCATTTCCAGGGCTTCTACTGTTGAGCTGATTTTTTCAGATAGAAGGAACAGGACAATGAGAGAGAGGGAGAGAGAGAAAAAATGAGAGCGAGAAAGCAAAAAAAAGAGAAAGATAAACCATGACACCACAGTGTTCTGGAGTCATGCAGTGGACTAACCAGAATGTTATCCAAGTGAGCTATTGGGCCAGACCGGAACTTGGTTTGCGACCTTGAAGTAGTACTTAAGATTGTGGGTATAGTAAACAAAAAACAGTTTTAGAAGTAACTTATTTCATTCTGACTCACATACTAGGCATCACCATCTTTGAAAACTCTTCTGAAATAACCACTTTCTAGAGTTAAGGTTATATAGTAGTTATAGGATTAAATTTTCACTTTACATTGTCACCTTGGTAAAACCAGTTACTATCACTTGGCCTTTAAATGCTATAGATAGCATTTAATAAGATATATAATTAATATATAATATATGATATATAATATATATTATAAATTACATATATATATATATATATATATATATCTGAATTGGGGTTCCTGAAGATATGCTCCAGTACCGGCATAGTTGAAATGTCGTCAAAGTGATATTTATAAGCAGTAGTAAATAAGCATGAGTAGAATCTAGCACTTGCAAAAGGAGTCAGAATTTTTTTCTTTTTTTTTTTTTTTTTTTTTTTTGCTATTTTGAAATGATTCTAGGCTGAAAATTGTATAAAACTGAGTCAGTACCACACTACTTGTCTGATTTAAGATTGGGAACTCATTACTTTAGTATACTGAATCCACCAGAACACAATAGTCTTCATCATTGTAATTCTATTTGCCAAATAATCTGTTTTGCTGTGTCACCAGTGTTTGACTTGTGGCCTTAACTGTATGATAAGAGTTTCATAGGTGTTCTTTGAAGGTGAAACATCGGTTTGCTTTTTCTTTGTTTAAATATTTTATATATTTATTTTAATAAGAGAGAGGGGGGATATGACCCTTGAGTGTCAGATTCTGAAATTACATATTTCCCCAATGATTCCAGTATCCTGAGGATATGAGCAGTTTGTCCAAGGTGACTGAACGAGTTCTCAGCTAGCACACCCCACTCAGCCCATTATAATGAACTGTTTCCCATAATGAATAAACTGAAGGCTCCAGGCTTGTGTCTTAGTAAAGCAAAATAAGTGAAGCTTTCTTTGTTTCAGTAAGGAATTTTCATGACCCCACTATACCTTGTAAAGAACTATTGTAATTTCCTTTAGGTAAATCTCTTTCCTCTTCTATCAGTGACAGTGAGTTTGTTGATATCATTATAACTCTGACATGTCATTTATTATAGTGCCGGTTTTTCCTATCTCTTCTTGTTACAGATGGTATCCATAATTACTTTTTTAAAAATTTATTTATTTATTCAAGTTTATTGTCCTTGTTGTTTTATTGTTGTTGTTGCTGCTGTTGGATAGGACAGAGAGAAATGGGGAGAAAAGGGGAAGACAGAGAGGGGGAGAGAAAGATAGACACTTGTAGACCTGCTTCACCGCCTGTGAAGGGACCCCCGTACAGGTGGGGAGCCGGGGGCTCAAACCGGGATCCTCCTTACTCTGCCCTTGCCCTTTGTGTCACGTGCGCTTAACCCACTGCGCTACTGCCTGACTACCTCCATAATTACTTTTGCAGATGTTGAACATCAGTAAGTCAACAACAAAGCTTAGTAGGTAATGGAAGTGGGATTTTGAGGAGATTTTTCTTTTTTTAAATTTCTTTATTGGGGGATTAATATTTTACAGTCGACAGTAAATACAGTAGTTTGTGCATGCCTAACATTTCTCAGTTTTCCACACAACAATACAACCCCCACTAGGTCCTCTGCCACCCTGTTCCAGGACCTGAACTCTTCCCTCCAACCATCCTATTGAGGAGATTTTTCACTGTGGGAAAGCAGATGTATCATTTTTGTCAACTATGGATACTATTGATTATGAGTTCAACACTTGTTATATAATAGGGAGTGTATTCCCAAATTACTTCTGATTGATTTTAATTATTTTTTTCCAAAGCACTGCTCAACTCTAATTTATGGTAGTACTGGGAATTAAATCTAGGACTTTTGGTGTCTCAAGCATGGCAGTCTTTTGTTATTATCCCATACCTATTATTTGTGACTGAGGATTGCTCATATTACTTCTGAGTGATTAAATTTATGGAAATAATTTAATAGGTAAGAATATAATGTATCTTAGTTAATTAGAACAAAAATGTGCAGTTATAAATTCTAAGTCATGTAGATATAGTGATCTTAAATTATTTTGACAATAACCCAGGAAAGAAAGTCCATAAGATACAGTTATGACTATATTTCTAGTGAGGAACAGATTTATATTGGTTATGTTTCTCCTCATGGCATAGCAGTCCATTTAAAAGAAGCTACAGTTCCTGCTAATTTTAATTTATTCGTTTCCTCTGCTCCCTATTAATGGTTTGTTAGTTCGCAAACACCTATTGAGATTCATGAACTAGATGTGGCATTTTTTGCCTGTGGTTCTATAAAAAGTCAAGATGAAAGAAAATATAATGCTGTGTATGTGTGTAAATATCTCTAGTATATATGTAAATTCTAGCATGTTCTTACCCACAAAAAAATAAATAGAAAATACCTTTTCATATGAAGAGCCTCAGTTTTATGACCTAGATGATTCTCAAAATTTATAAATTCAGACATCCAATCCTTTTTACAAACTACTGTTGTCCAGTTGCAAAAGCTGTTGAACATAATTAAACTAATGACACAGCAGTTTTTAATTTGCATAAACATATGTGTTTTGTGTAGAGTTCTAATTTCTGTTTTATAAAGCTTCAGTAGATATTTTGAAGACTGAGGTCACTAATCCTTTGAATACTCATTCCTGGGCTGGCCAGGAAGTCTTGAACCACTAGGGGTAAAACAGCTGCAGTTCTATGAACACACTTGTCTTAGTTCAGAACTTCTATAGAACTTTCTACAGCTGCTTTGATTCTTATCCCAACTCAAACTGAATATTTCTGTAGTTTATTTGATTTATTCTATGTTTTCATAAAGAAAGTTTCTTGAAGGCAAGGTGGTGGGGAATCTGATTAAATGCACATGATACAATGCACAAAGATCTGGGTTCCGTATATACAGGGCAGCCACTTTGATAGCGGTGAAGGAGGTCTGCTGGTGTCTTTCTCTCTTCCTATATCCCCTTCTCTCTCAATTTTTCTCTATTCTGTCAAATAAAAATAAAGTAGAAAGAAAAGATAATTTTTTTCAGATAGTCTTATTGGAGAAATAATGGTGTGCTGGACACTTGTTGACACAGGAGTACTGACACAGGAGTACTGTTTCTTATATCCTTGTAATTGGTGTTTACACACCACTCCCACCACCAACCAAGTTCGGCCTTACTATTACATAATGGATACCCGATACCAGCCCCCCCCCCCACTTCCACCCACTCCCCCTAGTCTCCAGATGTTTTTGCTTTTCTACAGTACACCCCAGCCAATTCAAATTTCACCCCATCTTTCCTCTTTCTTGCCTTGTTTCTTAAGTACCACATATAAGTGGGATCATCTGGTATTCATCTTTCTCCTTCTGGCTTATCTCTTTTAAGATGATTCCTTCAAGTTCCATCCAAGATGAGGTGGAAGAGATGACTAGGCTTTTTTTTTTTAAAGTTTTCTTTTCTTTTTTTTTTTCTTTTTCTTTTATTTTTTTATTTAAGAAAGGATTAATTAACAAAACCATAGGGTAGGAGGGGTACAATTCCACACAATTCCCACCACCCAATCTCCATTTCCCACCCCCTCCCCTGATAGCTTTCCCATTCTCTATCCCTCTGGGAGAATAGACCCAGGGTCTTTGCGGGTTGCAGAAGGTGGAAGGTCTGGCTTCTGTAATTGCTTCCCCATTGAACATGGGCTTTGACTGGTCGGTCCATACTCCCAGTCTGCGACTCTCTTTCCCTAGTAGGTGGGGTCTCTGGGGAAGCAGAGCTCCAGGACATATTGGTGGGGTCTTCAGTCTAGGGAAGCCAGGCCGGCATCCTGATGACATCTGGAACCTGGTGACTGAAAAGAGAGTTAACATACAAAGCCAAACAAGTTGTTGAGCAATCATGGACCCAAAGCTTGGAATAGAGGAGAGGAAGTGTTAGGGGGGTACTCACTGCAAACTCTAGTGTACTTCTGCTTTCAGGTATATATTTTGCAGTAGTTTACGGATACGTGTGAACATACGCTCTCTCTCACAGAAACTGGTGTATATCTAGGTTTTGGGACTTTGTTAGAAAGTGAACCACCTGAGATGAAATTAGAGTATACTATGAAAGGAAAGGTCTCACCCGAGTAATGAAGCTGAAGGGTTGCCATTCCACACGTGAAGTCTCTGGACACAGTCTGAAGTGAAGCATTTTGAGGTGTCAATCGTTGTGTTGGTTAGATTGTGATCGGCAGATGCAATATTATTTGATATGGATTGGGAGAGGCATACGAGAAAGTGGGCCCTATCCAAGGGTTCCAGGACTGGGGGAAGTAGAGACTCCATAGTGGAGATGTGAGGTTCCTGCTGTCTTAGGGCTCAAAAAGACAATCGATAGTTAATGCTATCATCACATTATTTGGTAATTGGGTTAACTTTGAAAAGTCCTTTTGTTAGGGTTTGCTGTACAGTACCCAGTATCTTGTATATAGCGGTGCTATTGGTTGCTTCTGATCTACTTAGTCTAGGCTTTTGAGAGAGTCTGCATATCAATTACACAGCCTATATATTGAAAAGATTCAGTTTGTGTTTTGAAAAACTTCGAGACATACAATTAATTTTCCTCCTCTCGTATTAACTAGTGATTTATATGACTACATTTTACTAGGAGTGTACATAAACACCATTCCCACCACCAAACGACTGTGACCCATCCCTCCCACCCACTCCCACCCCCCACTGGCCCAGGAAGCTGCATGTCTACCCCTCACCACAGGGTTTTTATTTTGGTGCCCTACTTACAATTTAGTCAGGTCCTGCTTTTAGTTTCCCTTTCAGATCTTCTTACTCAACTTCTGTAGATGAGTGGGATCATCCCATACTCATTTTTATCTTTCTGACTTAGCTCACTTAACATAATTCATTCTAGCTCTATCCAAGATGTGTCAGCGAAGGTGGGTTCATTGTTCTTGATAGCTGCATAGTATTCCATTGTGTATATATACCACAGCTTTCTCAGCCACTCATCTGTTGTTGGGCACCTGGGTTGCTTCCAGGTTTTAGCTATTATGAATTGTGCTGCTATGAACATAGGAGTACACACCTCTTTTTGGTTGGGTGTTATGGAGTCCTGGGGGTATAACCCCAGGAGAGGAATTACTGGATCATATGGAAGGTCCATGTCTAGCCTTCTGAGAGTTTTCCAGACTGCTCTAAACAGAGGCTATACCAAATTACATTCCCACCAGCAATGTAAAAGGGTTCCTCTGTCCCCACAACCTCTCTATATTTAGTGATTACTTTCTTGTCTGATGTATGGCATGTGAAGATCTTCTCCCATTCTGTGAGAGGTCTCTTTGTTTGTTTAATAGTTTCTTTGGATGTGCGGAAGCTTTTCAATTTGATGTAGTCCCATTGATTTGTTTCTGCTTTAGTCTTCCTTGCAATTGGGTTTGATTCTTCAACGATGTCCTTGAGGTGTAGGTGGGAAAGTGTTTTACCAATGTTTTCCTCTAAGAATTTGATAGTTTCTGGTCTGACATCTAGTTCTTTGATCCATTTGGAGTTGATTTTTGTTTCTGGTGAGATAAAGTGTTTCAATTTCATTCTTCTGCATGTTGCAACCCAGTTTTCCCAGCACCATTTATTGAAGAGAGCCTGCTTTTTCCAGCTAATCCTTTGGGCCCCCTTATCAAATATTAGATGTCTATAGGTGTTGGGATTTATTTCTGGTCTTTCAATTCTGTTCCACTGGTCTGTGTGCCTATTTTTGTTCCAGTACCATGCTGTTTTCATGATGATGGCTTTATAATATAGTTTAAGGTCTGGGGGTGTGATGCCTCCATTTCTGTTTCTTTTCCTTAAGATGGTCTTGGCAATTCTAGGTGTTTTCATGTTCCAGATAAATGATTGTAGTGTTTGTTCTATTCCTTAAAGAAGCTTGGTGGAACTTTGATGGGTATTGCATTAAATTTGTATATGGCTCTGGGGAGAATACTCATTTTGATGATATTTATTCTTCCAATCCATGAGCATGGGTTATCTTTCCATTTCTTGTTATCAGTTTCTATTTCCTTGAATAGCGACTCATAGTTTTCAGTATATAAGTGTTTCACTTCTTTGGTCAACTTTATTCCTAGATATTTGATTGATTTTGCTGAAACAGTAAATGGGAGTGATTTCTGGATGTCTTCTTCTTTGGATTTAGTGTTTTCATAAAGAAATGCCACTTATTTTTGTACATTGATTTTGTAGCCTGACACCATGCTGTATTGCCTAATAACTTCCAGTAGTTTTCTGCTGGATTCTTTAGGTTTTTCTATGTATACTATCATATCATCTGCAAATAGTGAGAGCTTGACTTCTTCCCTTCCAATCTGTATTCCTTTGATTTCTTTCTCTTGCCTGATTGCTATGGCAAGAACTTCCAATACTATGTTGAAGAGTACTGGTGACAGTGGACAGCCCTGTCTAGTCCCTGATCTGAGGGCGAATGCTTTCAGCTTCTGTCCATTGAGTATGATGTTGGCTATAGGTTTGCTATTTATAGACTCCACTATCTTGAATTTCCCATCTATTCCCATTTTTTGTAGAGTTTTGAGCATGAATGGGCTTTGGATTTTGTCAAAGGCTTTCTCTACATCTATTAAGATAATCATGTGGTTTTTGGATTTGGTTTTATTGATGTGGTGAATGACATTGATTGACTTACGGATGTTGAACCAGCCTTGCATTCCTGGGATGAATCCCACTTGGTGGTGATGAACAATCTTTTTGATATGTTGCTGTATCCGGTTGGCCAAGATCTTGTTTAATATTTTGGCATCTATGTTCATCAGAGATATTGGTCTGTAGTTTTCCTTTTTTGTTCTGTCCCTATCAGCTTTTGGTATCAGGGTGATGTTGGCTTCATAGAATGTGGAAGGGAGTATTCCTGTTTCTTCAATCTTATGGAAAATCTTCAGAAGTATCGGTACTAACTGTTTCCTGAAAGTTTTGTAGAATTCATTTGTGAAGCCATCTGGTCCAGGACTGTTGTTGTTGTGGAGGTTCTTAATAAGGGTTTCAATTTCTTTGTCTGTGATTGGTGCATTTAAATTTTGTAGTTCTTCTTGGTTCAGTTTTGGGAGGACATATGCTTCTAGGAATTGTTCCATTTCTTCCAGATTCTCTAGCTTGGTGGAGTATAGCTCTTTATAGAAGTTTTGCAGGATTCTCTGGATTTCTGTTGTGTCAGTTGTGATATCTCCTCCACTATTTACAATTCTATTAATTTGAGTCTTCTCTCTTTTTTGTTTGGTAAGTCTGGCTAGGGTTTTGTCAACTTTGTTTAATCTTTCAAAGAACCAACATTTGGCTTCATTGATCTTTTGTATGGTTCTTTTATTTTCGATGTTGTTTATTTCTGCTCTAACTTTAGTGATTTCTGTCCTTCTGGATGCTTTAGGGTTCCTTTGTTCCTCTTCTTCTAAGTCCATGAGGTGTGCAGTAAGGTCGTTCATTTGAGCTTCTTCTGGGTTTTTAATATGTGATTGTATGGCTATAAGTTTCCCTCTCAGTACTGCTTTAGTTGTGTCCCATATATTTTGATAGGTTGTGTCTTCATTTTCATTAGCTTCCAGGAACATTTGAATTTCCTGCTTGAGTGACTCTCTGACCCAGTGGTTCTTAAGGAGTATGTTGTTTAGTTTCCAAATTCTGTGACTTTTAATAATTTTCTGTTTGTTTTTAAATGTTAGTTTTACTCCACTGTGGTCTGAGAAGATACTTGGGATGATTTCTATGTTCCTGAATTTATTGATGTTGTCTTTTTGACCTAACATGTTGTCTATCCTTGAGTATGTGTTATGTGTATTTGAAAAGAAGGTGTATTCCAGTTTTTTTGGGGGGTGAATGACTCTGAAAATGTCCAAGAGGTCTAGTCTGTCAATCTCTTCATTCAATTCTCTTGTATCTTTGTTGGTTCTCTGCTTTGTTGTTCTGTCTAAGTTTGAGACTGGGGTATTGAAGTCTCCCATTATTATTGTGTTACTATTGATGTATTTTTGAAATTCTTTCAGTAAGTGCCTGGCAAACGCTAGAAGAAGAAGTAAGTGCCTGACGTATTTAGATGGTCCCTCATTGGGTGCATAGATGTTAATGATTGTTAAGTCTTCTTAGATGATTGATCCTCTAATCATTATGTAATGTCCTTCCCTATCTTTTATTACTTTATTTAATTTAAAATCTATCGTGTCTGAGATGAGAATGGCTGTTCCTGCCATTTTTTGTGGTCCGTTAGCCTGTATGATAGTTTTCCATCCTTTCACTTTAAGTCTGTGTTTATCTTGTTGTGACAGATGGGATTCCTGAAAGCAGCATATGGTTGGATTACGTTTTCTGATTTATCCCCCAACTCTGTGCTTTTTTATGGGTGAGTTTAAGCCATTGACATTTATTGATATTATGGATTTAATGTATTGTAGTGCTATTGTTCAAAAAAATTTTTTTTTGTTTGCTCTGATATATTGCCAGTATTATAGTGATGTTCTTGTTTATAAGAAGTCTTTTAGAACCTCTTTCAGGCCCAGCTTGGTGATGGTTGCCTCCTTTAACTGTTGTTTGTCTAAGAAGGTTTTGATCCCTCCATCTAGTTTGAATGAAAGTCTAGCAGGATATATTATCCTTGGTTGAAACCCTTTTTCATTCAGGGCTCGATAGAAATCTTGCCACTCCCTTCTGGCTTTTAGAGTTTGAGTAGAGAAGTCTGCAGATAATCTTATGGGTTTTCCCTTGTATGTGACTTTTTGTTTCTCTCTTGCAGCCTTTAGGATCCTTTCTTTATCCTTACTTCTTCTCATTGTGACTATGATGTGTCTTCCGGTCTGTGTTGATTCTGTTTGGTACTCTCTGGGCCTCTTGAACCTTGATATCCTTTCTGTTATTCAGGTCTGGGAAGTTTTCTTGTATTATTTCCTCTAGAATGTTTGTTTCCCCTTCCTCTCTTTCTTCCTCTGGCAGGCCAATTATGCGAACGTTACTTCTTTGTTGGTACCTTACTAGTTATCTGAACATTCTTTGGTCTGTTTTCCACAGTGGTTGCACCAATTTACATACTTACCAGCAATATATATATTTCCCTCCATAGGCTCTCCAATATTTGTTGTTTCTGTCTTTTTTAATGTATGGTATTTTCACAGGTTTAATGTGGTATCGTCTTCTCTTTATTTGTGTTTTTCTAATCATGAGTAACTTTTAGCATTTTTCATGTGTCTGTTGGCCCTTTGAATCTCTGATGAATATTATTTCCATGTTGTCTTCCCATTGTTCAATGATTTTTTTAATTTTTATTTATAAAAAGGAAACATTGACAAAAACCATAGGATAAGAGAGGTAGAACTTGGGAGTTGAGCAGTAGCACAGCAGGTTAAGCACATGTGGCACGAAGTGTAAGGACCAGCATAAGGATCCCGTTTTGAGCCCCCAGATCCCCACCTGCAGGGAAGTCACTTCACAAGCAGTGATGCAGGTCTGCAGGTGTCTCTCTTCTTCTCGCCCTGTCTTCCCCTCCTCTCTCCATTTCTCTTTGTCCTATCCAATGATGACATGATCAACAACAATAATAACTACAACAACTATAAACAAGGGCAACAAAATGGAAAATAAATAATAATATTTTTTTTAAAAGAGGTGTACAACTCCACACAATGGCATGTAATGATTTTCTCCCATTCCAATGGAGGTCTCTATGCTTTGGTGATGGTCCCACTTTGTATGTAGAAGATTTTAAGTTTAATTTAGTTCAACAGTTTTAATTTCTGCCTTGATCTTCCTTGTTGTTGTATTTGATTGGTCAAACATGTTTCCAAAGCAGACATCGTGAAATTTTCTGTCAGTATTTTTGTCTATATATTTTATAATTTCTATTTTAATGTCCAAGTCTTCGATCCACTCGATGTTAGGTTTTGTGCATAGTAGTTTGTGCTGGCCCAGTTTTATTCTTCTGCATGTTTCAACCCAATTTTCCTAGCAGCATTTATTAAAAAGACTCTCTCCATTTGATGTTCTCAGTCCCCATGCCGAAAATTAATTGTCTGTAGGTTTAGGGGCTGGGTTCTAAAATCCATAGCACCAGGCATTTTTCATTATACTAGCACTGTAATATTGATATAATTTGAGCTTAGGAAACATGAAATTTCCATAGTATAGAAACTTTCTAAAGAGAAACCTTGTAATCAGTCTCCTTTCTTGCATAATTACTTAAAGATCCTCAGTGGGAGGTCTAGCATAAGTTAGTTTTATAGGTTATGAATAAGAAAGGCTGTTGGATATGGAAATGTCAATAATTCCTACAACATGGTCACATGATTAGTGCTAACTTTAATGCACAAAGACAATCATTAAAGTAAGTATGAATAAATAGACTAGTATGGCACTATGGTATATCTCCTCTCTATCTCTTTCTATCTTAAAATTTCAGGCAATACCAGTGAAGCCCCAGCTATGCACTACATATTTTTGAATCAAAAGTTCAATTATAATCTAGCAAAGTACATCTGAATTTCTGGTATATGACAAATAACATATGTTCCCACATTCTGTCATTTTTAAGAGTACATACTAATGTTGAGAATTAGAATCAAAGCCTGCCCGGCTACATTTTAAGGGATGGTCTATGAATTCTTTGTAAGTGATGCATGTGCACAAGAAGGATAAAATCACCAGGAAGTGGTTTTATTTTGAGAATTTCTGGGCTAGGGTATTACATAGAATAAGCAGTGTGCTATTATTTACCATGGAGTTTTAATTTTTATTTTGTTTGTGATTAGTAGTACATGACAAGATTGTAGGGCTATAAAGTATAGCTCTATACAGCTCCAATCCACCAAAATTCTGTGTCCTCCTCCTCCTAATGATAACCAATAAAGCTCTTACAAAGACTTAGAGACAGTTTATTTGCTTTCACTTTTCTCGTTTGTTTTGATTTTTCTGCATTTTTTTTTATTTTAGCTCTCTAGATTCTTCATATGTGTGAAAGCATACAGTAAGTTGCCTTTCATCTCATTACTTATTTTGCTAAATATTATTATCACCAATTCCTAACATGTCAGTTATTCAATTGTGGTATTTATATTAATATAATATTTATATTAACACTTTTTAAAATGTGCATTTGACATCTAGAATTCTTCTTTCTTTGATTATGACGTGTGTGTGTGTGTGTGTGTGTGTGTGTGTGTGTGTGTGTGTGTGTAAAATTCACCACTTTATAAATTGTCCTTGTCTCCTTGAGACCTAATAGAATATGCATTTAACTCCTATGTTGTCTTCTTAAATTAGCAGCCACTTAAATTTCTGCCCACTAAATTCCCCAAGTACTAGACTTACTGCTTTAGTCTAGTTAGTTTCAGACTAGTTAGTGAAACTACTTCAAGACTTTTCATTTTTATGCTTTAGTTTTTCCCTTTATAGAATGAATGTTAGACTTTTCTGATCCATTTTCTTGAATTGTTATCACAGTGAGATTATGACCCACTTCCTCTAGTGCCTTTTAGATGGCTGGAAATGGTGGATTTGCTTTTGCATATCACTGTGGCCTTATCTAGTGATCATTTTCAAGTTGTTATTGCTTCAGTTTCTCTATACATTTAGACATTTTAGAAAGCCTTAAAAACTGCCAACATGTGGGAGTCGAGCTGTAGTGCAGCGGGCTAAGTGCAGGTGGCACAAAGCACAAGGACCGGCATAAGGATCCCGGTTCCAACCCCGGCTCCCCACCTGCAGGGGAGTCGCTTCACAGGTGGTGAAGCAGGTCTGCAGGTGTCTATCTTTCTCTCCTTCCTCCTCTCTGTCATCCCCTCCTCTCTCCATTTCTCTCTGTCCTATCCAACAATGACAACAACAATAATAACTACAACAATAAAACAACAAGGGCAACAAAAGGGAATAAATAAATAAAATAAATATTTAAAAAATTTAATAAAAAAAATTGCCAACATGTATTCTGAGACAGTGATATGAGGAATGAATAACACTAAGCCTGGAGGGAGCAAGGAAGGCCTTGAGGCACCAACATAAGGTGATCAGGCTTGAATCTAGGTCACATGCATAACATATGCCTAACAAATAGGCACACTGTCTGGTTGAGCTATCTTGCTGCCACTTACATACAAGTACTTAGTAACATTTTCTTAATATAATAATAAGACAATTTATATGGCATAGTTCTATGTGTTTAAAGCCACATACATAGAGGTTGAGTGCAAAGAATTGTCAGAAATAATGCTGAAAGTGTTGAAATAAAATTGAAAGGTAAATATTCCTATGATATTATGAATAATTTTATTTCTTTTAAACTGAGTTTTCCAATATTACCAATCATTGTTTATCATTTTAAAACTCAAAATAATATTACTTCAAGCAAAACAGCAATTCTGACTCTTTATATTTTTCTTTAATATCCAAAATGGTTTTTAAAAATTCTCTAACAGGTCTTTTATTTCTCACTGTGTATGTTGTTTCTGACAGTCCTATCGGAAGATATGTTTTCCATTTACTTGCTTTATGTCTTTCTGGGTAAATGGAACCCTGCAGTTTCTTCTATTTTATTGCATTTAGTAAACACAAGTTTGGAGAATCATATCCTTTAAGTTGAAGCACAGCATGATACAGAGAGGAACTCTGTTCAATAATTGTCACTCCCAAGAGAGATCTTTTATCTTCATATCCCTCGGCTGAAGATGTTCTCTGATTTTTATGGCAGTGTTATCTGTTTAAATATATGGACACCTTGGGAGTAGTCATACCTCTCAAGAAGCAATGGTAATTGTCAGGCAATTCAGCAAGTGAAATGAGGTCTTTGAATGTTAATCTTAAACACATTTCCTTTGTGTATTTTTATAAATAAAATGTCAACCATGAGAGAACATTTCATTTTTCAAAGTTAATATGAGAGAGTAAAGCATTTACACATTTGCTTTAAGTAGTCTTAAGAATGACAACTTATGAGAGTGGGCCAATCTTCCAGGTTTAGCTGCTGTGCATGTGAGATCCTGGGTTTTGTAGAGACTGGTCATTTAATTTTGCTCCTAGACTGCACTTATGTTCATATGTTCATTTATTTTTATTCTTATCTATTTGTTTTGTAACCAGGGTTATCAGTGAGGCTTTGTGCCTTGTGCCTACACAACAAACATACTGTTCCTAGCAACATTTTTTTTCTTCTTCTTTTAATAGAGACAGACAGAAATAGGGAGAGAGGGAAAGAGAAAGACAGCCATAGCCTGATCTATCACTAATGAAGTTTCCTTCTGGAGGTGGGGCTTGGACTTGAACTCGGTCCTTGCACATGGTAATGTGTGCTCTTTACAAATGTCCGAATGCCCAGTCCCATTACTTATTTTTAATATTCACTGATATGCAAGAGAAAAACAACACAACATATTGTTTATTTAATATCTTTCATTTTGTGTATTACCTTTTTATTGGATTTCAATAATATTCCTATGTGCTTAGCATCCGTACTACAGATGAATTTTGGAAGTTAAGGTTTCAGTAAATTTATCTGTATGGAAAAGATAGCAAGGTTTTTATAATATTTGACTATATCCAATACTAGCAATATCTAAACTCTGAATTACTGGATTATTATCAAAGTAATGGTATTAGAACCCAGTGGTTCATATCTTTTTCTTTTCTTTTTAAAAGGAGTTAGTATCTATCTGCCCTTGAATTATTTTTGATAATGGACTAGGAACATGTATTCTCTGTTTCACATTTAGCCATTAAGAGCCTCTTAAAACAGACTCTGATCAACTTTCAGATAGCAACTTACCTTCCATTTCATGGGAAATTGATTTTTACTCTTCTGTCTCAACAAAGGAAACTCATGGGCCCTTCACTGTCACTGAATGACATTTCTGTCTAGCAACACCTGGCACCATAGTAAATTCCCAATATTGGCACCCAATTAAAAATTAAAATAAAGGCCATTATCGTGGTGTGACAGTAAATCTAAAAAGGCAAATTGATGTGTACAGGGCTGGCAAGATCCTGTGGGCTTACTGGAGACTTTCATACTGCATTCAGGGTTGATCCTGTCAAGGGTGGAAAACTAATGAAACATATCAGAACCTTGTCATTCTCTCTGCATTTCCCAGTCACTCCTGTTTTTGTGTCATTACTTCTTTGGTACTGTTTCCTTTCTCCCCTTCAGGTTCTCAAAATTGGACTGCTAGATTGACTGTTCAGTACTCTTGTGGTTTTCATTTTGTCTAAGAGTAAGCCATACAGAGATCAAAACAATTAAATGGCTTACAAGGTCATAAACTCAATTGGAGATAAAATTAAATCTTAACTTGGGGACACCTACATTTAAAAGGCTTTGTTTTGGCTTGAATAAAATCTTTTATTTTGCAGGAGGACAATGAGATAGTTCATGTGGGAGGACAACTGCTTTGCAATATGTGGAGCCCAGGTTTGAACCCCAGCACGCACGCACACACACACACACACATGCACACCACGAGAGTACTCTGGCCCTGGGAAGTTTTGTATGAACGCCTGCCCCACTACCCCCTCTTTATCTCTGAAAAAGTTGACTGATAGGGTTGATGTCACAGCAGGGACACAGAAACAACAACAAAAACAGAAAAATGCATCAATAAATATCCTATTATTTTTCTAAAATATGAAGTTCAATAATTATACTCTTTTTTTTCATAGGAATCAGTTTGCATCTTAAGGGTCCTATATTATTTATTAATAGAACTTTGTGGTGTTCAGAATTGTGTGGAGTTGTAGACCTCTTATCCTATGGTTTTATCAAATGTTTCCTTTTTATAAATGAAAAAATAATTTTTAAAAAGCCATACCAAAAAAAATGAACCTAAAAGTGGAAGAAAATCCATTTTAATTATTCATAAAGACAGTGTTGCTTTATATCACAATACAGAAATAACAAGACTTGTGGCCAGGTGGTAGTGCACTACGTTAAGTGCATATAGTACAAAGTGCAAGTACCTGTAAAGAATCCCTGTTCCAGCCCTTGGTTCCCTACTGGCAGGGGGTCGCTTCACAAGTGGTGAACTAGGTCTGCAGGTGTCTTTATCTCTCCCTCTCTATTTCCCCCTCCTCTCTCAGTTTCTCTCTGTCCCATCCAATAAAAAATGCAAAAATAGCCACCAGGAGCAGTGGATTCATAGTGCTAGCTCTGAGCTCCATTGATAACGCTAGAGCCAGAAATAAGTAAATAAATAAATAAATAAGAAAGAATTGCATTTGCAGGTTGAGTTCTCCAAAGAGGATGATTTAACCCTCCCATAAGAATAAAAAGATAGTGTCATTCAATAATCCTCCAAATGAACACAATATATTATGATTATCTAGACTTTCTGTGTAATCATTGCTTAAAACTCTATTTCTCATTATATGTCCAAAAGGAATTTAAAATGTATTTAACAGAAATATTAATGTGTGAATATATGCATAAAACATATCTTTAGTGCATTTAGTGTTATGTTTCATGCATTATAAACCAAGAAATCAAAATGTCACTCAGATTGGGATATGAATGAGACAGAAAGTTTATAAAGAAAACAGATTCAAGGGAACCCTGAACAGTAGGGGGTCGGGCTGTAGCACAGCAGGTTAAGCACAGGTGGCGCAAAGCACAAGGGCCATCAGAAGGATCCTGGTTCGAGTTCCTGACTCCCCACCTGCAGGGGAGTCGCTTCACAGGCTGTGAGGCAGGTCTGCAGGTATCTTTCTCTCCCCCTCTCTGTCTTCCCCTGCTCTCTCTACTTCTCTCTGTCCTATCCATCAACGACAACATCAGTAACAACAACAATAATAACTACAACAATAAAAAAAAAAACAAGGGCAACTAAAGGGAGTAAATAAATAAATAAATATTTTTAAAAAGAAAACCTTTTCTATTAAATTGTTACAAAGGAATGTAGCTGGGGATATTTAAATACATAGTTAAAGAATATATCTTCAGTGTTAGTATTACTGCTTATATTTAGGGAGATGATCCAAACATCATCTTAGTTATTATTTGCAAAATTTCACAGGCACTCTTTTTTGTTTGTTTGTTTGAATTGTTTTGTCCTTTGTTTAATCCTCACTGGAAGATAGCAGTTTGGTGTTTAGAGTAAACATGAACAGCAACAACAAAACTTTATTTGGAAAGGAGATAATTATTGTGACATAATGGGTGAAAATGCACAGAAAATATTCATAAAATTGCTAGTGACTTGTTAAAACCTTTCCATTTTATAAATAATGTCTCATTTTGTTATTGTTGTTCTTTCTTTTTCTTTTCTTTTCTTTTCTTTTTTTTTGCTTCCGGATTTATCACTGTGGCTAAGCACCATCACTATGATTCTACTTCACCTGGTGGCTTTCATTTTATGTTATTTTATTTTATTTGGATAGGACAGAGATATATTGAAAGAGTAGGAGGAGATAGAAAGTGAGAAAGACACCTGCAGATGTGCCTTGTCACTCGGGAAGCATCCCCTTTGCAGGTGGAGAAGTAGGGACTCAAATCTAGATCCTTACACTTAGTGTCATGTGTATTTAACCAAAGCGCACCACCGCCCAGTCCCCCAGGTAGTTTCTTTATATTGTGCTGTGAGAGTGTCATGTGATAATTTAAAGCCTGAATGAAGATTTATGGAACTATTGATTATTAATGTTAGGGGAGCAATTTATAAAGAGGTGATATTTGGTGTGTATATGTAAAAAACTGGTCTGAGAACAACCTTCTAGATGTTTCTGGTTTTCTGACAGTATTTTGACTAAGTATAACAAAAAAAAATGTGTTAAACTAGAGTTAATGAGGTTTTTATATTTTATTCATTTAATACACAAATTATTTTTGTAAGGCCACACCCTTCAAAGTGTACACTTTTCTATGTGTTAGATTTAAGACTGATTTCTAGATGGCAGAACCTCCCAGCTCACTTAGGTATGTTTCCTCACTCACACCTGGCGGGCAGACAAGATAGGCTGTGTAATTGATATGCAGACTCTCTCAAAAGCCTAGACCAAGTAGATCAGAAGCAACCAATAGCACAACTATATACAAGATACTGGGTACTCTACAGCAAACCCTAACAAAAGGACTTTTCAAAGTTAACCCAATTACCAAATGATGTGATGATAACATTAACTATCGATTGTCTTTTTGAACCCTAAGACATCAGGAACCTCACATCTCCACTATAGAGTCCCTACTTCCCCCAGTCCTGGAACCCTTGGATAGGGCCCACTTTCCCGTATGCCTCTCCCAGTCCATATCAAATAATATTGCATCTGCCGATCACAACCTAATCAACACAACAATTGCCACCTCAACATGCTTCACTTCAGACTGTGTCCAGAGACATTATGTGTGGAATGACAACCCTTCAGCTTCATTACTCGGGTGAGACCTTTCCTTTCATAGTATACTCTAATTCCACTTCAGGTGGTTCACTTTCTAACAAAGTCCCAAAACCTAGATATACACCCGTTTTGTGAGAGAGAGCATATGTTCACACGTATCCGTAAACTACTGCAAAATATATACCTGAAAGCAGAAGTACACTAGAGTTTGCAGTTACCCCCCTTAACACTTCCTCTCCACTATTCCAAGCTTTGGGTCCATGATTGCTCAACAATTTATTTGGCTTCGTATGTTAACTCTCTTTTCAGTCACCAGGTTCCGGATGTCATCAGGATGCCGGCCAGGCTTCCCTAGACTGAAGACCCCACCAATGTGTCCTGGAGCTCCGCTTCCCCAGAGACCCATCCTACTAGGGAAAGAGAGAGGCAGACTGGGAGTATGGACTGACCAGTCAACGCCCATGTTCAGCGGGGAAGCAATTACAGAAGCCAGACCTTCTACCTTCTGCAACCCACAATGACCCTGGGTCCATGCTCCCAGAGGGATAGAGAATGGGAAAGCTATCAGGGGAGGGGGTGGGATATGGAGATTGGGTGGTGGGAATTGTGTGGAATTGTACCCCTCCTACCCTATGGTTTTGTTAATTAATCCTTTCTTAAATAAAAAATAAATAAATAAAAAAGCAAAATTCCATTAGCATATATCCATTCCCCACTCTGTGAAATATATATATATGAAAATTTTTCTTGAGGCCAGAAAGATAACTGGCCCAAGCAGGCATATGACAGTGATGGCAATATGCTGGGTTAAAACATTGCTGCAGGTGTTTCATTTACTGTCTGGATCTCTGTCTCTCTCTTTCCTCTCTCCCTCTCTAGCTCTCTCACCTTATGTCAAATAGAGAGAAAACGAGAAAAGAATTCTTCTGGGAAATAGTGGCGTTGCAGGCATAATGCCTCAATAATAACCCTGGTGGCAAAGAAAAAACAAAGTCGCTGACCCAATTACAGAAGTTTCTTAGATTTGTCACATTTAAAAAATGACTGCTGTGCTTCAGATATTGTTCTACGAGGTAGAGATGCATCTTAAATAAAAGATTAAAATGACCTACTAACTGTAGATGACTGCATAAAAAATGGAAGATCTAGAAATGTTAATTATTTTGCAATTAATAAATTCATTGCTTTTAGATGTCAATTTTGACTTTTTACTAATTTTCCACTACCATTCTATTATAATGAGAAATACATTTCAAAATGCTTTCCTTTGTATTTTTTGTTTCCCTTCCCAACCTATTCTAGCTTAGACAACTTTAGCTCTTCTTATTTATTTTTTTTTTATTTAGTTCATGGATCTCAGTAAGATTAATTTTGTCCAGTTGTAACCACCCCAGATCACACTGGCTATGAATGGAAGCAAAGGGGAGTTTGGTGAACTGAACACGCTGCTGCTGTGAAGGCTTTGGCATGGTTGCCTTTCTATTCTACCAGCTGTGCTCTACCCACCCTTCTCATCCTGCCTGTGCCAGCCTACTGTGGGCCTGTGTGTGACCTACAATGATGCTTGAGGGCTTCTTGCCATTCTCACAGATGGGCCCAGGTGATGGGGTCAGAGCATCATGTGTCAGAATCAAATGAAGTCATTAGAAATTATTGCTGACAGCTGTTCATGGGCTTCCACAAAATGAACTGATCCACCCAGCTGGGCTTCAGCAGTGCCATGGGTCAATTAAGCAATGTGCTCCAATTTAGAGATTTCAAATATGAATGCTTCCCTCATAAAAAGAACATGGGATGTACTTGAAATAACATGACTGCTAGATAATATCTTTCTCATATGCCCTCTCAGCCTCCCACTATTAACTTTCAATAAATGATTATATATTAAATGATGTTTGAAATTTAACGTCCACTCAGAATATATAATTTATAAACAAAAAACATATATTTATCTTTAAGAAGTTCATGTGACTTACCCACAAGACTTACTGATTTTTCTTAATTTTTTTATTACAAATTAAACACTGTGCAATGCTAAGAAATTTAGATTTTCAAATGGCAATGGAAACAGTTTAATACAGATCATTTTGGGAGTGAGTAGTAATATATGATATGTATAAAGTGCCTAATCTCAGAAGAAAATAGCATTAATTCTCATATCCATTGGTAGAAGAAAAGGTGTCACTGTCATTCAGGCCCTGGTCTTTGCAGAAGCTAGCACTTCACATCATGCTATAAATGGAGAAAATACTCATACTGATTATTCTCACACATGCAAAGGAGGGGTAATTTAAGTTGTGTGCAAAGAAATGTTTTATTTACCTATCAGATGCAGCTCAGTTTAAGTATTTGAAATTTAAGTATTTTTCTTCAGTTTTAAAATGAAATCCTGATTGTTATATATATATATATATATATATATATATATATATATATATATTAGAGAAAGGGAGAGATACTACAGAACCAAAGCTTCTCTTAGTGCCCATAGTGTACTACCAGGGCTTGAGTCTGGGTTGGTACAAGACAAAGCAGTCACTTTCCCAGATGAACTGTTTCACTAGCCACACTACCTTTTCTTCTGAGAAATACAGTGTATTGCTAAACTATAGCTTGGTAACTTCTGGACAGGAGAATAGTCTTCGACTTTGCAGAAATTTAGAATTTTTACAATATGTATAAAATACTGTACAATTCTAAGTAATGAAGTGATACAAAATTACGTATGCTTGCTAAGATATTATTCTTCTATATGTAGTTATTGTTCAGATGTCCTATTCGCTTTAATGTGCAAATCTTCCTGAAGTGTATATTTTATGATCACTGTACATGTAAGAAATAGCTCTGCTTTGCTTTGCTTCTTACTAATTCAAAGCCTAAGACAAATATAGTGCACAGGCACTTTTACACTTTCCAGGAAGAGATTTGGCTAACAAAGTGCGACATTTCATAACAAAAGCTGTCTACATGTCTGTTCCCTACAGTAAGTTTTCCTGACAACTCAGATACTTTCATATCCTTGGAAGTCAACTAAATGTTATACTGCCTTAAAAGAAGGGATGAGTGTAGAGAAGAGTTAGGTGAAACAGAAAATAAAAATTTAGAAAGTTTTGAAATGTGGAAAAGTGTTACAGAACTCAATACTGGGCTTAAAGTCATCATTTTCATCTTTAAATTTTACTGTCTCATAATGCACAAATATAAAAGTGAAATACACTATGGTATTTGTATATTAATAATGTTAAATCCTATAGATATTGGAAGCTCATATTCACTTTCTTACTGTAAAAATAATTTTAAATGTTTGAAAAATATTTCTGTTAGACTATACAAATATGAATTATACTTCTATGATAAAACAACATATCTATTCTTAAAAGACAACTGCACCCTCATTCCACTAGGACCTAAAGCATTTGTCACCAGGAATTTTTTTTTTTTAATACCATTAATGAGAGGGAAGAGAATCTGGAAAACAGTGGAGGAAGCTGGCCTGATTTCGCCTACCTGAGAGAGAAGAGAAAAAAAAGGGGGGTGGGAGGGGGCACTTGAAAGTAGTAATAGGTGTAGGGGTGAACTAAAAAGGAAGTGAAGGCAAGTCTATTGAAAAAATGAGGAAAAAAAAATATATGCATAGATATGGATAGATAGTCATAGAATCAGTCCGTATCAGTGACCTTGGGAGAACTAGTGCAATTTCCAGTGGAGGGGATGGGACACAGAACTCTGGTGGTAAGAACCATATGGAAATATACCTCTATTATCTTCTAATTTTATAAATTAATATTAACTCAGTAATAAAAATTTTAAAATATATAAAAGTAATATCTCATGAAGATATACACACATGCCCTCCTAGACTATAATATGCATTTTGGCATTTGTGATTTGCAATTGATACTATGATTTGCATTTTATTTGGAAATTGTATACTGAACCAATGATTTTAAACTTTTAGAAAAAAATAAAATAAGAAAGAAACAAAGTTCAATTGCTTGTTTAAATGGATTCCCATTTCTAGCAAGGAATGTGTGATATTTATTTAATAGACCATGGCTACTAGTCAGGAACCGAAAATTGCTGAAAACAACAGAATAGAACATTATGTTCTAAATTGCTTAGTGTGCCTGATGATAAGAGGTTTCAGATAATAATTAAAACAAAAAATGGATTTGTACATGCATTTAAGTGATTATTGTGATGAGACCTAATGTAAACATCAGTTTGAATCTGGTTTTAAAATTAAATAACTAAATAACCTTAGGTCTCATGTTTATTAAAATGGGGGATAATTTCTTTTTTATGGTACTTCATGAGGATTGAATGAGGTTATAGATATATACACATTTTTTTTGTCTTTCACTTTCTGATATATTTCACTTAGAATGCTTACCTCAGGCTGCATCCATGATATCACAGAACGGCAATATTTCATCTTTTTAAGTAGCTGAATAGTATTCTATTGAGTATATCTATACCATGAATTTTCATTGATTTATTAAAAATTATTAATGATTTAGTAATGATTAACAAGATTGTAAGATAACAAGGGTACAATTCTATACAGTTTCCACCACCAGGTCTCTGTGTCCCATCCCCCCCATTGGAAGCTTCCCCATTCTTTATCCCTCTCTGGGAGCATGGACCAAAATTCTTTATGGGGTGCAGATGTGGAAGATCTGACTTCTGTAAATGCTTCCCCACTGGATATGGACATTGGCAGGACAATTCATACCCCCATCCTGGTCAAGTAGGCATCTAGGGAAGTGAATTTCTGGGACACAATGGTGAGTTCGTTTGCCTGAGGAGAGTAGGGTGGCGTCATAATAGAGTCTGCAACTTGATGGATAAAAGGTGGTAAGATATAAAGCAAATTTTTCAATAAGCAGGAATCCAAAGATAAGACAAGAACAAATGAAACTATGGGTCTTTGTGTGTGAAGAAGATAGAAAGCCTATTTTAGATATATTTATCACTATTTTCAACATTATATATATTGTTTTTGTCATTACAATACAATAAGAAATGTTTTCTTGGAAAAACATTTCATCTGGGAGCATGAATACTTTATTATGAGTTCAATCAGGTTTGAGATCAACCTAAACAGCTATCAGAGAAGTTTTGGTTCTATAGTGTCTATTTCTCTCTCTCACTATCTAAAAAAGTTGACCTACAAGTAATAGTATCAGCATTTATAAAGCAGATACTATTCATGTATGCTGTAGTCATCCCTACATCAAGATAGTCAATTGAAAATTCAAAGAATTAAATTTTATATTCATGCAAAGAACAGAAGTGAATATCTTAATCTTATATTTGCCTTACTCCAAAAATTATTTTTCAACATAATACATGAAATAAAATATAAAATACACATTATATTCTACTTTTAGTAGTTCTGAAACTGTTTAAAAATGTTAATATAGACAACAGATGAATTAAGTGAAGTAAGAGAAGCTGTATTAATATATTTAAATAAGAAATATGCCAGCTGCCAAATATGACTATGCAAATTGCCCAAATTATACTTTCCCAAATGTCTGGTTTGTGAAAGCTCCAATATTTAATTCTTATCTAATGTTCTGGGAGTTTAGGGATCACAAAAATCATGATGATATTTATTATTATAATTCCGCTGTCTTACATTTCAGAGGACAGGCAATAAATAGTAGCATGATACACACATTAAAATGTACAGCATTTTAGAAGCTAATGTTATATATCTAAGACCATCAAGAACAACAAAAACATAAACCAAATGAAGAGGGGATATACGATTGGGGAGTAATTGTATTTCAGGTAAAGTGATAAAGGTTCAAATCATTAAAGTTGGTATTTGAGAAAGACTTTAAATCAGCTGGAGTATTTCTTATTTAGATATATTAATACAGCTTTTGAGACCTTAAGATAAGTGAGAAATACATGGGACTGTCTGAAGGTGAGACATTTAGGCCAAACAAGTTGCCTGGAACATCAAGGAAACAATGTGGCTTAACTAAATGCTTAAACATAGAACAGAGCTATAGTAATATGCAGACTATTTTTTATCAGAAAACTCCTTTGTCTCTATTTACCTATACTTAAACTAATCTGCTTTCTTTCCAACTTCATCTATGTCAAACTGTACTGCATTTACTATAGTTTTCCTATCTGGTTCATTCCATTTAAGTAGCAGCAATTCATCAAATAAAAGACATTTCCTTTGTAACTAAATGTAGACCACTAAAAGTTATACTATTTTTGTCTATTCATTTTTCTAATGATGAATATTTGAACTAGACCTAGATATTCATTATTGTGACCAAAGTAGCATAGAATATGCAAAAATATGTTATAAACATAAATTTAGAATTGTATGTTTAATTCTCTAAGCTGGAATTATTAGTGAAAGATGTGTTGAGTTTAATAAGAAATTACTACGAAGTTGGGCGGTAGCACAGTGGGTTAAACGCACATAGCAAGAAGCACAAGGATGGGTTTAAGGATCCGGGTTCGATCTCTTGGCTCCCCACTTTCAGGGGAGTTGCTTCACAGGCGGTGAATCAGGTCTGCAGGTGTCTATTTTTCTCTTCCCCCCTCTGTCTTTCCCTCCTCTCTCCATTTCTCTCTGTCCTATCTAACAATGATGACATCAATAACAATAACTAAAACAATAAAAAAACAAGGGCAACAAAGGGAAAATAAATAAGTAAATATAATTTTTAGAAAGAAATTACTACCAAATATCTCCAAGATGTGATATTTTATAACATGTATTCATAAATGTGTCTAGTTCTTTCAGTTAGTTAGTTTCTAGTATTTTTATTTTGAAAGTATCTTGTTAGTAAGTAAAAATTTAGGGTGGTTTCATTTTAATTATGGATTTATCACTTTCATTTTGAAATATCACTCCTTATCTATCATAAAAATTCTTACTGTTGGGAGGAAATGTATTTCCTCATCTTCTTACTAAAAACTTTACTGTGTGCTTGTATGAAGTATGTATCTCTTGTTCATAACATGTACATTGGCACATTTGTTTTCAAGTCATAAAATCTCTCCTTTTAATTGTATTGTTATGTTGTAACTATAACCCAATTGTAGAACAAATGTTTTACTTCTGGAAGTTAAGTCACTAGTATACTCCAAATTATTTAAAGCTAATATTAGTCTCTTTTTTTTTCTGAAAAAGTCATCTTAGAGTGGTAAAGCCTCGGTTAACAACAGATTACAAAACAACTGATCTTAGTAAATAGACCTTTGATGATGGGAGTGGTGAAAAATAAACAGAAAAGCAGAATAAAAAAAATGCTTCATTTATAATAAACATTTGCTAGTAAAGTTGGGTTAGGTATGCAATTTTTAATTTTGTTTCATTTTGTTCTTGCTTGGCTTCATTTTTTGATCCTCTTTTCTGGTATTCTTTCAGATCAATTATTTCTGGATGTTTAATCTTAATTTATTTTATTGTTGTACCAAGAATTTTTTGCATATTATTGTTTTAATACTTATCACATATATTCTTAATTTTTCATCTAAAATTAATGTTGTAAACACTTGGTATATTATGGAAGAGTGGCAGAGAGATAGCTTATCATTATCAGACAGCATGTGTATGGCTGGGTTCAGTGCCAAAGCCTAATAGGGCATTCTCTAGCTCTCTCTCAGTATTGAAGGCATTATCTCTCTCTTTGAATTTTCTCTATATCTTTTATGGTACTTGCATACATTTTGCTTCTTTTTGTGTTATAAATACCAAGGAATATTCTGTTAGTTTTATTGTGAGAAGTCACTTATTATCTTAGGTAGGTGATTCAGTGGCAGAGTAGTTTTGCATAACTCTTATGCTACCTCTCATTTTTACCGATTTTTGGATTAGAACTAAATAGCAGGCAGGAACTTCAGTGTATATTTGTGAAATGAAAATTCCACACATTGTCACATAGCCTTTCTAGAAAATGTGTGCAGATTATATGGCCTCTCTGACACCTAACTCACTAGTTGAATATTCCCTACATTTTTCCTCCATTATTGAAAATTATGGTGTTTCTACCTATTCTAAAGGAGCTTGACATTAGAAGCAGATGTTGGAGAAATGTTGAGCACTGTGATTGTATTTTATACAATCTACATATTTATTTTTAAGTTTTCTCTATTCTTGTAGTAAAAGTTTCACTATAAACCCACTATGCATATACTATCCCATCCTATTCACTATTTCCTAACAGTTTTCCTTTATTGACTCCTGACTAACTTTCTATAAATATCCTATCTGTTTGTGTATTCACTGAGTAAAGCCTGAGAGAAACCAAGATAAGAGAAGATAGAAAGGGAAAGGGGCAGAAAAATATCTTCAGCATAGCTTCACCATGACACGTACAATGTTTAAAATGAAGGGCACAAATTATCATACAAGTTTATGGCTAGCAGACAGAATTAATAGATCACTGATCTGTCTATTGGGTCAGATAACTAATTATGGCATCAACCCTGCTTTTGCATATCTGTTCATCTTAGAGTCCAGTCCAAATAAAAGTGTTATGTAATAAAATATTCTAACATGATGTAGTAGCATGTGTCTTAATTTGACTAATTTTACTGGCTGTTTTGGTCCTGTTACCACTGTGAAGTCTTCCTTTACAAAGATTCCATTTTCTTTAGCAACATTATTTCTTATCAGTCCTATCTACTATGGAATGGTCTCAATTTGCAGGCACAAAGATAAGATGGTATTTGATTGATTTTACCCCAGTCCTTGCTAACCACCTGTTATGCTTGACTGAACTCTCAATTACCTGGCTTTAGCCAGTGCTATGATGAGATACATAAAATGACAACGTTTTAGTAATCTCATCTGCTCTATAGAAGTTCTAATCTTTGAATAAAGATGAAATGAAATATATTGATAGTGTATAAGTATTGAATTTCCTATATTTTTTAAAATTTTTATTTATTTTCCCTTTTGTAGCCATTGTTGTTTTTTATCATTCTTAGATAGGACAGAGAGAAATGGAGAAAAGAGGGGAAGACAGAGACGGGGAGAGAAATATAAACACCTGCAGACCTGCTTTACTGCTTGTTAAAGCAACTCCCCTGAAGGTGGGGAGCCGGGGGCTCCAACCAGGTTCTTTTTGCCAGTCCTTGCACTTTGCGCCACCTGCGCTTAACTCTCTGCACTACGGTCTGCCTCCCGAATTTCCTATGTTTTGAAGGAGAAATACTGAACTTCTGTAATAACTGAAGCTCTCTCTCTCTCTCTCTCCCCCCCTCTCTCCATGTGTGAGTTATTTTTCCAGGGTTTTTTAAAACAGAGATTGCTGATTTGCTTCTGATTTATGCAAAAATGATTCAGAATATAGTTTCTACAAATCAGCTAACATAAATAAATGTCTTACACCAATTTAACATCTTTTTTCCATTGCTGTTTATCTAGAATTGTGGTCTACTTCACTTTCTTGAACAAGCTTTCACACTGAAAAGCCAAATAGAATTGATACATAACTTACTGTATTATAGAATCAGGGAGCCTGGAGTTGAACTTGACTAGAATAATGTGGCTCTGTCACTTAATAGTTCTATTGACATTAAATAAGTTCAGAACTTCTACTCCAGTATATGCAAATTTTAATTGCTTTTAGTATCAATATCCCTTAGTTTGAGTTATCAATTTAATAATGCAGGCTTGGATTAGGCATTTTCAATCCATTGTTATATGATTTAAATATGGTAATAATTATCTTAACAGCCCTACCTGAATTGATTTTTAAGCACTTCTTTCTTCTTTTGATAACAGTTCTTTTAGTTTCCTTTTACTCCTCCTCTCTCTCTCATATAACCAACAGTTGGTGTTTCTTTTCTCCCCTAGGCATGAGTTTAAAGGAATAACCCTCCTAGAACTTTTCTACCAAGAGTATGGACCTTGGGCACTTGGACAGGGAAAGATTTGATAGAACAGGAGAATAATATATAAGCTCCTGTTCTTCCTTTTTAAAAATTTTTTCATTATCCTTACTTAGTTGTTGGATAGAGACAGTTGGAAATTGAGAGGAAGGGAGAAGCAGAGAAGCAGAGAGACACCTGCAGTGCTGCAACACCACTCGCAAAGCTTAACCCCTGTAGGTGGGGACTGGACCTTGAATCTGGGTCCTTGTGCCTTGTTAACATGTGCACTCAACAGGTGCGCCGCCACCTGGCCCCCTCATGTTCTTTCAATCAAAGAATTCTTACTGGGTTATATGATTCACAATATTTCCTACATTGCTCCTCCTAAGTGCCTGTCTAGTCATACCTGGCCATTTTCCCAAGCTTCACTGCTTGAAAAGAGACCCCTTTGTAGGTGGGAGCTGGGAGGCTTGGACTGGGATCCTTGCGTGGGTCCTTGCACTTTGTACTATGAGAGCTTAACCTGGTGTGCCACAGCCTGGCCCTTTATTTTCAAAATAGCCTCCAACATGATTTCTTTAACACTGTGTAGTTAAAATACTTTCTGAATATTAATTAGCTAGTTCTACTGTAATTTACTATAGTTTCTTCTGTAAATTAGATATCTACATGTATATTAGATTAAAGTGGTTAGTTTTAATTTATCTATATGCTGTGACACAACTGACAAGGGGACTACATCCTACACGGTAATAATACAGTAAAATATATTTTTGTTTAGGGAAAAGGAGGTTCATAATAAGTATAGTTACTTGTTTGAACATTTGTAGGATGTGTGTGTGTGTGTGTGTGTGTGTGTGTGTGTAGAAAGGAGATATTATTGTAATTCTCCAGGAACCAGTACTCATAAGTAGGAAAAGAAGGAGAGAAGATCTTGAGAGTTCATTTGGAGGTTCTATCAGGAGTGTAGCTAAAAATATATATATATTCTCAAGCAAAGATCAGTTTGTCTCTATTTGAGAGATTCTACCCATTTATCAGCAATTTAACTGGGGGCCATGTGGTGGTGCACCTGGTTAAGTGCACCTAGTACTAAGTGCAAGAACCGGGTTTGAGCCCCTTCTCCCCAACTGCAAGGGGATGCTTCACAAGAGGTGAAACTGTTTTTCAGATGTTTATTTTTCTCTCCCACCCTCTCTGATCCCTCTTAATTTCTTTCCAACCTATCAAATAGAATAGGGATGGCTACCAGAAACAGTGAATTTGTCCGTTCGCACTGAGTCACAGCGACTGGAGGCAAAAACAAACAAATCAAAAACTGAACTGTAATCCATTAACCACGATAGAAAGAAAGAAAGAAAGAAAGAAAGAAAGAAAGAAAGAAAGAAAGAAAGAAGAGAAAGAGAGGAAGGGAGGAAGAAAAGAAGGAAGAAAGGGAGAGATAGAAAGAAAAGAATGAAGATTTCAATTATTATTAATATATATTTTTAGATAGAGACACATGAGGGCTGAGAGAGAATATCACTAAAGCTTCCTTCAGTAAAATGCATGTTGGCCTCAAATGTGAGTCACACACATGACAAAGCAGCACACTATCTGAGCTATTTTGCGTGTCTAATTTTAATTAAAAATAGATTTAGTCTTAATTAGAATCTATCTTTCTGTCTCCCTTTCTATCTTCACCTCCCCTCTCAATTACTCTCTGTCCTATCAAAAAAAGAAAAGAAAAAAATGGCCACAGGAGCAGTGGATTCATAGTGTAGGCACCAAGCCCATAGCAATAACCTGGAGGCAAAAAAATTAGGAAAGAAAGTAAAAGGGGAAATTTAAAAATAGGTCAAGTGATATCTCTCCAGGTATACATTGTTACCACTTACAATTTTTGATATTCTCCCCACCATAAATTAAAATTTGTCTGTAGACAATACTGTACTATCTTGACCAAATTATCTCAATGGACAATTTCATTGGAAAAAAATCTACTATAAAAACAATTTATGTATTATGACACTTAGGAAGATATCATTTATTTCACCAAATGATGTGCCATTTTCAGAGCTCATTATAAATACTGTGTATTTAAAAAATCAATATATGTGCAGATTTTAAGAATGTAGCATGCATTTATTATATGAAATGAAGCATTCCAGTAATCATTAATGTGATTTGGAGATTGGAACCTAAGTATGATGGATTCATTAATCAACTATTTAAGAAGCCAACATCTTAATTCAACAAATAGAATGTAATATATTGTTTAAGAGCTACATCAAGATGAATATCAAAATAAAAGTAGTGAGGCATGGGAAACTCAAGTACAGACCTCTTTGTAGTTTTCACTGCTGAGATTTAGATATGTTTAAACATTGCTAAAGATATAGTCAGATGGGAATGTGAACTAGGATTTTTTCCCCTCAGCCAGGCAGTAAAGAAGGCATATAAACATATTTTTGAAAGAGACTACTTAGTGAGTTGGTAAAATTTAAAGTTCTGTTACATTTATAAGTTTTTAACTACTTAGAAATGTTTCTACACTTAGTCTTATACATGAATCATGACTGTAAATAATATTTTTTATCCCATTTGACTTAAATTGGTATTTATACTAAGGTTGAAATTAACACAAATTTAGTTAGTATCTCCTATCATTAATAATAGCTAAAGTTTAGCCTTGAACAGTTGTAATTTTAAAATTAGTACAAAAGTTCATTTCTGCATATTCAGGCTTCTACAGGCTTTTACTATTAAAGAAGTAACTGAAGATACACGTTTTTCAAAAAACCCTTGTTTTTCATTTTGAAGGAAAAAAAACTAATGACTTTTCTAATACACACACACACACATATATGCAATATAGCTCATTTGAGAGATTGCCTGCGTTGCCAGGTTTGTGCCTCAGGTTCAAGTCTGGCCTCCTCTATACTGGGCAAAGCTTCAGTACTATAGATTTTTTACTCAGAAAAGTGATGCCCCCAAAATAGCAACAATAAGGGAGAAAAAAAGAGAGAAAGAAAAAGAAAATAGTGAAGAAAGACAGGAAAAAATATTGAATTGGCATAAATTCAATAGGTCCTTACCATCCCTTATTTGAACCATAATTAAAGCCACCTAATGTTCTACTTGTAATACTATTTACTTCTACTCCAGACCATAGAGTCAATAGCATGACCAATTTATGAATTTGAGCTGGCCCTTTCATTTATTCCACAGTTACCATTTTCCTCTCACATATGCAAATTCAACAACAAAAACTTGTTTTTTAAATATTTCATAAGTGGGGACTGAACAGTAGCGCACAGGTTAAGCATACATAGTACCGAGCACAGGTACCTGCGTAAGGAATCCAGTTCGAGTTTTCGGCTCCCCATCTGCAGAGTGAGTCACTTCACCATACTTTTTGTTCTTGTAAACTTATTTCTGTATACATGTTAGCTCAATGAAAAACACATTTTTTCAAAATCTCAAGGTCATAAATCCTAGAGTCAATCTTCCAATATTTTTCTCCCCCCTTATGTACAATGTAAACACTTACATTGAACAAGAGCTGGGTTTGTTTCTCTTTGTTAGTTGTGAAATACCTGGCAAGCTTTAGCTTTCCTTTTTTTATTTTTTCTGTTAAACCAGCATGCCCATTATGATTCAAGGAGCTGTCTGATGCTTAGCTAATACACATAATCATACCAATCCCTGAATTTGAAATTGTAAAATATGTCCGAGTCACTTGGGAAATAATTAATTAATGAGTTAGACCCCATATTTATAGGAACTTTCCTATTAAACTGCTCAGTGGCCATATTTACCTCTCCGTCATGTACTCAGACCTCTTTGTTGTCTACATGTAAAAGCTCTAAGGATAGCATTTCAGAACTTTAGGCTGGCACTTCACTATTTACCATTTTATGTACACACACACACACACACACACACACACACACACACACACGTGTGATTGTGTGTTTTATGAGAGAGAAAAAGAGAGAGGAAAACTAGATCCTCTTTTTTTCTTTCTTTCTTTCTTTCTTTCTTTCTTTCTTTCTTTCTTTCTTTCTTTCTTTCTTTCGCCTCTAGGGTTATTGCTGGGGCTCAGCACCTGCACCACAAATCCACTGCTCCTGGAGGCTTTTTTTCCCCCCTTTTGTTGCCCTTGTTTGTTTTTATGACTGTTGTGGTTGTTATTGTTGTTATTGATGTCATTGTAGAATAAGACAGAGAGAAATGGAGAGAAGAAGGGCAGAGAGGGGGAGAGAAAGACAGACAACTACAGACTTGTTTCACAGCTTGTGAAGCAACTCCCCTGCAGGTGGGGAGCTGGGGGCTCGAACCGGGGGCTCAAACTGGGATCCTCACACCTGTACTTGCGCTTCGCATCATGTGTGCTTAACCTGCTGCGCTACCGCCTGACCCCCTATATCCCCATTTCTCATACTTCGGATTGAAATTGCTTTCACATATGAATGGTATGTGCTATAGCCACTAACTTACCTCCTAATTCTAAGGGCCTCTTTTGAATAGCCAGTATGGAAGCTGTTCTGAGTGTAAAATATTTTTTCTATGGTTGAATCAAATTAGAATGAAGTTTTGTTTCAAGTATTTATGATTAAATGCTAATTACCATTAGATCAACTTTTTAAGCTCTCTGACTCATTTTTAACAAGGTGCAGCTGCCACTTCATCAGCTGCATAATTCATTTCCCTTGGTTTTGCTTTGCTATGTTTTGATTTTAAAAACTAAATACTTTTATAACTCAGTAGTATTTCCTATAGTTTAACTTTAAATAGCTATACTCATTTATATCCTCAATCTTACCTCTCCTCCACTTGCCCATTTTGGGGTATAGAACACAGTAACTAATTCCTAGTCTGTATTAGGACAGACTTGGAAAATATGACATGAAGAATGGATTAGACCTTTCTTTGTTATCCTTAAAAGTTCAACTCTTTCCAAAAGTACCACACTCCCCTAATCAAAAATCAGTGGATTACAGTTTCTAGAACTGTCCTGGAAAATCCAGGCCGTTGTTTCCATGAGGTCCAAGTGGGTTGACCCTCAGCTCTCCCTTCCAGTGGAGACAAAGGTACCTCCTTTGTTATACCTCCTGAACTAATGATAGATGGCTTCTCCAGAATGAGGGATACCTTCCTGCACATGTCCCTTCTCTCTCCCTTAAAACGAAGGCCATGAATTACTGTACATTGTGTTTGGCCAAACTTGAAAAACCACTGCAAACTACCGTAACTCACACCGCCCCCCTCCTCTTGTTCTGAGGTGCCTGTAATTTACCCTCAGGGAAAAATGCATTGTGTAGCTTGTGATCAAACCTTGTATGGTAACTTTCTACTTGTGATCAAATAGTTTGCAGGTCAAAATGTGACTATGCATTGTGTTGCTTTGTATTTGGGTTAATGATTACCTCAACCTTCTCCCTGGGTAATGGGTATATGTACTTGCTTTCTCTTTCAATAAATGAGTTGCCCCACTGAGGCTATCCCAGAACTGACTGCTTGTCTCCTGAGCACGCTGAGCTACCCCAGGACTCTTAGGGGGCCGCTCTGACCCTCACCTCCACTGGCCAGGGGGTAGGGGACCCAGAGCAGCCAGCCCACAGAAGTACTTGCCATAGAAGACAATTTTACGACCGTCAGTTATTATTTTATATCTCTTGCCTTTGGGAGACTACGTTCCTACCTGAAGATATCTGAATAGATTTTCTAGTCATATTAAGTTCTTCCTGTTGCGATATTTTCCCATCCTGTTTACATTCACAAAGGTATGATATCAAAAAGGGTTACTCAGAACTTCTTTTATATAGGAATCCATCCCTATGTTAGCTAATATTACCCCTAACACTATAAAGTAAACCACAACATAATTTGATTATTCTGTCTCAATTTTCAAAATCTCCATCTGATACAGCTTAGCCTCTTCTGTTCTTAGACACTTGTCACTTTCATGTCAGAATTTATGGAGCAGGTCAGTTTTACTCAGTAAATACTTGCAGATAAAAATAAAGACGGGGTCGGGCAGTAGCGCAGTGGGTGAAGTGCATGTGACACAAAGCTCAAGGACTGGCATAAGGATCCTGGTTGGAGTCCAGGCTTCCCACCTTCAGGGGAGTCACTTCACAAGCGGTGAAGCAGGTCTGCAGGTGTCTGTCTTTCTCTCCTGCTCTCTCCATTTCTCTCTGTCCTATCCAATAAGGAAGACATCAATAACAACAACAATAATAACTACAACAACAATAAAAGAAAAGTAGCAAGGGCAACAAAAGGGAAAATAAATAATACAATTTTTAAATCATCATTAAAAGTTATTAAAAAATAAAGACTTATGTTTCATTGGGGATATATATTATATTTACTAAATACATTTAGTACATGAAATAATAAAACTATAAATGTTTATTATTCAAAATTTTAAGTTTCACAACAGATATGTGTAATCTTCACTTTATTTCTATAGTAAGCATAGAGTTTTAAGACAAATGAGGTATTATTAATATTTTTATTGTTCAACTCAATAAATGCCCATGTGAATAGTTTTCTTAGTATACATTAATGTGCCTCAATCATTCTAGATACTTCTTAATAGAGTCCATTAACAGTGCAGTCCAGGTATTTCTAAGTGTTACCTTTGTTGAATTGTGGCACTAGCTCAAGCAAGATTCTATATACAGAAAAGGAAAAGACTATATATATATATAATATCATAGCTCAGAAAACAGCATAATGGTAATGCAAAAGACTTTCATACCTGAGGCCTTGCAGTTCTAGGTTCCATCCCTAATACCACCTTAATCCAGAGCTGAGCAGAGGTCTGGTTTCTCTTTGTGTGTCTTTTATTCTGTATCTCTAATTCATTAAAAATAAATGAGTAAATAAATAAATAAGTATTTTTTAAAAAGAAAGAGTCAGGGAGGTGGCACATCTGGTTGAGCACATGTTATATTGCACAAAGACCTGTGTTCAAGCCCCTGTTCTCCATCCGTTAGAGCAAAAACTTCATGAGTGGTGAAATAGTGCTGTAGGTTTCTTTCTCTTCTATCTCTCCCTTCCCTCTCAATGTATCTGTATCTATCAAAAAATAAATAAAATAGAAAACAGAATGTAAGTCAGTGACTGTAATATAAAACATTAGCCCCCATTAAAATATTAAGAAAAACAAACAAAAAATAACTAATCTCAAAATTAATAGCTTGTAAACATAAAAGCATGCCCATAGATGTCATATAAAATGCTAATAGTATAGAGTTCACAGATTTCCTCAGGCTTTCACATGTCTGTCGTTCTTAGTTGAATAGCCCACTTCTAATCTGTCTGCTCTTTTTTCTGTGGTTTTTACAGGTCTCTCCTTTGCTGTGGAGGGTGCGTAAGTAATGATGAGAAAAAGTAGAAAATAATAGCATAAAAAACAATAAGATAAATCTTGGTCATAGCTATCATTTAAGAATTATTAGTGAAAATTATTTATTTTTATAATATTTGCCTGTAGTAGTTGCTAAAATTTTAATTTTTACCTGTTGCTTCATTAGCAGTGCAGTCATCTGAGGCAGTCATTATTTGATTTGTGATAGTGAATTTCAGAATAGATTGGCAGACTACAATAAAGCATGCCCAAAATACAAAATCCGATTCCTGGGAAAGGGGAAAGAGATTTTTTTTCCTGTAAATGAGACTCAACTAGTCTACCTATTGCTTTTTTTTTTTTCCCATTTTCTTATGCTACACCTTTTTTTTTTTTAATTTCTTTATTGGGGAATTAATGTTTTACATTTAACAGTAAATACAATAGTTTGTATATACATAATATTTCCCAGTTTTCCATATAATAGTACAACTCCCACTAGGTCCTCTATCATCCTATTTGGACCTGTATTTTCCCCTGCACCCACCCCAGAGTCTTTTAATTTGGTGCAATACTCCAATTCCAGTTCAAGTTCTACTTGTGTTTTCTCTTCTGATCTTGTTTTTCAACTTCTGCCTGAGAGTGAGATCATCCCATATTCATCCTTCTGTTTCTGACTTATTTCACTTAACATGAATTTTTCAAGGCCCATACAAGATCGGTTGAAAACAGTGAAGTCACCATTTTTTTATAGCTGAGTAATTAATATTCCATTATATATATATATATATATATATTACAACTTGCTCAGCCACTCATCTGTTGTTACCTGGGTTGCTTCCAGGTTTTGGCTATTACAAATTGTGCTGCTAAGAACATATGTGTACATAGATCTTTTTGGATGGGTGTGTTGAGTTCTTAGGTTATATCCCCAGGAGAGGAACTGCAGGATCATAGGGCAGGTGTATTTCTAGCCTTCTGAGAGTTCTTCTGCAGACTGTTCTTCACAAAGGCTGGACCAATTTACATTCCCACCAGCAGTGCAGGAAGGTTCCTTTGACCTCACAACCTCTCCAGCATTTGCTGCTGTTACCTTTTCTGGTTTATGACAGTCTCACAGGAGTTAAGTGGTGCCTCATTGTTGTCTTGATTTGCATTTCTCTGACAATCAGAGACTTGGAGCATTTTATCATGTGTTTCTTGGCCTTTTGGATCTCTTCTGTTGTGAATATTCTGTCCATGTCCTCCCTCTATTTTTGGATGGGGTTATTTGTTTTCTTGTTGAGTTTCACAAGCTCTTTATTTATTTTGGTTATTAGCCTCTTGTCTGATGTATGGCATGTAAAGATCTTCTTCCATTCTGTGAAGGGTCTCTTGGTTTGTAGTTTTTTTTCTTTTGCTGTTCAGAAGCTTTTTAATTTGATATAGTCCCATAGGTTTTCTTCTTTCTTCTTTGTAATTGGATTAATTTCATTGAAGATGTCTTTAAAATGTATGCGGAAAAGAGTTCTGCCAATATTTCCTCTAAGTATTTGATAGTTTCTGGTCTAACATCGAAGTCCTTGATCCATTTGGAATTTACTTTTGTATTTGGTGAGATATAGTGGTTCAGTTTCATTCTTCTGCATATTTCAACCCATTTTTTCCAACACCATTTGTTGAAGAAACTCTGCTTTTCCCATTTAATAGTCTGGGCACCTTTGTCAAAGATTAGATGTCCATAGGTGTGGGGGCTTACTTCTGGGCTCTCAATTCTATTCCACTGGTCAGTGTGTCTGTTAAAGTTCCAGTACCAAGCAGTTTTGATGACAATGGCCCTATAATACAATTTGAGATCTGGGGGTGTGGTGCCTTCAGTTCTGTTCTTCCTTCTCAAGATTGTTTTGGCAATTCTAGGTCTTTTCTGGTTCCAGATAAACATTTGTAGCATTTTTTCTTTTCTCCTAAAAAATGTGGTTGGGATCTTGATGGGGATAGCATTAAATCTGTATATTAGTCTGGGTAGTATATTCATTTTGATGATGTTAATTCTTCCAACCCATGAACATGGAATACCTTTCCACTTCTTTGTGTCTTTTTCAATTTCCTTGAGTAGTGACTCATAATTTTCAGTATACAAGTCTTTCACTTCTTTGGTTAGGTTTACTCCTAGATATTTGATTGTTTTTGTTGCTATAGTAAAAGGAATTGATTTCTGAATTTCAACTTCTTCTAACTTAGTGTTTGCATAGAGGAATGCCACTGCCTTTTAAATGTTACTTTGCTACACCTTCTTTACTAGTTCCTTTAAATAATGTCTATGTTGTCATCTGAATTTAAACACAATGATATAAATATATCCTCAACTATTCCCTTCCTATAACCTAGAATCTATGACTTAAGTCTATTTCATGCCTGATCATTCACCAAAATGTTCTTTATGCTTTCTAATGGAAAAATGAACTGCTCTGGGGAAAGGGGGAAAGTGTTCAGGTCTTGGAACATGGACATAAGTGGAGGGTTAGAGTGTTATGTGGAAATCTGAGAAATGTTATACATGTTCCAACTACTGTATTTTACTATTGACTATGAACCATTAATCAACCCCGAAAAAGAAAAAAAAATGAGTGCTAAGTATCATTATTTAATTTCTGAATGAAAGATATTTAATTGAAATATAAGATGGGATGAGGTGCCCTGTAATTACTAAATGTGTTTGTAGAAGTGCAGCTCTCCAGTGGATATAAAGGGCTAGAGCAATTCTGTTCTTTATGCATGGGGACTGTTTCTCTTCAACAGCCTCCATAGCCCAGTCACTGATACATGATTAAAAAAAATAGGATGAGGGGAAGGAGTTTTGAGATCAATCAGTCTCCTTAGATATTCCATTTTAATTCTGTTTCACCAAAGGCTTCAGACATTACTACAGGAAATAATTCTTCACTGAAAATAGACTATTGCTATATCAGATTCTGTATTCTACAGAGCCATTTTATCCTTTATGCATGTAAAAATACTATTTTGATAGAAATGAAGTGGTTAAATGTGGCCCAAGTGCATTTCCTTTTCAAAAATCATGTTATAGCTGCTTTGAATCTGGCTGATTAAAAGTATAATCTCCAGATAAATCTAACAATTGATCTCATTAGAGAACTAGTGTTTATTAATACTAAAAGAATCATTATACCAAATAATTCACTGTAGTGTAGAGTCATTAAGTATATTATCTTGAGTATTATGATATAATGTACACATTATCATAATCAGATATATACTTGCCTTTTCCTTTGAGAAAAGTAATTGTTATTTCAAATAGCACTTCTTAATTACTTATGATCAAATAATATGTTTAATAAATAGCAAATCAATCCTAATACTTTTTAAATGTATTTTACTTTCAATATTGGATAAAGACAGAGAGAAATTGAGAGTGGAGGAAGAAGTGGAGAGGGGAAGAGACTGAGAAAGACTTGCTGCCCTGCTCCACTTATGAAGTTATCCCCAAATAGGTGGTGTTATCCCCAAATAGGTGGTGTCCGTGCTGTGACACAGAGGAGAGATAGAGAGAGTAGATCTGGAGTGGAGAGGGAACACAATTCTTTATTCGAATGGGCACCTCAGAGTTGGTGCGCAGTGGTTTGGGCCAAGTGGAGCTAGCCAAAATGGCCACCTCGCACAGCAACCTTCTGTGTGTCTAATCACAGAAGTGAAAAGTGGGCAAGAGAGTGAGGGGCAGAAGAAGAAGGGATTTATAGGGCAAAAACTGGGAGTGACGAGCCGGGACAGGATTGGTTGGGAAAGGTACTCCAAGAATGTCCCAACTCTTGCAGAAACTGGCAATATCCTGAGGAGACAACATGGCAGATGTGACTGCGTCTGCACAATTTCCCAGCAGGTGGGACCATGGGCTTGAACCTGGGTCCTTATGCAATGCAATGTGTATACTTAACCTGGTGCACCACCACTTGGCTCCTCTGAGCTTCTGAGTTCTTATTTTGAAAAGTGCAAGTCCATTTATCATTTTGTTTTAAAGCATCCATCATTTCAAATTCAAAGATCCAGAGATTTTTAAGGGGAGTAGTACTGTGAACCCATCATCAAGTAGAGTCAGTTTGAGCTGTTTTTCAGTTAAATTTTACATCTGAGTCAGCAAGGACTAGAATTGTCCAAGCACTATGTACAGAAATACAAAGTTTTCTTTTATCTTGAGAAAACATCGTAAGCTAATATTACTTGTTTGCTTATTTATTTATTTACTCTGGTAACTTCCTGAACTTCCCCACTTTGGAATGATGGTTTCCAGTACAAAAAGTGAGAGAAAGAGACAAAGAAAGTGAAAGATATCAAATCTAGTGCGGTATCTCCAGTTTGGTATTAGAGTGGTAGACATGGCAAAGCAGGATTATTTTCCAAATGAGTTATTTTTCTTACCCTATGGACCAGAATTCTACTTCAGAGTCAGGAAAGGACAAACTGACACCAGGCATCATCTGTTGGTTTAAAGAAATACTGGCATCAAGGAAAGATGTTGCAGATTCTGACAATGGCGTCTGTTGAAAACAGTTTCAACCCTCTAGCCTTTATCTTCCTTGAATGATCTTTTACACTGTGGAATGCTGTGGCTAATGATCTTTTTAAATGAAAAATGCTAAATTAGAAAAGTATTCTACCCTCTATTAAAAAACCATCGAAGCTCAGGTTCCAGCCCGGTAATTAAACCCTAATACAAAATATTCATTATGATAACAGTTCTTTCATTACCTGTGCCTATAAGCCTGTGAATGTTTGCTGATACCCAGGGGTTGGCTTTAAGTTCATTATTGTGATCTTATATTAAACTAACACCTTCTATCTGAGGAATCACAAAGCATAGCAAAACAAATGTTAACTCCATCACTATCTATGATTCTCTAGAGTTGTACGTGTTATGTATCCTGAGACAAACTACACTAAGAATCAACTTAAGGTTTTATTATAGTAATCACTTACTGAATATACAAAGTTAAAAGAAATAATGAAATAATTGTCATTGAGATCAGTCACATGTGCCTTTGCAGGTTATTATTACCTATCCTATTTGAAATATTTTGCACAATGAATGGAATAACATGCCGGTTTTTAAAAAAAACCTACAAGAAAAGCATAAAAGATGTAATTAGGGAGTTGGGTGGTAGCACAGCGGGTTAAGCGCACGTGGTGCAAATCGCAAGGACCAGTTAGGATCCCGGTTTGAGGCCCCGGCTCCCCACCTGCAGGGGAGTACCTTCACAGGTGGTGAAGCAGGTCTACAGGTGTCTCTCTGTCTCTCTATCTCCCCCTTCTCTCTCAATTTCTCTCTGTCTCTATCCAATAACAAATAAATAAAATTTAAAAAATAAAAAAATTAAATTAAAAAAAGATGTAATTAGTTGGCCCATTTAAGTATTCACATTCAATGCTTTAATTTTTTTTATTAACAGTAGTTTTGTAATTATCCTTCTATTTAATGTGCATGTGTTTCATTTTATTTTCTATCCACAACCATTTTGAGAGTTTGTTGAAGGAAATATATGTGCTTCCTCAGTGTTTGGAAATTTCTAAAAAAAAAAATGTAGAATTTAATACAAGTGAAAAAAATCAGATTTTTCACTATCTCAATGTCAAATGTGAAGTCAAAGTTAGTGTAACAGAATGATGTGATATATGCATGAATTTTGAAGTATTGGAAAGAAAGAAAAGTTTTAGAAAGAAAAAAAGTTGTAGAAAGAAAACAGTATTGTGATTCACTGGTCATCTTGCTGGTAGCTCACTGTGTTTTTTGTTTATAGAATATTAAATATTCCACTTCTTAGGTTTAAGTAAATCAGGCATTTCAAGTACTGACATGCATGCTTTTATTTTTTTCTCTTCAGTTTTACTAAATTTAAGTCATACAAAATTCCTTGATATTCTGTTTTTTTTAAACATCAATTATACAAAGTGAAAAGCCTTCCAGCTGTTGCTTTGTACCAAACATATGATTTCTGCATGCTATTCAAATGTCTGTACTGATCATCCTTTTTGAAAATAGATATTATTCAGCTGGAGAACTATCTTGGTCTATTAGAGTACCAATTTGCACGTCTGAGATTTCAGAGACTGCAAATTCAATTCCTGGCATCACCTTATACCAGACTTGGTCATTCTCTCCTCTCTCGCTTATAAGAAGTATTTTTGAAAATCATTTAAAAAGACTTTAGGGGCCAAGTAGCGATGCACCTGGTTGAGTGCACATGTTACAATGTGCTAGGACCTGGGTTCGAGCCCCCAGCCCCTACCTTCAGGGGAAAAGCTTTACGAGTGGTGAAGCAGTGTTTCTGGTGTCTCTTCTCTCTTCCTCTCTACCACCCCTCTACCCACTCAATTTCTGGCTGTCTATTTCCAATAAATAAAGATTATAATAAGAATAAACATTTAATGGGAGTCGGGCTGTAGCTCAGCGGGTTAAACGCAGGTGGCGCAAAGCGGAAGGACTGGCGTAAGGATCCCGGTTAGAGCCCTGGCTCCCCACCTGCAGGGGAGTCGCTTCACAAGTGGTGAAGCAGGTCTGCAGGTGTCTTTCTCTCCTCCTCTCTGTCTTCCCCCATCTCTCTCCATTTCTCTCTGTCCTATCCAACAACGATGACAATAATAATAATAACTATAACAATAAAACAACAAGGGCAACAAAATGGAATAAATAAGTAAATATTAAAAAAGAATAAACATTTAAAAGTAAATCACAGGCTTTATTCAACATTTTATACTCTAAATGAGAAACATAGATATTGATATTAAAGCAAAGTATATGGTGAAGCTAATTCAGGTCAACCCAATTTGGATATACTTCGTATCTCACAAATATAAATGTTTAATAAAACTTCAAGTTCTTAATGGAAATGTTTAAACATAATGTCTTGAAGTCTTGGACATAGTGCCCTAGGAATATATTAATATCTGTGTGCAGAAATAAAAGTCTCTGAGTTTTTTGTAACATAAATGATCTAAAACTGTTTCTGTATGGTATTTTAGTACTTTTAAATTAAGGCAACACAGCCGTTGCCTTACTTCAACTCTTCCTAATGATGAAGCTAAATAGCCCTGGTAATATAATGGTTGTTAAGTAATGAGAATATTCTTCATTGTGGTTCTTTTTAATTGTTGAAATTGTTCATGAATCAGGTCATTGGTACAGGAAATTTAGAGAACATGAAATGCCTCATTAGCTGCTAATGACCACGTTTTAGGACATACAGAGCAAATAAGTACAACGTGTCATTGTTTTCACCTTCTATTCACTGCACTTCAAAGCTGCTTAATTCTGAATCTGATCAGCAGAATTTCTGTCCTAGAACTTTGCCAGAAGCTAGAGAGAATATTAAAGTCAAAGGGCATGAAAACTTTTTGTAGAGGGGGAAACAGAAAGAAAATTTGACCTATCTTAGCCTACCACCATATCTTAAATACTATGAAGCTGAAGTCAGTTATAATGATTTTTTTATTTTTAATGATTGACAAGACTGTAGGGTAGGAGGGGTACAATTCCATACAGTTCCCACCACCAGAGTCCCGTATCTCAACCCCTCCATTGGAAATTTCCCTATTGTTGATTCTTCTGGGAGTATTGACCAAAAATCTTTATGGGGTGCAAAAGGTTGGAGGTCTGGCTTCTCTAATTGCTTCTCTGCTGGACATGGGCACTGACAGGTCAATCCATAACCCTCGCCTATTTTTTTTTAAGGAATTGTGTATTTGCTTAAATCCCTGATCTAGGCAGGGATTAAATATCTACCAATATCTTCTAGAATTTACTAATTAATGACTGAGTCAAGGTACTGTAATGTACCAGAATCTTGTTTTTTATATTTTAGTTTAATTGATAAGTATTCTTTATTATTATTATTGAGATAACATTTATAGCACAGCTGTTGACACATAAGTACAATTTCTAATTTCCCCATGGTAGGTGACTTTAAAACATTCTCTTCTTCCCCAACTTATGTCCTTTTCCTTTTTCCACCATCATGCAATCATACACCAGGAATTCAAAGTCCCTCTATCTCTTTCCTTTTACTGACCATATATTTAAAGGGTATAATTTCACCTCTTTACAAATTATATGCTCTAACATCCTACCCACCACCAAGGTATGCATAGCCCCCTTCCACAGTCCATTGTGTGTGTTTCAAATATTTACCACTCCCTCTTTCTCCTTTAGTGACCTTGGCTCTGTGTCAGATTCTGAGGATTTATTACTGATGACATCAACAGCAACGGCAATAATAACTACAACAACTATAAAATAATAAAAATAAAAACAGAAATCACATTTTAAGACATTATATATCTCATTTCTTTCTTGAAATTAAAATAAGCCATATTGCTTTTGAAATTATTTTTTTCTAAATAACTGATAGCTGTCTTAAATTATTAATAATTTTATTACTCTGAACCTTTAAATGAGATTACATATTGTTTTCTGCAGCTCCAGATTTCTTGCATGTGATAACAGCTTTCTACATATATTTTATAAGAAATAGAAAGTGTAGCTGCAGACAGGGGTGTTTATTCAGACTACTAGTAGTGGCTTCCCTTTGAGATGTGCCCCATTCTACAAAATAAATTTTCCTAAGAAATTGAATATTCAAAATGAGAGAAAATGTCTGTATAATAATCTGTCTGATTATACTATATAAACTCTGTCATACACAAAGACTCATTTCTCCTATGTTCTTAAAATGCTTACATTCCCCACACTATTTCTTACATGAAAGAAAGATTTTCGTAGAATGAAGATTGGCCTCAGAATGAGATTAAAGTTGATGAAAATTCTCCAAACCAGGATATTGATAATAAACTCTTCAGCTCAACTTTCTACTTTTATAGGATTTCCAAAGAAATAAATTTATTTTCTCTGAATCAAATATATTCATATTTAATAAAAACAAATCCATATAAGAGTGCTATTTGAAAATAAAGATTTTGCATAAAGCCTTTCTATATTTGAGAAAATACTAAATTGAGTAGTATTATTATCAAATGTGAAAGGAGCATAGGTGAGAGACTAACAAAATACTAAATCTCTTAGTGTACTATGTAAAATCAAATCTATGTAAGGCAAAAAAATGTATAAAATGTTATCTCAGTACAACGTTTCTTTCAACTATGACTTTTTTTTTACCAAATGCTGCAAGAAATTAGGACATATATATGTTCATCGCTGTTCAAGCTGGGCCCCAGCTCAACACCTGCAGTGGGGCTCACTTCACAAGTGGTGAAGCAGGTCTGCAGGTGTCTATCTTTCTTTCCCCCTCTTTGCCCTCCCCTCCCCTCTCAATTTCTCTGTAAAAATGGAAAAAAAATGGCCTCTTGGAGCAGTGGATTCATAGTACTGGCACGAAGAACTAGTGATAACCTGGAGGCTAAGTAAATAAATAAATAGGAATAAACTATGTTTTCTGCTACTCTCTCCCTTTCTCCTATAGAAATCACTAGTTGCAAAACAAGCCCAATGCCTTGATATCTCTGGGATATTCCACATTATGTTGACAACTAATATAGGCATAATTCATTTGTCAAAAGTGCATTTACTTGAATAAAAGTATACTTTGCAAGCAAGGAGAGACTTGGTTCATATCTAACTTTCTTTAAATAATTGATCAAACTCTAATGTGTTTGAGATATAACAAAAATGCATAATAAAACTCAACAGTAATTTCTTTACCTGGAATTGCATATTGGATGCATTATATAGTACATCACAATAGCATAGCATTATGCAGATTTCATAGTTAAGTAGTTGTGGGAATTTTTAAAATAGAGTAAATTAAGCTCAACACAATCTTATAAGTTAGTGTTGTTTTCAAAATGGCTGATATTTTTTACTTCTTGCCATTTTTTTATTTTCTTCCCACCTTATGCCTCTTTTCTGCTATGGAATTAGAACAAAATAATATTGATCTCATTTACTACAGGCAAAAGTTTTGTTTTGTTTTCCTTTTGTCCTGAATTGAATTTCAATAACTGAGCACATATGTCTAGTTCACCAATGAAACACAGTATTTGAAAATAAATTACAGTACCTACCTTACACAGACCATTAAGAATTATCTTGAATTCTGAGAGAAAACTTGTCCTGGTTTAAAATAATGGTTGTCTGCAGGTAGGGAAGATAGTATAGCAGCTATGCAAAAGGACTTCCATATCTAAGACACCCATGATCCTAGATTCAGTCCAAAATATCACCTTAAGTCAGTGCTTAATCATATATATGATCTCAAGTAGAGTCATTACCCCATAATAAAGTAGCTTAAAGTGCAGATGCTAGAAATTGTCAGTTCAGCTTTGATGGTGCTTTCTTTCTTCATTTTTTTGAGTGGAGTTAATGATTTGCAGGATAATTGGTTACAGCTGATCATGCTTTTGCCATTGCCTTACTTCTCTGATATGGTATAGTTTACTAAGAGTCTCTCTCTCTCTCTCTCTCTCTCTCTCTATCTCTATCTCTCTATCTATCTCTTTCTCTCTCTGAGTTTTCTCATGTAATATTGACCATAAAATAGTAATTGTCTTTAAGAATTTATGAGAAAATTAAATCACAAGATTACATCTCTGATAATTCCATTAGGAAGGACTAGGGGGATAATTCCACAAATTTAATCAGCTTGGTCAAAAAAGAACACATATGTGTTAATAATTATACTGTAAACCATTAGCCATACAATACATTGGAAAAGTAACAACAAATCAGCCTTTCATGCAGTCCCTTTTTGTAAGAATTAATCAGGTTTTCTACCTTCTGCCAGGCCCTGTTTCCTGAGACATTCCCAAGAAACTGCAGTTTAATTAGAATTTCTAGTATGCCACTTTGTAGGGTTTAAGTATGTCTTGTTTGGGAATTGGCTTTGTCTTTCATGAGGTGTAGATATAAAATATTTATAATATGACAATTTTCTTAGGCTCTTTTTCTTTTCCCCTGGGCATGTTGGGTGTGCCTATAAAACTAAACTCTTTTGTGTTGATTCATTTGCACTTGACTTATGTTTGCAAACTTATAAAATCAAACCCTCCTTATGATCAGCCATAGCCTAGTTTCTTGTGGTAAACACAGTGGTCATCCAGACTCAGAGAAATTCCTTGAATCAACATTGAAAAAGACCTTTCTCGTGAGATTCTCTAGGCATTTCTGGATTAGGTCTTCAGGGGCAGTATATATAATATGCCATTAGTTTTTTTCTGAATTTGCTTTTGTTTCAAACTGTAATGTTAGGTATCTATGATGATGGCACACCTGGTAGAGTGTACATGGTAGAGTGTGCAAGGACTGGGGTTCAAGCCCTGGTCCCTATCTGCAAGGGAAATGTTTCATGAGTTGTGAAACAGTGCTGTTGGTGTCTCTGTCTTTTTCCCTCTTTATCTACCCATACCCTATCAGTTTTTTTCTGTCTCTTAAAAAATGAATAAAATTTAAATATATATATATATATAATGTTAGCTATCTGCAAGGCTCAGACCTTCAACATCATACTTTATGTTACATTAGGAAAATAATGATTTGCAAGACAGTTGTTGCATTTGTATAATTTTTCATTCTTCAATGATAGGTATCTGCATACCAATCCCACCACCAAATTAGGTCCTCTTCCTCAACTGTTCATTGAGTCCCAAATGTCCTCTCAAATTGCTGTTGAACCTCAATGTTTGGTCTCGCTGCAATAAACCACATAATTCTAGTATTTCTGCAGCATATATATATATATATATATATATAATTTCATATGACCATTAGTTTTTATCAGTGCTTAAATATTTTAAAAGTTTAAAGTCACAGAGAAAATCTGATAAAGCTATTAACTAGATTTACAGAAGGACAAATTTATTTAATTATACTTATTTCTAGTTTTTTCTACATATTAATAATATTCACTACTGGTAAAAAGCAGCTTGGTTTTGTTTTCTGGAAAATTTATCTTGCAGTTAGATTTGATTCAGGGATTTTCTCAATGTTTTAGCCATAGTGTTTGAGGAAGAGGGATACTTGATTGAAATTAGCATATTTACTGGGGAGAAGAACCTTTCTCTTAGAATTCAAAGAAGGTTCTAATGTTTGTGGAACTAGAACTGTTACTGATTGATTCTGGTGAAGGGATCCTACATGGATTGACCTGCCAATACCCATGTTCAGCGGGGAAGCAATTACAGAAGCCAGACCTTCCACCTTCTGCATCCCACAATGACCTTGGGTCCATACTCCTAGAGGCATAAAGAATAGGAAAGCTATCAAGAGAGGGGATGGGATACAGAGTTCTGATGGTGTTAACAGTGTGGAGTTGTACCCCTCTTATCCTATGGTTTTTGTCAGTGTTTTCATTTTATAAATTTTTTTTAAAGTCTACTCCTAACATTACTACTATATACAGAAGTCATTGTATTTTCATTTCTGCTTAAGTCAATATTGAAAAGTTTAAGACCCATAATATAAAATGTATTCCTCAACTTCTGTGTGAACTTTATTGCTTACTATCCATTATAGAAAGCTCAGGAAGCTCTGTTGTGAGGTGTTTTTAAGAAGAAAAATATAGGGGGTTGGACGGTAGCACAGTGGGGTAGGTGCAGGTGGCACAAAGCACATGGACCAATCGATGCAAGGATCCCAGTTCAAGCCCCCAGCTCCCCATCTGCAGGTGGGTCATTTCACAAGCGGTAAAGCAGGTCTGCAGGTGTCTGTCTTTATCTCCCCCTCTGTCTTTCTCTCTTCTCTCCATCCATCTGTCCTATCCAATAATGATGACATCAATAATAACAACAATAAAACAAGGGCAACAAAAGGAAATAAATATTTAAAAATATTTTTAAAAAGAAGAAGAAAAATATAATTTAGCTGTCCATATTTGGGATGAATAAAGAGGATTTTGAAGGAACTGTAGGAAGTATGAACCAGTCAGAAATCAATAGACACAGTCATGGAAATTACCATAGAAAGAGCTTTGTCTCAGTTTGTCAGAAAAAGAAAGGGGGGAAGAAAAACAGCTAAGAGTTTTAAGGTGTTTATGAAAGTCATCACAAACATTTATAAGGGCTAATTATATGCCAGCCTTTTTGTTACTTTTATGGAAAGACAATAATAAAAAATGACTTCTGCTCTAAAGAATCTTATGATCTGGAGGAAGAGATAAAATTCATAGATACAAAGCCATACAACAAGAGTGAGAATCAATTAAATACAATGGATAAGGTTCCATGTAAAAGTTGAAAGTAGAGAAAAGTTTAAGAATACTTTATGGAAGAATTGACATTTGAGTAGGATCTTCAGGATAAGTACATGATCAGTGATTTAGATTTTATAAGGATAATTGAAGTAAGTAGTATTAGAAGAGGTCCAGTGGTGGTGCACCTGGTTGAGTGTGCACGTTACAGTGTGCAAGGACTCAGGTTCAGGTCCCTGGTCCCCACCTGCAGGGGAAAAGCTTTGCGAGTGGGGAAGCAAGGCTGCAGATGCCTCTCTTTCTTTCTCCCTCTCTGTCTCTCCCTCCACTCTCAAGTTCTGTCAGTATCCAATTATAAATAAATAAAATATTTTTAAAAAAAAAGAAGAGGATGAAAAACACAAGAGCAAAAAAAAAAAAAAAGGATTTGTAGAGAAATCCATGGAAATAAGCACTAGAGTTACAAGTAAATGATTTAAATTTCCAATTAAAAGTGGTTTTGATGTGTCATAGATGTTCATAAATATGATGCAACGTCCTGAGTAAGTTAAGCTGGTAACAGGCTACCTTTGTATGGAAATAAATATAGCTCTTAACCTGCATTTGGGGAAAGACCTTGAAAATAAACATTATTTAATTTCTCTTCACATTAGAGTATACTCAGTACAGATCAAACTCACAGATATATTTTTGGAAAAGGCATTCCTTATTTCAAACATTCAGTAATTAACTTTCTGCATAATTAGAAATGCAACTAAGTTTTTGTTCTAGCAATTACATTCCAGGAAATTAATTTTCTTAATTAACTTGCACTGTGTGAAATGACATATATACAAAGAGTTTTGTGGCTACATTGCCTATAATAGTCACTGAATTAAATTATAACAAACCAAGTGTCCACTAGCAGAGCACTGGTTAATAAATCATGGTAAATACATTTGCTTCTGAAAAATACAGGCTTCTGAAAAATGAAGCTTTCCATAAACATAATGAAGTGCTACTATATAGATAGCAAATAAAAATACACAAGGAGTAATGTGCATCCTATGTAATTATTGTTTCAAAGAATAGATAGTAATAACTTACACCCATATGTACCTGCCTTTGTATAAAAATAGGAGAAGTCACCTTGAAAAAAAATAAGTCTATGAGGAATGCAAAGCCAAGTAGGTAAATAGCAAGGGAAATATTGTCTTTTGTTGTATAGTTTTAAATTTTATATATCCGTTTTTAACAACATCATGTAGTCAGACCTTAAATATCAAAAATGCTAATGATCAGCTATGTTTTTTCTTTTCTTTTTTTAAATTTCTTTATTGGTGGAGTAATGTTTTACAGTAGAAAATAAATACAAGTTTGTACATGCATAACATTTCTCATTTTTTCTTACAACAATACAACTTCCACTAGGTCCTCTGTCTTCCTGTTCCAGGACCTGAATCCCCCCAACCACCCCAGAGTCTTTTACTTTGGTACAGTACACCAACTCCAGTCCAAGTTCTACTTAGTGTTTTCTCTTCTGATTTTGTTTTTCAACTTTTACCTGTGAATAAGATCATCCCATATTCATCCTTCTGTTTCTGACTTATTTCACTTAATATGATTTCTTCAAGCTCCATCCAAGATGAGCTGAAAACTGTGAAATCACCATTTTTACTCTGAAAATGTCCAATAATTCTATTTTATCTATACTTTCATTTAGCTCCTTTGTTTCTTTGTTGATTTTCTGCCTGGATGATCTGTCAAGTTGGGAGAGTGGGGTGTTGAAGTCCCATACTATTACTGTGTTTCTGTTAATATATTGCTGTGGCTCTTCCAGCAGATGTTTGATGTATTTAGATGGCCTCTCCTTGGGTGCATAGATGTTGATAATCATTAAGTTCAATTTATTTATTTATTTATTTTGAAATTCTTTTATATTTTTTTTCTTTATTGGAGGATTAATGTTTTACATTTGATCGTAAATACAATAGTATGTACATAACATTTCTCAGTTTTCCACATAACAATACAACACCCATTCTTCTTCTTCTAGCGTTTGCCCTTCTTCCGTAGCCAGTCAACAGCGTCAGGTTGAGCCTGATGTCAAGTTTCGAGACCTCCTTTGAATCTGGAGAGGTGGCAGTTGTTGACTATGTGGGTCATAGTCTGTCTGGAGCCGCAGGGGCAGTTCGGGTCTTCTCTGGCTCCCCGGCGATGGAACATAGCGGCGCACCGGCCATGGCCTGTTCAATAGCGATTGAGGAGGGCCCAATCATAACGTGCTAGGTCAGAGCCGGGTTGACGCTCGCAGGGGTCTGTGATGAGGTGTTTGTTCTTTACCTCAGCTGACTGCCAACTCTGTTTCCAAGAGTCTGGAACAGAAAAGTTCAGTGTAGGCATAGGAGACCAGATTGGATGACGAGACGTCAAATGTTGGACAGGGTGGACTCGAAGAGCAGGACCAACAGCTTGAAAGCTATCAGGAGCCGCTTGTTGCTGGCTTTGAAAGTGACTGGGATCCATGTGGATTCAGTCGGCTAGGAAGGATCATCAGTTTCCCCAATGAATGGGTACTCACAGGATGCACCACGGGAAGGTCGATCCAATGCATCCCAACAACACCCATTAAGTCCTTTTGATCCTCTAAGCACTAAGTAATGTCCATTCCTATCTTAAGTTTTATTTATTTTAATGTCTATCATGTCAGATATGAGCATAGTTGTCCCTGCCATTTTTTATGGTCTATTGTCTTGTATGATAGCTTTCCATCCTTGCACTGTGAGTCTGTGTTTGTCTTGTTGAGTTAGGTGGGATTCCTGCAGACAACATTTGGTTGTGTTATATTTTCTGATCTATCTTCCTACTCTGTGCCTTTTAATAGGTGAATTCAGGCCATTGCTATTTATTGATATTATAAAGATATTTTAACACCATTATGGTATATTTTTAGAGTGTTCTTATATATGGCATGTTTATGGTGATCTGTCTGCTTATAGGAGACCTTTCAGAACTTCTTTCAGGGCAGGCTTGGTGATAGTTGATTCTTTCAACTGTTACTTGTCTGAGAACGTTTTTATGTCCCCATCTAGTCTGAATGGCAGTCTAGCAGGATACAGTAGTCTTTGTTGAAAGCCTTTCTCATTGAGCACTCAATAGATAATCTTATCATTTTCTTCTGGTCTGTAGTGTTTGTGTGGAGAAATCTGCTGCTAATATTATGGGTTTTCCTCTGTAGGTAACTCTTTGTTTTTCTCTTGCAGCCTTTCTGAATATAATGTGTCTTGGTGTCTTTAAGTCTGGGTTAATTCTGTTTGGGACCCTCTGGGCTTCTTGAACCTTTATGTCTTTTATGTTGTCTAGACTGGGTAAGTTCTCATCTGTTATATCCTGTAGAATGCTTTCTTCCCCTCCCTCTCTTTCTTCCTTTGGTGGGCCTACAATGCGTATGTTATTTCTTTTGAAGTCATCCCATATGTCTCTGTTACTGTTTTCAGTATCTATTAATCTCTTTGAGATCTCTTACTTCCTTTTAGGTTATCTCTAATTTGTCCTTGATCTTGCTAATTCTTTCTTCAGCTTCATTTATTCTATTCTCTCTCCCCTCTGTTGTTTTCTGTAGCTCATCTATTTTGTTACCTTGTTCTTATATTGTTTTAGCTTGTTCAGCTAGTTGTGTTCTTAGCTCAGGTATTTCAGCTTTCAGCTCTCTAATGACCTTGAGATAATTACTATTTTCTACCAGAATCTCATTTGTTGTTTCTGTATTTCTTTCTTTTTTTGTTTTGTTGTTGTTGTTCTTTCTGTATTTCTGATAAGAGTTCTTTCAAACTCTTTCCTCACTCCTATGACTAATTCCTTAATAATGTTTGGATGTTGATCTCATTTTCCTGTGTTTCTACCTTTGGGGGGCTTTTAGCTGGACCATTGTCCTAGTTTATTTCTCTAATATTTCTCCTTGTTTAACCATTATTAGAGTGTGTTATGAGGTCCTTCTTTCAGCACTTTTCAGTCCACTGATCACTTTTGCCTGGATTGACTTGCATCTAACTAAGGTACTTAAAGAGTTCACAGTTTTGGAAATGCAGTTGTTTGAGTTACCTCAATCCCTGAGTTAAAGTACAATAACTGTTCAAGGCTCTTTTGTTCTTTTTCTTCCCTGTAGGCTATGGGAGCCTAAGGACTTTTTACCTATAAGTAGGTTTTTTAGCTTAATCACTCACTCCTGACCAAGAGATAAATCAATATGGGGGAGAGATAGCACAGTGGTTATGCAAAGAGACTCCCACACCCCAAGGATCCAAAGCTTCTGGCTCAATTCAGCTTCTCTACCAAGCCAGGCAGCACTGATGGGCCCTGAGAGTTTATGAACAAGTCCTGTTTATAGTCTGTAGGTTCTGAGGTAATTATTCATCATGTTCTCATCAGGAGAACAATGTGGAAAGGTTCCCACTATACAGTAGACTACTGGGATGTAGGTTCCCACTATACAGTAGACTACTGGGATGTAGATCTTCTCTTGAGTTTCCTGGCCAGTTCTCTGCCTCCCAGTGTCAGCACAGGGCCTCCTCCCTGCTACTCCAGCCTCTGAGGGAAGTAGCAAATGGAGACTCACAGTTGCATTTGGTGAGTGTTAGGGTAGTCCTCTTAGGCATGAGAGTCTCTTTGCATAACCATTATACTGTCTACCCCCACCCTAGTTCCTGCTCTTTTTTCTGCATTATTGTCTTGTAGTCATGTAAAGATTTAGTTTGTCTTTTCCTTTGGATGTTTCTTTACTGGAGATAGAATGGCAACTCTTGCTATTTAATCTATTCAGTCATTCTGTCATTTTATTGGAAAATTAAGGGCATTCACATTTAGAGTAATTATTGCTATGTATCTTCATGGTTTATTCAGTAACATTCTGAACTTTGTTTTCTGGTTGCTTCTGGTTTTAATTGCTTCTTTTCCAACATGCTTTTATGTGTCATTTTGTGTGGGTGGTTCTCCATAGTGTTTATATCACTTTGTATGTGTCTCTGTTCCACATTTGTTTTATAGTTAGCATGTGTTCTTTATTCAATTCAATACACCTAAGTCTTTATTAACATTTCTTGCCTCATTATTCTTTTCATGAATAACTTCTATCCATTTATTACTCCTTTTCGAACTTCAAAAATATCTCACATTTACAATTTGTGTTGATGGATCTGTTTTACCATGCATTAGATTGTCGAAATTTAAGGGTTCCTTTCTTCTGTAGCACTCCATTTAGGAACTTTTGCAAGGGAGATCTGGTATTGATATGAGATGTCTTATTATTTCCTTGTCTCTTAAATACTTTCATGGTGATTCACAGTTTTCACTCCACTTCTTGAGGGGTTTTAATTGGAATCTTTTCCTCAAGAAGACTTTTGCTTTTCCCTATATTAACTTCTCCTATTGCTCTATGTCAGTAGGCTTTCAATATTTCTGAGAAAGCTTAATCCTTATTCCTTCAAGTAACTCAGTCCTTTTGCCTAAATTTTGTCTGAAATCTAATTAATATGAAATGATGATGATAGAACCTCCTTAGTGTGATTAATGACTTTTTGACCAATCCTGTAATACAGTATGTGATATATTTATTTCTCCTTAGAAGTATTAAATAATAATATTGATGTTATTTGTTAAACACCATTATTTAATACTTATCATCTATTGAAATTTGCATTAAAACTTACTTGCAAAGGAAATGGCATAGTGATTATGCAAAAAGAACTTTGTATTTGATGTACCACAGTTCGCAGCACCACTAGAAACCAGAGTTTACTGCTCTGGTAAAAACAAAATGACATAAAATAAATAAATATAATTTACGTGAATTCTATTAACTCCTATAGAATCGCATACAGTTATATTTATTATTTTATTCACATTTCACAAATGAAGCTGAGAATTAAGAAGAAAGTAAAACCTTTCAATCACAAGCTGTTGTATGCTTTACATTGGGTTCTAGTTCTCCCCCGCCAAGAGAATTAGATCAGTCCAGTTAATTTCGCGGCCCGCTTGGCCCCGCCCCTAGGGGCCCTGCCAGAGTTCGGGAGTGACAGAGTTCGGAGAGTTCCAGAGTTCGAAGAGTTCCAGAGTTGCAGAGTAAGGGAGAGTGCTTGCACCACGGCAAAGAGACAGCAGAGTTCTGTTTGGTGATTAGTTTGTCTTAGTTTATAAATCGTTGTTCCTGAATAAAGAAATATAGCTTCCCTGCCCAGCCGTTGTCTCCGCGTCTCTGTTACCCGCCCGTGAAGCCAGCTAGCCCGCCTGGCAAGAGCCTTCCGAAATTTTAACAAATGGCGCCCAGGTGGACCTGACCTGCACATCTCTCAGATAAGTAAAGACAATTTGGCTACCTATGCACTATGGCCTTCTCTTCTGCTTGTGAAGAGATCTCCAAAGGCCTCTGCTCTTTCTTTACGAGACTGTTTCGCTGTTTCTGGAACATTTATCTCTGGACCACTCTGTGGTTTCCACTCGCTCGGGTGAACTCAGAACAGCCAGCGGGAAGAGCCAGTGGGAGGGAGGCGAGGCGCGGAGCTGCTGGTTAAACAGCCAGCCAGCCGGCTGTGCCCAGACAACCCCGAGCACTGCGCCCGCAGCCCCGCAGCCCCGCAGCCCGCAGGAGGCTGATGCCAACATGCTGGAGCCCGATGCCAACATGCTGGAGCCCAATGCCAACACGCAAGAGCCCGAGGCCAGCCCACAGGAGCCGGCTCTCCACCGCGTGGCGCAGGGCACTGGATGCGTGATCCCTCCACACTGCTCGGCCACTGCGAACAGGGCAGCAGACATGGCAGGGCCATGGGGCAGGGCTGCGGCGGCCTATCATGGCAGCCACCCCTGGGCACCTAGGCCCACGCCTTCTACAAAACTGGCCCGCCTGCCCTCTTGCTATGAATTCTGGAACCATCCCGGGCCTCCCAGACCCCCGGGCTCCCTGCCAAAACTGGGCACACGAGTTCTCCAGCCGCCGGTCCGGTCTGAAGGCAGACAAGCTGGAGTATGCAGAGATTTGTGCAGAGATCGCAACCTGCAATTCCTAAAAGTGAAGCTGCGCGGGAAGCCACCTCCGGATGGTGAACCCCCCCCCCCCCAACAACTAAGACAGTACAGACTTAAATTCGTGTTTAAAATGACATGTCTTCGTAACAAAGGTTTCTCTCCTCGTGTATTAATGACCATGTTTATGTGTGTGTTTAAAGTTTGGTAAACAGTAACTTTAAGGCTAAATTCTTACTAGACAAAGTTAAATGAAAAAGGTTTTCAACATAATTCTCATAAAGATTAAATTAACTTACATTTAAAGTCTGAGGTAAAAATTAGTTAACAATCAATATATTTTAACTAAGTTGGTCTAAACAAAAGGTTAAATAGACTTGTTGATGTGTAAAACTCTCCATTACCTTCTCTATTAGAAATGGTAGATCGCACAATGGCTATGCTAATTATTCTCATGCCTGAGGTTTCCTCTCCGGCCCACACCTAGGGTGTGTCTCCATCTTGAATGGGTGTAACAAAAGGTTAAAAGACGTTGTTGATATGTAAAAATCTCAAATTCCTTCTCTATTAGAAACATTGGATCGTACAGTAGATATGCTAATAACAAGTTTTGTTTCATAGTAAATAAGTTGCAGCCAGCTGCCTTTGGGACTCTAGGCCGTTCCCCGCCCCCATGCAAATGCCCGTCGAGGCAAGTAGCCCCCCAGAGGCAAAAAATGTTTTTTTTAAGCTGATAAACTTTAGCCCACAGAGGCAGATATGGCCCCCTCAGGCCTTCCCTTAGCAGTACACTGGTTCTTGTTACTTACATGTTTCTCCATGTTTGTACCAGTTTCTTTTTTTAAAAAAAATGCCTATGTTTCTGTTCACCCCACACCCTTGATACTATAGTCATTTAGTTAAAAAGAAAAGGGGGAATTGTTGTATGCTTTACATTGGGTTCTAGTTCTCCCCCGCCAAGAGAATTAGATCAGTCCAGTTAATTTCGCGGGCCCACTTGGCCCCGCCCCTAGGGACCCCGCCAGAGTTCGGGAGTGATAGAGTTCGGAGAGTTCCAGAGTTTGAAGAGTTCCAGAGTTGCAGAGTAAGGGAGAGTGCTTGCACCACGGCAAAGAGACAGCAGAGTTCTGTTTGGTGATTAGTTTGTCTTAGTTTATGAATCGTTGTTCCTGAATAAAGAAATACAGCTTCCCTGCCCAGCCGTTGTCTCCGTGTCTCTGTTTACCCACCCTTGAAGCCAACCCGCCCAGCTAGAGCCGCTGAATTTTAACAACAAATGGGGTGCGCAAGAGTTGGAGAGTTCCTGAGTTCCAGAGTAAAAGAGAGTTCCTGAGTTCCAGAGTAAGAGAGAGTGCTTGTGCCGCCACAAAGAGACAGCAGAGTTCTGTTTGGTGATTAGTTTGTCTTATTTTATGAATCGTTGTTCCTGAATAAAGAAATACAGCTTCCCTGCCCAGCCGTTGTCTCCGCGTCTCTGTTACCCGCCCGTGAAGCTAGCCTGGCCAGCAAGAGCCCAAAAATTTTAACAACAACAAGCAATTATCAATCTGATACTTAAAACCAGACATTCAGTGGCACACTTGATTGGGCTCCTGTGTTACAATGTGCAAAGGCCTGAGTTCAAGTCCACAGTCTCCACTTGTAGAGATGAAGCTTCAGTGTCTCTCTTTCTCTCTCCCTCTCTACCTTGCCCTTCTCTCTTGATTTCTCTGTCTCTGTCTTATAAAAAAATAAGATATATTTTTAAAAATCAGATAATTGACCCTAAGTATGCATGCAGCCATATGCTCATTTCTATTCAGTTAAATTATCTTGAAACTCCATTCTTGAAAATATTATAGTTAGCAGAGTATTTTAGGTTTTGTTTTTTTATTCTTACTACTTTTAATAAGATATTTGAAAAAAACTCAGTATACTCAAGTTGAACTGACAACCACAACTAAAAGACAGACTTGTGTAGTTTTCTTACTTTTTTTAAATTTTCTTATACAGATGATGACTGTTTTCTCAATTTTTACCAGTTTTTTTCAATTTAGTTTATAATGCTTTATCTCTTATTAACATACCATGAATTTGAAATGTCATTACATAAGCTTTTATTTTTCCTGCTTAAGGAACGTGGAAGATTTTAGACTTGGGAAATAATGCAACATTTAACAACTTGGCAAAAAAGATTCAAAATTGTTAGTTAACTTCCTTTGACTCCACCAGTCACCCCTTCCCCTCCAGATTTCTCATTCTTCTTATTTGGCATTCAATTATAGTGATTTTTTAAATTGTTATTTATTTATTATTGGATAGAGTCAGAGAGAAATTAAGAGGGGAAGAGGAGATAAAGAGACAGAGTGACAACTGCAGTTCTACTTCACCATAAAGTTTTCCCCTTGCAGGTGGGACCAATGGCTTGAACCCTGACCCTTGCACCACCACCTGACCCCCAATTATAATGACTTATAATAGTCAACTGATATCGCATTAAAGCACATCCTCAGGAAAATTTGGATTTAAATGTTACCCTGTGTGAAGTCAGCATTTTACCTTAAAAATGCATCCTCCTACAAGGACCAGAGAAACCCCAGGCTCCCCACCCTTCACAAGTGGTGAAGCAGGTATGCAGGTGTCTATCTTTCTCTCCCCCTCTCTGCCTTCCCCTCCTCTCTCCATTTCTCTCTGTCCTATCCAACAACTACGACATCAATAACAACAATAAAAAAAATCTTTAAAAAATGCATTCTCCTGAGAAACAAAACAAACAGAATACTATATAATATATATAGTACTTATTATTATAATGAGTGCACAATTTAAAGTGGTATTAAAAATCCTTGCCTAATATATTATAAACATATATGCCTATGTTTATATGCATGATATGATATGCATATTATACATAGGTATAGTATAAACATATTATGTGTCTATGGACCTTGAGAGCTTGTTTAGAGGTTCTAGTAGGGGAGCACAGCTACTAGTATACCTTTCAGGGAAGACTGGTCCATCTCTATTCTGGGAAGGGCATTCTCTTTGATGGAGCGTGACAGCTTCGGAAGGGAAGCACATGGAGTGGTGAGGGAGGAAGGGGACACCCGCCTAGCCAGCTAGATCAGTTGAATCAACCCTGGTGATCAATGGGGTGACAGAGGTTGCAGCCAGATCACCCTCACATTCAACATATATGAACACATATGCAGAAGACAGTTGGTGGGTACATTGGCAGAGTATACATGCTACCACCCATCAGGTGGATGGTGTCAACTCTAGGGACAAGCCTATCTCTGCCTTGTTTCTTGAATGACAATTTTCACTCATTTCTCCAGGCATTCTTTGTAGCTGTCAGAAAGTTCATTTCTTTATGCTGGAGATGCTCAGTCATGTGATTCTGAATTCGTTTATTTCCACCCCTACAGCAAAGTGGGGTGAGAAAGGGAACACAGCATGTCTCTGTCTTTATCAGTTTGTCCCATGCTTTATTCACTTAGCTGTTTTAGAATATGGTCTCTTAAGTAAAGGAACTGCAAATGTCAGCTTACCCACTTCTAACTGAGATGGCAGAGAAGATATAGCTATGAGAGAGTCTCTAATACAAAATTCCACATGTATAGTGTGTTAGCTTTAGTGCCTCTGTGATTTTGTGCCTCCAACTGCTACAGTTTGAACAGTGAGTCAAATTGAACATGTTTCTCTCCTGACATTAGAAGCTGGGAAGAGAGCATCTGACAAGTCTGAAGGTTAACTGTGTTCTAAAGGAAATGGGGCCAAAAGCTCAGTTGAGGAGTGTTTAACAGACTGAAATATATACATTTGTCAGCATATTTTATTAAATGTGTACTTGAAATTGGGTGAGGCTTTTTAATGCCGTTTGAATTATGTATTCTGTAAAATAAATAGATTGATTTTCCTAATATGTTAATAATTATTCAAAAGACAAGAACGGAGTATATTTCCATGTCAATATGTCTCTGATTCAGTAGTTATAATGATGTATTACTAGACATCGTGCTAAAAATAAGCGATAAGAGTAACAGTGAATCATTTTTCATTATGCTTATGTAGTCAAAATTGGTCCTGTTTATAGCACTCTGAGTTGCATTGATTTTTTTTCTTCAACATCAAAATCTTTACTATACCTTATTTCCCCCATCCTGACTATTACATAAACTTTGAAATAATTTCCAAGAAAAATCTATATCAATTGCATTTTTTACATGTATCTAAATTATAATCTTGAATTAAAAATCAACATAAATTATAGAAAATACCAAAATTACCTTTATTATGTCATGTTATTTAATTCTCACAAATTCTACATGTTAACTAATAATATTATCCTTTTTTTTTTATAGAGGGTAAAAGTACCCTTCAGAGAATTAAGTAAACACAAAGGAATCATATCAGTATGTGACCTTAATAAGGTACAAATTCACTTGCACCTGACTCCAGAGTCTATATTCTTAATGTACCCTCACATTAGTGGCAAAAAACAGAACCTTGTAACCTAACATTCTGTGTTTCTTGACAATCCTGTTGTCTGCTTCTTCAGTTATTACAAGTATCTAATGTTGGGGAATAAAATTATAAATAAAGCTCTTGCCAGGCTGACAGAATAACAACAGTTCAGAGCTAGGCTAGTGAAAGCCCCCAGGCTTAAGACATTTACAAGTGTAAAGACTAGCAGTCAGCTCTTAAGTCATTCTGAATTTCAAAACAAAAGACTTCCACACCGGGCAGCTGGACAGGATACCAGGGTGGTAAGGAACACACTCCTTGACCTGTTTTCCCACAAAAACTAATTTCAGCTGAAAGGTAGATAACCAATACAGTCTGTCTAGAAAGGAGTCAGTTAGCTCTCTCTTTGCTGATATGCTTCCTTCTGTCTTAGCTCTGAGGCAAATTGCTCCTTTTTACTATCTGCCCTTTTCTTCTTCTCTTCTCTTCTCTTCTCTTCTCTTCTCTTCTCTTCTCTTCTCTTCTCTTCCCTTCCCTTCCCTTCCCTTCCCTTCCCTTCCCTTCTCTTCTCTCTTTTCTCTTTTCTTCTCTTTGTGACTATTTCTTAACTTGCATATTCCAATAAACTTTCTTTGTCTATTTTGTTTTGATAGAGAGAAATTGAGATAGGAGGGGGGGAGATAGAAAATGATAGACAGATAGATGATAGATAGATAGATAGATAGATAGATAGATAGATAGATAAAAAGAGATACCTTCAGACCTGCTTCACTGCTCAGGAAGTATGTCCAGATAGATGATAGATAGGTAGATAGATAGATAGATAGATAGATGATAGATAGATAGATAGATAGATAGATAGATAGATAGATAAAAAGAGACACCTTCAGACCTGCTTCACTGCTCAGGAAGTATGTCCAGATAGATGATAGATAGGTAGATAGATTGATAGATAGATAGATAGATAGATAGATAGATAGATAGATAGATAGATAGATAAAAAGAGACACCTTCAGACCTGCTTCACTGCTCAGGAAGCATGTCCCATGCAGGTGGGGAGTGGAGGCTCAGTGCATGGTAGTATGTGCACTTAACTACCTGGCCCCCCAATAAGCTTTCTATAACCTTTGTTGCATGCTGCCTTATTCTTTCCCAGATCCCCTGCGCATCATTGGCTAAAAGAAGGCACAAATATCCCTTCTTCTGTGACCTCTCTTCTACAGCATAAGCTTCTTATGTGAAAGAGCCACCACACATGAGTCTTATACAGTGCCATTCCAATTGGTAAATTTGTTACACTCTCAAACATTTGAAGGCCTTGCCCGATCTATGCTTCAGTTCCATCAAAAGGAAACTTCAGCTTTCTTAAAACTCCTTCCCGTTTTAAGATTGGCCCTTCAAAGATAAAAGATCTAGAGCTGCTTTTCTGATTAACTGGCAATGAGGAGAATCATTATCTCTGTAACAAGTCAATTTATAATCTACCATCACTGCTAGAAGCAGAAAATGCAATTAGATGGTCACTCATTTGTTCCGGTAATTTGCATCACTTATGATGATTTGATAAGGGAAAAAAAATCCCTCTCCTTAAGATATCTATGTTCTGCTCACCCCACTCCATTTAGCTTCAGAGAACACTAGATAATGCAGAAACACAGATCTTTCATTACCACATGCAGAGTGAGTTTTTTTCTTCCTATAGAACTGAGGTATGTATGATTCCAACACTCTGGGCTGCTTTTTCATTTAGACAGAGATTGGATGTGTGTGCAGGGTGGGGGATGGAGGGATTATCCAGAGAGGCAGAGAGAGGAAGTGATACTACAGTACTAGAACTTCCTCAGTTGCCATATCACCTCCATATCATGTCTGGGCTTGGTGTTGGAATGTATTCATAGCAAGACATGCACGCATAGCAAGTGAACTGTGTATTTAGCCTTGTTGCCTCTATTAGAGTGAAGACACCAAAATAGTTCTTTATCATTATAGGTCAACTACACACACACACATACACACACACACACACACACACACACACACACACTTACACACACACACACTTTCTACTCATCCAGTATTCTCCTACTGCTCCAAATACAGTGAGCTGAAAATATTCAGATGATACTGTTTGCTACTGCATAACAAGGAATATAAAATGACTTGAGTCAAACCATAGTTATAACTGGTCCATTTGAGAGAGTGAGATAACTCAAAGAAAGAATTCATATAAAACCCCAAATTTTGGCAAGGTTAATTTCGAAAAGTTATCCCCTGGGGTCATGGAACTTTTGTGGTAGGTTCTAGTGTGTATCTATACCCTGTAATCTTACAACCATGTAACCTACAATTAAACACAAATTGAAGAATTAAAAGAAAAAAATAGAGGAGGAAAAGGAGAAGAAGGAGAAGTGAAAGAAAGAAAGAGAAAGAAAGAAAGAAGGAAAGAAAGAAAGAAAGAGAGAAAAGCCACCCCTAAAGGTAGAATTTGGGTTGATCTCAGGAAATCAGGAAAAGGCTCTAAGATCCATAAGCAGTGGAAAATATACACTATTAAATAGACATAAATGTAGTGAATAAGTGTTTCAGTAGGAAACTTACTTGAAGAGACAGTACACCTTGGAGGGGAAAAAGGCTGGCAATTAGTCTTACCTTGAGCTAAAGGGCTCCTGCATTTATACAAAATTTTAACCCAACATTCCCTTGTCCATTACTAGCCAATTGATATTTTGTAGAGTCAGTTAGTTCCATGTGATTTGCATAGGGATTGGTATGGGTGGGTCACAGTTCACCAGTCATCATATTTCTTTATAGTGAGTAATTGCTCATGATCTCTACTATTTTGGGCTAATAAGCACACAGAAAATGAGTTCAAACTTGTGCCTCTGGGCACAAGATCATCTGAGGGAGAAGTGTTGTGATTACTTGTTTTCAGCTTTTAAAATTAGTGGGGAAGTAATTTGCTTCTGCATATCTTAAGGAAATGCATTCTAATTATTTTGAATGTAACAGTACCTGAATCAAGTTATGTGAAAGCAAACAAACAAACAAAAAACAGGTGTGTAAATGACAGAACCCACTTAAAATGACAGATTGTTACTGATTCTTCTCTTGGGAATGTGAGCATACCCCTTCATTTCTTTCTGCTGATCTATATTTAACAATAATGTCTTTCCCTTTTGTTCCTCTATATAGCCAACCTACCTCCTCTTAGTCTTTTTCATTTTGTGCCTAGGAAGTAATCTTCTTCTATACACATAAGGAGAGAGAGGGGCTTGGGGCAGGCGGGGGTGGGGGTTCCAAATCAGGAAACAATATGTTGGAAGGAATACAAATGAAAAAGAAAATCCATGGCTTGTTTCACCTAGTTGCCATTAGGGATCCTCCTCCCTAATTACCCTGAGCTACAGACACTGGAACCTCCTGTGGCTATGCTAATTAGCAGCTGTTTGGGATGCATTGGATCAACCTTCCCATGGTGCATCTCATGAGTACCCATTCATTGGGGCAACTGACAAACCTTCCTAGCCGACTGAATCCGCATGGATCCCAGTCACTTTCAAAGCCAGCAACAAGCAGCTCCTGACAGCTTTCAAGCTGTTGGTCTTGCTCTTCGAGTCCTCCAACTTAATGTTGAGGGGCTGTCCTTTGCCAAACGCGTTCTTATTGGTCAATTGGCGATACAGCATCACGCAGATGTTATCTGCCTACAAGAAACACATATAGCAGTCAATGAAGCTGCTCGATTCAAAATCAGTGGATTCGATTTAATATGCTATAATCTCCATCCTAAACATGGCTGAGCCATCTACTCCAAATCGTGTCTTGCGGACGTTTACCATACTGCCTCTTCGACCTTCTACGACTCCATTACTATTGGAACTATTCAGCTCGTCAATGTATATAAGCCTCCCAGTGCCTCATGGGATAACGAGGTCCTGCCTAGCCCGAATCACCCAGCTGTTTACGTTGGAGACTTTAATAGTCATCACCAAGACTGGGGATATTCCACCACTCGTGCTGACGGCTCTATCTTAGCCGACTGGGCTTCAGCGAATGACCTCTCCCTATTATACGATCCCAAACAGCCAGGCTCTTTTCACAGTGCTAGATGGAATAGAGACTCGTCACCCGACTTGTGCTGGATTAGCACAGTCAATGGCCAAGCCTTTCCTGCTACGAGACAAGTTCTCAAGATCTTCCCGCACAGTCATCACCGCCCAGCTATCATCCACATTGGTCTCCAGCTCCCACTGATTCTGTGCTCAGAGAAACTAAGATGGAACTTTCAGAAAGCAAACTGGCGTCTGTTCAGTGATCTTACCAACAAATCTATTCCTGCAATTCCAATTAACTCTATCCCTTCTGAAGATTCCTACAGGCGCTTCCACCAAGCCATCTTCAAAGCAGCTTCCCAAGCCATTCCTCGTGGGAGACGTGCTAACTATACGCCTTGTCTTGATGCTGAATGCGAGCAATTACTAAAGCAGTATGATGAGTCGGGTGACCCAGATGTGGCTGACCATCTCATTGCCTCCCTGGATGCAGCACGCCAAGCCCGCTGGCAACAACTCACGGAAAGTCTGAACTTCACCCACTCAAGTAGGAAGGCCTGGAAGCTTCTTCACAGACTGGGTGCCAGTAGCCAACCCCCTCCCATCTCCCATCCTCCCGTATCTCCAAACTCAGTGACCAGTCACCTAACTCAAGTTGGATGTGCTAAGATCGACCCAGTCTGGAAAAGAGAAATTTCCCATGAGTGGTCATCCCACTTCCGGTTATCTTGTCCATCTCCAAAACTCTCTCCCTTTACACTGTCTGAACTGGAAGACGCTTTGAAGAGGGTTAAACTGGGAACAGCTGCTGGCTATGATAACATCACCCCAGAACTCATTCTTAACCTGGGTCCCACGGCAAAGAAGAGGCTCGCTTCTTTCCTGTCCCACATCTTGGAATCTGAGTCTATGCCCAAAGTTTGGCGTCATGCGAAGATTATAGCGGTTTTGAAACCAAAGAAAGACCCAACACTGGCCGCCAGCTATAGACCAATTTCTCTCCTCTCCATGTGTTACAAACTCCTTGAGAGGCTGCTTCTGTCATGTATTTCTCATCTTACAGAGAAATTCCTATCACCCGCCCAGGCTGGTTTCCCCCCAGGAAGATCTACCTGCGAACAAGCCCTGGCCCTCTCAACTTACATTGAAAATGGATTCCAGAAGAATTTAAATACGGGTGATGTCTTTGTTGATCTCACAGCAGCCTATGACACGGTCTGGCACCGTGGTCTCCTGGTCAAGATCTCAAGATACCTGCCTCCATGGGTGGCCAACACTATATCGTTTCTTCTCTAAAACAGAAGATTCCGGGTGCATCTGGGTGACAAGTCTAACAGATGGAGACTTGTCTCAAGTGGCCTCCCCCAGGGCTCTGTTCTGGCTCCTACGCTATCTAATATTTACATCAATGACCTCCCAGAAACTTCTTCAAGGAAGTTCATCTACACCAATGACATCTACTGTGCAACTCAGGCATCAAAGTTAGACATCCTTGAGGAAACACTCACAAAAGACATGTCTCTGATATTTGATTACTATAAAAAATGGCGACTAATCCCTAGCACTGCAAAAACGGTATCATCTGTTTTCCATCTACACCATGCCTAGGCCTCACATGAGCTTAATGTGCAGCTTGGTGATACGAGAATCCGGCATGAAGCCCAGCCAGACTATCTTGGCGTTACTCTCGATTGCACTCTGTCATTTCACGAACATCTCATAAAAACTGCAGCAAATGTGGGTGCGAGGAATCACATCATTGCAAGACTGGCCAGCTCCTCATGGGGCGCGAGCGCTTCCACACTACGATCATCATCTCTGGCATTATGCTATTCCACTGCAGAATACTGTGCCCCAGTATGGTTCCGTAGCCCCCATGTCCACTTTGTCGATTCCAAATTATATTCCTCCATGAGGATAATTTCTGGAACCATCCGTTCCACCCTGGTTCCATGGCTGCCTGTTCTTAGAAACATCGCCCCGCCAGATATTTGTCAGGATGCGGCATCATCTAAGTTCATTTCCCACATCTACGCTTGACCGGACCTGCCAATATACGCGGATATCTTCACCCACCCTGTCCAACGCTTGACGTCTCGTCACCCAATCCCATCCCCTATGCCTACACTGAACTTCTCTGTTCCAGACTTTTGGAAACAGAGTTGGCAGTCAGCTGAGGTAAAGAACAAACACCTCATCACAGACCCCTGCAAGCATCAACCCGGCTTTGACCTATCTCATTATGATTGGGCCCTCCTCAATCGCTATCGAACAGGCCATGGCCAGTGCGCCACTATGTTCCATCACTGGGGAGCCAGAGACGACCCAAACTGCCCCTGTGGCTACACACAGACTATGACCCACATAGTCAACGACTGCCACCTCTCCAGATTCAAAGGAGGTCTTGAAACTTTACATCAGGCTCAACCTGACGCTGTTGACTGGCTATGGAAGAAGGGCAAACGCTAGAAGAAGATGCAGCTGTTTGACCTATGGCACTTTATTTAGCTTCTTAGCTTCAATTTGCACAACTGAGAAAGAGAATGGTATTGTGAGTTTCATTCTCCCCTAATATATGCTAAACCATTTTTTGTAATTACTCTTAATAGTATACCAGTCAGTAAATGCTTGGAGAAAAAAATACTTCTTTAGTTTGCTCAGATAAATTATGACATTTACCTGAGAAAAATTGTATTTCTAGAAAGCAGTAACAAAACTTATTGTTTGCTTTGGGACCTCATTACATATTATTAAATATCATGAAATCTGAATACTCTTATATGCTGGAATGCTTTATTTTCTGGAGCCCTACACAAGTAGCTTAATGTAGTACAAAAAAAATTTCAAGAATGTGTTGATAATTCAGAAATTCATTTTTCACTCTATCCCTTTACACATAACAATTTTAAATATTAACCATTTTCAAAGAGATTCTAGACCTCAAATCCTACCAGTAAAAACTTGTTAATTTGGTTTGTTTCTATCATGGGTTGATTTTCAAAAAAAGTAATTCAGATCACCTGCCAATTTTTCCTGAACTGTATTCCTCTGGTATTTTGTAATTAAGTTCTGGCAGATGGGGAGTCAGGCAACAGTGTAGCCAATTAAACACACACAGCACCATGTTAAAAGGACCCAAGTTCAAAATCCTGTGTCCCACAAGGGTAATCTTCATTGGCAGTGAAGTTGTGCTGCAGGTCTCGCTTTCTTTTTTTTTTTTCCTGTCCACTCTCTATTGTTAGCGAGCGGAAATCAAACCACCATCCACTGCAAGGAAGCAAAAGATGTTTATTCACGAATTCGAATCCGGGCCGAGTGGTGACTGACAGCAGTCTACCAGCTCGACCCTGAACAAGGCTCAAACCTCACAATTAATAGGAATTCAGACTACACTCAGAGAGGGGGAACACATCACCTTATCAACCTATATCTAATAACATGCTATAGAAAACGCAAAATCCATAGCAAAGCGTGGGGTCCACTCAAAGCAAAGTGCAGGCTTATTTCAAACATCACACCAGAAATCAAACCAATAGGACCTAGCCAGAGTGGGATCACCACATCCTCCCGCCATCTGCTGCAACCATCCGGTAAACAGCATTCTTCAAACCCTGTGCAAAGGCCCTGATAAGGCTTGCCCCTATGCAGGGTCCTTCAAGCAACCTGCAAAACAACCGATGGCCTTTACTGATTAGGTCCTATTTTTCAAGGGGAAAGGGCAAGGAATTTTCCATCTCACACTAAGCAGAAAAGCAACTATACTTAAAACTTTAAAACTACTGCATCTAACATCTATTTTCCTTTTCCCTCTCAACTTCTCTCTGTCATATCTATAAAAAAATAAAATGAAGGGAGTCAGGCTGTAGTGCAGCGGGTTAAGCGCAGGTGGCGCAAAGCACAAGGACCGGCATAAGGATCCCGGTTTGAACCCAGGCTCCCCACCTGCAGGTGAAGCAGGTCTGCAGATGTCTATCTTTCTCTCCTCCTCTCTGTCTTCCCCTCCTCTCTCCATTTCTCTCTGTCCTATCCAACAACGATGACAACAACAATAATAACTACAACAATAAAACAAGGGCAACAAAAGGGAATAAATAAATAAAATAAAATATTTAAAAAAATAAATAAAATAAAATAAAATGAAAAAAAAAAGGTATCCAGGAGCAGTGGCTTCACTGGGCAGGTACTCAACCTCAGTGATAACATTGAGGCAATAAAATAAAAGTGAAAATTCTGGTGGTGGGGCCATGAGTTTTTTTGTTTGTTTTGCTTTGTTTTTTATTTATTTATTTTAGCCAGAACACTGATCAGCTCTGCTTTATAGTGTTTCAGGGGATTGAACCTGAGACTTTAGAGCTTCAGGCATGAGAATCTCTTTGCATAACCATTACGCTAACTACCCACACCCCAGGGAGATCAGTTAATCTAACAAACCTGCTCCTAAATCCCAGCACTACCAATAATAGTTCTTTGTCCTTAGACAAGTAACATTAACAGTTTCTTCTCATCCACAGACCTTAAAATAGAGATGCTCAAAATGCCCTCTTTCATACTTTGTGACAATGTTAACATCCAAGAACAGGGCCAGTAAGGACTCCCAAACTGCAGATATTGTTATGCTATGTTATACTATACAATGATAGAATTGAATACAATGACTGAAAATATTTTTTGCATCCAGATAGCTAGTTAGCCTCTATTATTATTTTTTAAAAACTCTTTCAGTGAAGGTGTCCTCCTTTAATTTCTCCAAAAACACTTAGTAAGGTGAGGATTATTTGGGGTTTTCTTGAAGGGCCCTGTCTGTCCTATAGAAAGCTGTCTTTATTAGTTTGACTAAGCACAGTGATAGTTTATTGAATTAGATTAGAGCGCAGATCAAGAAGGTCGGATCTGATTATCTGCTAAATCAGAATGCCTGTAACTGCAGACACAGATGCCTGGCTGACTGATCACTGACTGCAGAGTGCATATCCTGTTTTCTGCAAAACAAGAGGTCATTCATAGTTGATAAGAGTAGAGAACATAGCCATCATTCGCCACCATAATTTAATGAACTATCTTGTTAACTAAAATGGTGGTGCCTGAAGTAGCTATTGATTAAATCTTTCATTTGGGGGCAAACTAATCTCCTATGGTAGGAGATAGGGTGTGCTTGGGATCATACTGACAAAATGAGATATATACTCAAGCATTAAGTGATGGTCCATCCTAGCCTGATGCCTCCATTAGTCAAAAGCAGTTAGATATTGACATTATAAGTATTTAAAACAGGAACAGAATATTCTGTGAAACCACTGCAAAGAAGAAGCTGGCAATCCCCAAGCCTTTGATTCTTCTTCTTCTTCTTTTTAAATCTTTATTTATTGGATAGACACAGCCGGAAATTGATAGGGAAGGGGTGATAGAGAGGGAGAGAGATATACACTTGGAACACGCTTCACCACTTGTGAAGCTTCCCTGCAGGTGAAACCCTGAACTCTAACCTGGGTCCTTGCACATTGTAATATGTGCGCTCAACCAGGTGCACCACCATCCGGCATCCCCACTTTGATTCTTTGCTGGAACCTATCTACATGCATTTTCTGTTAAAATTAATCAGCTCAATTTTGCGTGAAAAAGATCCACAGGGCATATTTATCTACTATATGGCCTTTCTTTTAAAAATTCTCAAGATGGATTAGAAAATAAATATGTTAACCCTTAAGTGACATTTAGCTGAGTAACCAGGGATGACTTTCCATTTGAAGGTTCAAAAGTCCTCAGTGTCCTCTAAATTATCTTAAGAGTTCTCTGAGGACAAACATCAGTGATGTTTTCCTGCATGTCTTAGATCACTTTAATTTGGAGAATTTTAAAAATGCATATGTTCAGCCAATTTAGGAATATCAGTTTCCTGGATCTGACTTGATCAAGTGTCACAAATGGTGACACTTAACACAATAATTATTTATTCTCTCTCAGTTTTGGAGAATCAGTCTGAAATCAAAATGAAGACTAGGGTAATTTTTTTCTGAGGATTCTGGGGAAAATCTTGTTCTATGCTTTTCACCTGGATTATGTTAATAACTAGCTTTGGAATGCAGTATTCCACCCTCTCCCTACATCTCCGTACGATATTCTCACTGTGTCTCTGTGAGTTATTTCTTCTGTGCATGTCTGTTTCTGTCCAAATTTCCCCTTTTTATAAATGCACACCAGTCTTATTAACTGGTGCCCACCTGAAACGACATTATCTTGTAGTATTGAAATCCATAAAGATCATATTTCCAAACAAGGTCACATTTTGGGGTTGAGATAGCATATATATTTGGATGGAATCTGTAGCAAGAAATTTGTTTTTAGCAATTTTTTTAAAAATTTTATTTATTGGGAGTTGGAAAAACTGTCCATGAAATATATTTTCTCTAATCTGTTTTCTTCTCTTATTTATACAATTATCTGAGTGAAAGTTGTTGACTTTTATGACAATTATTTTTGTACAGTAACACAGGGAAAACTAGCATTTGATCCTTTCCAACCAATGTTCCTTTGTTTCTCCCAATGAAATCTCCTAGAAAATCCCTTATCATTCTATAGTTGCCAAGGTTCATTTATGTATTGGTTTGTTTTCTAGTTTATACAAGCACACATGGTCTTCTAGAGAAAATGTTCCTATTTTTGACTCTTTTTTTTTAATTGACTCTTTAAAAAATATTTATTTGTTTATTCCTTTTTGTTGCCCTTGTTGTTTTATTGTTGTTGTTATTATTGTTGATGTAGTCATTGGATAGGACTGAGAGAAATGTAGAGAGTAGGGAAAGACAGAGAGAGGGAAAGACAGACAATTGCAGACCTGCTTCACTGCTTGCAAAGCAACTCCCCCCTGCAGGTGAGGAGCCAGGGGCTCAAACCAGGATCCTTACACTGGCCCTGCACTTTGTGCCGCCTGTGCTTAACCCACTGCACTATTGCCCGACTTTCACTGACTCCTAGTTCCCTCATGCTAAAGACTGCACTGTACACACGAGTCATTCATTACAACCTGTCTTCCTGAACATGGGCAACACTGGCATTGTGAAGCAGGAGGATGATATATATATATCCCTCTATTGGGGGAATTAAAGATTTACAGTCAACAGTAAAATCCAGTAGTTGATACATGTGTAACATTTCTCAGTTTTCCATATAACACTCTAACCACCCACCTAGGTGCTCCGCCACCATCATGTTCCAGGACCTGAACACTCCCGTGCCATAGGAGTCCTTTACTTTAGTGCAATAAACCAAAAGCCAGTCTAAGTTCTGCTTTGTGTTTCCCCTTCTGTGCTTATTTTTCAACTTCTGTCTATGGAGAATGCTCTTTCAAGGTCCAAGGGAAAGAAGAATTAAATCCAAGCAGTATTCCTCTTCTGTTTTGTCAGTCTAACAATTGTATACTTTATTCACCTTTTATATATTTTTCTTTTTTTATTAGTGACTTAATAATGATCAACAAGATTGTGGGATATCACACTTTATATTTTGTAACTTACATCATTTTAGACAATAACTTGATTTTTCACAAGGAAATTAACTGTTTATTTCAGTTTCTTCTCATGAGATTGTGAAAAGAACTTTTTATGTGTTTGTTGTGTATAATCTGAGGACATATCTGTCCTTCTGGAAAGCTATACTCAGGAGATCCAGGAGAGAACAAGGAAGCACATGTCCAAGGTTATAAGAAATTTCTTGGCATATTCAAGTTAAGAAATAGTCACCAAGATAAGACAGTAAAAAAGAGCCACCTGCCTCAGCTGAGACAGAGAGAGGCATGTCTCAAAAAGAGAGCCAACTGTCTGCTGCAGGCAGGAGTGCATTAGTTAAATACTTTTCAATGCAAATCGGGTTCTGTGGGAAAACAGGCTGAAGGAGTCTATGCTAGGCACCCAGCATTAAGGACACATTTTATTCAGTAGCCTCCTTTTCAATTACCAGGTTTGGAAGCCTTTGCTTTTGATATTCAGAATGACTAGAAGCTGACTCATAGTTTTTGCACTTGTAGATATCTTAAGCTTGGGAGTTTTCACTATCCTAACTCTGAATTGTTCCTATTCTGTCAATCAATCTGGCAGAAGCCTTTTTTATAATTTTATGCCACAGCACAATCTAGATTCTGACATAAGTCAGACTGTGTGTATTTGGTAAGTGTGTATGCTGAAGGGAAATGCATCATGATCTTTTTGTTTTCTTTGCAAGCCAGGCAGTTTTTTTTTTTTTTTGTTTTGTTTTGTTTTTACTATTTTATTAGGGCAGGAGGGGGAGGGGGCTTATGGCTTACAATACATTTGTTGACACATGGGTACAATTTCTTATCTACCTGTGAAAGGTATCTGTGAAACATGAACATTCACCCCCCCCAATTTAGGTCCTTTCTGCCATCATGCACTAGGACCCCAATATCCTCTCCACCCCATCCTTCCTTTCAGTCCCCAGAATTCTTTGCTTTGGTACAATACACTACACTCAGTCTAAGTTTTACTTTGTAATTTCCCTTCCTTTTCTTTTTATAAGTTCTATCTGTAAGTGAGATGGCATGGTATTTGTCCTTTCCTTTTTGGCTTATCTCACTTAACATGATGCCTTCACATTCTATTCATGAAGACAAAAAGAAATGACATTTTAAGAACTGCATAATATTCCATTGTGTGTATGCTACAATATCCTTAGACATTTGTCTGTTATTGCACATCTAGGTTGCTTCCAATTTTTTGATATTATAAATTGTGCTGCTATAAATATACATAGATTTCTTCTGATAGGTGTTTTTGTTTCCTTTGGGTAAATTGCCAGGAGAGAAATTACTAGATCATAAGGTTGGATATTCCTGGTGTTTTGAGAAATCTCCAGACTGTCTTCCACAAGGATTGGGCCAATTTGCATTCCCACTGGCAGTTATTTTTCAAATCTTCTTTGGCAAACTTAAGTATTTTTAAGTTTCAGATAAACTTTTGCAGCTTTTCTTATGTCTATTATTTTCCAGGACATGGTGGAGGGGGTTTAGGTTTGTTGTATGTAGATTCAAGTAGTTTGAGGATTTTCCCATTTATTGGCATTCTTTTTCATATTTTGATCATGGCAGTATGTTGAATCTTATAATCATGTGATTTTCATAGTTTTCTTTTGTGGATCATGAGCTCAAGGAAGCCTGATGATTCAGAAGAGAAGTCTGTCAGGTGCTTTGATAGCAAGACTGGGAGTTTTTATGTAAAAAAAAAACTAATTCCATCTTTATTTTGAGAATGAACTTCCAGAAATTTTAAAGCTGAGAGGGCATTGGGGACCTAGTGTACAATGGTGGAGAAGGACCTATGTGGGTGATAGACTTGCTACACAGACATCTTTCACAGAAGGATGAGAAATTGTACCCTTGTGACAATTTTCTTGTAAATTATTATTTCCCATATAAAATTAAGTAAATTTTATTTGAGGCTCCTCCTCCTGTCTTTCCATGTCTGCTCACATATCTCTACTGATGTTTTTCTCGCTCTGATTTTACCATTAACTCCTCTAGCCCATTTAAATGTCCTCAGTGAACTATAGTTAATAATCAATTTTGGTTATTAATGACTTTTCCTCCTTTGAATAGATAGCACTACGTACCAACCAAATGTTAAGGTTGTTTTATGTGTAAGCTCTAGAGGTATTTGACCTAAAGTTAAATCTGGTCCATCACTGACCTGTAGGGAAGAGGTAAGATTATTTACACTTCCATGCCTCAGTTTTTTCATAAATGAAATCACAGCGGTGCATTTTCTCTTTTTTTTTTTTTGCTCTGGTAAGGAGAGTCTTAACATGCAGTTCAGTGCATTACTTAGAAAATAATTTTTCTGTTGACTGATTAGTTTCATTTTATTTCTAAATTTTAGCTATTATGACCTCTCTTTTTTAAATTTTATTTATATTAGTAGAAAGAAAGAGGCAGAGAGAGGTGAGGTGAGAATGATAGAGAAAGAAAGACTAGAACACTGAACAGCTCTGGTTTATGGTGGTGCTGAGGACTCAACCTGCAGTCTCAACATGAAAGGTTTTGCATAACCATTATGCTATCATGAAACAGCCTCAAACATGAAAGGTTTTGCATAACCATTATGCTATCTCCCCATCCCATGACATTTCAAAAACATTCATTTATATACTTTTTGAGAGAGAGAGAGAGAGAATAAGATCTCACTCTGGCATATACAATGCCAGGAATTGAACCAGAGGTCTTAGGCATGCAAGTAATTCACTTTATCTGGTGAGTTACCTCCTTTACTGGCCATTACTGGTTGGTTTAATTAGTGTATTTCTTTGCTTTTTCTTTTTAACAAAAGACAAATCATTTTATTATTTATGTATTTATTTATAATATATATATATATATTTTACCAAAGCACTGCTCAGTTCTGGTTTATGGTGGTATGGGGGATTGAACCTGGGCCTTCAGAGCCTCAGACATGAGAGTCTCTTTGTATAACCATAAGGCTATCTACCCCCACCCCAAATCTAAATTTTAAGAGTAAATTAAATATTAAGTATCTGTTGATATTTTTATCTTTTGATAAAGTGGATACTAAATATTTATGTGTTAGCCAAGTAAATAAATGCACACTAGCCTTTGATTATTAGAATAAGCAAAACAGGAGACTTATTTTTTCTCTCAGCCAATTAACATTCCCAGCATACTTACCATATTCCTGATATGAGAACACCAAGAAAATCATGGTCTTGGCCTCATTAACCCAATTAGTGGCATATGAATAAATATACTGTGGGGAGGCGGGGAAGCAATGTGAGGAACCCATATGCACACTTTACTAAAATCAGTGTGATCATTACCTTTTCCAAAGATGTGGTGAGGAAGGTTGTAAGGGAAGATGCCTACCCCCCCATGCCAATAAGCCTTCGGTAAGTTTGTACAAAGCCATAACCAAGTTAATAGTCATGGCACTTAGCACCAGGAAAACACCAGTCTAGTGACAAGAAAAAGATGAAAAGTGAAGCTAGAGAACCTAAAATTTTCCTCAAACCCTCTCAAATCTTTGGCAACACTGTTCTAGGATAAGAATCAACTTAAAAGTGATGTTACTTATAGTACAAGAACAATCACTTTTGCCCTACTCTTAGTGCTTATTTCCTTATTTGCGCAGACAAAACTTAAAGAAGGATCAACAACAACAACGTCAACTCTTTTTGTATGTATTTAGTAGGCCCCAGCAGTAGTTAACTTCTAGCTTAATGTATGGGGCTTTATTTATGACTTTTTTTTTTGCCCAGTATTCAAGAAGATAGTGCTTAATTACGGGAGCATATTAAAGAAAATTAATTTAATTGCAATTAGTATTATAATAATTTATTCACAGACCACCAGAATATGTATTTACAACCAACCATTCATTTCCTTCTAGTACGTCACTATCTGTGCTCAAGTTAATTGTGAATTTCAAGGTTATTAGTCTGCATCTCTGCTTGCAGGATCATTACTGAAATTCATACTTCATGTCCTCATTTAATACAACAACCTAAAGCCATTTTAGCTGATTTATCTGTAGCTATTTAATTCCTCTGTAGTCATCTACAGTTTCTTCTTACCCTCCATTAAGCAGTCATTGTCACTGGCATAACCAGTACTGAAAAGAACTAGAGGCAATTCAAGTTGGCTCTTCAGCCCTCACTAGTTTTTCACATTTTCCGTGTATATTTAGGAGTTCAAGACATTCTAACCTTGTCTCTGTGTTCTAGACCATCAAATTTAGGAAGGTCTTTTATGGAAAACTTGACCAAGCATATTATGCATAAACTTTGAAAATTAAATTCTTACCTCTGTGGTTCGTTTTTGGTGCACTCATTGCAAAGGGAATAATTCAATACTAGACTATTGCCATTGCTAGTTTAGTGACTAACTGGTAGCACAGCAGATGAGAAAAACCTGTTGACTGAATTCTTTCACTGATGCAGTGAGGAAGGTTGAGCTGGAATTTTCTTGTCTACAGCCATACCACCCTGAACATGCTCGATCTCCTCTGAGCTGGAATTTTCTATCCATGGTTCCAGTCAAAGTTCTCAGTTACTCTGCTCTATATTTTATGGATAAATTAGTTGAAGTTTGAAGCTGATATATATATATAGATATAGATATAGATATATATAGATACAGAGAATGTAGAGAGACAGAGTGTAAGTGTGAAAGAGACTATGGCACTAATGTTTATGTATGTGGTTAGATCCAGGCTCAAAGAGTGGGTCAGTACATGAAGCTAAGGAGCACTCTCTCCAAGTGAGCTATTTTGCTGGTCCAGAGCTGGCACTTAAACCTCAATCTATTATGCTTGCAAGTTTCCTCAAGTAGCTCACACTCCAGATGGGTCTGTATTTATGTTATAATAAAACATCACTATTGATTTATAGAAATGGATTATCATGTCTGAGAATTAATATCTTGCCTTCATCTTATTTTGTTTTAATGGTCCATTATTAACCATTAATTGTTTGCTGAAGTCATTAGAGGAAGAAATACAAGGTAGTAAGGAATTAGAGGAAGAAATACAAGGTAATTATAAAAAAAAAATCAACCACTGGTATACATCTTGGGGAGTGTATTATGCATTTAAAAAGGTTATGAAGAATAGAGTTGCCATCATCTATAAGGCAGTATGGTGGCATTTGTGTATTTGGATTCTGTATGGATTTCATTTCATAGTTTGCTGTTTCTTATTTATAAAACTTGGTAAGGGGACAGAGCTGTGGCACACTGGGTTGAGCACGCACATTACCCACGCACAAAGACCTGGCTTTAAGCCCTCAGTCCCCACCTGCAGGGCAGCTGTAAGCTTCATGAGTGGTGAGGCAAAGCTACAGTTGTCTCCATTTCTCACTTTCTGTTTCCTCTCCTCCCCTCTCAAATTCTATTTTTCAAAATAAAAAGAGAGAGAAGAGAAAAGAAAGGAAGAAAGAAAGAAAAACAAACAAACAAACAAAACAAAAAAACACTGTGACCAGTGGACTGTGTAGTAGGCACTGAGCCCTTAGCAATAACTGAATTGGAAATAAAAATTATAAAATTTGGTTAGGATTAGACATAGTATGCAACGTTCTAATAGATAAAGAATCTCAACAATGCATCTTTGGGCTTGATTACTAATACTTCATTAAATGTACTCTATGAAGAATGGTTATTTGCAGTTCCTAAGTCAAATATAAATGGATGATATTTGGGTTGATTGCTAGTTGTTTATACTTGAACAAAATAATGTCACAGTGATCACAAAGTAAAGTTTTCTGATGAAGCAAAAACTAGAAGGAAATCATGTATCACCTAATCCTGTATATGTATCCTTGAATTATTATAGACACATATATAATGTGTGTATATGTGTGTGTTAAAAATGCAGGGACACATATTAGTCATTTTTTAATCCAATCCAACATATTGCATTTTAAGGTATGTTGTGGTGGTTGTAATGTAATTGAATGCAAAAGATATTAAAGGATGTAAAAATCGGTTTTCTTTTTTTTTTAATTTTATGCATTTCTTCACTTCAAATGTTATTAAAGTGATATACATTTTGTCAATTTAAATATATATTTTAAAACACTTTATTGTTTCTTAAATATGAAGTTCATATTATAAAATTAATCCCTGAACTATTCATAGTCTCAAATTATTATCCAGGTATTTGTATACTCCTATTTGCCTTCCCCCCCTTTTCCTTCATATTTCCTTTCTTATTTTTTCTTTTATTACCTTGTGTGTTTTCTGTTTGTCTCTTTTTCTCTCTTTATGATTGTACAAAAGCTGTTTTCATATGCTAGATACTCCTGTCTACAAAGCACGACATTTCAAAGGAGACAAATTGACAGTGAAAGTGGGCTTATTCAATCATTAGCCTGTGCACTACTCTCTCTCTCTCCACCTCTCTTCTCTCTCTCTCTCTCTCTCTCTCTCCCTCTCTCTCTCTCTCTCTCTCTCTATATATATATATATATATATATATATATATATATATATATATATCTTTTTTATGCTTTCTACCCCTATCCAGCCTGTGTACTCTTAAGTCCAGGTGTGAAGTCAACTATTTTACAGAAAATTGTCACTAGCAAAGGCCCAAAGATAGCCAGGTGACAAGAGTGGCTGAACTTCTATATACAATTATAGTAATTTTCAAATTCAGATGTCTATTGACCCTCTATTTCTGAACTGCATTACAGAACTCTTTCCCAGTAGCAAGCTTTCATAAGTTGAAGAATTGTATTATAAGGCTGTATAGCCCCCATGCATTCCACCTCTCGATTGGGAGCAGGACACTTAAGGATTGAGCTATGCTGTCTGTTATTTATCCTTTTCTGCCTAGGGCCTAGAAGTATGGTATATCGATCCATGATATACATTACAAAAGGAAAAAAATACAGAATTTAGAGTTAGAGAACAGACAACAGATCAGTCAAAGATTAAACTCAGTTTTCTCATTAAACATGAGTGTGATTGGGATCTCATGGTGGTACACCATGGAGAGCATACATGTCATAATCCACCGAGCCAGGTACAAGCCCTCAGTGCCCACCTGCAGGGGAAAAGCTTCAGGAACAGTGGATGAAGCAGTGCTGTGGGTGTCTCTTGTTATCTCTCCCTCTTTATCTTCCCTTCCCTTCTTTATCTCTCTGTCCCTATCCAATCAATCAATTGTTAAATATTTTTAAAGTAAGTATAATTATTTAATTATTGCCTTTTCCAAATATGTAGTATAATTATACACAAATAAAATGATATTAGAACCCACTTAAAGGCGCAGTGGATAGAGTGTTGGACTTATGGGCATGGGATCCTGAGTTAGATATTCTACAATGCATGTGCCACAGTGACACTCTGGTTCTTTTGATGCCAGCCTAACATGGGGGTGCCTCTTCCTGGGTGCATACTCTCTGGGGTGGAGAGAACTCTACTGGAGCTGTCCTGGGCTGCTACTCACTCAGCAACGCGAGGGAGATGACTCAGGAACCAAGCTCATGGTGGCGGCGAGGCAGAGCAATATGTTTATTAATCAGAGAACCAAGGCTTTTAAAGGGCAGCCCCGGAAGTGGCAAGTCGGAAATGGAAATGCCTAGGAAAGGGGCAGAGAAAGGCAAAAGGGTGCTGGGAAGGTACAAATTTTCTTAGCAACTGTTGCGGGGGGTTTTAACTGGTAGGATTAATACTACCCTGCAGGCAGGGAGGGTCTTGAGAGTAGAAAGAAGCTAGATCAAAGGAATAGAGTGGGTGGGGATCTTTCAGGCAAAACAATGATTGTGTAGATAGGCCATAGTATCAGGAATGCAGGGTGGAGCAGGGAGAAGCTGGCTTAATGTTTTAAGGAATGCAGGGTGCTTTGTGAGGTTCCTCACAATTTCCCAACAGGTTGAATGCACATGTTATAATGTGCAAGGACCTGGGTTTGAGCCTCTGGTTCCTACCTGTGGGGTAAAAGCTTTGCAAGTGCTGAAGCAGTATTTCAGGTCTCTCTCTCTCCCTCCCTCTCTCTCTCTCTTTCTCTCTCTCTGTCTCTCACTTCCTCCTCCTATCTTTTTCTATTTTTATTATATTTATTTATTTATTGGATAGGTACAGTCAGAAATCAAGAGAGAAGGAGAATATATATATATATATATATATGTATATGTATTTTAGCTTCTACTTGTATTTATCACTCCATTTTCAAAATACACCCCTACTTTTCTTTTCTCAGTTATTTTTTTAGTATATTTTCTCCATACTATATCATACTTTTGTCCAGGGCAGAAACCCTATAAATTGCTCTTTGTGGCCAATGAATGGATAGTGTTCAATGAATAAATGCTCCTGGAACATGATTTGAGGAATATCACACTTTCCTTAGAGGCTACATGGACTCTGCCATCCCTCTTATATTTGATTGTTATGAGTCAGAGATGGTGGACTTTACATTGAAGGAGGAGAGAGAGACAGACAGAGAACAGTACAGCATCATTCTGACATGTGAGATGCAAGAAACTGAACATGGGACTTCTGGCTCTTGAGTCCAATGTGCATTGCTGTTCTGCCTTCACATGGGTCACAAGTCTTTTCACACTCTTGTTATTTCTTTTTGAGAAATGAAATCATTAATTTTATAGTTAGCATTATGTTCCCTTCTCAAAGCAGTATCATTCCATTTTGTGTGAAAAGGCATTTCCTTTCTATTCTGCTCTGTTTTGTCCTATTGTTCTTTCCCCCACTGGGATTATAGATCAGAATCATTTGTTGGGGTGCAGAAGGTGGGAGTTCTGGCTTCCAGAATTGCTTCTCTGCTGGACATGGTTGTTGGCAGGTCGATCCATATGCGCCCCCCCCCCCCCAACCTGTTTCTTTCTTTCCCTATAAGGGTAGGGCTCTAGAGAGATGAAGTTTTAGGACACATTGGTGAGGTCATTTGCCCAGGGAAGTCTGGTCAGAATCATGATAACATCTGCAACTTGGTGGCTGAAAGGAAGCAAGATATAAAGCTGGACAGAATGATTAGTGAACAGAAGATAAAAGTATGAACAGAGCAGATGGAGTAGGGTGAGAAGAAGCTATGAAGTACATTTATGCATGTTCCTAGGGTCCTATGAATACTATAGTTTTTGCTTGAGTTTGATCCTGATATTTTTCTTAAGCTCATTTGAAGTTCTCTCACTTAAAATAGAATGTCTCAAAACAAAAATATAGAGTTGATCTGAAGTTTCACTAACAGATGGTTGGTTAAAGAATATTCACAACAGAATACTATTGACACTTAAAAATAAATTGTGTTTTGGGGGATACAATGGAAACAGAGTTACTATGTTAAGTGAAATAAGTAAGAAAGTGATATATAATTATTCAATGATTTTTACTTAAGTATAGTATAAAGATGATAAAATTAAATAAAACAACAAAACTTACTCAAATTCTGAAAATTATAGTGATTTTTAGAGGGCACAAAGAGAAGGGGTGGAATATAGGTAGAGGAGTGTCTGAAGTAATGGCCCTGGAATTTTGGTAGTAGATGTGATGAATATTTACCCAATACAGTTGTGAAGGTATATTTTTTCCAACTCTTCAGCTAGTTAACTCAGTGTTAAGTGAATGAAAAATATGTACCACACAATGCATGCTCATCTGAGTCTATGGATTCCTCCAAATCATTTAAGGAATTGATCTTATATATAGGAATATAAATATTTCTTCCTTAAAATTCCAACTTGATGGTATAATGTTCTTGGATTTGCTTACTTTGTATTACCATTTTCATTTTAAACTTGGAAAATTTGCTTTTATTATCTGTGCTCACATCAATGATCAAGAAAGTGTTTTTCATACAATAAAAAGTCTCTGGAATACAAACAAACACACTAAGACAATACTTCCATAGGACTTTAGACCTATACGCAGATTTCTGTTGATAGAATGAGCATTCTGACCTAGCAGAAACAACTCTAGACCTTGAGTCTCTTTCATGAGCTGCATAGATAATTTTTCCATCAATGCAAATGACTGTGGTCTCAACACCTTTTGGCTCCTTTTTGTTGAACATGTAAGAAAACCACAATCATGACTCTGTTCAATAGCTTTTTGACATAGTGATATATACTTATTTATTTATCCTGAAGAAACTTCCTGAAGTTCTAGGCTTAAGTCTGTCAGCCTTGATGAAGCATATTATATATCCTTATTGTGGTTTTTAATCAGATTTTTTATAGGAGGATATTAAACCATCTCAAAGCACTTATGTTTAAAGCCTCATTTTAAACCTCACTTTATTGAGTTTGGAAATTTGCTGAGCCCAAGTTTTCTTTATCAGATCAGTTATATTTTCCTGATTAATTATAATAGTTTCACTTTATGATTCAATATATCTATAATATAATTTCACATTCATGATCATTCATCACTCATGTGTGAAGAGGGATATTTTTAGCTTGTTCTTTATTAAATTAATACTAAAAAGAACCCAGATCTTTCATTTCCAATATATCTGGATTAGAAGTTGAATTCACACAGTTTTTCTCTTCATTCTAATGAAGCATGAATAGGAAGACTATATTTGTATAAAAATAATTTAGGATTAGTTATAAGGCTAAATTTATTTTTCTGGTTGGTAAGTACAGTCATATGAAAACTTTAAAGACAATATCTCTCAGCATAATAGTTAATAGAATCACTTTAAAAGCTCATAAAACTGTAAAATTTGATAGATCACTGATAATGTAATTATTTGTTGAATTTAATTTATGTTCTTTACTTGCAATGTTTTATTATGTGTAGATATTATATAAAGATTAATGAAACATTATGACTGGAAAGGCTAGAGGAAAATGCCAGATGGATCAAGACAACCAAACTAAATTTTATACAAAGTGCCAAAATGAAAAACAAACAAAAAAAAAAAACACTAACAACAAAATGCCAAAATGAGTTTTGAACATGAACTGTGATGAGTCATTATCCTGTGCAAATTTTAGGATGTGGACTTTACTAGGTGACTAAGATCTCTGAAATAAAATATTATACATGCATTTTCTTTTGATATGTCTATAGAAGTATCAGATTGTTGATGTCCATGACTAAAAATATTTAGGGTAACTATGTAATAGATTCTTCACTAATAAGCTGGCAGTAGTTTTATTTTATTTTCTCTAATATCCATTATAATTTTTGGATCCCTGAACACAGTACAATGTATGTGCTATTCTTTTAAAAGGTGATCTTTAGGAGTCCTCAGAGATGGTTCAACAGATAAAGTATGCACCCTACCATGTGTGAGATTCTGGATTAAATCACCATATTTTACAGAATTATCATGGGCAGCATCTAGTATACATTATGGATAGTAAAGAAGTACTTTGGTTAGTCTCTCTCTTTCTCTTTCTGTCTCTCATCTCTCAACATATGTAGTAAAAATTGGTGTGGAGCTGACTCGAACATAACAAATATATGCAAGGTCTTAGATTTTTTGACCCCCTAGTACCACATTTAAAAAAGATAACCTGTAAATAAAAATAATTCTCACAAAGTCATTAAAAGATTGCTTCATAGTTGGAAAATTAAATTGAATAAACATTTCTCCTCTGTCTAAAAGATACTGATTTTAGGGATTGTAATAGGCATCTGTTTCCAAGAGAATTAGCCATCTTAAATTCATAGAAGAGAATAAGGATGTGGGAGACAGACACAATCAAAGTAGTCTATGGAGCTGAGTTAGAATTTACTAAGGCAGAGGTGGTTGTCAATTAAATTAAGGGTTAAAAGATTAACAGCTTACGAGAAAGAGATTTCAGAAATTTATATTCATACAAATGAGGGAGAGGAATGGATCAAAGCCCAGGACTTTTCTTTAAAAGAAACAGAATGATCTATTGGGTTCCTCGAAAAGTCATAACACATTTTTGCATAGAAATACATAAAAATATACTTCATGATAATCCAGTATTATCTCTGTTCTCTCATAATTAAAGTGAATAGAATGACTGCTGTATTTAATAGACATACCAACTGAGTCAGTTTGTCCTGTCATTTTACCTATTATGCCATTTCTTACATGCACAAGGCAGTGTTTTTAAAGTAGTAAATTAGTGAACCAGAGTATAGCTCTCTGAGTAGGTCATCTGTCTTGTGATACTCATAGCCTGGGTTCAAGCCCTGACATACCATGTAGTGAAGTGGCATTGTCCTGGGGAAACTCTTGTGCTGTAATGTCTTTTTAATTCTCTCCAGAACTAAATTAAAAGATCAGTCTAGAGTAATGAGACTGTGCATGGTTGATACCCCATAATTGTAAAAATTAAAAAAATAAAAATTCAGAATCTGTTTAAGAATTGAGGCTATGAAGAGAATTGGAAATAATGTTTTAAACAAAATTAAGGAGGACAAATTAAAGCACTTTTAATGAGATCAGTGGAAGTAGACACCTGCCATACTAACTAGGGAACAAGCACATTATACATTAGTAGCCAAGAGCACAAGCTCTGTTGCCTTCACCTTGATGAGTTGCTCTCTCTCTCTCTCTGTCTCTTTATCTTTTTAAAAAATTTATTTATTTATTTATTTATTATTGGATAGAGAGAGATCAGTTGAGAGGAGGGGGAGATAGAGAAGGAAAGCAGTGAAGCAAGGTGTCTATCTTCTATCTTTCTCTATTTCTATATCCCCTTCCCCTCTCAATTTCTCTATGTCCTATCAAAAAAAATAAAAGGGGAAAATATCCTCCAGGAGCAGTGAATTTTTAATACCAGCACTGAGTTCCAGCAACTGGAGGAAGAGAGAGAGAGAGAGAGAGAGAGAGAGAAAGAGAAGAGGAAAGAGAGAAGAGAGACAGGCATCTGCAGCCCTGCTTCACCACTTGTGAAGCTCTTCCCCTTCAGGTGGGGACCAGGGGCTTTAACCTGGTTTCTTTAGCACTGTACTATATGGGCTTAATCAGGTGCACCACTGCCTGACCTCCCTTGACATGTCTCTGTAGTGGGTAGAACACTCCCTATGTAGAGTGGTGCATCCTTTTCATAAATCCATATAATACAAGTGTTGTAGCAGTCAGGTGTCGGGCTGCACTGCAGAGAAGAGAGTGGACGTCCGGAGCAAAGGGGTACACAAATCTTTATTATAGGATGGGGGGGTGGCTCAGGCCACATGGAGTCAGCCGACAATGGCCGTCCCCACTACCTGACCACGGGGCAAGAGAAGGGGGCGAGATCTGGGAGAAGGGGGAGCTAAGAGCCCAGAGAGAGCGGGGGGGGGGTGAGGGGGCTTTTTATTGGGCGACAACCAGGGGTGACGTGTGGGGCCAGGATTGGTTGAAGGGGGCACTACTAGGATTTTGCTGGGCGTAGTAAAACCTGGGGGTGGAGACTGCATCAGAATAATTCCTCAGCAACATCTCCTATCCCTTTATATCTAAATGGACACAGTAAAGAAAAATGGAATGGAGCAGGCTTAAATGTTTTTAAGGAATGCCGTGCTCAGGTGGTAAGATGTAGGACTTTCTGTGGAGGAGGGAAGGCTTAAATGGCTGCCAACCTTGTGATATTTATGTGTCCTCTTGTGCTCAACCCCTCTTTAGAGAGAGAGACTTACCTGGAGAGATTCATCTCATAGGTTTAAGCGCAGCCTGCTCAACCATCTCTTCACAATATCTCTACATCTTTTCTATCTTTCTATCTAGTAATAGCATAAGATGGTTCAAAGTCTGTAAAAGACTATCATGGAGCAGAAACCTTTTGGGCATAAACCTAAATGATATAACAAAACAGGAAGGGACAAGTAGGGGAGTAGTAAAAGCCAGTGTGAAGTGAAGGGAAGTATTGGTGTGTAAAGGAACATTCCCTGCTTGGGGGGGGGGAAGGGCAAGGGTAAATAATGAGGGGGAGGCGGGAGGGCATGACCCACCAAACAGAGGGGCTATTTGGCATTGTATAGTCCTCAAGGCAACAGTCTGTAAAGTCTATGAATTACTCAGGATAAAAAACCAGCAGCTTGAAGGGAAATAAGCTGCTTTAAAATTGTGTAAAATGTATATAGGGTATGTCAGAAAGTCCGATACAAGTCTCAGTCCGAAGTAGATGGCTAGGGGAAGAATTGGCAGGGGATGCGACGCTGCATGAGGGAGGTCAGCCGCTGGAATTCTGCTTTTCTGTAGATAGTCAGCTGGAACCGCCAACACGTGACAGGCAGGTCAGAAGCAGGAACGGCAAGCAGGCATTAAGAAAGTTCTGTCCTTGGAGTCTATGTATCAGGTTCTTCAGATCGCGTTAAGTGACATCTAGGGTTTCGGGAGGTGTGCCACTGTAGTCGTGCCGTCTAGTGGGTGATGTCAGGGTGTGCAGGGGTTCAGATGGTTTTTCTGGGATTCCTGTGAAAGAAACACAAACAATCTGCTTCTCGTGGTTAATTTGAACTTGTAACAAGTTATAGGTTTGTTATAATTGATACCTCGATGATTATAATTGGTTTAAAATCTCTTTATGATTTTATTTAAAGATCATCTAATGTGACCTCCTGTAACAGTCTCTACCATAGGATCTTGAGACCAATTTTAGCTAAAATATGTATTTTAAACAGACTCAAATTGCTTAGAGAGTTAACGCATATTCGTGACAATGATTTTAACGTTTACAGTGCCAGATTGATGCCAGATCTGTTGTGGATTAATTTCCACAAGATAGTTAACAGGGCACCTTTGGGGGCCCTTCAAAGGTGTCCTGTATATAAAATTTATATGTTTTAGTTTTGGGAATGAATAGTCACGTTAAACATTTAGACTTTTACCTTAACAAATTAATTTTTACCTTGTCTGGTAATAGTGTAGCTGTAGGGTTACACTTTTGACCATTAAGTTAGTGTTACCAAACTTGAGACATACCCATAAACATTTAGTTATAACAAACTGGAGGAAAAAGAACTTTTGTTATAAAAACATATTATTTTAAAAACAAATTTATATCCATCATTAGTCACACAGTTTAAGACTAGACACTTACATATATACCAAAACTATATATAAAAATCAAAAGAGGGAGAAAGACAAAAATTTTGGAATGTTTCTGGACGTCTCCAGAAACTTTGGCTGCGTCCAGCATTTTTATATAAAGCCAATTACCTTTTAGAGTGCTACAAGCAGATGGGTCATGCAAAAAAAAATTTTTTTTGTCATTCAACATACTCACTCACAAAAACAACTGGCCAGTTATAACATAAGACATTCAGGGAAAGGGTAGGAGAGAGGTCTCTGTGAGCCAGATTTTGTAAGTTCTGCCATGTCGTATTACAGGTCCTGGGATGTATCCTGCATCTGGTCCTCTTGTAGTATTTCTTGTTCTTCAGGAATAACAGCGCCATCCTGCGGGTATTGTCGGACATGGCAGGCAGGAACCCAGACAGGTTTAGAGAAATTTTGAGGGAAAATGCATGCGAAATCCCTTCCCATGGTCAATAATGGGTCAGGCCCTTTCCAAATTTTATCGAGTGGGTCTCTCCATTAGACCTTAATAGATGGGAGGGTGTTTACCAGTGAGGAATAATAGGGGGTAAGTCTGAGTTATTGTAAATATTAAAGAGATTTAACGTAGTTAAGGCTTTTGCTAGCTGGATATTGGGGGATATGTTCCTCCTTTATCTTTATTTAGTTGAGCCTTCAGAGTTTGATGGTCCCTCTCAACAATGCCTTGTCCCTGTGGATTGTAGGGAATGCCCATGGTATGGGTAATATTCCAGAGGGAACAAAAATCTTTAAATTGTTTGCTGTAAACATAGGTGAATTGTCTGTTTTCAAAAATAATGGGACCCCCATAACGGCAAAACAAGAAAGCATATGGCTTACAAGCTTTTTAGTGCTTTCTACTGTCTGAGCTGTAGCCCACATAAATTTAGAAAAGGTATCAATTGAGACAAACACATATTTTTGTTTGCCAAAGTTTGGTATGTGGGTGACATCAATTTGCCAAATAGCATTAGCTTTTAAACCTCGGGGGTTAACCCCAAGGGTCTGGGTAGCAGGTGTCTTTATGAGACTTGCACAAGAAGAGCATGTAGCGAGGATATGTTTTAACTGTGGTACAGGAACATCAGGAAATCGAGCTCAAAGGCCTTTAAGATTAACATGGGTTAGAGAATGAAAATTAGCAGGATCAGAGACAGAGACTGGGAAAGTTCCTGTGGAGGCAAGGCGGTCAACTGCGGCATTCCCTTCAGACAGGGAACCAGGAAGAGGGCTGTGGGAGCGAAGGTGTTGAATATACAGTGGTTGGGTTCGAGAACAGAGCATAGAGGCGATTTGAATCAAGAGAGGGGAAAGTGGGTTGTCATCAATTTTCACATAAGAACGAGCAAGCCATGGAAGTAAGTTAATGGTGTACACACTGTCAGAAAAAAGGTTGAAGGATTCTGGTACAGCTTTTAGTGCAAGGAAAACAGCATAAAGTTCTTTGTACTGAGGGGAATTCTCAGGAAGCTCAGTAAAGAGAGTTTTAGGAGATTGTTTGTCTGGGTAATATATAAGGGCAGCAGCTCCCTTTTTTCTGCCATCAGTAAAGATTGTAGGAGCAGAGGGAATGGGATCCCGAGAGAAAAGTTTAGGTGCTAGTAGAGGCAGAAGAGGTAAAGAAGCTATCAATTTATTAGAAGGAAAATGGTTATCTATTTGTCCTGGAAACCCCACGAAGCTTATGGCAAAGTGGGAATAATGGCATATAAGCCACTCTGTATCTGTGAGAGAAAAGGGCAGAATAATTAAATCCGGTTCTTTCCCTAAGACCTGCACAGACCTATTTCTCCCTTGGCGAACCATGAATGCCAACGTGTCTATCTCAGTGAGGAGTCTTGGAGCTCCTCCTACTGGTGTGTGAAGCCACTCGAGAACCCCATGGTCTTGCCACAATGCCCTTACTACTGTGGGGGTGGAGTTGAAGATTAGAAGGTTTACTGGAGAGGAGGGGGAGAATCGAACAAGGTGCATGTCCTGGAGGGCCTGGTTAACCCTTTCCAATGCCGATGAGGCCTTGGGAGTTAACTTACGTTTTGAAGAGGGCTTTTAGTTTCCTTTCAACAGGTCAAAAAGTGGTTGGAGGCAGCTTGTAGGCAGATAGAGATACTACCTACACCAATTTAAATTTTCTAGAAAACTTTGTAAAGAAGCAAGAGTAAGGTTAGAAGGGAAGGTAACATTAGGTTTTAAGGGACGAATTTGCATTAGAGAAATCTCTGAACCTAGGAAGGATATTGGAGGGATTAGCTATATCTTCTCAGGGGCTACATTTCTTTAATGCAGGAATGAGAAAATCATGTAAGGCATAGAGATCTGTATCTGATTTTCCCCATATTAAAATGTCATCTGTATAATGAAAAATATTAAGGCCCTTATGAATATATGGGACAAGGGCAGATTTAACAGCCTCCTGACAAATAGTAGGACTATTGGCCATACCCTGGGGCAGCACCACCCATTCAAATCTATCAGCAGGGCTGGCGTTATTAATAGACGGAACAGAGAAGGCAAAACGTTTACAATCTTGCGGATGCAAGGGAATAGAGAAAAACCAATCTTGTATATCAATGGCTATGATTGGAATTCCCATGGGAATTGCAGAAGCAAGAGGCAAACCCCTTTGGGGGGAGCCCCAGACCTGCATGGCTTTATTTACTGCACGGAGATCTTGAAGGAGGTGTCATTTTCCCGAGTGCTTTTTAATCACAAAGACAGGAGTATTCCATGGGCTTCGAGAATGAAGAATGCGTCCCAAGGACAACTGCTCTCAGATGAGCTCTTTTAAAATTTCTAGTTTATCCCTAGGTAAAGGCCACTGTTCCACCCAGACAGGCTCATTAGAAAGCCAGCTTAAGCGGGGTGTTTGGCTACGAACAGTGGTATTTAGTATTGGGGGTGCTGATTAGATCTGGTCTTGCGGGAACGAGTGTTACGCTCTGCAGAGGCATCTGTGTATATCCTAACATCAAGACATTCCAGAAGATCCCTGCCCTGTAGGTTGGTGCTAATATTAGCTACCAAAGGGCGGAAGTGTCCGGTAGAGCCTTCCAGGTCTTCCCACATGAGCGAATCTCATGTGCAAAATGATGGGGTCATCCCTCCTATTCCATGTATACTGGGTCCAGGAAGGAGTTCCCAATCTTGGGAACCTCTTCTTGCCTTAAAATTGTCTTTTCTGCCCCCGTGTCAATCAAAAATTTAAAAGGAATATTGCCAATCTTTACTGTCATAGAAGGGTGACCCCGTTCTAAAACAGGAGTGGTCCACAAAATCCCAGGCCCCAAATTTGTACCATTCAGGGGCGAACCATCTTTATGAAATTGGGACCAACAATCTCTCTTCCAATGAAACCCCTTATGACCTTTTGGACAAACAGTATGTGGTCTCTGGCTCCCTGACTGAAAGCGGGGTTGCTCTGGATGGATGTGTGGTTTCCCTGACTGGAGGAATGGTCGCAACTTATCAGGACATTGGTTACGCCAATGTCCTTGGCGACTACACTGAAAGCAGGCCCCATTTTGCTTACGTGGGGTAACTGCATAAACCTGTGTCATAGCGGGTGCCCCATAATTGCCTGATGTAAGTTCCTGTGTCACTAAAATCCAATTATCTGGGTTTAGGTGTTAAGATTAAGGCATGCCTGACAGAATTGTGGTGTCAAGCCTTTCTAGACAATAGAGCGCAGGAGTAGTGAGTGGACGTCAGGATTATAAACCTTTCTCTCTAAGCTTCTCTTCACCCTTGAGATGAAGCTCGCCAATGATTCATCAGTGCCTTGGCGAAAAGAGTTAATGGGAACTGACAAATCTATATCAGGTGGGGTCAACCTTTCCCATGCTTGTGTTGCACAGATACGTACCTGTTCCAAATAACTGGTTGGAAACCTGGCTTCTGCCTGCTGAGCTCCAGATTCATAAGCTCCTGCTCCAAACAAAGCATCAGAATTCCATTCTACCTGTTTGTTACTATTTCCCTGCGACTGTCTAGAGCACTCATCGCGGAAGCATGCCTGCCACTGAAGATAGAGTGGGTCTGGGAGTGCAGCACGAGCCAGATCCTTCCAGTCCTGTGGTGTGTTAAGATGCTGGTAAAAACTCCTTAAAACGGACTTGGTTCATGGAGCATGAATTCTGTCCTCCCTGACCACTTGCCTGAGTGTTCCAAGCACTTTAGAGGAGTATGGCTGCCATGGCTGAGGGTTTTGTTTAGAAGGGGCCACGTTTACCGGGAAGGTGTGGATTTGGTCCCATGGCGCGGGAGATGGAGCTACAGAAGTGGAAGGTGCTGTGGAAACTGCTGTAGTGGCTGCAGCGGAAACTGAACGCATATCTACGGGAACGGAGCACTCGGGGTGGACTGCACATGGTTTAAAGTCCTTAAATGCTGAAAAAATATCCTTTAACTCTTGTATCTCAGCCACTAGGTCCCTTAATGATGACGTATCAGCAGGGGGGGGGTTCAGGGACCCGGAAGCCACAGGCGGAGTTGAAACCAGGGCGGCAGGGGCAGGGGGCGGGGTCAGAGGAGGAGCATCCGAACACGTGTCTGTGGGAACGGAATTTTTGGGTCTAGCCGCTGATCGCTTAGGACGTCTATGTCTTAAGTAGATGTGCTTTAACTCTCGTATCTCAGCCTCAAGGTCACATATCCTCAAGGCAGACCATGTTGTACATATCTTGTAAGTCGCGATTATGGCTATGAGAACCAACAGTGTAGCGAAAATTAAACCGTCTCTGAGAGTGCGAATCTGTCCCAGGACAGAAGGATATAATGACTGGCACACCTCCTCATAAAACGAAAAATTTCCCATGGTGGAGGGAAACGTAGGGCCACAGAGGTGGGCGGATGCCACTTACCTGTGTCTGGGGGGTTTCGGGGACCTCAGGCCGGGCCACCCAGTGGGGTGTGGGTGCAAAACACAATGGGCACCAGATGTTGTAGTGGTCAGGTGTCGGGCTGCACTGCGGAGAAGAGAGTGGAAGTCCGGAGCAAAGGGGTACACAAATCTTTATTATAGGATGTGGGGAGTGGCTCAGGCCACGTGGAGTCAGCTGACAATGGCTGTCCCCACTACCTGACCAGGGGTGACGTGTGGGGCCAGGATTGGTTGAAGGGGGCATTGCTAGGATTTCACGGGGCATAGTAAAACCTGGGGGCGGAGACTGCATCAGAATAATTCCTCAGCAACATACAAGTCAAAATTTAAGGCCCCTGGATTTTTTTCTTGTGTATTTTTATTTATTAATAAAATGGAAATATTGACAATATTATAGGAAAAGATGGGTACATTCCCACACAGTGTCCACCCCAGAGCTCCAAATCCCATTTCTCCCTTGATAGCTTCCCTTTTCTTTATCCTTCTGGGAGTATGGACCCAGGATCATTGTGGGGGTGCAGAAGGTGGAAGGTCTGACTTCTGTAATTGCTTCCCCATTTAACATGGGTGTTGACAGGTCTATTCATACTCCCAACCTGTCTGTCTCTTTCCCTAGTGGAGCAGGGATCAGGGGAGGCGGGCCAAGACACATGGTAGGGTCCTCTGCTCAAGGAAGTTGGATCTGGTTTTTGCCACCATGAATGAATAATTATACAGAGACCATTGAAGCAAGATGCACATTGGCATTAGCTGAGATGCAGTGTATAGGAAGCATAAGGATCTATTTTACAACTTAGGTGATATCATTTGGGAATTATATAGTTAAATCAGTTTACTTGAGAAGTGAAAGCCTTAAAAAGTATCTATTGGAATCTTGTCACACAGGTAGGGAAATGGCTCAGCAATAGAACACAAGCAATATAACCTAAGTCCCTAGGATTCTAATGTGTCAGGAAATTGGGTGGATGTGGTTGAGCTTGGCAGGGCTCACAAAGCACCCTGCATTCCTAATACTATGGCCTATCTACATAATCATTGTTTTGCCTAAAAGATCCCCACCCATTCCATTCCTTTCATCTATTTTCTTTCTACCCTCAAGACCCTACCTGCCTGCAGGGTAATATTAATCCTACCAATTAAAACCCTCATAACAGTTGCTAAGGAAGTTTCTACCTTCCCAGCCCCCTTTTGCTTTTCTCCATGCTTTTCCTTGCCATGTCCGTTTCTGAATTGCCACTTCTGGGTCAGACCTTTAAAAGCTTTGGCTCTCTGATCAATAAAGATATTGCTTTGTCTCATGCCACCTGTTTGGTTTCTGAGTCATCTCCCTTGTGTTGCTCAGCGAGTAGCAGCCCAGGCTAGCTCTGGTCGAGTTCTGTCCAACCCAGAGAGCATGCGCCTGAGAATAGGCACCCCCACGCTAGCCCGGCACTAATGCTGGCAGTGTATATGCCAGAGATGAGCAGTGCTCTGATCTATACTAAAATAATAATTAACATTTTAACACAGAAGAAAAGTTTAATGGAATTATGAGTGTAGGAAAACCTAATAAAACTTCATGGCAGATGTCTAATCTCTTACCTTAATTAAACAATCTGCTTCTGAATTTGTGAGAGATATAGACTATTATAAACTTGCATTGAGTAGTAAGATTAAAACTCACATGGATACTGTAGTTGGTCATTCACTTGAAAGAATGATTAGAAGTAGCTAAGCTTTCAGGTTATCAGAAAACAGATCCATGAGGACTCTGGATCATTGCAATTGAGAGCAAGCAGAAGAAAGTGATAATTTTGTAGATTCTCCAATAACTCCACAAGCCAAGCTATGGAACAACCATCCATTTTCATGATCAATTGTCTTGTGTCGCAGACCATTTAACTTACATAGGGAAAAATCTAGTGTCACAATAAATAAGTGAAACTCCTTTCTCCTTCCATTTCTGAGGATCAGACAATGTTGCAAAATACCTGAAAGACAGGATGTTGGATTGCTGGACTGGTCCTATGATTAGTGCTGGGCTAGTTTCGCAGGCAGGAGACAGACGACCAGGAACTCATGGCTGAGCTGGGAACGCAGTTCAATCTTTATTGATGAGCGAGAATGCTGTGCAATCAATCTAATCTCCCTTCATTAGAAAATCCTGTCCTTTATATCTCCTGAGGCGGAAGTGTCAGGAAGAGGAAATAGGGGGTGGGGAGAAGGAAAAAGCATGCAAACCAGTGGGGTTTAAATGGTGGAAAACAGGATGTGACTAGGAGTGGGGGCAGAGTGGAAAAAGAGCTTGAACCAGTGGGGATTAAACCAGTGTGGGTCTCAAACAAAACAATGATTATGTAAGTAGACCACAGTGTTAAGCAATGCAAGCGAACCTAAGGTGATTATCAAAAAAGAAGGGATCTTAGAAGCAGAATTAGAAGCAGACCAACAGATTAGATACTCTTTTCAATTTTATTAAGTTACTAGGCTTCTGTTTCCCAAAGTATACTGCAAAAAAATAAAAAGTATCCTACTGGCATTGAAATTATTGAGAAAATTTATCTTTTCTCAAGTTTGTATTTATCAGACTATAGTTGTTATTATCTTCTCTAAAAGCTTCCTTAAGTGGGAATCATAGTTGCTTTACAGAAAAGAATTTTCGCATAACCTCGGAGGTGGCACAGTGGGTGCAATGTTGCACTCTCAAGCACAAGTTCAGTCCTTTGCATTGTATGTGTCAAAGTGATGGTCTGGTTCTCACTCTATCTCATCACTAAATAAATAAATCAGGGCTAGGTAATGGCTCAACTGGTAGAGTGAGCATATTTCCATGAATAAGGAACTGGGTTCATGCTCCCAATCTCTACTACAGGGGGCGATTTTTACTAGTGGTGGAGCATTGCTGCAGGTATCTCTCCCTCTATTTCTCTTTCTAGATCCTTGCACATTTTTTTCTCTCACTCTCTATCAAAAAGTAAGTGGCATTATGCAGGTATGGAGTCCTAGATATAATCCTGGTGGCAAAACAGATGAATCTTTTTAAAAAAGAAAGATTGTTTTTGCTTTGGGAGAATAAGATGTAATTTAAAGAAAATAAGATGGAAAGAGTGAAAACTTGTTTGAATGAAATGCCAATATTTATATGCTATAGTACCTTGAACTTTTTGTTTAAGCGCACTGTATATCTGTTTCTGAAAAAATCAAGATCTTAGTTTCATCATCAGTATAATGGGAACATCTCTTAATTATAATGTTACAATCATTTTGAAAAATATGATACAGTTTAGTTGTATTGCACAGATGTCATCTTCAGTTTTGTAGTATAATTTCTAAATCTTCAAATTGGACAGGACATTTTTTGTTACATATGAATTTTTAAAATAACATTTGTATTTTTGTGACAGGAAGGGGGAAATATTTTCCTGTGAGATCTAACTTTTTTTTATTTAGAAAAATATAAGGCAGGAGAGATAGCATAATGGTTATGCAAATTTACTCCCATGCCTGAGGCTCTGCTATCCCAGATTCAGTCTGCCATGCCATTTTAAGCCATAGCTGAGCAGTGCTCTGGTAAAATAAATAAACAAATAAACGTTTAGAAATATATACATATGCATGTATGTTTGTGTCTAGTATGTAAAGCTTAAAATAGGAAGCTAAGAAGGATATTAGCAAGGGGGATATGCTGATTCTATTGTTGCTTCTCTCTGTGCATGAGAGAGAGTAAGTGAATTGAACTTGGAGTAAATATATAGTCCCTTCTTTATAAGTCTATTCCAAGATGTCACATATGAATCCACACCTTCAATGATGAATTTACCCCTTCAACAATTTATGGTCCAGGACTAATTCCCTGGAGATGGCAGAAATAGTTGACCATTGACCCAGACTCACTTCTACTTTCTTGCAAAAAAAAAAAAAAACAAGTTTGCTAATGGCTACCTCCTGAGGGCTCTGTGTAATGGATCACTCACTGAAGGAGCACTGGATGCCTCACAAGTCCACAAATGCTCTTCCCACAGGCCTCTTTTATCTCAGAGGAGATGCCTGTTTGTGATTTTCTCTTAGTTAGGTGTAATCATTTGGAAACTCATGCCACATATCACAGTCTCTGTTCAGGCAAGACATGAGTCACTTCCTCCCTGGAGAGAATGGGTGGGGTCTCATGGCTACTAAAGGGAAAGAGAAGACATCTGCATTATTTCTGAAAAGTTGAAATTTGAGTTTACCGTTTTGGTGGTAACATGAAAGTTAAGCTTTGATGACCAACTTATTTCATTATGTCACCATATGGAAAGAGTCCATAGAGAGAAACAGGAAATGGGAGCAATATACAACATGAATTCATTCATGAATGAATTCTAGTCGAGAGCACAAAATCTTGGGCATTTAGTCTTGGAGTCATCATTTGAGTACTTGTACCACACTAGACCCAAGCTATCAAGGTAATATGCCAATTAGGATTTAATTTTTGTCACTTAAAACAAAGTGTCCTAAAATAGTCAGTCATACATTATGCACTTTTTATTAGAGCATATTAATATGAATATATTCAATGTATGTACTGATAAAAATGACCTTGACTTTCCCTTAAGGGAATTTTTACATATTTATTCCTGGGGGTAGGTCCTTGTGCTCTTACTTTAGGAAATACTTAGCTTAGAAAATTGTAATTGTAAGATATTTTCAGACCCTGTGAGCTATAATGTTTTCCTACAGCACTGGGAGTTATTTCCTTGAAATGTAACATTTATTCTTTAAATAATACGGGTAACCAGCATAATTTATACCCTCACTCCTAAAAAGAAAGACTCAAAGATTCTTAAAGGTATTATACATTATGAGTGGTGTAGAGAACAATGAACGTCTTTTTTTTTTTTTAATTTTTTTTTTATATTAGCTTTATTTATTTATTGAATAGAGACAGCCAGAAATTGAGAGGGGAGGGTAAGATAGAGAGGGAGAGAGACAGAGAGATACCTGCAGCTCTACTTCACCACTCATGAAGCTTTCCCCCTGCAGGTGGGGACCAGGAGCTCGAACCTGGGTCCTTTTGCATTGTAACATGTGCGCTCAACCAAGTGCGCCACCACCTTGCCCCCAACAATGAACGTCTTAAGTAACTACATGTAAGAAAGACTGTATTCCAAAAATCATAGCAAAAGCTTATCAAGGGCAACTTAGAAACTGGGAATTGTGTCTGCTCAGTACAAATTTAAAGACCAAGTCTTGAAAATATTTAGTGGAGGGGAGTTGCTTTTACAGAGAGTAGTTAAGATATTTCATATTCTACATGCATCTAGAAGTTTTCAAGGAAAAGTTTTGTCTATTTATCATAGGAAAAAGTGGGCATGAGCCTCTGAAAACTATACCATTATAGTTTTTAGTCCAATAAAAGCCAAAAGAATATCTTCCAGGGAGAGGTCATCACATTATTTGAACTATAAGCCTCAGTAACTATGGATTTTAATTCAGTGCCTACCCACTCATATTCCAATGTCACATTGAAGGTTGTGACATCAATACCAAAATGTTTGGATAATAGTCATTATTGTGACAAACAGAGATGGTCTCTACTTTGAAAACTATCAAGAATTGTTATTCCATTACAGTAGATGAGTGGCTAAGAAAGTCATGATATACATACACATTGAAGTGCCACTTAGCCATTAAGAATGAGGAAGTCTGTATCTTTACTTCATCTTGCATGGAGATTGAAGGAATAATATTAAGTGAGATAAGAGGGTAAGTATAGGATGATCACTCAAGGGAAGAGCTGAAGAAATAAGAACAGAAAGGGGAAATGCAAAGTAAAACTTGGACTAGGTTTGGTGTATTGCACCAAAGCAAAGAGTTCTGAAGAAGGAGGGAGTTGTGCATAACCATTAGGCCCTCTCACTAACCCTGTAAAGTGATTTTAACTATCTGTGATTTGTATGTTCCATGCTAACTTAATAAATGAATCTTATGTGCAATCAATCTGATTGGTATTTAACTGGTTAATAACTATTTAAAAGTAAGTATAGAGGGAGTCGGGTGGTAGCACAGCGGGTTAAGTGCACATGTGCAAAGCACAAGGACCAACTTAAGGATTCCGGTTGTAGCCCCCCTGGCTCCCCACTTGCAGGGGAGTTGCTTCACAGGCGGTGAAGCAAATCTGCAGGTGTCTCTCTTTCTCTCCCCCTCTCTGTCTTCCCCTACCTATTGTGGTACAGTACATAACCTATAAGTGATGAGAGGTAGTTTAGCTTCTTATATGAGATATTGAGTTTCCAGAAAAGTCATGGAATATAGGTCCCCAACATTTTCTTCCTTCCCTTCTCCCCCTCCCTCCCCAAAGTCCTTTGCTTTGGTGCAACACACTATGTCCAGTTCATGTTTCACTTTTTTGTTCTCCCTCCCTGTTCCTTACATTATTAGTCCTACTAATATGTGAGATAATTTGGTATTTGTCTTTCTTTCTTTGGCTTATCTTACTCAACGTGATGCTTTCAGTTTCATTCAAGAGGATGCAAAGGAGACAATATCATCATTTTTAACAGCTGAGTAGTATTCCATCACAACACTTTTTTTTTTTTTAGCCACTCATCTGATGTTGGACATCTGGGTTGCTTCCAGGTTCTAGCAATTAAAAACTGTGCTGCTACGAACATATATATATATATATATATATATATATATATATATATATATATATATATATATATCTTCTGATAGATGTTTCTGTCTTCTTTGGGTAAATCCCCAGGAAAGAAATTGCTGTGTCATAGGGTAGGTCCATTCCTAATTTCCCAATAAGTCTCCAAACTGCTTTACACAATGGTTTCCATTTTGCATTCTCACCAGCAGTGAAGAAGTGTCCCTTTTTCTCTACATCCTTTACAACATTTGTCATTTCTGTCCCTTCTGATGTATGACACTCTCATAAGTGTAAAGTATCTCATTGTTGTCTTTATTTGCATTTCTCTGATGATCAGTGGCTTTGAGCACCTTATCATACATTTGTTGGGCCTCTGTATTTCTTTCTTGGTGAAATGTCTGTCCATGTCCTGGCTCCTCCATTTTCTTTTCTTTTTTTTTTTTTTTGCTTCCAGTTTATTGCTGGGGCTCGGTGACTTCACTATAAATTCACTGCTCCTGGTGCCCATTTTTTCTTTTTTTTTTTTTTGTATAGGATAGAGAGAAACTGAGAGAAGAGGGGATACAAAAGGGGGACAGGGAAAGAGAAAGATAGACAATAGCAGACTTGCTTCACTGTGTGTGTGTTTAGTTTACTCTTTATTTATTAGTACTTTGTCTGATGTGTGTTGTGTAAACATCTTCTCCCGTGTCATTGGGTAGTGGTACCCTTTGCTGTGAAGAAACTTTTAGTTTGATGTAGTCTCAATGGTTTCTTTTTACTTTTGTTTCCTTTACTGTTGGATTTTTATCCTTGAAGGCTCTTTTGAAGTACAGGTCGTGAATTATCCTGCCAGTATTATCTTGTATGATATTTTCTCCCCTGATTTCCATGTCCTTGATCCACTTGGAGTTGGCTTTTGTGCATGGGGACAAGTGATACTTCAATTTCATCAACATACATGTTTCAATTACATTTTTCCAGTACTGTTTGTTGAAGTGATTCTTACACCATTTAATATTTTGGGCCCCCATTGTCAAAAATAGCTGGCTATAGATGTGGAAATTTATTTCTGGATCTTCAATTTTATTTCACTGGTCTGTGTGTCTATTTTGGTTTCAGTACCAGGCAGTTTTGATTACATTAGCTCTGTAGTATAGTTTGAGGTCAAGCAGTGTTGGGCATTAAACCAGCTCCCCCTGTTCCATGCTGCATTGCTGACAGTATGGCCTATTTACATAATCATTGTTTTGCCTGATCTATCTTCTTTATACCTGGAGACCCGCCCTGCCTGCAGGGTACATTAATCACACCAGTTAAAACTCTAGCAACCGTTGCCACGGTCTCTTTCTACCTTCCCACTTTTTCTTTTCTCCACCCCCATTCCCAGCCATCTCCATTCCCGACTTGCCACTTCCGGTTTTACCCTATAAAGCCCACTTCTGTTTCTGGTTTTGCTCTCTTTTCTCTCCTGTATATCTCCTGTGGAGAAAGGCTGGCATACAGAGCTGGAGGGGGCCATTGTGGTTTGGTGCCACGTGGCTTAACCTGCTGAGTTCACACCCAACTCTGGGGTGTCTGCATGAATAAAGAATTGTATTACCATGCCGCCAAGAGTTCCTGATCTCTCTCCCATGACACAAGCCTGGCAAAGCAGTGTAATGACTAGTCTTGTTATTATTATTTTTTTTCTTAAGATTTCCTTGGCATTCCTGGGGATTATTTTGGTTCCAAATAACTTTTTTGAAGCTTTTATTCTGTTTCTTTAAAAAGCTCATTGGCATTTTGTTGGGGATAACTTTCAATGTATATATGGCTCTGGGCAGGATGGTCATTTTGACAATGTTAAGCTTTATAATTCATAAGCATGGGATGTCTTTCCATTTCTTTTAACTCGATTTCCTTGAAGAACAGTCCATTGTTTTCAGTGTATAAGTCCTTCACTTCCTTTATTAACTTTATTCCCAAAATATTTTATTGTTTTTGCTGCGATGGTGAAGGGGATTGATTTCTGTATCTTTTCTTCTTCTGATTTGGTGTTTACATAGAGCAATGCCATTGATTTTTATATATTGATTTTGTAACCTGCCTCTTTACTATATTATTCAGTGGTATCTAGGAGTTTTCTACTGTATTCTTTACATGAAGTCTGTAAATAGAAATAGTTTGAATTCTCTTCAGTTTTTCTGTGAAGAAATGTGTCTTGACTTTTCTGACAACCCAATAGTTGAATTGCCTCGTCTAGAGACTGTGACCCAAGAATGACCCAGGATCAGAAGAGAGTTCACCAAATACAGCCCATGTTTTGCTGTGTGTGAGGCCCTAGGTCCCAGTTGTAGCTCTACATGAGAGCATGAGACATAGTTGAGTGTTATCTCTCCTATGTCTGTGTTATCTCTCCTATGTCTGTGTCTCACTCTTCTCTTTTTTTCCATTTTATTGGATATGACAGAGAGAAATTGAAAGGTGAGGGAAAGTGAATGTCACCTGCAGATATGCTTCACTGCTTAGGAGGCCACACCCCTACAGGTGGGGAGCCAGGTGGGGATGCACAGGTCCTTGAGTTCTGTACTATGTGCATCACCATGCAATCCCTCACTCTTCTCTCTCTCTCTCTTTTAAATAAATTATTTTTTGAATATTTTTATTTAGTTATTGGATAGAGACAGAGTGAAATTGAAAGTAGAGTGGAGATGGAGATTGAAAGAGACAGAGACACCTGCAGGCCTGCTTCACCACATGTGAGATTCTCCCCACTGCAGGTGGGGAACAGGAGCTTGAAGCTGGGTCCTTGCACACTATAATGTGTGCAATTAACCAGATTCACCACCTCCTGACCCCTCCTCTCTTATTCTCTAACTCTAGAAATAAAAGAATGAAGAATCAGACTGGCATGACCATTTAGAAGCATCACATGCAATTAAAAGACCTGGGTTTATTATATAGTGCTATATATTTCAGAAACAGTGAAATAAGCACAAGTAACCCTAGCAAGGATCCTGGTTCAAGCCACTGGCTCCATACCTGCAGGCTGGAATCATGGTAGCATCTGGAACTTGGTGCCTGAAAAAGAGTTAAGATATAAAGCAGAATAAATTTTTGACTAGTCAATGAACCTAAAGACAAGAATATTTCAGATGAAAATTTGGGGTTCTTCATTTTGGAAAAAGCTAATAGGTCTGTTTTAGGTATATTCCAAGGGACCCATCACCCTACTCATTTTTGTCTGAGCCTGACCCTAAGTTTTATCCCGAGCATCCATCCATCTATCACATGTGCCAGAATGGTGTTCTCTCTCATAAATGTGTCGTTTTTTATAAGTTGGTAATTAGAAGCCAAGTCTAATGTATTTGGTATTTTTATGTTTTCCATCATTATCTTATTTGGTGTTTGGCTTCAGTATGCTTAAAAATCACCTGTACTTCCAATGATCCACCTAATCACTTGTGATAGTCTTCTTCTTCTTCTTCTTCTTCTTCTTCTTCTTCTTCTTCTTCTTCTTCTTCTTCTTCTTCTTCTTCTTCTTCTTCTTCAGTAAAAGATAATATAATTTTACCATTTATGGTCACATACTAAGCAAAGCAGGTAAGGAAGATAGTTGATTGTATGTTTTCAAAACAAATTGACATTTGTCTAAAAAAATGTCTACCTAGAAATACATCATTGGAAATAATTGCATTGTATAAAGGAAGATTTCTTGTATCAGAATCTAAAATAATTTCAAAATCACTTATTACTTAAATGCTATCATTTGTGCTTTATAACTTTTTCTTCTCAGTAGTATGTTTAGTATCTTCTTGATCCTATTTAATAGTATTCTTAGTTTTACTTTTTAGATGAGAGCAAGTTTAGAGAGGTTGGGCCTTATCAACCACGGTGCTCACATTAGGATATAGCCTTACTGATTTCCATCTTTATGACCATTTTTAGCATATTGAATTCTTTTAATGATATTATGTCTGATAGTTCAGTGGTAATAAAACTGATAATGACAACAATTAGATGTCTTCATGCCCAGCCCTTTTCTTGTGTTCTTTTCAAAATAACAAAGATAAAATAAATAACTAAAAATGTTTTTATCTCCTAGCATAAATGAGAGACTATGTATTCTGAGTTCATCATTAAATCTATCAAATTTTCTTCACCATTTCGTGTGGTGTTTTAAAATGCATTTCCTTATCTTTAAATACATTAACAAATCTACATTCATTGCTTACAAACATAATCCAATAACTTCATTTCACTTTTATTGTTAGAAGAATTAATTGAACCTGCACAGCCACCAGATAAACATATTGGTTTGTGCAAACAGCAAATCCACTTTCTTATATAAACATATCTCTGCAGAAGGCACACAGACAAAGGATACTGGCTGCAAGCTCAAAATATTAATTAAGTTCAATTATCTGTTCTCATTAGATAGACAAGGAGGAAAATATCACTAATTTAAATAAATCAATTGTGTATATAAGGTACAAATATTATGTATAATTTATATGACAATTATGCATATGAATGTGATTACACATGAATTATAAGTGTTCAGAAAGAAAGGACAAATATTGTATAATCTCAGTCATATATGGTGTTAAAGCAAATAATCAAGGGAACAGACAAATTTAAACAACCGTGATGCTGCAATTCTGATGTAGAGCTACAGTTACAAAAAGGGGCAGGGTAGAAATGACTAAATGATGAAAGTGGGCCTACAGGAGGGGGGTGGAGATTGTGATAGTGAGGAGTGGGTAGTCTGATGATACAAGATCTAAAGAGAGCTTAAATTGTACCTCTAAATCATAGTCATGTAAATCAACATCATCTCAATTTTAAAGAAGAAAAAAAGTGTGATTCATATTACCAGAATAAACTTGAATCGTCAGATTTCCTATAGCACTCACTTGTCTTAAATCATAGACAAGTCGGGAATGTCTTTAAGCTTTACAATGTTTTTTTTCCTTTGTAGAGGCTAACAGTTCTATGCAAGATGTTAAGGGAGAGGATGCTTTGAACTGCACAGTATTACGCAGAAAGGAGAAACAAATTTGATGATAAATATAAATAAAGCAGCAAGGATAAAATAATATGGTAATTTACTTTAGAGAGAAAGCTGTTTTCCATCACTCTGGGAAAATTGCACCCTGGCAATAAATATGCTAATGACAAATTTTCATAAGGAGTTCATTAAACAAGGTGTTCTCTGTGGAACATTTTTCTATAACATATTGTTAGTCAGATGCTAGTTATTGTGCCTTTTAAATATATTTCAAAAATTAGTCTTTCCAAACCAATTTAGACTGATTGTCACTTTAATTAATCCAAATTAGTGAGCTAATAGTCTAATCATTCCATTGCCTGAATTGACAAGCTTAAGACCTAAAAAAATATTGGAAATATAAGTTCCTGTTTTCTAAAAACAAACAAAAATAATCTTTCTCTAAGTTTTTGAATTTCTTCCTTCCTTAGTTAAGCAATTATTCTAAGTACAATGATAAGGAAAAGCAATAATGCATTAGTTTTTGTCATTTTCCAGGTAGAAAGAAAAAGTTTATTCTATAGCACTCTGTTTGTTTGTTTTCTTCAGATACCAGACATATAATCCAATAACTATTAAACAAACAGAGAGGGAAAAAGTAGATGTAATAATAGCACATATGTCTACTATATTTAATAATTGCTATACCTCCCATATACATGTGAGAAGACCAGAAAAAACTAACTGTTCACATGGTTTTAAATGCCATTTTAAATAAGCTCGACTGAAGGTGAGATAGCACTGAGAAGGAGAAACAAAAGATCTAAGAAGTTCTTGGACAAAGGTACAAGAAACAAAAGTACACAGATTTGCCTTTTATATGTGAAGAGAAGTAAGGGAATTTGATTTGGTTTTATTCAGTATAATGAGGGAGAAGTCCTTATAAAGAGAAGTTCACATGTAAATCTTTTTTCACAGAAGATAACCTCCACTAGCCATTGAGAATCCTTCCTATAAAATTAACTCTTTGCTATAATGACTTCTGTCATTTCAGATGTTTTTGTTGTTATTGTTGTTGTTGTTTGTTTTATAAGATAGTAACAGAGAGGTAGAGAAAGTGAAAGAGATCATAGTACTGAAGCTTCTATCAAAGAAGTGGGACCAGGCTCAATTTATAGATCTTTATGGGAGACAAATCCTTGCCATTTATATTAGAAACATTTGTGTCAGTGCTTCCAGCTCTGTATTACTCTTTTAAATACAGAAGCCTGTGTGTTTGCGCGCGTGCGCGCGCGCACACACACACACACACACACACACACACACACACACACACACACACACACGTGCTCCACGTGACTAGTGGTATAAATAGATATAGCTAGACAGATTACATTAAGCTCAGTATGTGAGCATCATTTCCCTGGTACTCTGTTGGTCAGCTTGCTGTGAAGTTATTCAATGTTCTCCATATAATTTCCATATAATCAATACTAAATCAATACTAAATCTCATCTTCCAAATGTGTTTACCAGGAAAACATCTGGCACTGTGGCTCAACCTGCAAGAAATAAAAGGGAGGTGGTTGCCAATTAAAAGCCCTGAATATTATAATTGTTATGAAGGTTTCATGCATTTCAAAACCCAATTAATGAAGAATTTGGTGGTGGGCAAGCTGGTTGACAACATATATAAGGTAGGAGTGAGAAGTGAGGTTGCACCTGAGACAAGAGTCTTTTTACTATTATTATTATTTTTAATAGTGACTTCTGTGTTTATTTGGGACCAAGAAAAAAAACCAGGAGATCTGGGTGTTCCCTTGTTTCTCTCCCCAATTCCCTTATGAAATGATGGGTAAGCTTTTCTATCTTCCCCTTTAAAGACTTTCAGATTTTCCAAACCAAATTTTGCCCTGCCATTCTGATAAGAGGACAGATACTTGAAATGCACCTGGTATGGAAGTCTCTGTGGCTTACAGTGAATGAACCTTTTAGAACGAGACAAATCTGAATTCCAGTCTCAGCCCTGTTATTTGAAGTGGGATTTGAGTCAAGAAATGAACTTCATATATTAGAATTGTAGGGTCCTTGTAAGAATTACTAATGGGTGACCTGGAGATGGTGTAGTGGCTAGAGTCTTGAACTTAAAATAATGAGGTCAGGTGCATCTGCTAAAATGCACATGTTACAATGCTCAAGGATCCAGGTTCAAGCCCCTGGCCCCCACCTGCAGGGGAAAAGCTTCACAAGCAATGAAATAATGCTGCAGGTGTCTCTTTCTCTCTTCCTTTCTCGCTCTTTCTCCTTCTCTCTCCTCTCTTCCCCTCTCAATTTCTCTCCAATAAATAAATACAATATTAAAATAGATAAAATAAATAAAAACATGAGGTCCCTGGCATTGCATGTGCTAGAGTGGTACTTTGGTTCTCTCTACTTTTTTATATTGAAAAATAAGTAACTATTAAAAATAGAATTACTAGTGACTGATACAGTGGCTTGTGTTCAGCAGAGACTCAGCAGGACTTATATGCCTCCTGCTAACTTGCTTAGCAATTTTTGTCATTTATTTTGTTATGTTATCACTTTAATTCTGGTTTTCATAAGCTTTGACATTGCTGTAAAGTTATCTGTTAGAAGTTTGGGGAGCAAATGTGTTGGGTTGCTTCCTATCCTTAAGGCGTATAGCATGGCCTGGGAGGTGGCGCAATGGATAAAGCAATGGACTCTCAAATGAGACAATGTCTTTTTCCAAGTCACTTTATTAGGAGTAATCATGATCTAAAAGGCAGCTACCTCTCTTTCTCTCTCTTTACATTTATTCAATTTTTATTTGCCTGTTTCTAGAAGTCTTGACTTGCTCAATTTTCTTAAGTGATAACTTCATTTTCAGAATCCTTCTGTTTTCCCCAACTCTAGTCTCCCTGCATTGAAGAAATGTTAATTTATAGTTTTGTTGTTGTCACAGAGTATATTTCCATATTTCCGCAAGATAGGGGTGAGTACATTTCACCCTTCACCAAACTGCCACCATGTTCCACCATACAGTTCTCACCTCTCCATAATAGGTGCCTGTGTGACACTGCTACACGAACTCAAATCTTCCTCCCCCAAAGAGCACTGGTATGCAGTGCCCTCTCTCTCTCTTCTTCCTTTCCTTCTCCCCTCAGAGTCCTCGGTTCTGCTGTAATGGGCCACAGTTAGTCTAAATTTTACCCAGTGTTTTCCCTTTCTTTGTTTATTTCTTTAAGTTCCATATGTGAATGAGGTGATCATCCTTCTCCCTCTGGCTTATCTGACTTAATCTAATTTCTTCAAATTATAGCCAAGATGTGGCAAAAGAAATGATTTGAGCATTTATAGAGCTCAGTGGCATTCCATTGTGTATATGCACCAAAACTCTCTTAACCACCATCTATCAGCAACAAGGAGCATGTAAAACCAAAAGCCAAAACTGAGGGTCTCTAAACTTCAAGGCAAAGCCACTCTCATCTTTCAAGCTATTTTTGACCCTTCGAGGTGGTACTTTTGCTTTTTTTTACTCTAGGGACCCCCCCTCTCATGCCCACTTTTATATCTATTTAATACACAGTTTTTAACTGCAAAAGAAAAAGAGGGAAAGAAATGGAAGGAAATGAAGGCAGGGCCACAGATGTAAATAGAAATGAGCAAACTAAATAAACAAATAAATAGACAAGTCCTGTGTGTGGCGGGGCAGGTGTTGGCACACTGGGTTAAGCACATATAGTATTAAGCAAGATCTTGTTCAAGGATCTAGTTTCAAGTCCCGCTCCTGACCTGCAGGGAGGATGCTTCATGAGCAGTGAAGCAGTTCTGCAGTTGTCTTTTTCTCTCCCTCTCTCTGTAGCTCTCCCCTCTCAGTTTCTCTCTGTCCTATTGAAAGAAAAAGAAAACAAAAAATTACAAGCAAAAATGGCCAGTGGGAGTAGTGGATTCATAATGCTGGCTGTAATAACTCTGGAGGCAAAAAAAAAAAAAAAAGACAAGCCTGTATCTGTTACCTTGGAAAAACTATTGTTATATTATTTCTACTGGAGAGAAATAGGGTCACAAAACTCTGATGGTGGGAATGGTGTGGAATTATATCCCTATTATTTTATAATCTTATAAAGCACTAATAAAATGTATTTTTTAAATCATTTAAATATGTTTTTAAAAAGGCAATGAATGATTGAAAAAGGTAAGTGTAAATAAAATTGTCAGTTTTTTGGAAGAGGACAGAAAAACTTGACTGAAGATATGATTCTGGAGAGGGCTTATTAGAGGGAGAAACAAATCTTGGTGTGTGTGGGGAGGGGCTTAATGGTCCTTAAACAGGACAAAAAAGGGAGAATAGCTTAGGTTGAAAATGAAGGGTTGGGAGTCGGGTGGTAGAGCAATGGGTTAAGTGCACATGGTGTGAAGCTCAAGGACCGGCATAAGGATCCTGGTTCAAGACCCCGGCTCCCCACCTGCAGGGAAGTCGCTTCACGGGCAGTGAAGCAGGTCTGCAGGTGTCTATCCTTCTCTCCCCCTCTGTCTTCCCCTCCTCTCTCCATTGCTCTCTGTCCTATGTAACAACGATGATGACATCAATAACAACAACAATAACTACAACAACAATAAAACAATAAGGGCAACAAGAGGAAATAAATCTTAAAAAAAAAGAAAATGAAGTGTTGGGGATTCTGATCGCTTGGACTCGTATCTTGCTTCTTATTTTTTTTCATGTTATGTTTTTAGATAATCTAAAGCTTATGGCTAAAGGAGGATTTTTCCTTGCTTATGTAATTGAATGACAACTGTTCAGATCGGCCTTTAGTTCGCCTTCTTGGAAGTGTTTCTCTTCTAGATAAGCGGCACCTTTAGTATTCATTACATTAGTTTGTTTTCTAGAGATACCACATTTTCATATGACAACATACATTCTCTTGGTCAAGTTAAATTATCTGGCTGGAACTGAGTCTTTGAGTCTGTGGTTCTCTTTCTTAGGATTTTTGAATGTAACACCAGGAATAACATTGTGCACAGTTTCTCCCTGGGACTAAATCAATGAGACATAAAATTAAAGTAATCTTGACAGTTGTGGTTTTGTGCTTGTGAAGAAAGCTGTGTTGAAGTAAGAGATAATAGGACCAATATAAGAAGAATAAAAAGGCATCTTTCTAGCTCTCCTGCTTCAAAAGCTTGCCACAAAATAGTTCACAGGTTCTCTTTCATTATTATAAATTTCCTTTCTGAGAAAATAACATCTTGTTTGTTTGCTTGTAACTGCTATTTGCAATGCAAATGCTTTCCTTTGCTAATTTGCAAATAGCAACTGTGTAACAAATTTTAAAGGTTTAGAACTTGGGGGTTAATACATATATATGGCATTATTTGATAACTCCCTCCCCTCCCTAGTATTTTTGAGAGAACATGACTAATTCCACTGCACCAGACAGGCATATATATTTAGTGATTTAGTCATGATTTATAAGGTTAGAAGATAATAGGTGTATAATGCTACACTACTCCTACCTTCAAGCTTCTGTGTCCCCACCCCTTTCCAATAGTAAACACCATTCTTATACCAAGAATGGGAATCTTCTGAGTAGAATATATATGTGTGTGTGTCTGTCTGTGTGTGTGTGTTTGTGTGTGTATACAAACTCATCAATATTTTATATTTACATTATTATTTTTTTGCACTTGTTTTCTTATCTTGTTGTGGTTATTATTATTGTTGTTGTTATTGATGTAGTTCTGGTTGGATAAGACAAAGAGAAATGGAGAGTGGAGGGGAAGACAGAGAGGAGGAAAGAAAGATAGATACCTGCAGACCTGCTTCACCGCCTGTGAAGTGACCCCTCTACAGGTGGGGAGCCGGTGGCTCAAACTGGGATCCTTATGCAAGTCCTTGTGCTTTGCTTCATGTGCGCTTAACCCCCTGTGCTACCGCCTGACCCCCTATTTACATTATTTTTAAATAATGTTAATGTTCCTAAGTAAAAAGGAAATGTTAATTGATCTGCATGGTTTTTGCTACAAAATAAATGAAGCCATATGCAACGAAAATGCTCACTGTGAGGCCAGTGATACTTGTCTGCTCTGGTTTTCCATTAAGAGCTGCAAGTCCATAACTCTACAGATAGAGGGTGCCCTTCCCTAGGCCAGTTCTGATTATCTGGAAAAGGCAGAATAGGTTTTTGAAATTCTCAGTGAAAATTGTCCAGAAATTCTCCTCAACAAAGGTCTGATTTCCAGTGAGACTGTGAAGCCAAGCTGTTTTCTATGAGATAGAGATCTTTAGCATAAGTTTATATATTTGTGTACAGAGCTTCTTAATGAACACATTGACAAATCACCTAACCTGTCTATATATATATTTTTTTTCTTTCCTCCTCCAGGGTTATTGCTGGGCTCGGTGCCTGCACCATGAATCCACCGCTCCTGGAGGCCATTTTTGCCCCCCTTTTGTTGCCCTTGTTGTAGCTTCGTTGTGGTTATCATTATTGCCCTGTTGATGCAATTCGTTGTTGGATAGGACAGAGAGAAATGGAGAGAGGAGGGGAAGACAGAGAAGGGGAGAGAAAGATAGACACCTGCAGACCTGCTTCACCGCCTGTGAAGTGACTCCCCTGCATGTGGGGAGCCGGGGGCTCGAACCGGGATCCTTACGCCGGTCCCTGCGCTTTGCGCCACATGCGCTTAACCCACTGCGCCACCGCCCGACCCGCTAACCTGCCTATATTTTTATGTTCTCATATTTGAGATGAAGTTTACAGTAATGGAAATTTCCTATGATTTTGAAGTCAAAGTACCTTGGATAAACTTTTTAGAAAGTGAACATTTAATAGGTACAAACTATAGCTATGATGTTATTCAGCCTAAATATGCCAGTACCTTCCACTTGTCCACCAAGCTTCTCATGGAGTCAATCAATACATAACCAGGAATGAGACATTTCCTTTTACCTTTAGTTCCTGCCTTTTACCCCTACTTCATGCTCTCTACCTTGAGTTCAGAAATGCACATCTCTCATCCATTATTTCAATAAGCTATATCTTTTAATTCTGCTGAGTCAGAGTCTGCAAATCATTCTCTTCTGTACTTCCAAGTATCTAAATAAGACCTTGCAGACAATAGAGCTTTGAAACTTCATAGTTGGAAAAGCCTATGTTCCTTCATGATATGCTGATGATGTTGGTCAAATTACCCTAATAATTTGTGCCATCTGTGAAATGAGCTTAATACTTAACAACCACAACAACAATAACATAATGTGACCTGATCAGGAATTCAGTGATAGAGTTCAAGGTTCATGTGTAGGAAGTTCTATGTCTGATTGGTAACACTGTGTATATTACATCAAAGGGATGTTCTGGGCTCAGTCTTACTCTCTTTCATAAAATAAAATACATAAATACTAAATTATGATTAACAAGAAAGCTATGGGATAAAATAAAACAATATATAATATCTTAATCATATTCCTTGTGCTTCACTGACACTTTGCAAATAAATCTTAGAACAAAACACTGAAAGTGTATTGTTTTTATGCTATTTAATGGTCTAGTGACCCAGAGAGTTTAAATAATTTACTTTAGGGATTTGAATTCAATTTTCCCTAGCTTTAGAGATTATACCATGTGTGTACACAATAGTTCATTCATTTCATGCTTTAGTGAAGAGATTTTTTTTAAATGACAGGATTATGAAATTTGTTGGGTTATATTGGATGTTTTTAACTAAACTAAATAGCCTTTGTATTGAGGATCAGAATTCATATGTTCTAACATCACAAAGGCATGGGAAATGTAATGGTTATGCTTCTGAAAACTAAACATAAATTTTTTCCATGACTATGTAGTCTGTTTCTAGAGAATTTTTTTTTTAATTTATGATTGACATATGGTCTCAGTAAAAGGTAGAAAATAGAAAAATGTTAATTTGCCTGTAAATATAAAGAGTTCAAGGTTTATTGCTGGGATCCCAGAGATGAGTTTGGGTTGTTATTCTGTGAAACGGTGACAGATGTTTCCAAAGATTATCATTAAAATAACTGATTGGCAAATCAGAACTCTCAGATTATTTCTAGATTATGAAATTGAAAATGAATCCAGAAAACTGTCAAAGAAAGAGAAAGTTAGCTAGGTGTTTCTACTGCTAGAGAGGAAAGGACCTTGTGACATGATCAAAGTCCCTACGTATGTGAGTACTCCGAAGTGCACTTAGGCAGAGTTAATAAGCACTTGGTGTATAGTGGGTTCTTATGATGTCAATACTGAATTTCTCTTTGCTTGTATAGAAATAGTAAATGCCAAACTAGCCTCTCTCACCACCTATAATGCTTTTGCTCAAATCTCAGTCACATGTGGATGTATCTGGGAGTCAGAATTGATTTCGCATTAACTAGAACAAAATCTAATTAAGAAAGTAAACCATCTGTAAATAAAGTTGTCTGCAATCAGGTACAAAGGATGTCCTTGATCTTCACAATTCCCACTGAGTAAATAGATGGCTGTAGCACCAAGCCTGTCAGATTTGGAGTAAATGAGCCAAGGGTCCCTTTCTAATACATTAGGGGGAAGTTGTGTCATGGAAAGTCATCGTGAATGTTGATGAGATACACAGAGACCCACAGTAACTCGCAGCTGCTTCTTTGAGTTTGTTTATCAAGAACCTTAGGGCAAGAAGTTTATTTGGAAGACTAAGGAAGTATTGTCAGAAGATTGGCCAATGAGATACAGAAAAGGGCTCATAAAATAATCATTTTCTTATATAGGTATCCAGACTCTAAATTAGGGTGCTTGTGAGATTGTTTTATTATAAGTACTTCCAGGGAAAGAACAAATCAAATAAATGTTAATCCTTTTATAGGATGTAGGGAAGTGCCATGAGAAGGGAATAAAAGTAAGCACATATGTGGTATATGTGGTATACCTGCACTTGTTTGTGATTCTGTCGGGACTTTTAATCTCATAAACTGTATTCAACATTACTATTTCATTCCCACATGGTAATAATTTATTTATTTGTTTACATATTTATTTGTAAATATAGTCCTTCAGAAGGTAACGGTTCTGGAAAGGGGCCAGGTGGTGACACACCTGGTTAAGCGCACACATTACAGTGCACAATGACCTGGGTTCAAGCCTCTGCTCCCCATCTGCAGGGAGAAAGCTTCACAAGGGTTGAAGGTGGGGGGTACAGGTCTCTCTCTCTCTCTCTCTTAAACTCTATTCCCCCTCTTAATTTCTCTGTGTCTCCATCCAATAATAAATAAAAAATTATTTTTAAAAAGAGATTCTTGGAACAGAGAGGAGCTTTACTCTATTAGATATTAAGTCCTAAAGAATGTACTTGAGGATCAATTTAATATGACTCCAGACAACTACCCAGAAATATGCCACAACAAAAGACATAGTGTCATTTGTCAGCTGTCACAAGACAATTTCCCATAAGAGTAATGATAGTTCCTTTCGTTTGGGGGTTTGTAAATTATTCAGCTATGTATAGAGATCAGAAATGGTTAATTAATACCTTGAAATAGTAAAATACTTTGCAGAGAAATATTGGTACATCACTGTAAGTAAGTGAGTAGTAGAGTCAGGCCTGATTTATTTCCTAGAGTCAGAGAAATCAGGAGTAAATGACATTTACTTAAACAAATTTTTTTTGACATTTACTTTTTAAATGTCTGAATAGTTTCTCTTTCTATGTGTCTCTCTGTCATTCTCTCATACACTGTCCTTTGTTCATTCCACTCTGTCTTTGTCTACACATTTCCCTTGTTGGAAATGCCTGTAGGCACAACATACGCATAACTCTTGCATACTATTTAAAGTTATACTAGCTCCATTTCATTTTATTACTACTATTGTATCTATTTATTTATCTACTTCTTTTGAGTACTTTGTGACTATCAATTCTACCATTTCAGTGTACTACACCTCCCCGCTCCCTGAAAGAAAATGAAAGGGAAAGAAAGAGAGAGAAAAAGACAGAAGCAAATCAACCACAGTCTCATTTCATCATTCACTAAAGCTTATTCCCCTTTTATGTGGTGCAACCATATGGTTACTAGAGGCTTGGTCTTGGGCCCTCTCACATGACAAGGTGTCTGCTGAGCTGTTTTCTGGACACATACTGCATTTTAATTAAAAGTCCTTGGGGATTTTAATATTTCCTTAGCCATCTATCAGGCTAGTTTCCTTCCTTCCCTCTAAACCCCAGTTTCTTCCTCCATCAAGTTGCTAGAAGATCAGACAAGAATGGAATTGCATAGCATGTAGCATAGTGAATACACTATAGGAAGCTCTCAATAAATATTTACTCTTATTAATCTCCCCAGTGACTTTTTTTTTTTATAAATTGTTTTGTATCTATTGGAAAGTTGAAATCTCTCCTGCTCTGCCTTTTCTCTGTAGACACTTCGGTGAATTCTTATATCTGCTGTAGCTTAGAATTAGCCTAAAGAATGAGTTCCCTTCACTTAGCTCAGTATTTAACATAGGTTGCTTATTGTAGATTTTGCTGACTGTCAATATTCACAGAGTTACATTTTATGAAAATTACTTATGGGTATATGCTCATGTTTTAAGTAGTTTATTTCATTTCAGATCTGACTGTGGCAGAAAAGCAGTGTCTGGAAAAGCAAGAGTTTTTGTCTTTTTTCTTTTTCTTCAATATTTTATTTAAGAGAGAAAGAGAGGGAGGGGGGAGGAGAGAGAGAGAGTGAGAGAGAAAAAGAGAGAGAGAGAAATGGACAAGATTACTCAGCTCTGGCATATGACCCTGGGAATGAACCCTGGAACCTCAGGCATGAAATTTCTGGTTTGCTATCTCCCTGGACCCAAAGAAATTAGAATCTTAAAGAAGTTTCTGAGAGCATTCACTTTGCCATAAGAAACATTTCTTTTTCTTACTATTTTAAATTCCTGGCCTTTTCTTATATACTTTCTCATCTTGTTGAATAGGTTGGGAGGGGGTGGCAGGACAAGATACAAATTTAAAGAACCCACACTGAGAACATGCAGCAACTGCCACACCAGCTGTGTAGTAAGTAATCAAATAAACCCTCCGGGTAAATGTAGTTACCCTTGAAAATATGATATTAGAAGAGAGATATTTGAAAAATGAGCACACTATGAGGATATATGAGCAGTGAAAATGAGCTTTGGTTATTATAGAAAAATGAGAGGTGAGAACAAACATCCCGGTGACTAGGGAACCAATATTGTTATCTATCAAGAGGCAGTGCTATCCATCTTAGTATATTAGGCAGAAGTGTAAATACTGAAACATTCATGAAGGGAAATGAAATCAGGGAGCCTAAGTTATAACTTGGGGCTCTAGTGTATGTAGAGTCCATCTCCACAGAGTAAACAGAGAAGTAGAAGATGCAGAAAAGGAGAATTTCCCATGTCCAAGTTTGTTTTATATGCTTATGCAGTTTCACCATTGAATGACAATATCAGAAAATAAAAATTCTTATACATATCTATTTTTGTTATTGTTATTATGGTCCAGTGGGAAATTATGGGCATGGGCTTGGTCAGGCCTTCCTTAGATTTTTGTCTCTCAGGAATTGTGTTATCTGAGATTGATCTGAAATCAGTCTTAGAACAGTTGGTGGTGGACTCAATGAGGGAGAGAGAAGAATGACCCTGAATTATTTTATGGAGAATGTTAAATTAGTTCTATTTGTAGACATGGCTACCCTGATGTGAGTGAAGATAGATGACAGTTCACTCACATAAAGTTTTATAACAAAACCAATGTGTGTTGGGGGGGGGGTGGGAGCTTGTGAGGGTCTGGTCTCGAAACTCCTTGGGAATGAGATTTGTATGCTTCTCTAAATATTTATGGCTTTTTTCACTTTCCCTCTGATAGACTATTTCTTCTTATGTGGAAAAAAAAGAGCTTGTATAGCTAGCTGAAGGTGATAGAGAACTGTGTAGGAGAAAAGAAGTCTATTGATTAGTCAATGAGGCACTTATAAACATTGTTCATCCAGATGCACACAGGAAGATAATCATTTTCAGGCATGCATGTTTTCTCGAATGCTAATTGGTTAACAGATGCTGCTTAGTAATATTGATATACATGTGATATGATATTTCTTATCAGATGTATTTTATTCTCACATTATACTGCTGGACAGCTTAAGTCACCTTCAACAGATTTGATTTCTTAGATTGTCTAGTTCATCATGTTAGCAGGGGGTGTCAAATCTTTCTCTGATACTATATGTAGTATATGGGGAGGAAAAGCATTTTAACATATTGTCAAGCTAAGATACAAAAAAGATATTAATAAGTTGAAATATGGGATTTCTTCCCGTTTTTATTTCAATTATTACTGTAAATATTTTGGAATTTTCTACATATAGTCTTTTTAATGACTTTTTAAAAGTTCTCAATTTAATTTGTTTTTCATCTTTATTTATATATTGATTTATCTTACATCTGGTAGGACAGAGAGAAACTGAGAGGGCAGAGGAGGTAGTGAGAGAGAGAGAGAGAGACCTTTAGACCTATTTTTACAGATTGTGAAGCTTTCCCCCTGCACATGGGGACCAGGGACTTGTAACCTGGTTTTGTGCACTGTAATGTATACCCTCAAACAGGTATGCCACCATCTCCCCCCCATATATATTCATTATATAAAATAATAAAAGGTGTAAAGTTTGGAAATAGTGACACTAGTTTCTTGAACTATAATTAAGACACTAAAGAAGATATCATCCCTATATTGGGTCTGGCTTTAAGTTGGGAAGGAAACACACCTAGATTTTAGTGGGGTCTAAGTTTTAGCCTCAAGTTTTACAACATTTACTTAGTTATAGTAAAGGTTATTGTAGAGACAATAATTGTCCTTTAGTTAATCTATATTTTTGCCAATGTATTTCTTGGTCAGCTATATACCTTTTTTCTTCTAAAGATTATCAAGGGTGACAATAATGTTGATACTGTCTGAAGAGATTAGGAAATATATCTTACTTTTTTGTGTGTGTAATTAGATGAGTAGATCAAGTGATTGAGGGATGTGAGGTAGGGGGTAGGAGAGGTAGGTGTCTAGACCTAATTAAGAAATATTAGACTAGAAATTTTATTGTGTCTTCTTTAGATCATTCTATTAAATGGTCAAGTTTATTAGGTCTAAATCTAATCACAGAATACTATTAAGCACCTTTACTTTGAGTTATATAGTTACCCTAATTTATGGGTGTTTGTTTGCCTGTACCAGTCCCCTAGGCCCTAGATTATATCTGGGAGCTGTAACTTTATTAGAGAGTGTGCCATCTGAGATAGAACTGGGTAGCCCCCTGTATTAGGAAAGGTCTATATAGAGAATAGGAAAGCTATCAGGGGAGGGGGTGGGATATGGAGATTGGGCGGTGGGAATTGTGTGGAGTTGTACCCCTCCTACCCTATGGTTTTGTTAATTAATCCTTTCTTAAATAAAAAAATTAAAATAAAAAACAAAAAAAAAAAAAAAAAAAGGAAAGGTCTCACCGGATTATTGGATTTGGAAGGCAACCCACATTTTTAATGTACTTCACATTCTAATTAGTGGCTGTTTGGATTAGTGTGGTGTTTTAAATAAATCAGTAATGCAGTCGTACAATGATATTTGTATTTCTTTATTATTATAATTATTGTTTTAAAAAAATTTTTATTTATAAAAAGGAAACACTGACAAAAACCATAGGATAAGAGGGGTACTACAACTCCACACAATGCCCACCATCAGAACTCTGTATCTCATCCCCTCCCCTGATAGCTTTACTATTATTCTTTATCCCTCTGGGAGTATGGGCCCAAGGTCATTATGGGGTGCAGAGGTGGAAGGTTTGGCTTCTGTAATTGCTTCCCCACTGAACATGGGTGTTGACAGGTCGATCCATACTCCCAGCCTGTCTCTTTTTTTCCCTAGTGGGGTGGGGTTCTGGGGAAGTAGGGCTCCAGGACACATTGGTGTGGTTGTTTGTCCAGGGAAGTCTGGTTGGCATCATGGTAGCATCTGGAACCTGGTGGCTGCAAAGAGGGTTAACATACAAAGCCAAACACATTGTTTAACAATCATGGACCTAAAGGCTGGAATAGTGCAGATGAAGAGTTGGGGGGGTGTCCTCCATTTTGTAGATAGTTAGTAGGCCTATTTTAGTTGTATTCCAAAGGTCCCATGACTATACTATTTTTTTTTCCCTGAGTCTGCAGGTGGATCCAAATTATTGTCTGGGGAGATGATGTCATGGCTGACAGAAGGACCAGAAAGCTGGATCAGGGAAGAGAGCAGCTCCCAAATATGGGAAAGGTGTATAAATATTGTTGACTATAAACCCCATCGGTTTGATCTGATCTGGGGCCTATATTAAGCTTAGTAGCCTATGTGACCTCTGCCTCCCTGTAGATCTAAGCTCACATTCTGTGGTCATAAGTAGGAATGTTCCAAGCTGCCCCAATTTCAGGGCCCATTTTCCTGAGGTGTAGCATCGAGTATGTTGTCCAGCCTCCCTTCGGAGGATGGAACATTCTCTGCCATTGTTGATCCATGTTGAGGACAAGGTCCTATGGGGGCCCACAAAAGGGTCCATTGTGTTGTTCCTGATAGAAATGACTGGTAACAATGGAGAGAGGGATTTATTTGAGGTCTAGGCCCATCATGTCTGTTTAAGAATCTCAGGACTCCCCAACTGATGATGGAAGCCCCAGCTGATGGAATGGCCTGATAGTGACTAAAGAGTCATTGTTAAAGTATGCCAGTCTCTTGCCCTTATTCAGCTTTCATAGTTCTTACTTTGATAAGGTTAGTTTTAGAGTGAGTGAGGGAAGTATAATAGGAAGTTGTTGAGGAGGATATCTAAGTCTAAGTGGATACTATTTCATTGGGAACTTTATGGTGTCTTTTTTAGGTCTTTCTACTTGCTTGCTGCATATACTGAGTCACTGCAGACTATTGTACACTTTGGATTTCAGGTATCTTTTTATTTCTTTTTTATATTTATTTATTTATTCTCTTTTGTTGCCCTTGTTGCTTTATTGTTGTAGTTATTATTGTTGTCATTCTTGTATAGGACAGAGAGAAATGGAGAGAGGAGGGGAAGACAGAGAGGGGAAGAGAAAAACACCTGTAGGTCTACATACTTCACAGCTTGTGAAGCGACTCTTCTGCAGGTGGGGAGCCAGGGGCTCGACCGGATCCTTATGCCTGTCCTTGTACTTTGTGCTACACTACTGGCTGACTCCCATCTTTATATTTCTAAAGTCTCTTTTTGGTTTGTTATGGCCACAGTTTTTTCTATAATACTCCCTTTCTTCTATACTATACCACAATTTTTTTAAAACTAGCTAACAAGGCAATATGTCTTCTTCTAGCTCTTGTAAATTATATTTATTATTTGTTATGTGAATTATTATTTTTAAAAAATTGAGAGATTCAATCCATTTCCCCTTCTCATATTGATTAAATAGTGAATTATAAGACTGTAAATTAATAGGAGTGTGTATTAACACCATTCCTGCCACCAAAGTCTGTCTTCCTACCCCCAACCTCTTCTAATGAAGCTGATAATCTACCCCACCCCCAGAGTTTTTCACTTTGAAGTTTGGAGTATCGCACCAAAGTTATATGAATTCTTAACTATGTCCACTTCACTGCAACACTGTTTAAAGACATCATGAGATGACTGAAAACTCCTAATTGTGATTACTTGTCAAGGATTCTGAGTAACATTTACTTTCTTCCCAATGATTATATTGTATTGTGACCTGCTCCTAACATTAACTTTCACAACAAGAACAGCAGGATTCTGATGAAAAATGAACTTGTCCTCCAAATATTTCTTATTATGATTTTTTCCAGTGCTTTCCCCAAATTTCTTAAATATAATAGACTCAAAGTTGTAAAGGAGTCTCAAATAGTGGCATAGACTACAATGGTTGAAATCTCTTATTGGGTTCTAATGCTGACTTTGGAGATGCATCAGATTGGGGCTCACAAGTGCCTTTATAAGTAACTTTAAGCATAGTTGCTTCTGATAGCTTCTGTATTGCAGCTCTGTTTAGGGGCAGTGTGGTCAAACTGATGTGGAGATGACCTGGAGTGGAGCCCAGGATTGTCAAAACCTGATCTATATGCCATTTAAATGTCCTGCAGACTCATTTTGATTTCACTGAAAAACCTTATGATGTGAAATGCAGGGATCTTTAGAGAAGCAGCTTTCAATTAGAAGAGATCAATAACTCATTCTGCTGCAGGAGAATAGAACACATACCTAGAATTGGGAGAAGCTTTCCTGATGTAATTGATCTTTTAGGCTCATGTAAGTATAATTTCTTCATATGTCTGTTAGAGCTTTTTCTTCTCCTTTCAAAGTGTCCTCTTCCTTGCCTCTCTCTGCAGACATTTCCTTATCTCATTTACCAAGACATGATTCCTTCTCTCATACTTGCATTTTAGGATGTACTATAGAAGGAAGGAGCTGAATACATTTGGAGTACTGCACCTGAGGTTCAAAGTCCTGGGAAGTGAGACTTGTTTTTTTTTTCCTTGCAGAGCTGTTACCATTTCTTCCCTGCTTTATTACATCTCATCAATAACTCTGTAGTCATTCAAAACACACAATTGCTACCTTTATTCTAATGCACTAAGTTCTCTGACTCTAAAAGTAAAACAGTCTGTGGAAATATTTCATCTCCTTTAAAATTATGTATTTTTTTAATAATGTGCATTACAGGTGTGTCTGACCTCTTTGTTCATTGCATAGATTTTAAAAAATAGTTATTTGCTTTTATGAGAGTCAGAGAGGAGTGGTGGTGGTGGTGGTGGTGGTGGTGGTGGTGGTGGTGGTGGTGGTGGTGGTGGTAGTAGTAGTAGTAGTAGTAGTAGTAGTAGTAGTAGTTTATGAGAGTCAGAGAGGAGGAGGAGGAGGAGGAGGAGTAGAGGAAGAAGGAGAAGAAAAGAGAGTGTGGAAAGAAAGGTGCACTACTAAACCATGGCTTATGGTGATGCTAAGGATTGAACTTGGACTTCAGGCATGCAAGCTCTTGGCTCTAAGGTGGTGAACATTCTTGCTGAATATGACTGAAATATTTCCTTTTCTCTATTCACCAGCCTTCATATCCAAATATGTTGGTCTACCTCTGGTTTTTAGAATATACTCTGTTATATAGTATGCATTTTAATCTTCATACTATTGTGAACTAACTGATGGTGGCATGATTCAGTGTCTCATCTTAGGTACAATTTTAATGCTTCTTATCTCATACAGGGTGAACGCATATTCATTCAGTGAACATCTAAATGATAGATGAAAAATTAAAACCTAAAAATAGTATTTGAGTGTATATATTAAATAGCTGACAAAATGTGGATCTAAACTTCTTAATATTAACATGTTAATATTTAGGAAAGGTTAATTCTCCCATCTGAAGCAAATAAAATGTTTGAATAAAAATACAAGAAAGAATCCTCTCATATAAAAAGGGATAGAATTAGAAAACAGTGGGTTCTAATTGCAGCTCTGGATTTTTTGTGGCATTTATTGTTTTCCTCTGTATTACTTTATTGGGGGATGAATAGTTTATACTGCACTTATTGACACATCAGTAGAATATTTCATCTTCTGTGGTGTGTGTAGACAAAACATTCTCACCCCAAACTTAGGGCCATTTTCACATTTTGTTTTCTTTTTAAAATTTTACTAGTGATTTAATATTTATTTACAAATTGTCAGATAACAGGAGTATAATTCCACACGGTTTTTACCACAAGAACTATGTTGCTATTCCCTGCATTGGAAATTGCAGTAGTTCTCTCAAGGTCACTGATATATGCTAAATATTATTATTGTGTGTGTGTGTGTGTGTGTGTGTGTGTGTGTGTATTTTTTTCCTATGGCTCTTTCTCCTCTCATTTTTCTTCTCCTTCTCTTTCTCCTTCTTCTTTTTCTGCCTCCAGGGTTATTGCTGGGGCTTGGTGCCTGCACCACGAGTCCACTGCTCCTGGAGGCTATTTTTAAAATTTTTTTTAGATGAAGTAGAATAATTTCTTTTTAAAAAATTTAAAAATTTATTTGTTGGGGAATTAATGTTTTACATTCAAAGTAAATACAATAGTTTTTATATGCATAACATTTTTCAGTTTTCCATATAACAATACAACCCCCACTAGGTCCTCTGTCATGCTTCTTGGGACCTGTATTCTCCCCTCTGCCCATCCCAGAGTCTTTTACTTTGGTGCAATATGCCAACTCCAGTTCAGGTTCTACTTGTGTTTTCGCTGTTGATATTTTTTCAACTTCTGCCTGAGAGTGAGATCATCCCATATTCATCCTTCTGTTTCTGACTTATTTCATTTAACATGAATTTTTCAGGCTCCATCCAAGATCGGCTAAAAACAGTGAAGTCACAATTTTTTATTTTTGTCAGTATATCTCCTGGTCAACCCTGTATCTTTTTGCTTCTAATGATTATCAAGAGGTGGAAATAATGCTTATATGGTCACAAGAGTTTAGGAGAAATATCTTTCTTTCTTTTGTGTAGTTACTTTAGTAGACAGAGGGATTGAGGAAAGGAAGGTAGGGTTATGAATTCATATTCTTCATCTCACCTTGGATGAGCTCAAAGGAATCATGTTAAATGAGATAAACCAGAAAGATAAGGATGAATATGAGATGATCTTATTTATAGACAGAAATTGAGAAATAAGAACAGAAAGTGAAACAAAGCAGAACTTTGACTGGGTTTGGAGTATTGCACCAAAGTAAAGTATTCTGATATGAAGAGTGTGGTTTTCAGGTTCACTGTAGGGGGTTGGGGGTTGGGACACAGACCTTTAGCAATAGCAATGGTGTTAAAGTATGCTCTTATTAACTTACAATCTTATAAATCACTATTTATTCAATATGTAGGAGAATTGAATGATTAAGGTTCCTTTCCTATTCTTTATCTCTCTGGGAGTATCATTATGGGGTGCAGAAGGTGGAAGGTCTGGCTTCTGTAATTGCTTCCCCGTTGAACATGAGCATTGGCAGGTGCATCCATACTCCCAGCCTGTCTCTCTCTTTCCCTAATGGGGTAGGGCTATGGGGAGGCGAAGCTCCAGGACACATTGACAGGGTCGTCTGCCCAGGGAAATCAGGTTGGTGTCATAGTAGCATCTGGAACCTGGTGACTGAAAAAGAGTTCAAATGTAGAGCAGAACAATTAGTCAGCTTTTTTTTTTTTTTTTTTTTTTATGTCTGCTGGCCTTTTGGGTCTCTTCCTTGTTGAAGATTCTGTTCATATCCTCTCCCCACTTTTGAATGAAGTTGTTATTTTTGTCACTGTGTTTGGTGAGTTGTTTATAAAATTTGCCATTAGACCCCCCCCATTTTTGCCTCCAGGATTATCACTGGAGTTCAGTGCCTGCACTATGAATCCACTTCTCCTGGAGGCTATTTTTTCCCTTTTGTTGCCCTTGTTTATTGTTGCTGTCATTGTTATTATTATTGCTATTATTATTATTGTCATAGTTTTTTGAGAGGACAGAGAGAAATTGAGAGAGGAGGGAAAGACAGAGAGGCAGAGAGAAAGATAGACACTTGCAGACCTGCTTCAGGACCTGAGAAGTGACCCCCCTGCAGGTGAGTAGCTAGGAACTTGAACTGGGATTCTTATGCCTGTCCTTATGCTTCACACCATCAGTGCCTGCTATTAGCTCTTAATCGGATTTGTGACATGTAGAGATATTTTCTCATTCTGTAGGGAATCTCTCTGTTTAGATAATGATTTATGGGGGGCAGGCAGTGATATAACTGGTTAACACACATAGTAGACAATAATTTGTTTTGCTGACAAAGTTCTCAACTTGTAGTCCCATTGTTTTATATTTTTATTTTGTTTTCCTTGGGATTAGATCGGAAGTCATTGAAGATGTTTTGAAAGCTTACATTGAAAATAGTTCAGTTAATGCCTCCTCTAAATAGTTGATACTTTCTGGTATAATATCTGAATTTTTGACCGTTTGGAATTTACTTTTGTGTGTGGTGGAATGTAGTGGTCTGGCTTAATTCTTCTACTTCCAACCCAATTTTCCAAACAAAATTTATTAAGAGACTCTCCTTACTCCATTTAATGTTTTCCTTTCTCCTACTCCATTTAATGTTTTCACCTCCCTTGTCAAAAATTAGATGTCCTAGGTGAGGGGACTTATTTCTGGGATGTCTGTTCTATTCCAATGATATGTGAGTCTGTTTTTGTTCTAGTACCAAGTAGATTTGATTCCAATATCCCTATAATGTAGTTTGAGATCCCTGATGAATACAGATGCTTAGATATTCAACAAAATTCTAGTGAACAGTATACAGCAGTACATTAAGAAGATTGTGCACCATGAGCAAGAAAAGATTTATTTCAATGGTGCAAGTCTGGTTCTATATACATAAATCAATGAATGTAATCCACCATATTAACAAAAGGCAAACCAAAAATCATATGATTATTTTGATAGATGCAAATAAAGCCTTTGACAAGACTCAGCATCCTTTCATGATCAAAACATTGAAGGATGGGGTTAGGAGGAAAATTCCTTAAAGTAGTTAATCTGTATAGCAAATCTATAGCCAACATCAAACTTAATGATGAGGATCTGGGGCTGGGTGGTAGCATACCTTAAGTGCACATACTACCTTGTACAAAGGGTTCAAGGCCACAGTCCCCACTTGCAGAGGGAAACTTCATAAGCAATGAAATTATATTGTATGTGTCTCTTTTTCTCTAGCTCCCTCCTTGCCCCCTTTATGTCTTTATACTAAATAAATAAACAAGTAAATCTTTTTTATTGTTGTTGTAGCTATTAATGTCATTGTTGTTGGATAGGACAGAGAAAAAAATGGAGAGAGGAGGGGAAGGCAGAGAGGGGAGAGAAAGATAGACACCTGCAGACCTGCTTCCCTGCCTATGAAGTGACTCCTTTGCAGGTGGGGATCCCGGAGCTTGGACCAGGATCCTTAAGCCGGTCCTTGCATTTCGCGCCAGACTCCCACAAGTAAATCTTTTTTAAAAAAATGGTGAGACACTGAAAAATTTCCCTTACTATCACCATTACTATTCAACATAGTATTGGGAGTCCTGGGAATAGCAATTTGTAAAGAGAAAGAAATCAAAGAGAGAGAGATTGGAAGATAAGAGTTTTTAAAACTGTAACTCTTTTTATATGATATTATAGTATACACAGAAAACCCTAAATAACCTAGCAAGAAACTCCTGAAAATTATTAAGCAATATAGTAAAGTGACATGTTACAAAATCAATACACAAAAATTCAGTGGCATTTCTCTATGCAAATACTAAATCAGAAGAAATCCAGAAATAAGTTCCATTTACTATAGCAGCAAAACGATCAACAATCTAGGATGATGCAACAAAGGGAGTAAAAGACTTACATACTAAAAGTTTTGAGTCACTACTCAAGGAAATAAACAAACACACAAAGAAATGAAGATATATAGCATGGTCATGGATTAGAAGATTAACATTGTTAAAATGAATATTCTAGTCAGAGCCATATACAGATTTATTGCCATCCCTATCAAGGTAATACCCATTTCTTTTTTAAAAAAATATATTTATTGGATACAGACAGTCAGAAATTGAGAGGGAAGGGTGTGTTAGAGAGGGAGAGAGACAGAGAGACACCTGCAGCCCTGTTTCACGACTCACAAAGCTTTCCCCCTGCAGGTGCAGACTTCGGGCTTGAACCCAGGTCTTTGTGCATTCTAACATGTGTGCTCAACAAGGTGCGCCATCACCCAGCCCTTGGTACTACCCATTTCTTTCAAAGAACAGAACAAAGGTCTGTTGACAAACTACTTTTCTTCTCTTTCCCAAAGGGTTTTTTAAGCCAGTCTTTTGAGACTCTTTAGAGAAGACTTTTTAACTTCCTCTTTCAGATTTTCAGAATTCAAAAATCAAAGTTATAATTAAGTCCCTTCCACTCCTATTTCCCCTACTTTGAATTCAGATAAGCAGATAGATCTGCCTCATAAGCAAGACAAATTAAGAATTGCTTGTATAAAACATACCAGTTTTATGTATTTACATAAATGAATTTGTGATTATGAGCATAATGAATAATAAAAAATAGAATGTGTGCAACTATACATACATATATACAAGCCTTTTACTTTCTTGTTTATTTCATTTTAAAACTAGTTCAGATAATGTCCATAAATTTATCTTTGCATAAACACTGAATTTCTTAATCTATCTTACAGGTTTCACTGACTATATAGTTATTATAAAGGCACAGTGCCTTGATTAGAGAAATTGCTGTGAAAATTATTATAATTGTATAATTGATACATATAATACAAAATCTACATTCATGTAAATGATAACAGTTTTATTCATGACATTATAGTGCTTTCTACTAATTACCAATCCTGGATTCACCTCTTATATATGTGAGATTGTATTAATTTTAAACCAATTTCTCTGCCACTTAAAAGAGAACAAGTAGGCAAAACAGCGTTGTTTTGCTACTTCATTACTGTTCTTTCATGATGGATATTAGTTTTCCTTATTCATGAACAACAGAAAAAAGTGTTGTTATTTATTCTAGTGATTCTTTTTTCTTTGCCTCCATGGTTATTGCTGGAACTTGGTGCTTGCACTACGAATCCACTGCTCCTGGAGGCCATTTTTCCCCATTGTGTTGCCCTTGTTATCCTTATTGTTGTCATTGATGTTGTTGTTGGATAGGGCAGAGAGAAATGCAAAGAGGAGGAGAAGGCAGAGAGGGGAAGAGAAAGATAGACGCCTGCAGACCTGCTTCACCACTTGTGAAGCGACCACCTTGCAAATGGGGAGCAGAGGGCTGGAACTGGGATCCTTAAGACAGTCCTTGGGCTTTGTGTCATGTGCACTTAACCTGCTGTGCTACTGCCCGATCCCATTCTAGTGATTCTTAAGAGACTTCAGATGAATTGTGAAAAGAAGAAGTTGACACATATGGCGCATATATGAAAAGATATGGCTATGGGTGCATATACTACCACAGGGATATGTATTTAAATTTCACACAGAACATATATATTTCAGAAACCATTTTCTTAATGAAGAAAAGTTTGAGATGACATATATTTCATGGAAAAGTCATTTTCATCTTGGAAAATAGAAGTCATGCTAATGAATTGTTGGTATTCTCCTCATTTTGATCTATACTAATGTTTCAGTGGAGGACCTCTCCCTCCCCTTCTTCCCTGTATGATGAACTTGTGGCATTATAAGTTGGAAAAGAAATCAACATTACTCTTGTAGCCTTGACTGTCTCTAAAGTCTATGCTCTGTAAATTGAAAAATTTGAAAGAATGGATGTTAAAGTCGAGGAAAGGAAAATGAATTAAAAAAATTTTTAACTTCCCTTCTTGTTGGTCCAAGGCATTTGAGCTGCCTTAGCTCGTAAATTTATCATCAACTAATTCTTCCGACCTATTATAAACCTCATTAAGATTCTGAATGTACACTCAAAGGCCTATATTGGACCTGGGAAGAGGATCCCTTAAGTGCTCAATGTACATCTAGAGCCCTATATTATTATATATGTGCACAATTATATATATATGTATATATATATATGTATATACTGAAAAAATACACACATTACTTGACTAAAGAGTATTTCACAAAATTCAGAAGTTATCAATAAAATATTATCTGCAAAATATTTATTGAAGAAATACCCTTAATCTGATAAACAAATTTATAGTTAGGGGGTCAGGTGGTAGCACAGTGGGTTAAGCACACATGGCATGAAATGCAAGGACCAATGTAGGATCTCGGTTGAAGCCCCCAGCTCCCCACCTGTAGGGTGGTTCCCTTCACAGGCGGTGAAGCAGGTCTGCAGGTGTTTGTCTTTCTCTCCCCCTTTCTGTCTTCTCCTCCTCTCTCAATTTATCTCTGTCCTATCTAGCAACAACAACAGCAGTGACAACAATAATAATAACGACAACAACAAGGGTAACAACAAGGGCAGCAAAATGGGAAAAATGGCCTCCAGGAGCAGTGGATTTGTAGTGCAGGCACCGAGCCCCAGCAATAACCCTGGATGCAAAAAAAAAGAAAAAGAAATTTGTAGTTAATATTTTACTTGGTAATTAGAGGCAAAATGCTTTCTTATCAGAATTTAAAAAGTTGCTATCATGCCACTTCTAGTCAGTATTTTTATTGAAGATATTCATCTGTTCAATAACAAAAAGTAGCAGGTAAAAAGCAAAGATTGAAATTATTATGATGTTCATGAGACAAAGCACTTGTACTTACATGTAAAATGAACTATGGTATCTCAGTAATGCAACGGACCACTGGAGCGGAGGAGCAGCAGGGAGGATCAGGGAACTCCAAAGATGACCACCCGGTGGGTCAGGAGTCAGTGCAAGGGAGAACAGAATTACACGACACTCATTTAGGAGGGTGAATCTGAGCTCAATTTTTATTCAGCCAGTGAGAGTTTATATATCTTTCAGTCTTACATAAACAATATCTGGAACCGAAAGTAAAGCTCATTTCTTGATTAGATGGCCTTGCGATTTTACACAGAAATGCCGTACTTCATGAGGTGATGCATTTCTGAGTAATAGGCTTAGCAGATAGTATTTTATGTAGTTTTAACATATTTTACAAGAGGAGGTGAGTAAGTATTATTAAGAATTTTTCCTAAAACTTTATGTATTTGATGACCCATAACTTTGTCCACCTCATTGCTTTGTGTACATTTCCTGTTCATCTGTATCTAATCTGGGAACAGGGGCTGTTTGTCCCTGATTACATGGCATCATTACCATGTACATAATGAAAACAATAATCAGAGTTTCCCATTTAGATCTGCTCAGGATGCCAAGACCCACTCCCAGAATTCTTCTTCCTTGAAGAGAGTTTTCCGGGGTGCTGACCCTGTCAGACCCGTCGTTCTGGGGTTGAGTGGGGCGTGGCCCAGTAAGAATATCAACAGGAGATCCCTAGGTTAAAAATGGTGTTCTTGTCCTATAGCAGAGAAAGAATCATGAGAGGGCTGGAGTGCATCAAAGTTGGCTTATTTCTCCATGCAAAGATGTTTCAGTGAGGGAACTCCAACAAAAACAGTAGCAACAGCAGTCCCCTAAATTGGCAGCTCCGCAGTGGGAATGTGCTGATAAAATGTCTGGACCAGAGTCTAGACTGTGCCTTAAGTCTTGCCCTCGTCAGTATGATTAGGTTATCAGGACCTGTGGGAGGCATGAGGAAGTTTAGGGGGATTATCAGAGTGGTATAATTTCTTTGATTTCTTCTCTGGTAGTCTGATTTCTACAGAATTTAATTTCTACCTGAAAGGAACCCTTGTCATTAAACTGTTTCTTATAGACTATCTTCGAGTCTGTTAAGCTGTTACTTTCTTATTTATCTATTTATATATTTTTTCCTTTTTAATTTTTTTCACCTTTTTAATTCATAAAAAGAAAACATTGACAAAAACATAGGATAATACGGGTACAACTCCACACAATTCCCACCATCAGAACTCCATATCCCACCCCCTCCCATGATAGCTTCCCTATTCTTTATCCGTCTGGGAGTATGGACCCAGGGTCATTATGGGGTGCAGAAGGTGGAAGGTCTGGCTTCTGTAAGTTTTCCTTCGCTGAACATGGGCATTGACAGGTTGATCCATACTCCCAGCCTGTCTCTCTCTTTCCCTTGTGGGGTGGGGCTCTGGGGAAGCAGAGCTCCAGGACACATTGGTGGGGTTGTCTGTCCAGGGAAGTCTGGCTGGCATCATGGTAGCATCCAGAACCTGGTGGCTGAAAAGAGAGTTAACATATAAAGGCAAACAAGTTGTTGACTAATCATGAACCTAAAGGCTGGAATAGTGCAGATGAAGAGTTGGGGGGCGTTCCTCCATGTTGCAGATAGCTAGTAGGCCTATTTTAGTTGTATTCCAAAGGGCCCATGATTATACTATTTTTTTTCCCTGAGCCTGAAATCTGATATGCAGGTGGATGCAAGTTATTTTCTGGGAAGACGATGTCATGGCTGGAAAAAGGACCATACTCTATGTTCCACTTGAGGAAGATGGGCCCTGAAATTGGGGCAGCTTGGAATGTTCCTACACATGACCACAGAATGTGAGCTCAGATCTACAGGGATGCAGAGGTCACATAGGCTTAAGCTTAATATGGGGCCCTGTTCAGATCAAATCAATGGGGTCAACAATATTTAAACACCTTTCCCATATTTGGGAGTTACTCTCTTCCATGATCCAGCTTTCTGGTCCTTTTTCCAGACATGACATCATCTATTTATATTTTTTATTGCCATGAGGGTTATCAGTAGGACTCAATGCCAGAACTACAAATTAAGTTCCTGGTGGTCATTTTTTTTCTTTTTATTTATCCTTCTATTTTATTGTATAGGACATTAAGAAAGACATTAAGAGAGGAGGGGGAGATAAAGAGGAATAAAGAAAGGCACCTGCAGACTTGCCTCACCTTTCATGAAACATCCATCTACAGGTGGAGAGCAAAGGCTTGAAAGTAGATGCTTTATTGTAGTAATATGTGCACTTAACTGGGTGCACCACTGCCTGGTCCCTGTTGTTACCTTAAGTATGTCCAGAGGCTGTCTTTTACAGATAACTGTACCATCTTAAATATGCCTAGAGACAGTCCTAAGAAAGGACTACTTGGTATATTCTTCAGATCACCATTTTAAGTATGTCTAATGGACCCCAATTATTCATTGACAATTTTTTCCATTGGTAGGGAGTACAAGAAATCACTAATTTTAGTTCCCTGCCCAAGATTTTCCCTATGTTAATTAAAAAATCAATTTTAAATGGCTAAGTGCTTAAAAGATTTTTATTTATTTATTTATTATTGTATATAGACAGAGAGAAATTAAAAGGGGAAGATAGAGAGGGAGAGAGACAGAGAGACACTTGCAGCCCTGCGTCACCATTTGTGAAGTTTTCCCCCTGCAGGTGAGGACCAGGAGCTTGAACCTGAATCTTTGTGCACTGTAATGTGCACGCTTAACCAAGTGTACCACTATCTAGCCCCACTTAAAAGATTTTTAATATGCATATGAAAAGAACCATATATATTCAACATCATTCTTCAACACAAGACTACAATGACTTATCTGTACATGTTTGGAAGAATGGCTGAAGTTAAAAAGAATGATAATGACAAGTGTTTATGAAAGTGTTTAGCAGTGGAAACTCAGATTTTATAGTAGGAATACAAAATTACATAGGATTTTTGGAAAAATTTGGTAGTTTCTTACAATGTTAACATTCACTCACTAAATGATCTAGTAATTCCAGTCTAAAGTATTTTCCAAAGATAAATGAAAACACATACTGAGAAAATGATATAAGAATGCTCATAACAGATATTCATAATAGCTAAGAGAAAATAAAACCCTGGATATAGCAGGTTTATAATATTCTTCAGTTTGTAAATAGGTAAACAAATAGTGACATATCTTTAATAGAATTTCAAGTCAACATGGAAGGGATAAAACTACTGGTATAATGATACAGAGGAAGCCTGAAAACATTGTCCTATGTGAAATAGACACAAAATGCATTATGCATGATTGAGATTCAATACATATAAATTTTAGAAAAGAAAAAAAAGAGAAATTAGATTGCTGGTTGCTAAGGAAAGGATGGAAAGAGTGAATTGACTACCAGCAGGCATAAGGGTACTTTTTCAAAACATGAAAATATGCTACATGATGTTGGTGATTATTTACACAAATATATGATTCACCAAGATACATCACATTCCATACTTAAATTGATAATTTAATGTAAGAAGATTATACTCTAATTTTATAATAAGGAGAAGAGTAAATGCTATATTTATCAAGAATGAAAAATGAAAGATAAAGGCTAATAATTAGGGATGGAATAAGCAATTGATCAAATCGTTGATTTCATCAAAAGACATGTATTTTTCATTTTTCTTTACCCACAAGTTCTTCCTGCTTAAATTCAGCTACTAAGCTTTCTTGATTTATTAAAACTATTCAAAAATTACTTTAGTCTCTGTTTTGATTATTTTTAGTGATGTATATTACCTACCAATAACATACCCATAAATATTTATGCAGATAAAACTGAAATAGATGCAGATGTAATGATAACTCTGTTCTATTGACCAGAATGTGAGAAGAAAAAAATATATGTATCATTATGTTATTGATTGGAAGAAACATTTCCACATTTATATAGAAAGGTCTGGTAGTACTTTAAAAAACTACATATGTAATTACTTACTTACCTGTTGACTCTATACTTTTATGAATTTGCATTAAAATATACCTCAGACAATACCACATACACATCAATTCAAAGTAGCATTTTTAAATAAATGATGAAAACAATATTGTCTATATGTAAACTAGTATATATGGATCCTGTAGAGTACAATGCAATTTATAAAAAGAGGGGAAATGTTTAAAGAACTGATAAGGAGTTATTCACTGGCTATTTTTTCTGATACCAAGTAAACAGAATGGAATGTCTATGTGTGTTATTTTTGTAAAAAGAAAAATGCATGTGTGGAGGAAAAAGTATCAGTGTGTTCACTCATTGTGCAAAAGGAAACACAGGAAGTACAAAACAAAATTTTGTGAGTGTTTTATTCTATGTAGGAGTTGGATATAAAGAATTGAGGGAAGATTGAGAACATGTAAATGGTGGACAGGTGGAGCTGAGATACTTTGATGATACTTTGGAGGTAACATTTCATTGAATGCACCATTTAAAAGAAATAACTGGCTTATAAAGTTGTTTTCCATTTCACAGACTTGAAAAATAAAATAAGAGAATTTGGAGGAGATGGAATATAAACATAAATACAACTCTCTAAATGTACTTCAAATGAACATTATAAATAAGTTTCGGGGTGAAGGTATAATTTGTAAATAGAGTATTGTGACAGTATACCTTCAGGCAAGGGAAAAATAATGCATTTTTTGGCTTGCTGTGTTCTTTTAAAATTTTTTTTAAAGGAAACATTGACAAAACTATAGGATAAAAGGGGTGCAACTCTACACAATTCCCACCATCAGAACTCAGTACCCGATCTCTCCCTTGATGGCTTTCCTGTCCTTTATCCCTCAGGGAGTATGGGCCCAGGGTCATTATGGGGTGCAGAAGGTGGAAGGTCTGGCTTCTGTAAGTTTTCCTTCGCTGAACATGGGCATTGACAGGTTGATCCATACTCCCAGCTTGTCTCTCTCTTTCCTTAGCGGGGTGAGGCTCTGGGGAAGCAGAGCTCCAGGACACATTGGTGGGATTGTCTGTCCAAGGAAGTCTGGTTGGTATCATGGTAGCATCTAGAACCTGGTGGCTGAAAAGAGAGTTAACATATAAAGACAAACAAATTGTTGACTAATCAGGAATCTAAAGGCTGGAATACTGCAGATGAAGATTGTGTATGTGTGGGGTTCTCCATTTTATAGATAGCTAGTAGGCCTATTTTAGTTATATTCCAAAGGGCCCATGACTATACTAGTTTTTTTTTTTTCCCATGAACATGAAATCTGATATGCAGGTGGATCCAAGTTATTGTCTGGGGAGATTATGTCATACCTGGAAAAAGGAACAGAAAGCTGGATCAGGGAAGAAAGTAGCTCCCAAATATAGGGAAGGGGTATAAATATTGTTGACTGTAAACTCCATCAATTTGATCTGAATTGGGGCCCATATTAAGCTTAGGAGCCTATGTGACTTCTGCCTCCCTAGATCTGAGCTCACATTCTGTGGTCATGAGTAGGAATGTTCCAAGGTGCCCCAATTTCAGGGCCCATCTCCCTCAGGTGGAGCATAGAGTATACTGTCCGTCCTCCCTTCAGATGCTGGAACATTCTCTACTGTTGTTGATGCAAGTTGAGGACAAGATCCTATGGGGGCCCACAAAGGGGTCTATTGTGTTGTTCCTGATAGAGATGACCAGTAACAATGGAGAGAGGGATTTATTCGAGGTCTAGGTGCATCATGTCTGTTTGGGAATCTCAGGACTCCCCCACTAGGGCCCCAGTTGATGGGGTGGCCTGATAGTGACTAAAGAGTCATTGTTGAAGTATGCCAGTCTCTAGCCCTTATTCAGCTTTTGCAGCCCTTGCTTGATAAGATTAGCTTTGGAGTGAGTGAAAGAAGTGTAATAGGAAATAGGTGAAGAGGGTATCTAAGTCTAAGTAGACATTATTTCATTATGAACTGACTCACTGCAGACTGTTGTGTACTTTTGCTTTCAGGTATATATTTTGCCCTAATTTATGGATACATGTGAACATATGCTCTATCTCATGGGACCTGGTCTATATCTAGGTTTTGGAATTTTGTTAGGAAGCGAACCACCTGGAATGGAATTAGAGAATATTATGAAAGGAAAGGTCTCACCCAAGTAAGGAGGCTGAAAGGCTGATATTCCATACCTGACCTTTCTGGGCACAGTCTGAAGTGAAGCATGCTTAGGTGGTACTTGTTGCATTGATATGGTTGGGATCAGTGGATGCAGGAAAGTATATCCCTACCCTAGAGGTTCCAGGACTGGGGGGAAATAGAGTCTCAAAAGGGGAAGTGGGAGGTTCCTGCAGTCTTAGTTTTTAAGAAGGCAATAGATAGTTATTGCTATAATCATATGATTTGGCAATTGGGTTAACTTTGGAAAATCCCTTTTTTAGGATTTTCTGTATCATACGCTATATCACCATAATGTGTGTTCTTTGATATTATTTGTATATAGCTGTTCTCACTGGTCTAAGTTTTTAAGAGAGTCAACATATCAAATTCTCAGCCTACGGTCTGTGCATTAAAAAGCTTGAGACATTTAATCAATTTTCCCCACTCATATTAATTAGTGATTTATATGTCTACAAATTAATAGGAGTGTACATAAACACCATTCCCACCACCAAAAGACTGTGATCCCCACCCCCCAAGCCGAACTTCCATGCTCGCCCACACCCCAGAGATTTTTACTTTGGTGCCCTACTCCAAATTCAGTCAAATCCTGCATTGAGTTTATCTTTCTGTCTTCTTTCTCAACTTCTGTTTATGAGTGGTACCATCCCATACTCATCTTTGTCATTCTGATTTTGCTCACTTAACATAATTCCTTCTAGCTCCATCCAAGATGGGTCAGAGAAGGTGGGTTCATTATTCTTAATAGCTGCATAGTATTCCATTGTGTATATATACCACGACTTCCTCAGCCATTCATCTGTTGTTGGGCACCTGGGTTTCTTCAAGGTTTTAGCTATTATGAATTGTGCTGCTATGAAGATAAGTGTACACATATCTTTTTGGTTGGGTATAATGGAGTCCTTAGGGGTATATCCCTAGGAAAGAAATTAGTGGGTCAAATGGAGAGTCCATGTCTAGCATTGTGAGAGTTCTCCACAGAGGTTGGACCAATTTACATTCCCACCAGCAGTGAGGGAGGATTCCTTTGTCCCCACAGCCTCTCTAGCATTTGTTGCTGCTGTCCTTTTTTTGATGTATGCCATTCTTACAGGGGTGAGGTGGTTTCTCAATATTGTCTTTATTTGCATTTCTCTGACAATCAGTGACCTGAAGCAAATTTTCATGTGTTTGTTAGCCTTTTGGATCTCCTCTGAAGTGAGATGTTCTATTCATATCCTCTGCCCATTTTTGCATGGGGTCATTTGCTTTTTTGTTGCTAAGTTTGCTGAGCTCTTTGTATATTTTGGTTATTTGTCTCTTGTCAGATGTATTGCATGTGAAGATCTTCTCCCATTCTGTGAGGGATCTCTTTGTGTGATGGTTTCTTTGACTATGCAGAAGATTTTCAATTTGATGTAGACCCATTGGTTTGTTTCTGCTTTAGTCTTCCTTGAAATTGGGTTTGTTTCATCAAAGATGCCCTTGAGCTTTAGGTGGGAAAGTGTTCCACTGATGTTTTCCTCTAAGTATTTGATAATTTCTGGTCTAACATCCAAGTCTTTGATCCATTTGGAGTTGACTTTTGTTTCTGATAAGTAAAGTGGTTCAGTTTCATTCTTCTGCATGTTTCAAGCCAATTTTCCCTGCACCCTTTATTGAAGAGAGTCTCCTCCATTTAATACTTTGGGCCCCCTTGTCACAGATTAGATGCCCATAGGTGTCGGGGTTTAGTTCTGGGCTTTCAATTCTGCTCCACTGGTCTGTGTGCCTATTTTTTTCAAGTACCAGGCTGTTTTGATGATGATGGCCTTATAATATAGTTTGAGATCTGGCAGTGTGGTGTCTCTATTTCTGTTTCTTTTCCTCAAGATACTTCTGGCAATTCTAGGTGTTTTCTGGTTCTAGTTAAGTGATTGTAATTTTTGCTCTGTTCTCTTAAAATAAGTTTGGTGGAACTTTGATGGGTGTTGCATTAAATTTGTATATGGCTTTGGGGAGAATATTCATTTTCATGATATTAATTCTTCCAACCCATGAGCATGGGATGTCTTTTCATTTCTTGGTATCATTTTCTATTTCCTTGAGTAGTGACTCATAGTTTTCAGTATACAAGTCTTTCACTTCTTTGGTCAACTTTATTCCTAGGTATTTGATTGATTTTGCTGAAGCAGTAAATGGGAGTGATTTCTGGATGTCTTCTTCTTCAGATTTAGTGTTTGCATAAAGAAATGCCACTGATTTTTGTACATTGATTTTGTAGCCTGACACCTTGCTATATTGCCTAATAACTTCCAGTAGTTTTCTGCTGGATTCTTTAGGTTTTTCTATGTATACTATCATATCATCTGCAAATAGTGAGAGCTTGACTTCTTCCCTTCCAATCTTTATTCCTTTGATTTCTTTCTCTTGCCTGATTGCTATGGCAAGAACTTCAATACTATGTTGAAGAGTAATGGTGATAGTGGACATCCCTGTCTAGTCCTCGATCTGAGGGGAAATGCTTTCAGCTTCTGTCCATTGAGTATGGTGTTGGCTGTAGGTTTGCTATATATGGACTCCACTATCTTGAGGAATTTCCCATCTATTCCAATTTTTTGCAGTGTTTTGAGCATGAATGTGTGTTGGATTATGTCAAAGGCTTTCTATGCATCTATTGAGGTAATCATCTGGTTTTTAGTTTTAATTTTATTGGTTTTGATTTTATTGTGGTGAATGACTTTGATTGATTTACGTATGTTGAACCAGCCTTGCATTCCTGTGCTAAATCCCACTTGGTCGTGATGAACAATCTTTTTGATATACTGCTGTATCTGGTTGACCAGTTCAATATTTTGGCATCTATGTTCCTCAGAGATATTGGTATGTAGTTTTCTTTTTTTTTTTTGTTGTATCCCTATCTGCTTTTGGTATCAGGGTGATTTCTGGCTTCATAGAAGGTGGAAGGAAGTGTTCCTGTTTCTTTGATATTGTGGAAGAGCTTTAGAACTATAGGTATTAACTGTTTCCTGAAGGTTTTATAGAATTTGTTTGTAAAGCCATCTGGTCCAGGACTTTTGTTGTTGGGAAAATTATTAATAACTGTTTTGATTTCTTTTTCTGTATTGGGTCAGAGAGGCATGCAAGCAAGAAATTCAAACGTTCCTGGAAACAAATGAAAATGAAGACACAACCTATCAAAATATTTGGGACACAGCTAAAGTAGTACTTAGAGGGAGACTCATAGCCATACAATCCCACATTAGAGAACAAGAAAAAGCTCACATAAATGACCATACTGCATGCCTTAAGGATTTACAGGAAAAGGAACGGAGGAACCCTAAAGGAACCAGAAGGATGGAAATCACTAAAACTAGAGTAAAAATAAACAACATTGAACATAAAAGAACCTTACAAAAGATCAATGAAGCCAAATGTTGGTTCTTTGAAAAATTGAACAAGATAGACAAAACCCCTAGCCAGACTCACTGAAAAAAAAAAAAGACTCAAATTAATGTAGTTGTAAATGATAGAGGAGATATCACAACTGACACCACAGAAACCCAGAAAATCATGCAAAACTTTTATGAAGAACTATATGCCACCAAGATAGAGAATGTGGAAGAAATGGAATAATTCCTAGAAACAGATACCCTTCCAAAACTGAACCAAGAAGAACTACAAAACCTAAATGGTTGTTGTTTTTTATCGAATACCTGGTAACTTGTTTTACCTTGATATGTAAGCTAGATTGAGTACATAATTGAATTATTATAAATAGTAAAATTACTTCATTTTCATAAAAAAGTTAAACTTGCAGAAACTAGAACTTGAAATTAATGCTATGATATTGATATGAAATTGAAGCTGTAAATGCTATGATATTGATATGAAATTGAAGCTGTTATGAAAAAAGGGTGAGATCTTGCCTTTTGCTACAACAGGTATGAATCTGGAATAGGTCTTGTTATGTGACAGAAGTCACAAGGAGAAAGAAAAATACCAAGTTATCTCTGTCTTCTGTGAAATATGAAGAAGCAAAGTTAAGGAACTAAGTTAAACAACAAACCCTGAGATACTGATACAGAACTGAGGTTACTGTGAATGGGGTGTGGGGCTGGAGGGTGGAGTCATGGGGGAAGTGAAGGGAAAGAGGACAGAGAGCATCTTATGGACTTTGCAAGTGGGGCATGGGAACCTTTTTGGTTGTTGTGTGTGATAATAGATAATTTAATGATAGAAGTGTATCCTTAAACTGTATACAGTCATACAAATCAATGTTACCTCAACAACCAAAAAAAATTGAAAAGACAGAGGAGAGATATAAAACTGTGCCCCTATGAATAAGCATCTTGAAAACTAATATTTTATTAGTAAATAGTAAGTAAAGAAATAAAAAAGAAAATAATAAGAAAAATATCACTATCTGCATTGACTATGCATGGACATTTAGATGATTTAACAAACTGATGATCATAAAAATAGGAAACTGTAGTTATTGTCAATATCTTGCAATATTTATAGCATACACATGCAGATCTAGATTTAAATTAGTGAATAAGAACACATATGTAAATAAATGTATTTTATATATGTGAATATATAAATACACATGTATATTTATGAGTGTAGACATACCTCAATATTTTTTGTCTTAGTTAAATCATCACTGCCCAAACCACAAATACTTAAATTTTCTAAACTTCCTCTATTCATTTTCTTCTCAGAAATAGTTTATTTTCCCCTAATTAAGCATGATTTATTCCCAAAAGCCAACTTAATGACTTTTGCAACAATCTTAGCATCTGAAGACACACAGTAAAAATTTATAAACTCAGAATAAACTTATAAAGAAAAAAAAACAGGAGACTTTTAAGACAAAATTAGTTTCCGCACAATACTACTTCAAATGTTGCCCAATGCAGCAATGTATGATGGACATAGGGCAGGAAGGAAAGGCAACAGGAGATAGAGCATTGATAGTGGGGAGGCGAGAGGTGACACCCTATTAAGCGCACATAGTACTAATTGCAAGGACCTGCACAAAGATCCCTGTTCAAGTTGTGGTTCCCCACCTGCAGGGGTCATGCTTCACAAGCTATGAAGTGTGGGGCCTGCAGGTGTCCATCTTTCTCTATCTTCCTCTCCTCTCTCAATTTCTCTCAGTCCTATAAAAAAAAGAAAAAATAATAAAATAAAATGGCTGCCAGGATCAGTGGATTCCCAGTTCCAGCACCAAGTCCCAGGGATAACCCTGGAGGAAAAACAGTCAATCAGAAAAACAGAATTAATAGTGAAGTTCTTAATGAACTATGTGAGTTCCAATGAAAGGAGCCAGTGTAGACTGAGTATGTATATGAACTCTGGAGAACAGTCTGCTTCTTTGATGAAACCTTACTGTTTTATTCTTAGTATCACATTCAAGTGTATATTTATCCAGATTTTTTAAAAATTAATACTTGACATGTCTGCATGTGCAAAAACATTTAGAAAAATGCTTACATTGGCTTCACAGTTTTTAATTTTAAAAAGCAATAACAACAATCTCCTGCAACTTGTAAAATATTCAATACAAGGTTTAGAATGATATTGAAAAATTGGAGGAAAATCAGTGTTCCCAGCAGGCAAAATATTACTGACATTTTTTTTTAATAATAATGAAACATAACACCTAGGTAGGGCAAAACAAAAATCCATTTTGCATGTCACAGAGTTGGTTGCAACAAATTTGTTTAGGTTACTTTGTTAGACATTATAACTTTTATATAATAAGTTCATGGTTAAAAAAGCAAAATAAATGTTTAGATGGTGGTATAAAGTCTAATTTTTCTAACAGACATTGAAAAATGGGAAATATAAATGCAAGAAATAAATTCATCTTTTTTTTTTTTACTTTTTGGGTATAATTCCTGATGTCCTTATTGTGGGTATTTGCAAAACACTCTCACCCTCAACTTAGGTCCTTTCTTCCTCTTATCTTTCTCATAAATAAATAAGTAAATAAAATCTGTAAACAAGCAAACACCCTCTCATTTGAAAATGTAGTATATTACTAGTACATTACTATATCCTAATATTATGAAAAAAGATTAAATTTAGTATAAAAAAGAATGTCAAATAGCTATGATTAGAGTGGAATAAACACATTAATGAAGCTTTTGTGTAGTTAAAATAATAAAACAAGTTATTTTTCAAATTCATTTATTATTATTATTAATTATTTTACTACCAGGGTTATTGCTATGGCTGGGTTCTGGCACTATGAATCCACCACTATTTATTTATTTTCTTATTATACTTGATAGGTCAGAGAGAAATTGAAAAGGGAGGGGAGATAGAGAGGGAGAGATAAGGATAGACACCTTCAACCCTGCTTCACCACTTGTGAAGCACCACCTGCAGGTGGAGCAGAGGGTTCAAACCTAGCTCCTTGCACATGATAATTAACTGGGTGATTCACCATCTGCCCCCCCCCAACTCTTTTAAAAATGCATGTGTTTATTTATTTGTTTCATAGAGAAAGACATGAAGGAGGGTTGATGCATAGAAAAGCCACAGTTATGTTTTTTATTATTGTTGATAGTGACAGATAGAAACAGAAAAGAGAGACACATGCAGCCCAGCTCCACTGCTGATGAAATCCACCCCCTTCCCAAAGATGGAGAGAGCGGCTGAAACTCAGGTCCTTGTGCATGTTAGTGCATGTGCTCTACTGTGTGTGACACTACCCAGTCCTTCTATCTTTTATAACTAATACTATTTTTGTTTTTTCACCAAAATAATTTTATCAAAATATCTTTACAATCTAACATGATAATAGATATCAGGAGTACATGTGTGTTCTTTCTGTCTCTTCTTTCCTATTTTAGTGTTTACTTCTCACTTGTTCAAAAACAAAACCTTTCTGGACTTCTAGGGTGGAGTGATGGTAACTTAGTCACAAAAAATTGGTTCTCCTCTAGAAAGCAAATTTTACAACAAAGTAACTCAACAAATTTCACCAGAAACTTCTGGGATTTCTGGTGAAGCAAGCAACCATCTAAAGCTTGCTAGTTGCTCCTAGTCAACAAGAACTGGAGGGTGGAGAGAAAAGGACTCAGTCAGTAGCATGGCAATACATTGCCTGAGGGCACCATATTTTCAATCACTTCAAATAACACTTGGCAAATTTAAAGGGCCGTTGTGACTTAAAAGGTACTCTGGGTGGCCATTTACTGCTGTAGAAGCCACCGGGTGCAAGCAAACTCCAGGGAATTGTTCAGAGAAACCAGGGAACAGAATACAATACCCTTGTGACACCAGGTAAGGTTATCAGATTCTAAGGTAGCTCAGCGGCCACAGAGATCTTAGTGATCTGGATCAGACTGCCCTGTAGGCAAGAAAAGTGACATATCTCACAGCAGAGTTGCTACTTTCAGGAAACGGTCTGGGAAGAGAAGGTGGACACACGGACACACACGCACGCACGCACAGGCACACTTAAACGCACACTCTCTGTTTAAGGAGCACCAGGTGCCATAATGTTACATCATTTCAAAGCTCCTCCCCTTAATCCTTAACTCACATACGAAGCAGAACCCAGAACCACCTGTGAGCAGTACAGAAACCAAAATAGATGGGTAAAACTGGGAAAACACTGCTCCTGCAAAACTAAGAGGCAGCACAGAAACTTAACGATGTAAAGCCAGGAGAGCTATCAGAGGATTTTAAGGACTATGTTGTCACAGAATTTGAAGAAATATGAATCTCTCTGTTTAATATGGAGAAATGGATTTAAAAAATAAATCTGTAATTTTAAAGATTCAGTTGATAGGAAAATGGAAAATTTGAAAACATAGTTACAGGGTATGAAGGAATCTTTGAATTCATTCCAATATTGGATAGCAAGTCAAGGAAGCAGACATCCCATGTAGAAGAGAGAACATCAGTAATATAAGACAAAATGGCCACAGCCTTTGACTTCAAAGGAGAAGGAGAACAAAAGTTTAGGAAAAATAAAGTAACTCTTTGAAAGATTAAAGACTCTATCAGAAAAACAAATGTCAGAATTATAGAGGTATTAAAAGGAGATGAGAGAAAGATGGGACTAGAAACAATATTCAAATGAATAATAGTAGAAAAAATTCAAATCTGGGATGTGGTAAGGATATAGATGTTCTGGAAGAGACAGAAATCCCAAATTTCTAAACCCAATTTCTAGATCTACACCCAGACACATCATTGTAAAACTAAAATCACTGTCAAAGAAAAAGAAGAAAGTGACTTACAAAGGCAGTATAGTCAAACTTGCATCAGATGTTTCTGTAGGAACCACAGAGGCCAAATGAAAGTGGAATGGTATAGTCAAGGTTTTAAAAAACAGTAACTTGCACTCATGCATAAGATAATCAAACAGATGTGTGTGATGAATTTGAGTCAGAAAGTAGGCAATGAGGGGGGCCAGGCAGTGGTGCACCCAGCTGAGCACCTTGACAGGCAGAAGGACTAGGTTCAAGTCTGAACTCCCCAGTGATTAACTAGCTGTCAGTAGAAAAATAATTGTGGTCAGCTAGGTGGTTCAGTGGATAAAGCATTGGATTCTCAAACATGCGTTCCTGAGTTTGATCCTCGGCAGCACATGTACAAGAGTGATGTCTGGTTCTTTCTCTCCTCCTATCTTTCTCGTGAATAAATATATAAATTTTTATTTAAAAAAGAAAAAAAATTAATTAAATAGGAAAAAAGTAAACAAGGTCATGTCAGAGACTAGAGTGCTGTTTCAATTTTGTTTGTAAGAAAAGGTATCTTTGAAAATATAACTAAATAGGGGGACAGGGCAGTGGCACACCCAGTTAAGCACACGTACTACCATGTGCAAGGACCCAGGTTCGAGTCCCTGCTCCCCACATGCAGCAGGAATGCTGCCTGAGCAGTGATGCAGGTTGACAGGTGTTTATCCTTCTCTCACCCCTCTATCTCTGCTCCCTTTTCACCTTTTCTTTCTCTTGTCAAATAAAAAAAAACAAGAAAGGAAATATATATATATATATTTTTTGTTGTTGTTTGTTTGTTTGTTTGCCAAACTATGGTTTCTTCATACCATTGTCAAATTCCATTACTCAACCATCAGTAACTCTATCCAACCCAAGCATAGACTTGAGGATTTATCATTGGATAGACTTAAGAGAAAATTATATTATGAAAATGATATTACTATATATACTGAAGGGGAAAGTTCAGAGGACTTAGAGTATTCACAGTACTTAAGCACTGTAAGTAGAAAAAGAATAAAAATTGCTTAAAATATTTCAGATTTGTATGTCTATCTGCTAGGATTACAACTGTATTTCACATACTTTTTTTCTCTCTTAACAATGAATCTTTGAGAATTTAAATAGTAATCTTTATTGCAACCTACATTCCTTAAGGAGAAATCTGTTACTCTTTGGTGAGAGAAAGTCTTCTGTCTTAAAATTGTGAGTTGACAGTAAGTCCCCACCAACAGGAATGAATTTTTTTTTTTTTTTTGCAAGTGGTGGAATAGTGCTGCAGTTCTCGCTCCTCTCTTTTTCTTTCTCCATTATCTGTCTCATCTTCTATTGATCAAAAGAAATTGGGGGACATATAGCTGCCAAGAGTTGTGGAATTACAGTGCAGGCACTGAGCCCTAGAAATAACACTGGTAGCAGGCAGGGAATCTAGTATAAGGGCTGTGCAAACCAATCTATGCCCAAGGTTTCAAAGTCCTAGGTTCAGTCTCCAGTATGATCACCATAAACTAGAGCTGAATAGTGCTTTAAGGAAGAAAAAAAGGAAGAAAGAAAGAATGAATGAATTAAGAAAGAAGAGGAAAGAAAATCCCTGCCTGGTGACAAATAAAAAAAGCTTTCACGGTATAGTTCCACATTGCACCCATGATCAGCACCATACTTCTCAAAAAGTATTAGAGACTAATTAGACTAATTGATTACATTTTTTCCTGTCTCTTTTTACTTCAAGTTCATGTGTTTCAATTCTGTATATTCTTCATATGAACAAATTCATCTGGTAGTTAATTCACACTTTCTTACTTAGTTTAACTAAGCTTAATCACTTCTAATTCCATCCATTTTTCCTATGGGATAGCATATCAACCTTTCTAACTGTAACACATTATTTTGTTGATTAAACATCTCATAACTCCTTTTTAAGTTCTTTTAAAAATATTTATTTATTTATTTGTTAGATAGAGACAGAGAGAGTGAGAGAGAGAGAGAGAGAGAGAGAGTGACCTGCCACCTGCTTCATCTGTATCACCTGCAGGTGGGGCCTGGGGCCTGGGGCCTTCGACATTGCAACACATGCACTTAATCAGGTGCACCTGGCCTGTATTTTTAATATCTTGTTATTTGGGGCATATTTAATTTTAATTCCAACTCAGCAAGAGTTATGGTATTTCCTATAGTGAAAAGACTAATTTATTAAGAAATGAATACCCTGTTGCAAGATCTCACCTAGATAGTGCATCTTCTCATGTTCATAACTCAGTTTCTGATTCCACTGCACTGAGGAAGCCTTGGTATTGTAGTATCTCTCTTTTTCTCTGTTACTTTCTGAAAAAGTTGGCTTGAAATGGTGAAGCCTTGGTGCTGACAAAAAGTATTACATGTGTTTTCATATATCATCATGTAATACCTGAGAAACAAATTTTATTGACATTAATTTCACTTGAGCAAGATAATAGACATATGTTTCTACAATGTATAAGTATTGTTTTAAAATATTGCTCTATTTTTCAATCTATTTTCTAGGTAACTGTGTCTCTTGAAAATAAATATTTATTATTTTATACGATTTTTAGAGAGATGATTTTCAACATAGAGATGATTTTCTACATAGGAAGTGAAATATACTTCGAACAGCTAAAGAGAAACCTTAGGAGCTAGGGAAAATTTTTTTAGGTATCTGGATTGAGTGTTTTTAAGTGAAGGATTAGAATATCAGGCCGATAAAATAGCAACAGGAAAATGACTGTCACTTATATTATTGACTGAGTTTGGTTTATTGCACCAAAGTAAAGGACTGTGGTAGGAAGTGGGGAAGGGAGTGGGTTTCAGGTTCTGATGCATGATGGTGGAGAAGGATCTAGGCTGGAGCTGAGAGTATTTTGCAGAAAATTTCCACATATATCAAAAACTATTTACTGTAAACCATTAATCCTCTCAATTGCAAAAAAAAAAAAAAAGCACAGGTTGGGGGAGGGGAACTGAGAGTGATTTGGAAGCAAACTTACTTGAGAATCAGTGGCTGGGGTGGGGAATGCAGAAAGTGTGAGTGTTTCATTAAAACATATATCAGATCTCTGACTCTGATTTTTTGTATATGCATATTTATGTATCACCTATATATGTGTGTGTGTGTGTGTGTTTTCTTTTTTTTAAATTTGGGATGGGAATTTCACTTAAATACACAGTTCTATCATGACAACTGGACCTACAGTTTGCATTCAGATGTCTGATAAACTTCTTTAGGAAGTCCACTGGTATTCAGAAATGATAGAAATAATCCATAGGAAAATCTGAAGAGCAAATTACTGACTGACACCTAGTAGAGATGAATAGTAAGAGTCAGAATACTGCTCTTAAGCAAAAAGTAGGGTGGAGGGGAGACTTAAATTAAGTATGTCTTGGAACATCTAGCAACATATATTCTATCTAGACCTCCATGTACTACCTCAAATCATAGTGATTACTTGTGCATGATAATATAAATAAATAATGGTGACCACTCATTTTTGGTGGGGGGTATGGGTGGGGCCATTTGGGTAGCTTCACCACTTTGTGCTAACTTTCAGATAAAGACACAAACTGAGAAAAAGGAAGGAAAAAAATCATAGCAGTGCAATAAGGGTCGGATGCTAACTCCTTCAATGCAATAAGGGTCGGATGCTAACCTGTGTTGTAAATTGTCCAAGGAAGTTATTTTGTCAGGCCAAATGTGGTGCAACTTTTGTAACCTGTCTTTAATTATCTCTCATCTATATCACTTTATGATTTTTGTGCTTTATCTTTATAAATATAACTTTCCCAGATTAATTGATAGTATCCTTAAAAACAAACGAAAAAATTGAAACGACACCTAAATGTTTTGTAATTCTATTACTGCTATTAGGGAGGTACCTTAATGGCAGGAAGAAATGTATCTTCTTTTGAGGTAGTTTTTAAAAAAAATATATTTATTTATTTATTATTGGATAGAAGCAGAGAGAAACTGAGGGGAAGAAGGTAGACACCTGCAGCACTGCTTCACCACTTGTGAAGCTTCCCCCATGAAGGTGGGGACTAGGGGCTTTAGCCTGAGTCCGTGCATAGTGTAATGTGAGTGCTTAGCTAGGTGTGTCACCACCTGGCCCCTTGAGGTAGATTTTTAAATTTTTAATATTTTTTAAAATTTATTTATAAGAAGGAAACATTGACAAAACCATAGGATAAGAGGAGTACACCTCCACACAATTCTCACCACCAGAACTCCATATCCCATCCCCTCCCCTGATAGCTTTCCTATTCTTTATCCCTCTGGGAGTATGGACCCAAGGTTATTGTGGGATGCAGAAGGAAGGTCTGGCTTCTGTAATTGCTTCCCCGCTAAATATGGGTGTTTACTGGCCAATCCATACTCCCAGCCTGCCTCTCTCTTTCCCTAGTAGAGTGGGGCTCTGGGGAATCAGAGCTCCAGGATATACTGGTGGGGTCGTCTGTCCCCAATATCAAGCTGCCCCAATATCAACCCAGCTTCCTAGGGTGTAACATAGAGTATGTTGTCCATCCTCCCTTCAGATGATGGAACATTCTCTATTGTGGTTGATCCAAGCTGAGGGCAAGGTCCTATGGGGTGGGGGGGCTCAAATTTTTTAAAGCACATACTGAGTCTTTTTAATACATAGGCTGAGTCTTTGATATATTGACTCTCTCAAAAGCCTAGGTCAGGGAGAACAGAAGCAACCAGTGGCACAGCTATATACAAATAATACCAAGGGACATAAATTATGGTCATGTAGTGTATGGTACAGCAAATCCTAACAAAGGGATTTTTCAAAGTTAACCCAATTTCCAAATAATGTGATTATAGCAATAAGTAGCCATTGTCTTCTTAACCTTGAGACAGCAGGAATCTCCTACTTCCTCTATAGAGCTTATATTTTCCCCCAGTCCTGGAACCTCTATGGTGGGGCTCACTTTCCTGCATGCTTCTTTCAATTCATACTAAATTATATTGCATCCACCGATCACAACCTAATCAGTGCAACGAGTACCACTTCAGCATGCTTCACTTGAGGCTGTGTCCAGAGACATCAGGCATGGAATGTCAACCCTTCACCCTCATTACTTGGGTGAGACCTTGCCTTTCATAGTATTCTTTAATTCTATTTGAGGTATATTTTTATAATGTCTTTATTTGAAAGATAAAGATGGAAAGGCCAGAGGAAATGACTTACAATAATAGTTTCTGAATTACATAGGCTCTTAAGATGAATATGGGTGCCAGACCAAATCAAATTTATGGAGTTTATGGTCAACAATATTTATACCCTTTCCCATATTCAGGAGCTACTCTCTTCCCTGATCCAGCTTTCCATTCATTTTCCATCCATGACATCATTTCCCCAGACAATAACTTGGATTCACCTGCATATCAGATTTCAAACAAACAACAACAAAAAACCTAGTATAGCCACAGGCCATTTGGAATACAATTAAAATATGCCTACTAGCTGTCTACAAAATGGAGGACCCCACCAACTCTTCATCTGTGCTATTTCAGGTCCATGATTGTTCAACAATTTTTTCGGCTTTGTATGTTAACTTTCTTTTCAGCCACCAGGTTCCAGATGCTAGCAGGATGCTGATCAGACTTCCCTGGACAAATGACCCCACCAATGTGTCCTGGAGGTCCGCTTTCCCAGAGACCCACCCTACTAGGCAAAGAGACAGGCAGGCTGGGAGTATGGATCGACCAGTCAATGCCCATATTCATGGGGAAGCAATTATAGAAGCCAGACCTTCCACCTTCTGCATCCCACAATGACCTTGGGTCCATACTCCCAGAGGGTTAAAGAATAGGAAAGCTATCAGGGGAGGGGATAGGATACAGAGAGCTGGTTGTGGGAATTGTGTGGAGTTGTACCTCTCTTATCCTATGGTTTTGTCAGTGTTTCCTTTTTATAAATAAAAAATAAAATAAGATAAAATAAATAGTTTCTGAATCTAAGTCAACTTATTCTATTGTAGTTCTAAACTTTTTAATTGTCTTTTTTTTTTGGTTAGGTGCACATAATACCTCCTATAAAGACTCAATAAATGCTTGCCAATTTATACATCAAAGTATATTATTTATGCTTATTATGGATATACTACTTGATGTGTTTACATTGGTAAAAACACCAGGAATTTTTCCTGTCTTAATTTTTTTATTGATTTCTAGAGCCATAAAAGTAGGTATAATATATAGCATATAAAATCACATGATATAGCATAGTATAACAGTGTAGTATAGCATATTAAATAAATTAATACAATATAAACACATTAGGTAATGAATGAGAGAACTAGTCCTCCCCACATGTAGAAAGAAGATTTTTTTTTAAAATCACATTTCCTCTTGTAGGATGACTTGGAGTTTGTTAGGTGAACAAACAGGAACAGGCATTACACACAGAAAGAACAGTGTATTTAGCTGGAAGATAGGCCATTCATTATAAAAAGGTGTGACTACAAATGAGTAGCGTGAGAATTACAGTTAGAAGACTCATAGGAAATTACAACATAAGGAAATTAGGCTAGAGGCATTAGTTTAGGTCAAGTAGTAAGACAATTTATATGGCAAGTAAAGGACATGATCTTGCAAAGCCTTTTCTTTTTCTTCTTGAACCAAGCAAGTCCCATAACTCTTCTCTATGGTGTTATAAGAACTTCCAGTCACTGAGTGTTTCTTAATTCCCATGACCTTTAGAGAGAGCTTCACAGTTGTAATCTTGTAAAAATTAATGCTCCAGAACCATGCTATGAAGTAGCTAACAGAAATCTCATTTTGCATGTGACCAAGCTGGATAGCAATTAAGAGACACTAGCATTTGTTCAAGGAATCTTACAGGTAGTAGATTTTCTACTGGATCAAACCCCAAAGTCTCCTACAGGACTAGGAAAGAGTACCTAGACTCTAGGTCTCTTTTTTTAAATTTTAATTTAAAAATAGTACTCATTCTCAGAGTTACTGAAGTGCTGCTACTACACTAATGTGATCCTGAGAGCAAGTATCAAGTATGTTTTTAAATTTTGTATCAGTACTTTTTTCTCTGAGTCTGTTAGCAAAGAGACTTCCTTCCTTATGAGATTTAGGAAAACTGCATTCTCCAAATTTCAGGTAGGTGATTCGTCACTCAACATTTTTAATGCATTTTCCAAAAACCTATCCCAGTATATTTTTGAGATATCCCATAATATTACATCTTTTTCCTTCTAAGAGTTTTAAATATCTAGTCATTTTACTTAAGTAAGTCTAAAACCCTTAGTTTGGATAGGTAATTTGATTTGAACTTGCTGGGTGTAAGCTACAGCTGGAAAGCAGGAACAATGCCGTAGTTTATGACACAAAGTTTAATCAAGGAAATAGAATTAGGGCAAAAAAAATTTTTAATGTGAACAACATTTGAATATGAAGAATTTGGAAAATATAGGTAGATAAAATCATTTGGTTATTATCTATTTGGAGAATCCACAATCCAGACTTTCATAAATGTCAGCAGAATAAAGAATAAAACTGCCTATTATAAAAGAATTTTACTGTATCTTAATGTCAATATACACAGTTAAAATTCCCAAAGTAATATCTCCTGCTGTCTGTACTCATAATGCTGAAAGCCACATGAGCATGTTAATGTAATTTTAGTATAGCCAATTGATAATTCCTTATGTTCAAGTAAAAATTGAGATTTTTAAATCAATTTTAGAGAAATGTTATTTTGATGTGTTTTAAAAAGTTTTTTATTAGATAAATAATGATTTATAAGACAGTTGTTGTCAATGAGTACTACTTTTTAAAAAATATTTATTCCCTTTTGTTGCCCTTGTTGTTTTTATTGTTGTAGTTATTATTGTTGTTGTTATTGAAGTCATCATTGTTGGATAGGACAGAGAGAAATGGAGAAAGAAGGGGAAGATAGAAAGGGAGAAAGATAGGCACCTGCAGAACTGCTTCAACGCTTGTGAAGTGACCCCCCTGCAGGTGGGGAGCCTGGGGCTCGAGTAATACTTCTTATAGACAGGAGTCCACACTCCTCACCCACCACCAATTTAGGATTTCCTCCAACATCTTACCATAATGCACTTGAGTTTGCAAGGCCAATCCCCATCCCCCCCCCCCCAAGTTCTTGGCCTTGCTGCAACAGACCATGCCTAGCCCTAGTTTCATCCATTTGTTTTTCCATCTTTATTTTTAAGTTCTACCTATAAGTGAAGTCACCTAGTATTTGTCCTCCTTCTGGTTTATCTACTTTGCATGACTATTTCAAGTCTCATCTAAGATGAGGCAACAGAAAAAATGTCATCATTTCTTACAACTGCTTAATTTTGAGAAATTCTGCTAAAGTAACCCTTTCTTGTTATATTTAGAGTCCCTGTTAGACAGCATTCTTCCTTTTTGAGTCTAGAAGAAAAACAACCCTGAGCTGGTGAGATAGATCACTTGGATAGTTGGCTGCTTCACCATGCACACTACTTAGGTTCAAGCTTGACCCCCATGGCATTGAAGGAAACTTCAGTACTGTGGTCTCTTTCATTCTCATCTCCATCTGAAATTAAATAACTATCTCTATCTAAAATTAAATAAATAGTGGTCCGGGAGCTGGCGCAGTAGATAAAGTGTTGGATTCTCAACCATGAGGTCCTGAGTCCCATCCCCGGCAGCACACGTACCAGAGTGATGTCTGGTTCTTTCTCTCCTCCTATCCCTCTCATGAATAAATAAATAAATAAATTCTTAAAAAATAAAATAAATAAAATTATTTGGTTAACTTAGTTACTTCTCCCTGTCATCCTGTGTCCTTCCTACTAGATTCAGTAAACTCTTGATTAGTCACCTGACACTGAATCTTTTAGGTGATATGTTTGGTACTGGAGCTTTATGAAAACAATCTGTGAAATTATTAATCTGTTATGGAGAGTGTTATTATTATTTGTTCACGATCTAGGGAATCAAAATACAGACCTCTTAAATTACTAGAAGTTTATATGTATTATCTATTGCTTGTGAATTATAATCCCAGATTGTTATATTCCAGTGACAAAACTTTTCATTATTGTATGAGTTACAGGGAAAATTGCTAACCAGAGTAATACTGATATAGCCTTTCTTCTTTGCCCCCTGTTTTGCATTTCCCATTGTTGTTTTAACTCAGTTATGCTGGCTTTGATATTTCTTCTGAGATGGCTCTCATTCCACATACCAAACTTATGGTGCTAGAAAGTATCTTTAAACCTACTTTAAAAAAGTAATAATAAAAGACTAGGAGGGTTTTTAGGACTGATTTGTATACAAGTTTTAATTAAATTAATATAAAGAGACATTTTAGGGGATGAGTGGTAGTGTGCCCAGCTGAGAACACATTTTACAGTGCACAAGGACACAGGTTCGAGCTCCTACCCTGACCTGCTGGGAGCAAGCTTCACAAGCAATGAAGCAGTGCTGCAGGTATCTCTCTCTCTCTATCTCTCTATCTTCTTCTCCCCTTTCAACTTCTCTCTTGTATATACAAAATAAATTTTAAATTATATAAAAACAATAAATAGACATTTTATTAGTAAGGTTCAGAGAAGGGACAGATTGGCTTGCATAGTACTGAGGTGCTTGTAGTTAGAAATACTTGATAAAAAACTGAGACAGTGCTTCGTTTTTTTGTTTGTTTGTTTGTTTTTGTAATTTTTCTTTAACTTTTCTCATATGGCATTCTATTTTAGAAGCAAATGATACTAGTCATGGTTTGTTTGCCACTGTTGCATCTGTCTGAAAAAAAGAGACACCACCAGATTGGTAAAGCCTTGGTGATGAAAGGAAAAAATAATAACAAAAGCAACAACTATAAAAGGATGTGATCTACAGATATTTTCTTTATATAAAAATACAAAAAAGAGAATGTCTTTGAAAGTTTATTACAAGTCAATTTTCTTTCAAACTTGATATTTTAGCTTTATCAAATTTGTTCAGAAATATAATTTTAACTAAGAAATATTGTATCTCTCCTACATAAGACATAGAATTACCAGGATAGCCTGAGGGTGCCTCTTCCTGAGCAAGTGCTCTCTGGGTTGGAGAGAACTCAATTGGAATCAACCTAGGATGCTGCGTGGGAGAGGGATCAGGAACTTGTGTCAGGCTAGCATAGCAGGAGAGAGACTCTGGGACTCTTGGAGCCATAAGGCAATCCCAAGTGTGTCTATCAGAAGAGCAGCCCGCCAATTTATACTCGCCAAGTAGGGTGGAAACAGGATGTGACCTAGAGAGGGTGGAGCGAAAAGAGAGTGATGGAAATCAGGGTGTGACTAGGAGAGGGGGTGGAGCCAAAAGAATGCAAACCAGTGAGATTAAACCAATGCCCTGCAGGCAGGGCAGTTCGTAGGTAACTGGTTATGTAAATAGACTGCAGTTAGTAGGGGGAAGTTGGCATACTGCCCAACATAGAATGAGTTGAAAGGATTCCATAAGTAAATTATTCTCTTATGTTACTATCAGTCTACAAAGGAAAATGAGAATGGGAAGAAAGCAGCTATTGATTTAAGGTATGCATCAGTACCGAATGAGGCATTCAGAAAGAACTGCTGTGGAGCACAGAGAAAGAAGCCTGCACAGAGACTGAAGCCTGTTCATGCATTTGTTCAACAACAAAGAGTAACTAAATAATAACACTTTTCAGGGTTCAGTGATAGATGCAGCAAATTTATCAATGCAGAAAACACTTCTGGTTCCTGACTTTCAGAACTTTTAACCAACTGAAAGAAACTATATATAGTCACAAAGCAAATAAATTATGAACTCCTAAGAAAAAAAATAATATAATGATCTAATTTTACTACAAGGATCTTATTTATTTTATGATCATGAATTTCAAGGAAAGGTCAATGTAAAAGATTTGAAAAGATGTGTTTGATGCAGTAAGAAAGAATTGGTAAGATTTTTCTAGGAAGAAGAAATTCTTTGAGCATAGTATCTGAGGTGAAAATACATTTGAGGCATTCAAATGGCAAATAAAAAAGAAATATGTGGTTTGCCTAGGCATCAGAGGAACACAGAGAGAAGACCTTTGAAGGGAAAGGAAAAAAGGAGTTAGAATATTAGCATGATCATCAGAAAAGCCAAACATGGTAGGAATGGGATGCGGGTTGGGTGGGGGGCCAATAGTTAGAGAAGAAAAAGTATTTGAATCTAACGCTATATTGAAAGGTGTCCTTATTATCATGAGGTTTGAGGAACTTGACTGGCTCACCATTGAGATGAAGGCATTAAATTATATTCTCTTGAAACAAGTCAGAGCTCAGCAAAACCATGTGAGCCAGGCAAATTTTATTCATAAATTATCTTCTACCCATCCTGAGAAAATTTCAAAGAAGCAAAGTCAGACTTATGAAAGAGATTAAATCAAAATGTTTCTCAGAGAAGGTCAGCTACATGCCTATAAATCTTCCTGAACTTCCCACATGAAAGAATATTTCAAACCATTTTTTTTTTAATATTCAATTTTTCAAAAGTCATGTAAAGCTGTCAGTGAGTTGATTTAAACTTACTGTTTCTGGGCAGCAGGACTCACAGGTAGGAAAAGAAGTTTGCATGGAATAATATATTGCTGTCCAGTCACTACCCAGATGTCCAGGGCAAATCAAATGGGAATGTCAATATATGTCTGTAGAGCTTCCCTGCGGGAGCTCTTTGCAAACAATATATTATTTGTTTTTTTAACTTCCCTAATTATTTTACTTTATTTTATTTTTTATTGGATAGAGACAGAAAGAAATTGAGAGGGGAGGGAGTGATAGAAAGGGAGAGAGACAGAGAGACACTCTACCACTCATGAATATTTCCCCCTACAGGTGGAGACAAGGGGTTTGAGTCCTTGTGCACAAAAATGTGTATGCTTAACCAGGTGTGCTGCTGCTTGGTACATTCCATTATTCTTTAGGAACACTGAGAGCAACTCAATTGCTCCTTCTTGCCTAAAAATGACAAAATGCCTCCAATACAAGCTATTTGAGCTATTTTTGTAATTAATTCCTACCAGCTTAATATTGGAGCTAGGGAGCTAAAAAGAGAGCCAGAGTATCATTCTGGTTTATACTATATCAGGGATCAATCTTGGGACTTTATACATGTAAGTCTGGCAGTCTAGTCACTAAAAGAACACCCAGGCTGTCATAATCATTTTCCCCAATTACAGTTCCTATATCCTCCAGTGGAACTAATTTTTTGCATTAAACAATTTGTACCCTCAGTCAGTGGGAATCTTGTACCAGTTAGATTACTGGTACTCTCTCTTCTTGAAAATAAATTATTTCTTACATTTAATGTTCTAGCTCAGGAGCCATGCAATTAATTATTTCTATTTCAGGTAAAGTTTGCCTTTCCTGACCACAGGTTAAGGAAACAATGAGTTGTTAATGTAATTCTTAACCAGAAGGGGTTATTAATACATTCACTAGTTTTTCCATTCAGATTTTCCACAGAAAGTCCAAATCTTTCTCCAGAGTTTCAAAATCATTTTAAACTTTAATGTAGTGGGCCAGGGAGAGTACAGGACTTTCATACCTAAGCACCCAGGTTTGATCCCTATTCCAAGGCAAAATTTCTCTCCTTTATCTTGCTCTCATATTTGCCAGCTAGAAAACTTGTGTAAACTTTATTTTTTTGTATTTAATTATACATATTTTGAACATCACAAGTATTACCTGGCTGGCTCAGTAGCCTTCCTCTCACACCCTTAAGCTGTTTTATGCATTTGTAATATAGATTGTGCTATCATACTCTGTATCTTATATTAAAAGTCTCAACCCCCTGAGTTAGTATTAATTTTTGCTCACCCACTATTTGTGAATCTTCCCCACTGCAGGTGAGAACCAGAGGACTTGAACTTGAATTGTCATGCATACTGGGTTCCCTGCTGCCTGATACAAAAAAGAATTAAGATGTATTTTATAGGGAAGAACTTCTACTGTAATAGTTCTATGATATTCTTATACCTTCATTATGGAAGGATAATTCCAATGAATATGTTTTAAATTAGTACTTAATATCAATACTTAAAACATTTTCTCAAGGTACTGTTTGATATTCAATTTAGGTCCTATGGTATATGTAGTATGTTCAGTATTTGAATGTTCAAAACTCAAGCATTTTATTTTTATGTTATAGAATAAGAAATATTTTCATCTTAGTTTAGAGCAGAAACTTCATTTTGTTTGAAAAGGACAGCAATAAAATACATATTGTTAGTTATCTTAATAGCAGATGGAATATTGCCTAGTGCTCAGTAGTTTTTTGATTTTAAAAGAGTCAATAAATGTTGATGTACTGTTAGCCTATATTTTGTACAATGAGTTAATATATTGATGGTAAGTTAATGGAAATAGTAAAAAATCAATATTGATATAAAAATAAAAAACAAAACTTTTTTCTAGGGCTTATAAAATTGGCAGATTTATTAGGTTCTTAAAAAACCAAGGTAGGGAAATAAACAAAGAAGGAAAGGTCTAGCCACTCATGTAACATGAGTCATGAGGCCTTAACCATCTGTTCACCAGAATTCAGCTTCCATGATGCTTAGGTCCTGGGAAAACCAGGGATGAAACGGGAGAACGAGGGACAACAGAACAGGAATCAAGGCAAGCAGTAGTTAGCTAAAAAGAGGCTGCATTTCCACTAGACTTGTTTTTAAATATCTATGCACGTCCTTGGGAGCTTATGTCCTATGCCACTTCTACAGTATGCTGATGGTGTCAGGCCTATTCTAACCATGAACATATGGTCCAACCTTCCTCTTTGTTTACAGGCAAACATAAAGTATTCCCAACATTTTATATGAGCAAAAACTTTTTGTCAAATATTTTTCTAGTAAGAATGGATTGAGAGCATTTTTATATATCAGTCTGCTTTCTAAAATACTCTTTTCTCTCTCTCTCTTTCTTTCTTTTTTTTTTTTTAACTTGTCAACATTGACATTGTTCATAAGGGAAAAACAATACATATGATCCTTCCCAAAGTAGGATCCATAGAAAAGTAAAGTAACATTTTTCTGTACTTGAATTTCTTTTTAGAATGTGCATTTTAAAAATCCATGCATAACATGTTCTAAAGTAATTGTGTTTTTTAGGAGCTAAAACTTCACAAAAAACTAAACACAAATTGAATTTTGCAAAACACTGGTTTTGGTTTTTCTTATTGGTAAAAAAAAAGACACAGGGTGTTGTTACTTGGTGAGATTTAGAATTAATTTTGTTTCAACGACTACTTAATGGTTTGTGTAAAATAAAATCAATCATTTTGGAACAGCAATATTAAAATTAAGTTTAAGTCTAAAAACAAAATTGCTACACAATAAAGATAAGATGTAATAGTGGGAAAAATCATGCTCAGATTCCTTTAATTTACAAAAGTTTTTAATCTAGTTTCTTGTGATAACATTATTAATGTTTTTGAATGAAAGGGTACAGTTAGTATCAAAGCTTCACTTTTGGTGACAGCAACATGGTCAATTTATGAAATCACCTTGCCTCAGAATGTAGTGCGCTTGCTGAGGTACTTTGTGAAGATACTTCTAAAAATGAATTTCATTTCTCATTTTAAAATAGTGAATGCTTAGGATTAAGAAATTAGAAAGTTTCAAGGCTGACATTTTTTGTATTATTGTTACAATTCCCAAGTCACAAGCTTTTGAACTGGATAAGATGAAATATTAAAGAAAAAACTATTTATTCCACTTACATAAATTGATTAATAGCTCTTTATTGTTCACAGACTATATGCAATGAATCATATCTTCTTAGGTATTTTTTTTTCTTTTCAAATCACTGTATTGGTGAGAAATACTGATTTGTAAGACAGTTGTCACATGAGTACAATTTCTCATCTACCTGTTGATAGGTATCTGTGCATCATACCCAACACAAATTATAGAATTCCTCCACAATAGTGCACTGAGTCCCCAGTGGCTTCCTGAAGTAAAGCCTAAAAGCAAACATACAACAGCTCTCACCTTTCTCGCTTCTTCTTCTTCTTCTAGCGTTTGCCATTCTTCTGTAGCCAGTTAATGGCTTTGAAAGTGACTGGGATCCATGTGGATTCAGTCGGCTAGGAAGGATCGTCAGTTTCCCCAATGAATGGGTACTCATGGGATGCACCACGGGAAGGTTGATCCAATGCATCCCACTGTTCTCACTTAAGTTGTGTAGAAAGATCTACTGACCAGTAGAGGGATAGGAAGGATTTATCTCAATTCTTTTGATCTTTTATTTTATTTATATATACCTATCTGTTCTTTTATTTCTTTATTGGGGGACTAATACTTATCTATTTTTATACAGAGAGAAGTGGAGAAGGGTGGTAGAGAGGATGAGAAAGTCAAAGTAATACCTGCAGTATTACTTCAATGTTCCTGTAGACTGTCCAGGGTATTTAGCCACGATATGTGTGGTATGTAGGGCATGCAACCTACATATTCCTAAAAATGTATTCAGCAGAAGAGTCAAGGTGAGGTGCTAATTAGAGTTTTTCTCTGTTAATATTTAATATTTTCCACTCTGTTATACTTTAACCTTCCTCTGCCTAACTAGTCACACTGTGTTTTCATAGGTGTCTTAGTCAAGGAGGGATGAGGCAATAGGTGTCTCAGATATAATAACAGACCCAAGCAGTGTGGACTAAAACCAGTAGGAAACAACTATGGTTATTCCTAATTCTTAAGAGAACAACATCCCAAATTTTGTTCTTGGATACAGAGGCTGTTATTTTTGGAATCTAGAATCTATTTAGTACTCAGTTAGAATGTCCTTACTCAAATTATATTATGTAAATAAAAAATTGTTCTCCCTGTTTGTATTGTTATTAATACAATACTACACTTAGAATTATATTTGGTGTATGTTTCTCCTTCAGTAATCAGAATGTTCCTTTCTTCTTTCTTTTTCTGAATTTCCTGCTTGTATTTGTTGACTTTCACTGATGGCAAATCCCCCACTATCTCTATCTTTTTTGAACTTGGACACAAAGAAGAGAGACAATTCAACATTTCTGTGAATATCTTGGCATTTTGTTCTTTCAGACATGTCTCATGATCTAGACAACATAGAAAACACATTTATTTTAAAAAAAACACTTAAATGTCTTTAAATTAAATCTATAAGGTCTAAGGAACTTCTCTTGTACAGGCAAATATCTACGTTTTGGCAAATGTGTGTTTGGTGTTATTTAGCTTGCCATTGTCTTTTCAGGAAGATGTGGGGAGAAGAAAGTTATTGACTAAGAGCAAGTTAAAAATTTTGTTCAGTTTGACTTAATATTAGACAAGTTTCTTCCTGATCTTAGGTCCTTCCCTTTTATTTTCTACCTTTCTTTAAAGTTTACATGTCTCTGTGAAAGTGTATGCTTCCAGGGGAAAAAAAAAAACTTTACCAAGGATAGAGAACCATTCCTTTGATCAAAAAATATAGCCCTCCTATAGCTCAGTTTCTATGAGAGTATAGGATCCTGTCTTAGATGGGTACCTTGTTCAGAACTGGAGTACTACCTCTTGTCATACTGCTATGACAAGGGGTAAAAGCATACAAAGGTGGCATATCGTCCCTCCACCCAGCTACTTATTATGAAAAGATTTATGCTGTATATGTATACCTGTACATGTGTGTGTATGTTTGTGTGTCCATCATGCATGCAGAGAGTAGACAGGAAAAGAGAGGAAGAAAGAAAAATCAGATCAATAATCAGAATACCAGGTATCAAACTTGGGGCACTATGCATGCAAGTTCAGAACCCTGATCTTTCTGCCTTACCTTCTAGATGATTATTTTCATATTCACCTGGCTTTCTTCCAGTAATCAAGTCCATCTGCACTTTTTCTCTTTTAAAATTAACAACACAGTTATATTTGTCTATGGCTCATTTTAATGGTCACATTTATAACTTAATAAAGACCCTTTCTTGAGCCCGAACAGTGGCACACTTGGCTAAAAACACACACTATAGTACTCAGGATCCAGGTTTAAGCCCCTGGTCCCCACTTATAGGGAGAAAGTTTCACAAGGGATGCAGGTGTCTCTCTATCTCTATGCCTCTCTGTCCCACTTCTATCCCTCTCTGTCCCCCTTCCCTCTAAATTTCTCTCTGCCCCATCAAGTGAATAAATTAAGTTTTTTTTAAAAAGGACTCTTTCTTCAAATAAATTCCCAGTGAGGTTCTGGAGAGTGCGACTACAACATGTGAATAGGAGAGATGTGATAATTCAACCCATAATAATATAAGAAACTCCTTACTTATTAGCTTTTCCAGTCAAAAGAAATAACAGATATCATGGGAAGTAAAAGTCATAGTTCTGTTTTCTTATTTGTTTGTTTAGTTGGCTTTTGTCTTGTTCTTTGCTCCTGTTACTTTTCCCAGGGCTGATCTCTTATAACACAATGTAAGTAATTATGCCTGATGCAGAAAGTTATGCTATTTGAATTTAGATACTTAGTCATTCCTTGAATCGGGATTCCTTCAGATAAAATCTGTGTAGCAGACAGATTATACAGTTGTGTCAAGGAACCAGTATCCTAGTTCTGCCTTTAATGTAATTTATGGTTCTGGGAATGTTCCCTAAGCATTTCTTTTTTGGTTTATTCATCTATTTTTTTAAAAGTGGGGGTGTGGGAGTCAGGCGGTAGCGCAGCAGGTTAAGCACCATGGCACAAAGTACAAGGACCGGAGTAAGGAACCTAGTTGGAGCCCCCGGCTCCCCACCTGCAGGGGAGTCACTTCACAAGCGGTGAAGCAGGTCTGCAGGTCTGCAGGTGTCTATCTTTCTCTCCCCCTCTCTGACTTCCCCTCCGCTCTCCATTTCTCTGTCCTATCCAACAACGGCGACATCAATAACTACAACAATAAAACAAGGGCAACAAAAGGGAATAAATAAATATTTAAAAGAGGGCGTGTTAGAATTGATGATGCTGACAGTCCTAGGTAATTATATTTTTTAGAATAAATTAAATTAAAATTAGTTTTGAAAGATGAGTTTCATCTAGAGAGAGGCAGAGTGCCACTGTAACATGTGTGTAGTGCCTAAGTTCAGTTTTGATCTTCATGATTGCAAGTCCTGTGTTCTAATTCTACTCACTTCTAGGGCCTGGGAATTAAAATTAAATTAATCTCACTTTCAGAATAACAGTGCAAATCCACTAGTTTTCATGTTTTTTATTAAATAAAAAAGGATTCTTTTCTCATTCTTTGAAGTTATTAAGTATGTAAATCTGTATTGGCTATAGACATCACTACTACCCCTTAGCATGATTTAACATGAAATCTATGTGGTCAGTTACACTCTAGCCTGCAAGAGAAGGACTGAAACCACCACCAGAGACCCTTGGAACCATGAAGAGAATGGTTCATTTATTAGATGTGTAAGTCAGCTTTTTATATAGTCAGCTTTTTATATAACTTTTTATATAGTTTTATAGTTTATTAGACGTGTAAGTCAGCTTTTTTGAAATCATAATAACATGTTTTTGAGTTAGGCTTTTCTTTAAGAAAAGATCAAAGTTACAACATCTGTGTATGCTGGCAAAGATCAAAATTAAGACATCTGCATGTATCATTAACCTAATGATCAAATACCTCAAGTTAATACTCTCTTATCTAGAAAGCAACTGAATGGAGTAGCATACCAAAGAAACACCTCCAGGGAGTAATTCACCATGCTGGTTTTACATTCACATGGGAGCTTAACTTTCCCATGCTGGTTTGCAAGTCACTGGAGCTCTGCCTGAGGTTTTCCTCATATTTATTATACTACAACCTATACCAAAAAGTATTTCAGAAAACAATCTGTCTGATGGAGGATATGAATTATGAATCAGCCATAGGGAAGCACCACCTCTGGTCTGCCAATCCACTAACACAGTAGAGCAGTCAGAGATACCAGAGAAAATACCACCAAACTGTTATAGCAGGTTCAGTAAGACAGAACTTGTAGAGAGTTCAAGTCAAAGATAATTTTTGACTCATACCCACAACTCTTGCAAGGTTGGAAGCCACTTTTTAAAAGTAGCTTGGATTGTCAGAATATATGATTGGTTGTTGGGCATTTCTTTATCCATCTATCACATGTTAGGTGGATGGTTTTAATAATGTCTATTTGTGGGTAAAAGTGCTTATTGTCATCCCTGCTTCCCAAGTCATTTTTAAGTTTTTATCTTCACTAACTATATTCAAGAACCATACTATAACCTAGTGGTTTATACTGTATTTGTAGGAATAATGTGCAAATTTCTACATGGTTAGTGATTTAAAAAAATCTAGGCCTTTGTATTTGCACTTTTCTGGATATCTGAAGTTCAAAGTTGTAACCATTCTATGGTGGGTCCACTGCCTTCCCTCTCAGTGAAAATAGGAAAGGGAGATTGACACAGGAAACATTTGACCCAAACAAAACATTTATCTTCAGTTTAAGCTTAAAGTGGCAATAACCTTGTGTTAGAACTCTGGGAGACCCCAAGAGGCTATCCTTAGAGTTGGGACATTAGGGGTCTTTAGGGAAGGGAGGAGAAACTGGAGAAATGGTAGATCTTGGTGAAGGTGAATGTATCCAGTCACAAATTTGTCTCTCTGGCACAAATGGTCAGTGTTTTCGATTTTGCCTATTAAATTGTTATAAACAAAGTGAAAGTAATATTATTATGCAAGACTTGCATGGAAAGTTTTGTTTTGGGCATAAAATACCTCCCTTAAGAACTTTTTCAATCTCTGGTTTTCATCTACTGTCAGTCTCTGATTTATTAGACACAAATACACAGTGGGAACATTCCCAGTAGCTATACTTAAGTAGAAATAATACGGTAAGACCTAAAGTGATAAACAACAAGGGCAACAAAAGGGGAGAAAATAGCCTCCAAGCCCCAGAGATAACCCTGGAGACAAGAACAAACAAACAAAAAAACCTGAAGTGAAGGCCATACAGAGGGTTTCTATGTGTGTGTGTGGTGACTAGGGCTAAGAACCCAAGTGAAGGCCATGGCTAATGCAACAGAGAAGCAATTACAGAAGCCAGACCTTGAACCTTCTGCATCCCACAATGACCCTGGGTCCATACTCCCAGAGGGTTAAAGAATAAGAAAGCTATCAGGGGAGGGGATGGGATATAGAGTTCTGGTGGTGGAAATTGTGTAGAGTTGTTCCCCTCTTATCCTTTGGTTTTTGTCAGTGTTTCCTTTTAATAAATAAAAACATAAAAAATAATATTTAAACAAATAGAATGGAGTCTTTCCTGGTCTGTTATACCAGGTGTGTCATATTCTTTCTAAACTCATCAAGGCAGAATTTTTCATTTATTCTTTGAGCTGATGGTAGCTTCAGGTCTTTCTTCGCTTATAACAGCACAAGTTCAGCCTCCACCTCTGTAAACAGATGGGCTTCTCCTTTTGCTTCCTTTCCTTCTGTTTGTCTTCACACAGATAATTATACTTGGACTAAGAACCCACACAGACAGTCTTGGCTAAACTCATTTCAAGAATCTAATTACATTTGCAAAGACCTTTTTATGACATATTTCAGGTGGGTTATTTCTTTCTGGGAGCCCACTTTTCTAGGAAATAAAGTTCTTTTCCCAGTTTACTTAATCAAGTAGACATAGAACAGTACCATATTTATTTTTACTACTTGGGAGTCACTGCTGTGAGTTAAATTCTTTTTAAGGTATAAAGAAAGAGATAGAGGGAGATAGGTAGCTAGAATTACAGTAAAGCACAGAAGTTTCTGTCAGTGAAGTGGAGGTCAGTTATGAACTTGGGTTATACACATCTATCCAGATGAGCTGTCTTACTGATTCCTAATAGTTTTTTCTTCTTTAATTTTCATCATTTTGAGAAAATTAGTTTCTAAATATATTCAAAATCAAACAATTCTTCTATACCAAATATTATGGAGTCAGACGCGCTACCGTTGCACCACGAGGTCAGCTTATACCAAATATTATGATTCTTTGTAAGACTGAAAACACACCTTTGAAGCATTCAAACATTAAAAATTGCAAAATATCATTTTCTACATTTTTTTTAATCTATGGGTAGATCCATTCCTTCTCAGGCTGATTCACACTTCCTATTGTATTCTCAGTGTACAATACTAAGGGTTAATATATCATTCTAGGACATTCTCAACACTGCTTACTTTTATATGTTTGATAGGCAGAAGAGGATATATTTGTACAGATATTAGAAATACTAACAAGCACTAAAAGACTCCATGCTTATTCATAGATTAACACCTGAAATTCAAACATTCTTTCTCCCAGTACCCACAACATATGCCCTTTGTCTTTAGAAAGTGTCCCATCTGATTCTGAGTCTCTGCCTGGTGTCGTTATCAAACTTAAATTCCTGAAATATCAGTTCTATTAAAAGTGCTAACAATATTTCTTTATTGATGTTTATTAACAATGGTTTCATAGTACATAATACTAAAGTACACAGAGGACTAGTTATACAGCAGCCATACTGCTTCAAACTGCTTGTTTTTTTAATAAATAATCCATTTTTAAATAACAATATGATCTTGGTAACCAGGTTCTATAATCCAAATGGTAGAGATAGTCTATTCCTTTCCTGTTGTTACAGTGGCATATGAAACCCAGAAAAAGAGTATATTTTTATACATAATTTTAGAAGTGTTTCTCCATGTAGTAGGCAGGACTTTTTTTTTCTAGTAATTAGAATATTTTCCTTTGATTTGCATGCCTTGACTCCTGATGAAGAGAAAGATTATGGTATACTTATCACATATTCAGAGAATACCCTAGAGGACACACCTCAAAGCACCAAATTATTGTCATCCTGTGATGCAATATTTAAAGGTCTGACCAACTACTCTATGCTGACGGGAAATGTGATAATTGTAATAAATTGCTTGAGTTTTAATTTACGGGTATACTTTGTTTTCTGTAAAATGAGATTCCTAGTCAGAAGTAATGCTAAGTGGCATGCCTGACAGTAAATAAGGCATCTGATTATATTAGTCTTTGATGGAGGAGTTTTGAAAATAAAATCATATTCAGTAAAACAAATCTATGCCTCAAATAAGAGCTTATTTCAACAAAAATCAAATACTGTATCTTTTTTCTTTATTTTTAAAAAATATTTATTCCCTTTTTTATGCCCTTGTTGTTTTATTGTTGTAGTTATTATTGTTATTGTTACTGATGCCGTTGTTGGATAGGACAGAGAGAAATGGAGATAGGAGGGGAAGACAGAGGGGGGAGAGAAAGATAGACACTTGCAGATCTGCTTCACTGCTTGTGAAGGGACTCCCCCACAGGTGGGGTGCCAACGGCCTCAAACTGGGCTCCTTACGCAGGTCTTTTTGCTTTGTACCACGTGGGCTTAACTCACTGCGCTACCACCTGACTCCCTTCTTTCTAATAAATAAAATCTTTTAAAAAAGTGAGCATACCCAAAATACACATAGGCACTGCTTTGCTGGAAGTGCAAAGGTAGTCAACCTTTTCTGGCTCCTTTCCCTGTGAAAGCACCACTCAAATTAGAAACTTATTAAAAACTAGATGGAGAGGGTAGATAGCATAATGGTTCTGTAAAGAGACTCTCATGCCTGAGGCTCCAAAGTCCCCTAAATACTGTATCTTTAAAAGTAAAAATGGCACCAAGGTTTTGCTTTCTGAAAGAATATTAGGTGACAAAAATTCTGAATTTTAATAACATTTTTTTGGTCTTGAGAAGGCTCACTGCACCAGGGTGACATGTTCAGATAGGGAGACAGAGAAATAGAGACAGGGTGAGAGAGAGAGAGAGAGAGCAGTGGCAAAGCATCCTTTAGTGTGATGAGGGTTGGGCTTTAACCTGAGCTGTGCATATAGCTATGGGCACATAGCGAAATAGGTGCCTATTCAGGTGAATTATTATTATCATACATTTATTTATTGGGAGATTAATGTTTTATAATTGAAAGTAAATAGAATAGTTTGTATTTGCATAACATTCCCCAGTTTTTCATGTAACAGTACAACCATCACTAGGTCCTCTGCCATCCTGTTCCAGGACCTGAACCCTCTCCCCCACACCCACCTCAGAATCTTTTTCTTTGATGCAATACCAGGTGAAGTATTTTGTCAAATTTTCAGTGACTCTCTTTTACTGTGGTCTGACAGTTACTATGAATGTCCTAACAGTATCATGTCTCCAGCTAAACTGTTTCAGATAGACAATTCAACATTTCTATCCTCAAGGTTCTTTTTCTATGGAACCACTTTTGATGCCAATAGCTGAATCTATAACCTACTAGTTAAGGAGGTAGAGTAGAATATTATGAGATCAAAGGGTTATTTTAGATATGATGTCTGTGGGAAGACCTACAGGTAAAAGTAAGTAAGAATTTTTTAAAGGATTAGACAGTGTATGACTAATCCTTTGAAACACTGGCACAGTTGACCAAGACAGACCTTTCAGTAAGATCTTAAAAGCTAAAAACAAACAAACAAACAAAAAGTCACCAAAGCAGAGCTATATAAGGGCCAGATAGCAGGGACACTGACAGGAAGGCTTGCTATTCTGTAATTACTGTTACTGTGGTTCTGCAGGGGCACGTATGGGAGAATGGCCTTAAGTTTTTATTCCAGGAAAAAAGCTAGATGCAGAGAAGAGTTCATGAAAGACAAATGATGCTATTCTGCATGTGTATCTGAGCATATATGCAAGACAATTATCTGATATCAATGGCTGTTGCTGCACATTGTCCTTTACAAATATCATACAAGTCTCACTTGTTTGCAACCCTAAATTGGGCCATCAAGGGGTAGACATTTTGGAATCCATAGCTCCAGCTTTTCTAAGTTCCCTTTACTACTAGGTTGCCCTGGAAGCATCCTGCTCACATAAACAATATTCCGTCAAGTAACCAGCTGCTGTTAACTTTTGCTGTGGCACAGTGGGTCCTAATTAGTACATAGTAAATCTTAATGGACTACACCTGACCACCCATATGACAGTCAGAAGTTTCCTTTCCAAATTCTGAAATATGTTTCAGAATCTATTGATTGTATTTTATTATCTCCTGGAATTTCACAACCCAGAGATTTTGGCCTACTAAATATTAATAATTTTTAAGCATTCTTTTTTGATATTTATTTATTTAATGGGTAAGACATAGAGAAACGGAGAGGGGGAAAGGAGGGAGAGAGGGAGGGAGAAAGCTATATGCAGCGTTGCTTCACTGCTCATGAAGATTCTTCGATCCCCATCTTTTTTCTTATAGATAATATCCCTGCCATCTTTTTTTTCAAGTTATTGTATTTATTTACTAGATAGAGACAGAGAAATCAGGAGAGAAAGAGAGGCCCCTACTGCACTGCTTCACCACTCCTGAAGCTTTTCTCCTGCAGGCGAGGAGCTGAGCTGGGTTAGAGTTCATTCCATTAGGCTTTCCACTTACCATGTATAGCATTTTTTTTTTTTTTTACTTTTCTGCCTGGATTCTGATGTCTTGATTGATATCAATTTGTTTTGTGTAATCTGTGTGGCTGAATAGTTTCTATGTTGGTAGCTTCCCAAACAAAGGTATAAACGAGGGAAAATATGTATAGAAAAGAGTACAGAGGGGCCGGGTGGTGGCGCACCTGGCTGAGCACATGTTACAATATGCAAGGATCCAGGTTTGAGTCCCTGGTCTCGACTTGCTTCAGAAGTGATGAAGCCATGCTGTAGGTGTCTCTCTGTCTCTTTTTCTCTGTATCCCACCCTTCCTTCTCGATTTCTGGCTGTCTCTATCAAATAAAATAAAGATAATTTTTTTAAAAATTAAAATAAGGAAAAAGGACAGAGTGGGTGAGATTCCAGAGAAAGGGTCTGAGGAGACTTCAAACGAGAGATTCTCAAAGTTTTTGGCTCCAGTACATTATTATTCTCTGTATCTGCAATATAGCAAACTTGGAGAATAGTTTGACCTGATACCTAACTTGTCTATCAGAGTGAAGGAAGTTGTTAGGGGCAGTGAGGGAGATAACAGCACTGGTAAGAACTCAGACTTTCAAACCTGAGGCATTGAAGGTCTCATATTCAATCCTGGCCCCACCATATGGTAGGGCTAAGTATATTTTCAGTGTAATTGTTAGCCTTTTAACACAAATTTGATTGTGTGCATTAGAGCACATTACCCTGTGCAAGGACCCAGATTCAAACCTCTGGTCCCCTCCTGTTGGGGCAGAGGGGAGGGTGGTACAGGGAAGCTTCATGATCAGTGAAGCAGTGCTGCATGTGTCTCTCTTTCTCTCTCTCTCTCTGCTTCCTTCCCCCTCTCAATTTCTCTATGTCCTATCCATTAAATAAACGAATATCAGAAAGAATATTTAAGAATAATATATTAGCATTTCATAGCAACTTCCTGTATACTACACAAGAAACCAGAAGTCCATTAGTGCTTTATCATCCTTCATTTTTTAATAAATATTTTTTTCAAAATCCTCCTAACTGGAATATCTTCAGTAATTTTATATCTAGTAAAAATACATTTGCTTCAAACTTCTCATAAAAATGCAAATTTTAAGTGCCTGGAAAATATTTTTGGTAGAGAAGGCAATGTTTTTTTTTTCAATGTTAATAAAAATCATATTAGAAAATTAAACCTTACGTGCTCATGATGAATGTAATAAATGTTTGCTCCAATGAAAAGAAGTTTAAGTCGTTTTTGATAGTCTCACTGAGCTGCAAACATTGTTACTTTTCCTTTAGCATAATAAAGATGGTATAACTATGCTTAATGAGCAGAAGACATTCATTACCATGTGTTTTTTTCTTAGCTAGATGAGACTTTACAAATGACTATTTTATATTTTAGAACTACATTTTAATATAAAATGTCTTTTTTAATTTATTTTTTTATTTAAGAAAGGATAAATTAACAAAACCATAGGATAGGAGGGGTACAACTCCACACAATTCCCACCACCCAATCTCCATATCCCATCCCCTCCCCTGATAGCTTTCCCATGCTCTATCCCTCTGGGAGCATGGACACAGGGTCGTTGTGGGTAGCAGAAGGTGGAAGTTCCGGCTTCTGTAATTGCTTCCCCGCTGAACATGGACATTGACAGGCCGGTCCATACTCCCAGTCTACCGCTCTCTTTCCCTAGTAGGGTGGGTCTCTGGGGAAGCTGAGCTCCAGGACACATTGGTGGGGTCTTCAGTCCAGGGAAGCCTGGCCGGCATCCTCATGGCATCTGGAACCTGGTGGCTGAAAAGAGAGTTAACATACAAAGCCAAACAAATTGTTGAGCAATCATGGAATCAAAGGTTGGAATAGTGGAGAGGAAATGTTAGGGGGGTACTCACTGCAAACTCTAGTGTACTTCTGCTTTCAGGTATATATTTTGCAGTAGTTTATGGATACGTGTGAACATATGCTCTCTCTCACAGAAACGGGTGTATATCTAGGTTTTGGGACTTTGTTAGAAAGTGAACCACCTGGGATGGAATTAGAGAATACTATGAAAGGAAAGATCTCACCGAGTAATGAAGCTGAAGGGTTGTCATTCCACACCTGAAGTCTCTGGACACAGTCTGAGCTGAAGCATGTTGAGGTGGCAATCATTGCATAGATTAGGTTGCTATCAGTAGATGCAATATTATTTGATATGGATTGGGAGAGGCATGTGAGAAAGTGGGCCCTATCCTAAGGTTCCAGGACTGGGGGAAATATAGGCTCCATAGTGGAGATGTGAGGTTCCTGCTGTCTTCGGGTTCAAAAAGACAATGGATAGTTAATGTTATCATCACATTATTTGGTAATTGGGTTAACTTTGAAAAGTCCTTTTGTTACGGTTTGCTGTAGAGTACCCAGTATCTTGTATATAGCTGTGCCACCGGTTGCTTCTGATCTACTTGGTCTAGGTTTTTGAGAGAGTCCACATATCAAATACACAGCCTATATACTGAAAAGACTCAGTCTGTGTTTAAAAACCTCAAGACACAATTAATTTTCCCTCCTCATATTAATTAACTAGATATTTATATTACTACACTTTACTAGGTGTGTACATAAAACACCATTCTCACCACCAAAAGAATGTGTCCCATCCCACCCATCCATTCCCACCCCACAGTGGCCCAGGAAGCTGCATGTCTACATCTCACCGAGGGTTTTTATTTTGGTGCCCTACTTTCAATTTAGTCAGATTCTGCTTTTAATTTCCTTTTCAGATCTTCTTTCTCAACTTCTGTTGATGAGTGGGATCATCCCATACTCATCTTTATCTTTCTGACTTAACTCACTTAACATAATTCCTTCTAGCTCTGTTCAAGATGGGTCAGAGACGGTGGGTTCATTGTTCTTGATAGCTGTATAGTATTTCATTGTGTATATATATACCACAGCTTTCTCAGCCACTTATCTGTTGTTGGGCACCTGGGTTGCTTCCAGGTTTTAGCTATTATGAATTGTGCTGCTATGAACATAGGAGTACACACCTCTTTTTGGTTGGGTGTTATGGAGTCCTTGGGGTATAACCTCAGGAGAGGAATTACTGGATCATATGGAAGGTCCATGTCTAGCCTTGTGAGAGTTCTCCAGACTGCTCTCCACAGAGGCTGTACCAATTTACATTCCCACCAGCAATGCAAAAGGGTTCCTCTATCTCCATAGCCTCTTCAGCATTTGTTGCTACTGTCCTTTTTGATATATGCCATTAATACAGGAGCGAGGTGGTATCTCAGTGTTATCTTAATTTGCATTTCTCTGACAATCAGTGGCCTGGAGCTGTTTTTCATATGTTTGTTAGCCTTTTGGACCTCCTCTGAGGTTAATGTTTTGTTCATATCCTCTGCCCATTTTTGGATGGGGTCATTTGCTTTTTTGGTGTTAGTTTTGCTGAGCTCTTTGTATATTTTGGTGATTAGTTTCTTGTCTGAGGTATGGCATGTAAAGGTCTCCTCCCATTCTGTGAGGGGTCTCTTTGTTTAATAGTTTCTTTGGATGTGCAGAAAGTTTTCAATTTGATGTAGTCCCATTGGTTTGTTTTTGATTTAGTCTTCCTTGCAATTGGGTTTGATTCATAAAAGATGTCCTTGAGGTGTATGTGGGAAACTGTTTTACCAATGTTTTCCTCTAAGTATTTGGTTGTTTCTGATCTGACATCCAGGTCTTTGATCCATTTGGAGTTGATTTTTGCTTCTGGTGAGATAAAATGGTTCAATTTAATTCTTCTGCATATTTCAACCCAGTTTTCCCAGCACCATTTATTGAAGAGAGCCTCCTTCTTCCATTTAATACCCTGGGCCCCCTTATCAAAGATTAGAAGTCCATAGGTGTGGGGATTTATTTCTGGGCTTTCAATTCTGTTCCAATGGTCTGTGTGCCTATTTTTGTTCCAGTACCATGCTGTGTTGATGATAATGGCTTTATAATATACTTTGAGTTCTGGGAGTGTGATGCCTCCATTACTGTTTCTTTTCCTCTAGTTGGTTTTGGCAATTCTAGGTGTTTTCATGTTCCAGATAAATGATTGTAGTGTTTGTTCTATTCTCTTTAAGAAGCTTGGTGGAACTTTGATGGGTATTGCATTAAATGTGTATATGGCTCTGGGGAGAATATTCATTTTGATGGTATTCATTCTTCCAATCCATGGGCATGGGATATCTTTCCATATCTTGGTATCAGTATCTATTTCCTTGAGTAGCGACTCATAGTTTTCAGTATACAAGTCTTTCACTTCTTTGGTCAACTTTATTCCTAGGTATTTGATTGATTTTGCTGAAACAGTAAATGGGAGTGATTTCTGGATGTCTTCTTCTTCAGATTTAGTGTTTGCATAAAGAAATGCCACTGATTTTTGAACATTGATTTTGTAGCCTGACACCTTGCTATATTACCTAATAACTTCCAGTAGTTTTCTGCTGGATTCTTTAGGTTTTTCTATGTATACTATCATATCATCTGCAAATAGTGAGAGCTTGACTTCTTCCCTTCCAATCTGTATTTCTTTGATTTTTTTTCTCTTGCCTGATTGCTATGGCAAGAACTTCCAATACTATGTTTAATAGTAATTGTGACAGTAGACAACCCTGTCTAGTCCCTGATCTGAGGGGGAATGTTTTCAGCTTCTGTCCATTGATTATGATGTTGCTGTAGGATTGCTATATATGGACTCCACTATCTTGAGGAATTTCCCATCTATTCCCATTTTTTGTAGAGTTTTGAGCATGAATGGGTGCTAGATTTTGTCAAAGGCTTTCTCTGCATCTATTGAGATAATCATTTGGTTTTTGGCTTTGCTTTTATTGATGTGGTGAATGACATTGATTGACTTATGGATGTTGAACCAGCCTTGCATTCCTGGGATGAATCCCACTTGGTCGTGATGAACAATTTTTTTGATGTACATCAAAAAATGTATCTGGTTGGCCAAGATCTTGTTTAATATTTTGGCATCTATGTTCATCAGAGATATTGGTCTGTAGTTTTCCTTTTTGTTTTTCCCTATCTGCTTTTGGTGTCAGGATGATGATGGCTTCATAAAAGTTGGAAGAGAGTATTCCTGTTTCTTCAGTCTTATGGAAAAGCTTAAGAAGTATGCATACTATTTCCTGAAAGTTTTGTAGAATTTGTATGTGAAGCCATCTGGTCCAGGACTTTTATTGTTGGGGAGATTCTTAATAATGGTTTCAATTTCTTTGTCTGTGATTGGTGCATTTAGGTTTTGTAGTTCTTCTTTGTTCAGTTTTAGAAAGGCATATGTTTCTAGGAATTGTTCCATTTCTTCCAGATTCTCTAGCTTGGTGGCATTTAGGTCTTTATAGAAGTTTCGCAGGATTCTCTGGATTTCTGTGGTGTCAGTTGTGATATCTCCTCCATCATTTACAATTCTGTTAATTTGAGTCTTCTCTCTTTTTTGTTTGGTGATTCTGGCTAGGGGTTTGTCAATTATGTTTAATCTTTCAAAGAAGCAACATTTGGCTTCATTGATCTTTTGTATGGTTCTTTTATTTACGATGTTGTTTATTTCTACTCTAATTTTAGTGATTTCTGTCCTTCTGGTTGCTTTAGGGTTCCTTTGTTCCTCTTCCTCTAAGTCCTGGAGGTGTGCAGTAAGGTCGTTCATTTGAGCTTCTTCTTGGTGTTTAATATGTGATTGTATGGCTGGCTATAAGTTTCCCTCTCAGTATTGCTTTAGCTGTGTCCCAAATATTTTGATAGGTTGTGTCTTCATTTCCATTAGTTTCCAGGAACATTTGAATTTCCTGCTTGAGTGAGTCTCTGACCCAGTGGTTCTTAAGGAGCATGTTGTTTAGTTTCCAAATTCTGTGACTTTCGATAATTTTCTGGTTGTTGTTAAATGTTAGTTTTACTCCACTGTGGTTTGAGAAGATACTTGGGATGATTTCAATGTTCTTGAATTTATTTATGCTGTCTTTGTGGCCTAATATGTGGTCTATCCTTGAGTATATGTTATATGCATTTGAAAAGAATGTGTATTCCAGTTTTTTTGGGGTGAAGGACTATGAAAATGTCCAAGAGGTCTAGTCTGTCAATCTCTTCATTTAATTCTCTTGTATCTTTATTGATTCTCTGCTTTGTTGATCTGTCTAAGTGTGAGAGTGGGGTGTTAAAGTCTCCCACTATTATTGTATTACTATTGATATATTTTTGAAGTTCTTTCAGTAGGTGCTTGATGTATTTAGATGTTCCCTCATTGGGTGCTTAGATGTTAATAATTGTTAAGTTCTTGGCTGATTGTTCCTCTAATCATTATGTAATGTCCTTGCACATTTTTTATTACTTTATTTAATTTAAAATCTATTGTGTCTGAGATGAGAATGTCTGTTCCTGCCTTTTTTTTGTGGCCTGTTAGCCTGTATGATAGTTTTCCATCCTTTCACTTTAAGTTTGTTTTTATCTTGCTGTGTCGGAAGGGATTCTTGCAAGCAGCATTTGGTTGGGTTCTATTTTGTGATCCATCCCCCCACTCTGTGCCTTTTGATGGGTGAGTTTAAGCCATTGAAATTTATTGATATTATGGATTTAATGTATTGTAGTGCCATTGTTCAACTAATTTTTATTTGCTCTGATATATTGCAAGTATTATAGTGATGTTCTTGTTTATAAGAGGTCTTTTAGAACCTCTTTCAGGGCGGGTTTGGTGATGGTTGCCTCCTTTAACTGTTGTTTGTCAAAGAAGGTTTTGATCCCTCCATCTAGTTTGAATGAAAGCCTAGCAGGATATATTATCCTTGGTTGAAACCCTTTTTCATTCAGGGCTCGATAGATATCTTGCCATTCTCTTTTGAGTTTGAGTGGAGAACTTTGCTGATAGTCTTATGGGTTTTCCCCTATATGTGACTTTTTGTTTTTCTCTTGCAGCCTTTAGGATCCTTTCTTTATCCTTAGTCCTTCTCATTGTGACTGTGATGTGTCTTGGTGTCTTCAGGTCTGGGTTGATTCTGTTTGGAACTCTCTGGGCCTCTTGAATCTTAATGTCCTTTCTGTTATTCAGGTCACGGAAGTTTTCTTCTATAATTTCATCTATAATGTTTCCTTCCCCTTCCTCTTTCTTCCTCTGGCAGGCCAATTATATGAATGTTACTTCTTTTGAGATCATCCCATATGTCTCTGTTGTTGTTTTCAGTGTCTCTCAATCTCTTTTGAACTCTTTCACCTCTTTCTTAGTTTTCTCTAACTCATCCTCTGTCTGACTAAAAAAATGTCTTTTTAAATGTAGCTTTGATCTCTTAACTAGTTGACCAAAGTGGTTCAATTACTTAAGTAATAGAATATTTTAAAACCCTCTTTTAAAAGCTGTTAATCTTTAAATATTCTACACCTATTATTTTTACTTATTTTTTAAGAGTTTATTTATTTATTAATGAGAAAGTAGGAGGAGAGCGAAAAAGAACCCAACATCACTCTGGCACTTATGTTGCCAGGGATTGAACTCAGGACCTCATGCTTGAGAGTCCAGTGCTTTACCCACTGCGCCACCTCCTGGACCACTACACCTATTATTTTTAAAAATTATTTAATTGCATTATAATTTTATGAAATTGTAGAGTAGTAACACACAAGATGTGATTGCAAATTTTTCTAGCCTCATTTTCAGTCATATTTAACTGTTTCATGAGTTAGATTATTTTTCACTTTGCAAGTGGTGAAACAGTGCTTCAGTGTCTCTCTCTTTCTCTCTATCACCCCTTCTCTCTCAATTTCTAGCTGCCTCTATTCAGTAGATAAGTAAGTGAAAAAATAAAACAATTTTATTTATTTATTTTATAGAGAAAGAAAGACAAACAAAAAGACAGACAGAAAGAAAAAAAGAATTGCAGGGAGGATAGAGGGGAGAAACACCTGCAGCACTGCTTCTACAGTATCTTGTGCTGACAAATCAATGAGGTCCATGGGATTTTCTCAATGTGAGGAAATGGCAAAATTGTCACATTTTATCAACATATCTAAATATTTATTATGTAGATTCAAAATTTGAACAGTAAGTCAAGTTATTCAAGCTTAGGACAGTTGCTCTTCAGACAAGAGTGACAACAAAATAAAAATTAATAGAATTAAATGTAAGTTAGATTCTTTATGCCAATAAAATTGGAAAATCCCAACACTCTTCTGAAAACTGGTAAGAACCTAACTTAAATTTAATTCTTATTTTCTGGGAAAAAAACCCTGTTTTTCATGAAGCTTTGAGAATAAAATCAACAAAAACTAAGTAGAAAAAATGATCAGTGTTAACAAATATTGAGTTTCAAACTTTGCCCCTTTTGCCTATTCTTTATTGATGCACTTTAGGCATCTTTAATTTATAGTGAATCACTTTATTTCTTTCAGCTACAGCAGATATAATTTTCTTCTATCTCACTAGAGTGGTTTCATACCTTTGTTAATCTACACATCATAAAGTGTAAAGTGATTTTTTAAAATACCTACTTCAGTCATTCATAGCTACTGTTACAGAAAGGAAAAGCACTATTTTCTGCCAACTACAAAGTAAGACTTAAGGTTACTATATCTATGATCCATCATAATTAGAAAAGAGGATTAAAACAACCTGGCTTCTAATGCCACCGCGTCTTTCCAGTCAAGATAAGTGATATTGTTAGACTTTGAAATAAATGAGAAATGCACATTGGAATGCTGAATGTGTAGCTGAGGTAGTGAAAGCTGACTGCTGGAAAAATGTTGCTGGTTTTCTTACTAGATCTATGGCAGAAAACTGGAGATGTTTCCTTTCTCTGCACGCCTGTGCTCAATGGCTAAAACTCTCATTACAAAGTCCACAGGATGTATGTAACAGCTCATACTGGCCCTGTGTTAGAACACTTATGATCACAATAACATCCTAAAGTTATGCTAAAACAGTTGAGAAAACAAATGTTAACTGTGCAAATTGCATAAACTGACCATTGGAAAGGCAAGTAAGAACAGCTCTGACCAGGGTAAGTCCTGGCTTTGTGTTGTTGCTTTCTCAGTGAATGAAAAATTTATGAATTCAGAATTGCTTTAAACCATTGACTGCCATGTACCACCTGTTTTTCAGTTTCAAAATTAATTTCAGTAATGCCCATCCTGTTCACTCCATCAGTGTCAATGGGGTGTATGATCAGTAGTTTTTGTCCTGTCAAACTTTCTGGATAAGCTACGCTGGAATGCTCCTGGGAACTTTTATCTTTCACCTTGTTACTATCCATTCTCTGAACTCTTTCTTAGATAATACTTACTAACATATATTGTGTTTGAGATCTATTTTGTCATACGCTATGAATTAAGAAAAAATAATACATTTAATAATTTATATATATTGTGACTTCTGCAAAATGACAGTGTTAGAAATATAGTCTAAATTAATTACAAGCAAAAATGATTACTTATTTATTTGTATACATATGAAAATATAAATGTATATGCATATGTGTAAATAATTTGGAAAAACTCAATAGGTGCTTAGTAGGTTTGTTTTTTGTTTTTTTTTAAATTTTATTTATTTTTATTTATTTATTCCCTTTTGTTGCCCTTGTTGTTTTATTGTTGTAGTTATTATTGTTGTTGTCGTTGTTGGATAGGAGAGAGAGAAATGGAGAGAGGAGGGGAAGACAGAGAGGAGGAGAGAAAGATAGACACCTGCAGACCTGCTTCACCGACTGTGAAGCAACTCCCCTGCAGGTGGGGAGCCGGGGTTCGAACCGGGATCCTTATGCCGGTCCTTGTGCTTTGCGCCACCTGCGCTTAACCCGCTGCGCTACAGCCCGACTCCCCCAGTAGGTTTGTTATTTATTGACTCCCCTCCATATTTTGGACTTTTGTGTGTGTTTGTAGATATGCATGCTACATATATGTATGTGTGTGTGTGTGTGTGTGTGTGTGTGTGTGAAGGCAGAGTGGCCGAGAAAAGGGGGTGGATGGGAAGAAAACAGCACCAAAATTTCCTTGCACATGGTGGAAGCCAGACTCAAACCTAGGTCTTGCCCATAGAAAACTAGCACACTGCCCAAGTGAAAAATTTTACAGGCCAACTTTGCTAATTTTTAAGTCTAGCCAAAAATATGTTTTATCTTCCCAAAGTTTACAACAAGGTAGAGAACTGAATATTATTTTCTTTCACCGCCTTGACTCTATTCATATATTTATGACCACTATCATAGTGAAATGTGATACTGACTAGGCGTTTTTCATCTACATGTCAATTGTTATAGTTAAAGATGATTTCTCACTTTTGCAATATAGTTTGTGGACACAGAAGTCATTGTTTAGCAAGAAAATCAGAAAGATTTTCCTGAAAGATTTGAAGACGAATGCTGGATAGATAAGAACAGCTGCACAGTTCAGTCATCTCATTAGTACTTCACAAATACTTTGACAGACAGAAAGCTTATGGGTTTATGCTTCCCTGACTTGATGCTTCAAAGATCACCCATAAATTCCCTGCTTGTTCTCTTGGTTCATTTACACTGTTTCACTAGTTAATATACAGCCTTTTAAAGTACTCCATTAGTTTTGATGCTTGACTCAGTGGTTTGGTGTATTTGAACAGTTTATTTAAGGTCAGATGGCATCTTCTAAGTGCTCTCTATGGAATTTCTTAATGTTTTTATGGTCATCACTTGCAAATATGCATTTGTAACTGCCTAGGAAATGGTGTACTGGCTAGGGCACTGAACTTACAAGCAAGAATCTCAAGGTCAGTCCCCAGAACTATATGTGCTAAAGTGGTGCTCTGGTCCTCTCTTTCATCCTTCTTCATTAGTTAGTAGATCTTTAAAAACTACACTTAATATTATTTTTCTTGAGTTTATCTGTATTGCAGTAGTCAAGCACTGAATGGGACCAATTGAGTTCATCAGAAATGTGTTATGCATTTCAACTATTTGGGAGTGTCCATTATAAACATAATCGTCTAATATTGTATTTTTATCAATTAATTAAGGAACTAACAAGATAGGCAGGGGGATGATAACAGATGTTATAATGAGATTTGTCCATTTTTTATTATTATGCTGAACTTACTCATTATCTTTAGGAGAGAACACTCCTACATAGGATTTTTTTTTTTAGCAATATGATCATTTTATAACGCATTTCAAATTAAAATAAGTAAACAAGAGGCTTGACATATAGCTTATTTGGTAGAGTACTTAATTTGTCCTTGGGCATACCCATTGAAGTACTATAATCTCAGGAAATGGGTGCTGTGGAGTTTCTCTCTCCCTCTCTTTGAAAAAAAATAATCTCACAGTGGTGAAATCAGATATAAAAATCAGATGACTGTGGTGAAATCTGACATGTGTGAGTCTCCTATGCAACTAACTAAATAAGTAAATAAAACATTTAAGGTCTATTCGGAAACTCTTCAACAGTATAATAGATATTCTTTCACATATTCTGATTGCCACATCAACAAATTGCTATTAAAATGTATTTTGATAATTATTACTAATATGGAATTCACAAGATTATATCCAATTACTTGGTACTTTAGCTTGTCCCTTAACCTCAGGATTTCTCTCATGGTTTTAGTTTTCAATCTGGTGTAATTTTGTTGTCATAACATGGAAAGATAGACACATTGGGTGAAGACAACCAAATTTCTCCTTATGGAAATTATTATAAAATATTATTTTAGTGAAATTAGTTATAAAATGAAATATAAGTAGCAGATTGGGCAGTTTGGAAATGTTGATCAAATCTTTTCAATTGATCATAATGTTTGATCCTCTTATGTTGCCATAGCAAGGACATGGATGCCTAAGACACTTTGACAGCTTCCCTTTGTTTTCCATGTCTACTCCTCTAGAAAGGTTTTCATTAATAACCTCATCAAACATACCACAACCAGTCTTTCGAAAAGATTCTTCTAAGTAATTAGTTCATAGGAGGCGTAGATTATAAATCAGTATTTGTTAATTTACTATCTCAATTCAGTTACCTCAAAAATGAAGAAAAGCAGGTACAATATTTTGCTTTCAATCTGTATTTGCTCTCTGAAACATTAAAGTTACAAACAGTAGTTATGGGTATCATACTTGTACCTTTGCCATTCTATTCGCATATCCTAATATTTATATGAGCTTCCTGAACTGCAAGTGTAAAAACAAATTTTAGGGCATTTGGCATACTGAGTATTTGGTACTGTTTTTCTTTTCTTTTTTATTAGTGACTTAACAGAGTTTTAGAAAACTGTAAGATTTTCCTGCCTGCAGGGGAGTCACTTCACAGGCGGTGAAGCAGGTCTGCAGGTGTCTATCTTTCTCTCCCCCTCTCTGTCTTCCCCTCCTCTCTCCATTTCTCTCTGTCCTATCTAACAACGATGACATCAGTAACTACAACAACAATGAAAAACAACAAGGGCAACAAAAGGGAAAGTAAATACATATAAAATAAATAAATAAAGTTAATCACCAAAAAATAAATAAAACTGTAAGATTTCAGGAGTATAATCTTATAACCATACATAGTATCACAAAGCCAAAGATAGTTTGCTGGCCATTATTTTTGCAAGCTAATTTGTTTTAGTCATTTGTATCCTACATATGAGTGAAAACATCTGGTAGGTATCCTTGATCTCTTTATTTGCTTCACTTATCATCTCCAGTTTCATCTGTTTAGTACTAAGTGATGCAATCTCATCTATTTTGACTGCAGAGTAGTGTTTCATTGAGTATATATCCTGTAACTTCTTTATCTAGGCATCTGTCATTGGGCACTTAAGTTTTATTTTTATTTTTTTGTTATTATAAGTACTGCAGCTATAAACATAAGGCTGTATATATCTTCTTGGTTTAATGCCCTTTGGATATAATAGTACTGGCTATTTAATATTAATTAGTTGGTTGATGTAAGGAGGTGAAGAAAAATAAACTAACGTATTGTTGATAGGAATGCAAATTGATGAAGTGCCTATGGAAAACAGTATAGGGATTCCTTCAATATATGTATTCCTATGCTCATGGCTGCACTAGTCACAATAGCCAAGGAGTGAATGCAGTCTAAATGCCCATGGGCAGAAAACTAGATATGGAAGTTAGGAAGTATAGACTCAATGGAATTGTATTCGTCAGTTTTAATAAGTTGATATTGGAGGCCAGGTGGTAGCAGACTTGGTTGAGCACACACATTACCATGTTCAAGGACCTTGATTCAACCCCCTGGTTCCCACCTGTAGGAGAGAAGCTTCAGAAGTGATGAAGTAGTGCTGTAGGTCTCTCTCCTTTGCTCTCGCTCTCTCTCTCTTTCTGTGTGTGTGTGTGTGTGTGTGTGTATACACATACACAACCCTTCTCTCTCAGTTAATGTCTGTCTCAATCAATCAATAGATAAATATATTTAAAGTTGATATTGCATTATTGCATCAATGGGACAAAATGTCTAGAACTGAAGGTGATTTTGTTAAGTGAAATAAACAAAAAAGGTAAAAAAAACATCTACCAGATGTTTCACTCATCATATATGGAGTAGAGATAGCTAAAATGAAATTACAGAAAAAAAAACAGTAACAAAACTGTGTATTATATTTTGTGATTATCAGAAAGTCCCTAGGGCACAAAAATTTTATGGTGGGTATATACACACACACAAATGTCAAAATATACCCTGACAACCTGCAACTTTGCAAACCACTATCGAATCACTAATAATACAAATACATTTTAAAAAGTCGTTAGCTGCAGACTTCATATCCACATCAGTATTGTATCCTTTCTGTCCATACATTTCAACTTCTATTTCTACTTCTAGACTAGAAATTATTTTGTAGAAGTTTCTGCTGGTACTTCATTAAGTCTACTCTTTAGTCTTAATTCTTTTTTTTAATTTTATTTCTTTATTAGGGAATTAATGTTTTATATTTGGGTGGGTGTCTTGGGTTCCTTAGGATATTAGTCTTAATTATTTATTGATATCTATTATAGAATTCTTTATTGATATCTATTATAGAAGTTGCATTTTTTAAAATTTTCCTGCCACTGTATCTTCCCGTTACAGCCCATCATCCATATTACCATCAATTATGAGCAAACATCCACCCCTTCAAATCATTCTTGCATTTAAATTGTTAGAAGATCTCTTGTGGGAGTAGGGCAGTCGCACAGTGGGTTAAGTGCAGGTGGCGCAAAGCACAAGGATTGCCATCAGGATCCCGGTTCGAGCCTTGGGTTCCCCTCCTGCAGGGGATTCACTTCACAAGCGGTGAAGCAGGTCTGTAGGTGTCTGGGAGACTGGGGCCTTAAATCTGGTTCTTTGTACACTGTAGATGTGCCAACACCTGGCCCCTTAAAATCTTTTATTTATTTATGTATGTATTTATTAAATTATTATTATTATTACTTTACCAGATTATTTACTACTCAGCTCTGGTTTATGGTGGTGTGGGGAATTGAACCTGGGACTTTGGAGCCTCAGGCATGAGAGTCTCTTTGCATAACATTATGCTATCTACCCCATCCATGATTCAGTGAAATCTCTATTAAAATTCAGACAGCAGTTTTTATATAAATCAAATAAGTATTACTCTGAATTTTTTTTTCATATCCATGTTATGCTTTTGACTCGCTAGTCATAGATTAACATTCATTTATATGAAGATTTATTACTAGTCTTTCAAATCTGGTCTGCAGAGATATGTCTGTTTTTATTTGGTAGCTTTGTAGTATAGTTTTAAGTTGCAGAGTGTGATGTCTCCATTCTTACTAGTTTTAATCAAGACTCTGATCATTCTTAGTTTTTGGGATTCAGAACAAATTTCAGAGAACATGGAACATTGAGGGTCAGAGAGATACCGCAACAGATAGTGCTCTTGCCCTGCCATGTGCACAACCCAGGTTCAAGCCCTGACATCACATAGCAGGTGTTATGGTACCAAAGGGATCTTCAGTCTTATCATTGAATGAAAAATCAGCCTGCAGTTATGAAGCCTGGGTCCACAAAAAATAAGTAAGTACATAAGTAAATATATAAAGAAATAAAGAAAATGAAGCAGAGAAAAAAATACCAATTTAACAAAGGTGGTAAGTGACTGAACATAGTTTCAAGTTCAGGTATTTCTGACTTCAAAGCCAAGATGCCTGAGCTATCAATCAGCCACACATTGCCCCACGATTAGGGTATTTTACAGTATGTTATGAAAATATAAGCCTATTTCATTTTTTTCTATGCTCTGAAATGTTCATGCCCCATGTGAATTTACAGTGCTTATTAAAACTCATCCTTCATATCTTACCCAGCTTGTAAAAATATACTTAAAAACCCATTAGGACTAAATTTTCCATAGCCAGGATTTAAAATTTTAAAATGTTTTCCTTAGATATTAAAGTGCTTTAAACTTTCCTCATTAAGAAACTACCAGCACATCCCTTTTCTATGATATTTAATGCCTAGGAATCCTCCAAGATTTTGAATATTCTGTTAACTCATAAGATCACTTAGATACCTGTTCCATAGAAAATACCTTATAAACACATTAGATAATATTCATGTTAAAATCAAATAATAAAGATGTATATATATATATGCATGTGTGTGTGTTCTTTGAAATAAATACATTAAGTGATGAACCAAATATCTTAATAACTTATTATTATTATTTTTTTTACTCAAATGTACACTGTTTTTCATGAATACCACCCAAGGATAAAAGATTGACATTCAGATATTTGTCAGGAAGACTTTGACAGGTACCAGCCCATCTACTAGTTTTATTCTACTTAATAACCACTCTATACACTAACAAATACTTTTATAAATATTTCTAGAGAAAACTATTGATGTGGAGTGGGCAGTGATATACTTGGTTGAGCACATATATTGCAATGCAAGGACTCACATGGAAGCTCCTGGTCCCCACATGCAGGGGGCAATGTTCATGAGCAGCAGAGCAAAGCTGCAGTTGTCTCCTTTTTCTCTCCCTCTCTTTCTCTCCTCTCCCTCTTTATTTATCTCTGTCTCTATCTAATAAAATATAAAAAAGAGAAAACTACTGGAAATATGTAATTCTGACAGATTTATTCACTGTACTTCCAAATATTTCTCAGCAAACTTGGGTGTACACATTTGGAAATCAAAGCAGAAACATTTACCTTTCTATTCTTTGTGACAAAAAAGTACCAAATTATTGTATTCATAATAAAATTATTCCAATTCCCATAACAAACAATGGAAATGGAAAATAGAATAGAACTTGAATTTCAAAATCAATTACTGCAATGTCACTTAGTGCTCTAGCCTGAAAGAGAAAGACTGAAAAAAACATCACCAGAGATCCTTTGGGACCGTTCAGAGAATGATGTGTTTAATAGATGTGTTAAGTTAGCATTTTATGATCACAGTGGAGTATATGTTGACATATGTTTGAAATCATAATAACATGTTTTGAGTTAGACTTTTCTTTAACAAAAGATAAAAGTTACAACATCCTTTTATGCAGGCAAAGACCAAGATTAGTACTTTTATGTGTATCATTAGCCTAATGATCGAATACCTCAAGTTATAATCTCTTTTCTACAAAACACCCGAAGGAAGTAGTACACCAAAAAAGAAAATTTCCCTTAGGGGGTAATTCACCATGCTGGTTTTCCAGTCACTTAGAGCTCTACCTGAGGTCTTCCTTATATTTGGGTCTCCCTCATATTTGTACGTGTTGGTATGCTACAAATTATATTTCCATATATATATGTATATATATATATATATATATATGTACTGCTGCTGTGCATCAGGTTTTTATGAACATCATAAGTTATTATTTTAAAGGATTCATTCCTAAAAAAAAAGTTCTATTTTCAAAAAAGTCACAGTCACTATGCATTGCATTCCATTTCTGTTTTAATTTCTTACTGTTCTTACTTGTTTACATGAATCTATTTTGAAGTTTTGTTACATGTATAAACTTCTAAGATAGACTTCTAAGATAAAGACAGAGAGCTAGAGATAGATAGAGAGATAGAGGGAAAGAAACCAAGGCACCAAAGCTTCCTCCAGTGTGATAAGGGCACAATTACCTGGGTCACACTTGTGGCCAACCAGCACAATGTCCAAGTGAGTTATTTTACCAGGCTGAATAACATAATCTTGAAAAATGGCAAGCTAAAGAGAGGGACAAGGGTCCAGTAACAGAGACAATTGGTATATAAAAATTCTCTTTATTCTTTCTTATTTACAGAGAAACAACTTATTTGACTTTAGTTTCCTAAGCCAAAAAAAAAAGTCTGGCTTTTTATTTTCATGAATAGGACAATGAAACCTCTAAAATGAATGTATTCTACTTTGTTTTATTTAGAATTATTAAAATGTGGTGAAAGCTGAGAAAATATGCATAGAGCTGCATTTTTCGATGGCAAAACATAATTTATATAACTTGCAATGGCTGCTTTATGATTTATTTTATAGGCATCATTTCACATATAACTACTTTCAGGATAGCAGCTGTGAATTTCTCTCTGATATGTCCTCAGTTAACTGATTAGTCAGCCTCTAATTCTCTCTCTTTCTTATGTTCTCTATATTCTCTCTCTCTGTCTCTCTCTCTTTCTCTCTCTCATTTCATAAAGAGAACCCTTTCACCCCACATAGACATATAGCCTAGTAATAAGCGGGCTAAGTGACTATCCTAAAGGAATACAATGGCTTTTGAATACATTAATGTTAAGAGCATTACCCAGTTCTTATTTCACACTCAAGCTAAAAACAATGACTTGTTTGCTTTCACATCTTAAATGAAACTATTTTTTTATCTTTAGCTCTTGGGCCTTATGGTCATAAAATATGTGTAGAAAGGTAAAATAATGGGCAGGAAGGAGGTAAAATTGAGTAAATAAAAAAGATAAATGCTTTATCATACAGTATAGATCTCCTGTTCTATGCAGAAAGTGATGCATTGAGAGTTTGCAGATTCATAAACCCATAAATAAGTTTACTCATAATCAATATTTATTGTTACTAGATTGAAACAGAGACTGGAGTGCTCAGGCAGGTTTTCTGTTCAGCAACTCTTTCAGTAATAACATACAGGAGGTTACATCAGGAGAAAGGGTATCTCAATAGTTCCAGTGTCCACGAACACTTTCTGTATCTTCCAATGCCTTTGAAAATGGAGGGGAAGATTGAAGAGAGTCTTTCCCTAGCACCCAGCAGAACTTTAAGCAAATAAAGTTGTTCTTCAAGAGAAATTATATAATTTTGAATGTCCGTATGTAATAGAAACCAGGAGAACGATTTCTTACTGTTTTTGGTTGTTTACGTGAATCTATTTTGGGGTTTTGTTACATGTATAAACTTTTAAGATAGGCTTTTAGGATAAAAATAGAGATATAGAGGGAAAGAAACCAAGGCACCAAAGCTTCCTCCAGTGTGATAAGGGCAGGCATTTTACCTGGATCACACTCATGACAAAGCAACACACTATCCAAGTGAGTTATTTCACCAGTCTGAATAACATAATCAGATTGGGGGGAAAGAGAGAGTAGAATATTGTATGTGTTTTTAAAATACTGGTAATGAATCCTGGAAAATTAGTTCACAGCATGCAGTCAACACCTGGTGTGAATCATGTCTGTATTCCATAGAAAATATAACATTTTTTTATAAATTCATCCTTAATGATATGATAATGATTCATGGAACATATATGATCTCTAGTAGTAGATAAAAAAAAACTAACGGTAACTGAGCATTCTATAAGAAACTTAAGTAGAATTAAAGGTAAATGCTAATTATAAAGTATACTACATTCCTCTCCAGAAAGTGAACCGATCAGAGAAAGACTTTCATTTAAAAAATTGATTGAGAAGTTCTAATTTGATTTATAGAATTTTGTAACCAAAAGATTTTTATATTTCATATCTCTAGAGATATAGATAGAACTTCAGTAAATAAGGAGGCATTTTAAGGGACAAACAAAAAGGGATGGCAAATAAAAGTTCAATCACAATATAAACATTGTAGGAATGTTGTCAATTGAGAAGCATCATTACGAGTTCTCTGCACCAAAAGAATGAAACTGAGTTAAGATATTATCTTCTCCTGGGAGTACGGATCAAGCTGCCAACACCCACGTTCAGTAGTGAAGCAATTACAGAAGCCAGACCTTCCACCTTCTGCACCCCATAATGACCCTGTGTCCATGCTCCCAGAGGGATAAAGAAGAGTAAAGCTTTCAGCAGTATATTAAAAAGACTATTCCTCATGACCAAATGGGGTTTATTCGAGGGATGTAAGGTTGGTTTAATATGCATAAATCAATCAACTTGATCTACCACATCAACAAAAGCAAGACTAAAAACCACATGATCATATCAATAGATGCAGACAAAGCCTTTGACAAAATCCATCAGCCCTTTATGATCAAAATGGGAATAGATGGAAAATTCCTGAAGATAGTGGTGTTTATATATAGTAAACCTACATCCAGCATCATATTCAGTGGTGAAAAACTGGCAGCATTTCCCCTCAGATTAGGTACTAGACAGGGCTGCCCACTATCACCATTACAATTCAACATTGTGTTGGAGGTTCTTGCCATAACAATCAGGCATGAGCAAGGAATTAAAGGGATACAGATTGGAAGAGAAGAAGTCAAACTTTCCCTATTTTCAGATGATATGATAGTATACATAAAAAACCTAAGGAATCCAGCAAGAAGCTTTTGGAAATCATCAAGCAATACAGTAAGGTGTCAGGCTACAAAATTAACATACAAAAGTCAGTGGCACTCCTCTATGCAAACACTAAGTTAGAAGAAGATGAAATCCAGAAATCAATTCCTTTTACTATAGCAACAAAAACAATAAAATATCTAGCAATAAACCTAACCAAAGAAGTGAAATACTTGTATACTGAACATTATGAGTCACTACTCATGGAAATTGAAAAAAAAAAAAAAAAAGTAGAAAGATATACCATGATCATGAGTTGGAAGAATTAACATCATCAAAATGAATGTACTACCCAGAGCCATATACAAATTTACTATCTCCATCAAAATCCCAACCACGTTTTCTAGGAGAATAGAACAAATCCTACAAATGTTTATCCGGAACCAGAAAAGACCTAGAATTGCCAAAACAATCTTGTGAAGAAAGAACAGAACTAGAGGCATCACACTTCTAGATCTCAAATTGTATTTATAGGGGCACTGTAAGCAAATTGCTTGGTACTGGAAAATGAATAGGCACACTGACCAGTGGAATAGAATTGAGAGCCCAGAACTAAGTCCCCACATCTATGGACATCTAATCTTTGACAAAGGTGCCCAGACTCTTAAATGGGGAAAGCAAAGTCTCTTCAACTAATGGTGTTGGAAAAAAATGGGTTGAAACATACAGAAGAATGAAACTGAACCACTATATTTCACCAAACACAAAAGTAAATTCCAAGTGGATCAAGGACTTGGATGTTAGTCCAGAAACTATCAGATACTTAGAGGAAAATATTGGCAGAACTCTTTTCCATATATATTTTAAAGACCTCTTCAGTGTAATGAATCCAATTACAAAGAAGACTAAGGCAAGCATAAACCTATGGGACTACATCAAATTAAAAAGCGTATGCATAGCAAATGAAACCACTGCCCAAACCAAGAGACCCATTACAGAATGGGAGAAGATCTTTACATACCATACATCAGACAAGAGTTTAATAACCAAAATATATAACGAGCTTGCCATACTCAACCACAAGAAAATAAATGACCCCATACAAAAATGGGGAGAGGACATGGACAGAATATTTACCACAGAAGAGATCCAAATGGCTGAGAAACACATGAAAAAATGCTCCAAGTCTTTGATTGTCAGAGAAATGCAAATAAGGACAACAATGAAATACCGCTTCACTCCTGTAAGAATATCATACATCAGAATATGTAACTGCAACAGATGCTGGAGAGATTGTGAGGTCAGAGGAACCATCCTTCACTGCTGGTGGGAATGGAAATTTGTCCAAACTGTGGAGAACAGTCTGGAGAACTCTCAGAAGGCTAGAAATGCACCTACCCTATGATCCTGCTGTTCCTCTTCTGGGGATATATCCTAAGGAACCCAGTACACCCATCCACATATGTTCTTAGCAGCACAATTTGTAATAGCCAATACTTGGAAGCAACCCAGGTGTCCAACAACAGATGAGTGGCTGAGCAAGTTCTGGTCTATATACACAATGAAATACTACTCAGCTATCAAAAATAGTGACTTTACCATTTTCAGCCAATCTTGGATGGAGCTTGAAAAATTCATGTTAAGGGAAATAAGTCAGAAACAGAAGGATGAATATGGGATGATCTCACTCTCAGGCAGAAGCTGAAAAAAAAAGATCTACAGAGGAAAGTAAAACCTGAACTGGAATTGGCGTATTGCACCAAAGTAAAAGACTCTGGGATAGTGGAGGGGAGAATAGGGGTCCAAAAGGGATGACAGAGGACCTAGTGGGGGTTACATTGTTATCTGGAAAACTGAGAAATGTTATGCCTGGTGGTCCGGGAGATGGCGCAGTGATAAACTTTGGACTCTCAAGCATGAGGTCCCAAGTTTGATCGCCGGCAACACATGTACCAGAGTGATGTCTGATTCTTTCTCTCTTCTCTTCTCTTTCTCTTAAATAAATAAATTATTTTTAAAAAGATATATGTGTGTACAAGCTATTGCATTTACTGTCAAATGTAAAACATTAATTCCACAATAAATAAATTTAAAAAAAGAATAGAAAGATTTCAAGGGATGGGATGGGATACAGACGGTGTTCTGATGGTGGGAATTGTGTGGAATTGTACCCCTCTTATCCTACGGTCTTATGGATAGTTTTTATTTTATTTTATTTTTCTTTTTTATTTAAGAAAGGATTAATTTAAAAAAACATAGGGTAGGAGGGGTACAACTTCACACAATTCCCACCACCCATCTCCATATCACAACCCCTCCCCTGATAGCTTTAACAATCTCTATCCCTCTGGGAGCATGGACCCAGGGTCATTGTGGGTTGTAGAAGGTGGAAGGTCTGGCTTCTGTAATTGCTTCCCCGCTAAACAGGGGCGTTATTGGTTGGTCCATACTCCCAGTCTGCCTCTCTCTTTCCCTAGTAGGGTGGATCTGGGGAAGCAGAGCTCTAGGACATATTGGTGGGGTCGTCAGTCCAGGGAAGCCTGGCTGGCATCCTGATGACATCTGGAACCTGGTGACCAAAAAGAGAGTTAACATACAAAGCCAAACAAATTGTTAAGCAATCATGGACCCAAAGCTAGGAATAGTGGAGAGGAAATGTTAGGGGGGTACTCTCTGCAGACTATTGTGTACTTTTGCTTTCAGACATATATTTTGCAGTAGTTTACAGATATGTGTGAACATATGCTCTCTCTCACAGAAACTGGTGTATATCTAGGTTTTGGGACTTTGTTAGAAAGTGAACCACCTGAGATGGAATTAGAGTATACTATGAAAGGAAAGGTCTCACGCGAGTAATGAAGGTGAAGGGCTGTCATTCCACACGTGTAGTCGCTGGACACAGTCTGAAGTGAAGCATGCTGAGGTGGCAATCGTTGTGTTGGTTAGGTTGTGATTGGCAGATGCAATATTATTTGATATGGATTTGGAGAGGCATATGGGAAAGTGGGCCCTATTCAAGGGTTCCAGGACTGGGGGAAGTAGAGGCTCTATAGTGGAGATGTGAGGTTCCTGCTGTCTTAGGGTTCCAAAAGACAATCGATATTTAATGTTATCATCACATTATTTGGTAATTGGGTTAACTTTGAAAAGTCCTTTTGTTAGGGTTTGCTGTACAGTACCCAGTATCTTGTGTATAGCTCTGCTATTGGTTGCTTCTGATCTACTTGGTCTAGGCTTTTGAGAGAGTCTGCATATCAAATACACAGCCTATATATTAAAAGACTCAATCTGTGTTTTAAAAAGACTTCAAGACATAGTTAATTTTCCCCCTCTCATATTAATTACCTAGTGATTTATGTGACTACATTTTACTAGGAGTGTACATAAACACCATTCCCACCACCAAAAGACTGTGACCCATCCCTCCCACACACTCACACCCCCCAACTGGCCCAGGAAGATTCTACCCCTCACCACAGGGTTTTTACTTTGGTGCCCTACTTACAATTTGTTCAGGTCCTGCTTTTAGTTTCCCTTTCAGATATTCTTCCTCAACTTCTGTTGATGAGTGGGATCATCCCATACTCATCTTTATCTTTCTGACTTAGCTCACTTAACATAATTCCTTCTAGCTCTGTCCAAGATGGGTCAGAGAAGGTGGGTTCATTGTTCTTGATAGCTGCATAGTATTCCATTGTGTATATATAGCACAGCTTTCTCAGCCACTCATCTATTGTTGGGCACCTGGGTTGCTTCCAGGTTTTAGCTATTATGAATTGTGCTGCTATGAACATAGGAGTACACACCTCTTTTTGGTTGGGTGTTATGGAGTCCTTGGGGTATGAGCCCAGGACTCCATATGGAGTCATATGGAAGGTCCATGTCTACCCTTCTGAGAGTTTTGCAGACTGCTCTCCACAGAGGCTGTACAAATTACATTCCCACCAGCAATGTAAAAGGGTTCCTCTGTCCCCACAACCTCTCCAGTATTTCTTGTTGCTGTCCTTTTTGACATATTCCATTCTTACAGGAGGGAGGTGGTATCTCAGTGTTGTCTTAATTTGCATTTCTGTGACAATCAGTAACCTTGAGCAGTTTTTCATATGTTTGTTAGCCTTTTGGATCTCCTCTGAGGTGAATGTTTTGTTCATATCCTCTGCCCATTTTTGGATGGGGTCTTTTGCTTTTTTGGTGCTAAGTTTGCTGAGCTCTTTATATATTTTGGTGATTAGTTTCTTGTCTGTTGTATGGCATGTGAAGATCTTCTCCCATTTTGTCAGGGGTCTCTTTGTTTTTTTAATAGTTTCTTTGGATGTGCAGAAGGTTTTCAATTTGATGTAGTCCCATTGGTTTGTTTTTGATTTAGTCTTCCTTGCAATTAGGTTTTATTCATCAAAGATGTCCTTGAGGTGTAGGTGGGAAACTATTTTACCAATGTTTTCCTCTAAGAATTTGATTGTTTCTGGTTTGACATCCAGGTCTTTGATCCATTTGGAGTTGATTTTTGTTTCTGGTGAGATAAAGTGGTTCAATTTCATTCTTCTACATGTTACAACCCAATTTTCCCAGCAACATTTATTGAAGAGAGCCTCTTTTATCCATTTAATCCTTTGGTCACCCTTATCAAAGATTAGATGTCCATAAGTGTGGGGATTTATTTCTGGGCTTTCAATTCTGTTCCACTGGTCTGTGTGCCTATTTTTGTTCCAGTACCATGCTGTTTTGATGATGATGGCTTTATAATATAGTTTAAGGTCTGGGAGTGTGATGCCTCCATTTCTGTTTCTTTTCCTCAAGATGGTTTTGGCAATTCTAGGTGTTTTCATGTTCCAGATAAATGATTGTAGTGTTTGTTCTATTCTCTTTAAGAAGCTTGGTGGAACTTTGATGGGTATTGCATTAAATTTGTATATGGATCTGGGGAGAATATTCATTTTGATGTTGTTTATTCTTCCAATCCATGAGCATGGGATATCTTTCCATTTCTTGGTATCAGTTTCTATTTCCTTGAGTAGCGACTCATAGTTTTCAGCATACAAGTCTTTCACTTTTTTGGTCAACTTTATTCCTAGGTATTTGATTGATTTTGCTGAAACAGTAAATGGGAGTGATTTCTGGATGTCTTCTTCTTCAGATTTAGTGTTTGCATAAAGAAATGCCACTGATTTTTGAACATTGATTTTGTAGCCTGACACCTTGTTATATTGCCTAATAAATTCCAGTAATTTTCTACTGGATTCTTTGGGTCTTTCTATGTATACTATCATATCATCTGCAAATAGTGAGAGCTTGACTTCTTCCCTTCCAATCTGTATCCCTTTGATTTCTTTCTCTTGCCTGATTGCTATGGCAAGAACTTCCAATACTATGTTGAAGAGTAACGGTGACAGTGGACAGCCCTGTCTAGTCCCCGATCTGAAGGGGAATGCTTTCAGCTTCTGTCCATTGAGTATGATGTTGGCTGTAGGTTTGCTATATATAGACTCACTATCTTGAGGAATTTCCCATCTATTCCCATTTTTTGTAGAGTTTTGAGCATGAATGGGTGTTGGATTTTGTCAAAGGCTTTCTCTGCATCTATTGAGATAATTATGTGGTTTTTGGCTTTGCTTTTATTGATGTGGTGAATGACATTGATTGATTACGGATATTGAACCAGCCTTACATTCCTGGGATTAATCCCACTTGGTCGTAATGAACAATCTTTTTGATGTGTTGCTGTATCCGGTTGGCCAAGATCTTGTTTAATATTTTGGCATCTATGTTCATCAGAGATATTGGTCTGTAGTTTTCCTTTTTTGTTCTTTCCCTATCAGCTTTTGGTATCAGAGTGATGTTGGTTTCATAAAAGGTGGAAGGGAGTATTCCTGTTTCTTCAATCTTATGGAATAGCTTAAGAAGTATGGGTATTAACTGTCTCCTGAAAGTATTGTAGAATTCATTTGTGAAGCCATCTGGTCCAGGACTTTTGTTGTTGGGGAGATTCTTAATAATGGTTTTAATTTCTTTGTCTGTGATTGGTGCATTTAGATTTTGTAGTTCTTCTTGGTTCAGTTTTGGAAGTGCATAGGTTTCTTGGAATTGTTCCATTTCTTCCAGATTCTCTAGCTTGGTGGCATTTAGGTCTTTATAGAAGTTTCGCAGGATTCTCTGGATTTCTGTGGTGTCAGTTGTGATATCTCCTCCATCGTTTACAATTCTATTAATTTTGAGTCTTCTCTCTTTTTTGTTTGGTGAGTCTGGCTAGGGGTTTGTCAATTTTGTTTAATTTTTCAAAGAACCAACATTTGGCTTCATTGATCTTTTGTATGGTTCTTTTATTTTCGATGTTGTTTATTTCTACTCTAACTTTAGTGATTTCTGTCCTTCTGGTTGCTTTAGGGTTCCTTTGTTCCTCTTCCTCTAAGTCCTTGAAGTGTGCAGTAAGGTCGTTCATTTGAGCTTCTTCTTGGTGTTTAATATGTGATTGTATGGCTATAAGTTTCCCTCTCAGTACTTCTTTAGCTGTGTCCCTAATATTTTGATAGGTTGTGTCTTCATTTTCATTAGTTTCCAGGAACATTTGAATTTCCTGCTTGAGTCTCTGACCCAGTGGTTCTTAAGGAGTATGTTGTTTAGTTTCCAAATTCTGTGTCTTTTAATAATTTTCTGTTTGTTGTAAAATATTAGTTTTACTCCACTGTGGTCTGAGAAGATACTTGGGATGATTTCAATGCTCTTGAATTTATTGATGCTGTCTTTGTGGCCTAACATGTGGTCTATCCTTGAGTATGTGTTATGTGGATTTGAAAAGAAGGTGTATTCCAGTTTTTTGGGGTGGAGGAGTCTGAAAATGTCCAAGAGGTCTAGTCTGTCAATCTCTTCATTCAATTCTCTTGTATCTTTATTGGTTCTCTGCTTTGTTGATCTGTCTAAGTGTGAGAGTGGGGTATTGAAGTCTCCCACTATTATTGTATTACTATTGATGTATTTTTGAAATTCTTTCAGTAGATGCTTAATGTATTTAGATGGTCCCTCGTTGGGTGCATAGATGTTAATAATTGTTAAGTCTTCTTGGCTGATTGTTCCTCTAATCATAATGTAATGTCCTTGCCTATCTTTTTTTACTTTATTTAATTTAAAATCTATCATGTCTAAGATGAGAATGGCTTTCCTGCCCTTTTTTGTGGTCTGTTAGCCTGTATGATAGTTTTCCATCCTTTCACTTTAAGTCTGTGTTTATCTTGTTATGACAGATGGGATTCTTGCAAGCCGCATATGGTTGGCTTATGTTTTCTGATCCATCCCCCAACTCTGTGCCTTTTAATGGGAGACTTTAAGCCATTGACATTTATTGATATTATGGATTTAATGTATTGTAGTGCCATTGTTCAAAAAAAAATTTTTTTTGTTTGCTCTGATATATTATAGTGATGTTCTTGTTTTTAAGAGGTCTTTTAGAACATCTTTCAGGGCCAGCTTGGTGATGGTTGCCTCCTTTAACTGTTGTTTGTCTAAAAAAGTTTTGATCCCTACATCTATTTTGAATGAAAGTCTAGGCAGGATATATTATCCTTGGTTGAAACCCTTTTTCATTCAGGGCTTGATAGATATCTTGCCATTCTCTTCTGGCTTTTTGAGTTTGAGTGGAGAAATCTGCAGATAATCTTATGGGTTTTCCCTTGTATGTGACTTTTTGTTTCTCTCTTGCAGCCTTTTGGATCCTTTCTTTATCCTTACTTCTTCTCATTGTGACTATGATGTGTCTTGGTGTCTTCAGGTCTGGATTGATTCTGCTTGGAACTCCCTGGGCCTCTTGAATCTTGATGTCCTTTCTGTTATTCAGGTCCGGGAAGTTTTCTTCTATTATTTCCTCTAGAATGTTTGCTTTCCCTTCCTCTCTTTCTTCCTCTGGCAAGCCAATTATGCGAATGTTACTTCTTTTGAGATCATCCCATATGTCTCTGTTGTTGTTTTCAGTGTCTCTCAATCTCTTTTAAAGCTCTTTCACCTCTTAGTTTTCTCTAACTCATCCTCTGTCTGACTAATTCTGTTTTCTGCTTCTGTTAGTCTGCTTTCCCTTTCTCAGCTTCTTTCTTCATTACAGCTATTTCAGCTTTCAGTTCTCTAATTGCCTCAAGATAATCAGTATTTTCCTTGGGGGTCTCAACTGTTTTTTCCCTAATACTGCCATTCCTTTCCTCCAATGTTGTTTTCATTTCTGTGATTAATAAGTTTATTATTGCTTGCATACTTTTCTTATCTATGGTTACTTCTGGCTGATTTGTAGTTTCTTCTGGGCTCTTGTCTTCATTCATTGGAGTAGCAGTTTTATTTGTTTTTTATCTACCCATTTTTTTGATTTTGAGTTTCTTTTTTTATGCTCTGTTGTTCCTCAGTTGTTGTGTTTTGAGTAGAAGCAACACTGTACTAAATACCTTTATGACAATTGCACTCACCACCCTCAGGAATTACAGTAGCAACTGAAGCAAGTATTGAAGCAGTTTAATCACTACCAGTTAGCCAAACAATTTCTCCAGTCCATGAAAAAATAGTAACCAAATCCCAGTGAAGAAGAAAGTGAAAGAAAGGATAGCAAGATTAGACAGTTATGTGAATCTATTATCCACTGTATATTCTAGGGGTAACTAGAGGGGATAGGGAAGTAGAGCAGAGATACACACATAGAGAGTCCACTCTGTGTCAGATTTCTTCCCCAAAATAATTCACAAATTCAGGAAGGCAAAGAAGAAGGAAGGAAGAAGTGTATGACAAGATAAAAAACAAAAGAAAAAATAAACAAGGGAGAGAAAAGAGAAAATATTAGAAAAAGAGCTGTAATTAAAGAGCAGTGAAAGAAAGTTTTTTTGATTACTTTAATTTTAATTTAATTTTTTTAATTAGCTAGGAGGAGGAGGAATGGGAGAGTCTGTAGAGGAGGTAGGAATAACGAGACAACTCCCTCCCACAATAGATAAGATGCCCACTACCCTAGCAATGAAAGATACCCTAAGAGTTAATTCTGATCAACCTAAAGGGGGGGAAGATATATGCCTTTATATAATATTAATAATAAAATAGAGCAGGGAAAAAAAAACCCTGTCCCAGATTACCTCAAACCTCATGATCAGAGGCAGCTGATTGTTAAGAAAGACAAAAAAGAAATAAAAAAAAAAAACACCTCAGGACTAGACAAGTATAGCTGAAATAGACACATGCAAATTGACTATCCACTGTATATTCTAGGGGTAGCTAAAGGAGGAAGGGAAGTTGAGCAGAAATACTCACAGTGAGAGTCCATTCTGAGTCAGATTTCTTCCCCAAAATAATTCCCAAATGTGTATAAGTGAATTCAAAAAAGCACACTGTTTGGTGGTGTGGGGGATGGGGCCTGTGGCTTTGGAAGCTGTAGGATTAAGGAAGAAAGGATGACAAGAATGAGAAAAAGAAAAAAAAGAGAGAAAAAAGAAAAAGATAAGAAAAAGAACAGTCATAAAATAGCTGTGAAAGGAGTTTTTTATTTATTTATTTTTAATTATTTAATTAGCTATGCGGGGTGAGGTGGGGGTGGTTGGCTACTTAGAAAGAAAAAAGGCCAGAGGTTTCAGAAGGGTATAGACTTAGAATGAATGATACTCCCTGGTGGGACAGGAATTTTGGTAAAGAAAAAACCTCAGCAGGGGAGCCTGCTAGGAGCTGGTCCCCAGGGACTGGTTATGGGGGGGGGGGAGGGGGAGGAAGTGTGCTTAATAATTTAAAAGAAAAAAATTTTTTCCCTTTTTTTCTACTCTATTTTTTAACGCAAATTAAGTTATAGTCACCTCCTTGGTGTCACCGCTTGGACCCCTTATTGACTGGCCTACTAAAGGCAGAAAATCCTACCGTTTCCAGAAGATGTGGTCAGAGCTCAAGTCACTAGCAGCTTCTCAGTCCACCATCTTCCGGGAATCCCCCGATAGTTTTTATTTTATAAGTAAATTAATAACAATAAAAATATATCATCTCTTCACACCTTTATGGTATGATGTCTTCATTGTCACTTTAACCTTTGTTTTCATTTGTTTATTGATTTTATCCCCCCCCCCTTTTTATGCCACCATTATCTCTGGGGCTCCATGCTTGAAAAATGACTCCACTATTATTGGTGTTCATTATTTCATTTTATTTTTCTGAAGGAGGGAGGGAGTTGAGAGAGAGAGAGAGGAAGAGAGAGAGAGAGAGAGAGAAACCTATAGCACTGTTCTACTACTTTTGAAACTTCCCCTCTGCTACTGAGGCTGGGTGCTTGAACCTGGGTCCTTGCACATGGTAATATGTATACCTTACCAGATGTGCCATCAACCCATACCTTTTGTTCCTATTTTTCACTTATTTATCTGCTCAATCTCTTTCAAACTTACTCAATTCATCTTCCCTATACATTACACATATACCTCCAAATTCAATTAGCACCTTACCTCTGACCATTTGAATAATGTTTAGGATAAAGGATTATTACAGTGTATTCCCCCTGCCAATAGAGAGAGACCATGCTATAAAGAAGAAGACAAGATTAGGGTCAATAGTAGATCATATGTATTGCATGTATAAGGACCTGGATTTCATTACTGGTGGTAGATAGGTTTAGTTTTCTCTCTGTGTCTCTTTCTCCAAAATAAAGTTTTTTAATTAAATAAAGTAGGAATAACTAAAAATCTTAATGAAGTATCTAACAAAACTTTTCTCATGTGATAAATACTTCAATTTACTAATAATAATATAAGCAGTTCCTTTAGTAGGCTCGCCTAAGTGATGGATGGATTCATACACATCAAACATCATCGCAGCATGAATGACAGTTCTAAATGCATGTGGATGGTATTTATCTACTTGATTGGGACTTGGAAATAGAGGGGACAAAAACTTTCTTTCTGATTTTGATAGTATGTATCAATTCTGTGTGGATTTTTACAGTTATAATTTAGAAAGAAAATTATTAAACCTAAGACAAGACTTAGAGAAATAATATGATTATATATCTTAGAATTCATTAAAATGAGTGATATTCCCAGGCCTCATGACAATAATATTTTACTATACTAATTTTAGCTGGCATTTTTTTTTACATATATAATTCTATGAGGTGCTACTCCAAATTCTGCCTACCTAGAGATAAGCAGAATTGGATGAATATCTTTTTCTTTTTCTATTGTACTTTTATCACTTTGTCTTGTCCTCTAGGTATAAAATTGGTTTCTGCCTTAAAATCTTCACTCTATTTTGTCCCAGCTTCCTTTTTTATTTAGTTACAAAGTAGAACTGGTCTAATTTGAAGGAAGAGGTTTGGCAGGTCAATTAGTCAATTAACAGTGAAACACCATAAGCTAAATTGTGATATTTCCATAGATGTAGGGCACTTCAAAGCATCACTAAATGTATTCCTGCCATAGATGTATTTAGAAACAGGACATATACTATTAGTTTCTTTATTCCTACTTATTTTTATCTTACTTTATAATCCTAAAAATAAAAACATATTGTATGAAATGCAAGGATACCAGTTTGAGCACCCACTCCCCACCTGCAGGGATGTGAATTCATGAGTGGTGAAGCAGATCTCTTAGTGTCTATCTTTCTCTCCCCCTCTCTATATTCCCCTCCTTTCTCAATTTCTCTCTGTTCTATCCAACAATAACAACAACAGCAACAAAAAAAGTGGAAAACATGGCCACAAGGAGCAGTGGATTCATAGTGCAGGCACCAAGTCCCAGTGATAATCCTGAAGACAAAAAACATATCACTAGCTTTCCCTAGAAAAATCTACAAGAAAAACCCAGTCTTCTTCTAGCCATCTGTGAATACCCTGGCCAAATTTAAAAGCTGGTTTCAGATTATCTTGCCTCCTTTTTTTTCCCAGATTATTCTGATCTGCACTTTATCATTGAACTCATCTCACTTACAATCTTCATTGTATACTTTGATAATTAACTGTTAAGTTTCTGTTTTTATTACACATAGTTTATGTGAAGTATGTGCTCCTGGTGAGTTGAAATCTCTAGTGTATACCACACATGGAAAGAACTGGGACTGAAATGAATCGAATAGTTTCTTTACATGTTGAATAGTTACTCTGCTGTCACATCATATTAATTACTAATTTATTGGTCAAGTTACCTGGAAATTATTATAGTTCTGTGAGTGATTTACATTTAAAGTGCCTGATAGTGGGGTCAGGCAATGGCACACCCAGTATGCTGCCCACATTAACATGTGTGAGGACCCAGGTTGAAGACCCTGTCCTCATTATAGGGACAAAGCTTCACAAATGATTAAATAGTGCTGCTGATTTCTCTCCTGCTCTCTCCCTTCCTTTCATTCTTTCACTACCTTTCTATTTATTTTCTGTTTCTGTCAGAAAAATAAAGGAAAAAATAATGGCTGCCAGAAGTAGAGGAGACGTCTTGAGACACTGAGTTCCAACAGTAAGCCTGGTGGTAAAGTGAATAAATAAATAATTGCACAAATATATACATAACATATATACATACATGATGGGGAGTTTTCAGATTATCTCTCTAGATACTACTTTACAATGAATTTATAATACGTATTGTTTCTCTTCTTTTCCTTCTTCTTATTCCTTCTCTCCCTATCTTTATTTTATTAAGAATTTATCTTTTGTTTTTGTGGTGGTGGTTTGTTGTTGCTTTTACACGTAGACTGACTACTGCTGAGGCAGGTGAACCAAGAACTTGGCTGTGCAGCTTGAAGCTGTGCATGCTTCAGAAACATTCTAAAGACCCCCAGAGGCTCTAGAAACTACTATTTTGAAAATGTCTCTGCTCAGAGGATAAACATTTTCTTACACAATATTTGGGAATGCAATTATTCCTTATATATTGAACAATTCAGAATTAGATGTATGGCATGGAGAAAGAAGAAATAATGTTGAGAACTTAGAGTTTAGATGTAAAGTATGACTCACCGTAGACACAAAGTTGACAACTACAAACTTGGGGTAGAGGTAATTTTGCATACGATTGATTTAACAGAAATACAACTTCCCAGTTAAATGATGAGCAAATTGCACCAGACTTTCAATAGCATGTGAAAGGGCATTAGCAGAATTTCCACAGGCATCGATTTACTTATCGAAGCATGGGATTTGGTTATTTTCTTCTTTTATTCTTTAGCATTCATGGCTAATTGGATGTAAAAACATCTGTTGGAGGTAAATACATTACTTAGTGTGTATTGCCCACACAAGGTAGTTTGAAATTTAAAAATCTTTAGGTGGATTTGCTTAGCAGATAAATGAAGACATTCAGCTGCCTATTAATTACTTACAAGTAGATATATCAGAATCTCTTCATTCCAATAAGCAGCTGAGACTGGGGATTATGATTACTGTAATTACAGTATTGATAAATATACAGAATAGGAAAACTTTTGTACTAGGAGTTTTATGTCCTTGGCTCTGGTTCTTGGTCTGCAATAAATCTCAACCATGTACATTTATTGAACACTTAAGTAAAATTTTTAAAGTTTATTTGCCTAGTAAATGTATATCTTCAGAGAGATTTTTCTGTTGACTGTGTGAATATATGGACTATGGTTTGCCTGTCTCATAAGTTTTTGTTAAGGTGCACAGCTAACATGAAACAACATCAGCTTCAGATTCTTTTTTTTATTCAGAGCTTGTTGTTTTGTTACTTAGTTCATGACTTTTATGATCTAAATATGAAAAGATTATGATTTACTGTGTATTATGACTAGAATCTCTTTTTACTGTATTTTTATTTTTATTAGATAGGAGACAGAGAAGTTGAGAGAGGACAGGGAGCTAGAGAAGGAGAGAACAATAGGTATCTGCAAACCTGCAAATGGGAAGAGGGGTTCGAACCAGAGTCTTTGAGCTCAGAAATACATGCACTTAACCAGGTACCCCACGAGAATCTCTTTTAAGCTCACCATGGTAGTCAGCTAGTTACTTAACTCCCCTAAGATCTCTGAAACCAACATATGTCCCAAATGAAATGACATCTGTGAGGCTGGATATTACATTTTTACAGAGGTCGATGTATCAGGCAGTTCAACTGTATTCATACAATTAGTTGCATATGTCACTATATATTGAATTAAGGTAGGTGATTATATGAGTTGCAAATAATATATATATATGAAAGTCAGAAATTTTATTTTCCATAAAGATGTTAAGGAAAAACTGTGTATGTGTGCATAACTGCATGTATGTTTTTATTGCTGAATTCTTACCTGTCTAGGTAGAATTTGAACTTAAGAGTCAAATTTGCATCTATATTTACTCTAACCTATTTCTATCTTTGCTTCCAGAAAAAAATATTTTGTTACATCTAATTTATTGTGGTATAGCAAATAATTACACAAAATCAGATGTAAATCAAGTACTGCCAAGGATATTGAGGTTTATTTAAATATATAACATATTTACTTTTTCTAAAAGACTTCATTATCTATGATATAACAGTATAATGGAGCTCAAATGCAAGAAGACATTTAATTTGACTGTGAATAAAAATATAAACCATTCTGAGCCTCTCACTTAGATATTCATCAGATTTATTTGGGGGAGGGTTATCACAATTATGCTTCTAATCTTAGTATGTAATTTACATAAGCAGTAGTTCCATTCTCCCTTGACAGAAAGTGACTGGAATCATATATGATTTTCCCCTACTTTAGCATTTTGCATAATTCAGAACTTTTAGAGTCTAAACAAACTGAAATGGAGTGTTTGGGGAAGATGTTTAAGAGAAATAACAACAAAAGATAGGAGAGAATGGGGAAAGGGTCAATTTTAAAAGTTAAATTATACACTTATGTGTACAAAATTCTGTTTTCATGCATTTCTATAAAAAAACTCCCTAAAAATTGTCAGGTAAATCTAAGCATTAAGAGAGGTATTCTGAACTTAGCTGGTTGCTGGAACAATGTCTTCAACAAGTGTATTATATAGTATTAAGACTTCTGAAAAGCTTTTAAGTCAAATAAATATTTTAGAGATTTGATCTCAGGGCCGGATGGTGGTGCACCTGTTTGGCCAAGCATGTTATCATGCATAGGGGGAAAGTTTTGGGAGTGGTAAAGCAGTGTTAGATGTGTCTCTCTGTCTCTCTTCCTCTTTATCATCCCCTTCCCTCTCAACTTCTGGCTGTCTCTATCCAATAAATAAATAAAGATAATAAAAAATTTAAAGAAACTAATGAGATTTAATCTCTTAAGTAAAGTCTAAGGTTGGTAAGTATACTGGGTATTCCAACAGGAAATAAGAGAGGGAAAGCAATCTTTATTTTTAAAATTCAGCTCTTTGTAATACTGAAAATAGTGACCTTTCTAGAAAGAACAATGTGTTCAAACCAATGGGGCATGACATGAATTTCTAGATAGATAGAACATGGTTCTTGCTTTTGATATTTATAGCTTTTGTCACAGCGGAATAACGAAAAACATTTCCTATAAAGGTGAGACTTTTGCATTGCCGTTATCATTTTGATGAGGGAAGTCACTTAAATTTGCCTAAAGCAATTGATTCTTTTGTATAAAAATTCTTACTATAAATTAGTATTTGATACTTCTTCCCTATGCATTATTCCTTGAGTTGTAATGGATTTAGAACCAATATAGCAGACTGCAAATAAAGTTACTTGTTGATGAAAAGTCAGACTTAGCTGCTTAGTGATGTCTAGATTACTATGACTAAGTGTAATTTTTACCTAATAACAATAATAGCATATAATGAAATTAAAGAAAGTGAACTATATTCACTGAATACATTGATTTTCTACTCATATGTGAAATCATCACAAAAAATTAGATCTGTGAATATTCTAAACATTTTTAAATACATGTCCAATATGCAAATAAGTGCAATTTGTGAGCATAACTATGCAGATAAGTATTTATATTTTCATATTCACATGGGAGATTTGACTAAAAGCAATAGCATCATTATTGGTTTTGTGAATTGTTGAACTAAAAGTAAACTGTTTTCTGGAACCAGTATTTTTTGCCACATAGAACAAATGGCAAGGGAGAGCCTATTGGAAGAGACAGCTTCAGGTTAAAAACAAACAAACAAAAAACACTCTGCATTCAAGTTTTTTCCCTGTGTGGTTATTTTTTTCTCCTTTTCACCACCTGAACTTTGTTCCCTTGCTTGTCTACTAGTGGGCATCTTACCCTGAAAGCACAAAACCAAAAGAAAATAATTATAACACTCCATGAAAATAGATAAGAATATTTTATTTGCCTCTCCACTAAAGCCCCATCATCATCTCATCCTAGTCCCCCCAGATTCTTAGTCAAAGAAACTACAGTATTCAACCAGAAAATTATTTGTTTCAGAGTCAGAAAACTGGCACCTTGGAATTAGAGATCTTGAGAAACTTCCATGTCATTGGTTTATAAATAGGCTTTCCAAATTCTAGTGGGGGAAAAATTAGATTATCTTGGTGGATAATTTGGAGTCAAGCTTCTTAAAGCCCACAAAGCTATTATCATTCAATCTATTTGGAATCTACCTTAGTACCTGTGGAGGAATATTAAGGAAAGAAATTAAAGTAATCTAAAATGTCTTTATTTCAGAGCACTACAAGAGGACCCATCAGGTGAGGTTTAGAGAATCTGAGCTGGACTAAACCTTAAATATTGTGCCCATCATTTTACTAATCAAAGGTGCTAGACATCTGCTAGCCTCCATTCAGGGGATATTTCCAAAGGCATGATGATTATCTTTCTTCTAGAAGTTGGTTCTGGTATACCTCTAATAAGTAACTTTAACTTTACTGATTAAAAACCCAGTGTTGAAATTCTGACTTTTACCTATCATTTGATATACCTATGGCACCCAAACTCTTTTTAGAGTTACTACCTAACTACCATGGTACATACTTTCAAAACACAATGACTATACATTAAAAATTAAGAGACATTACCCCTTTTGATGATTGTGAAATATCTTTTGTTAATAAACTCTTTGTGTTTCGCCTCTGATGGGCATGTGTCAATGAAGACAGTTGTTTTGAAGAGAATTTTGTAGCAAGAAACAAAAAGTAACCTATAACCAGTAGTTAATAGCTGAAGTCTTCAATTAGACAGTTTTTTAAAATATTGTTTCAGCATACAACCACAGGGTCTTAGAGGTAGTCAATAGAATCTTTTCTGATTTCTACTTTAGGTGATATTTGAGACTTGTCTAGGATATACCCTACTGTGATTATTTTGAGAGATTAACATAAGGATTCAGTGAAGTTGTATAACTTTTCCATTTCTCTCAATTCATATTCTATCATTCATCATCAACTTCTGATTTCCCTCTCATCTCAATCCCAGCAGTGCACATTCTGTTTTGTCTTTATAAGTTTTAATACTCAGTCTTATATAAGTTGAGTCATACACCATTTGTTTTTTTTGTGGCTGATTTATTTAAGGTCAAATTGTTTCTTCAAGAATCTTCCATGGTATAATATATATCAGAATTTATTTTTAAGGTTGAATGATAACTTATTGTACATTCTACACATTTTAACTCCACTTACCCATCAACAGTCATTTGAATTGCTTCCATTATTTTGCTTTTCTGGATAATACTGATATCTGTATGAGATTATAGTATCTGTTCATCTTTCTTTTTTTCTTTCTCTTTCTCTCTCTCTCTCTCTCTCTCTTTCTTTCTTTCTATTGTTTTGAATATGTACCCAGAAGTAATAGTTCTATGTGTGTGTGTATATGTTCTGGTAATAATTTAACTGGTTACTACTATCTACACCATTTTACTACTAACATTGTATGCTGTTTTAAATTACCAGTTGCAGTAATTTGACACACAAATTAGCTAGCTATGGATAGCTAAAAGGAATAGCTGTGAGGATAAGCGAAAGTATTGAAACAATTGGTGCTTATACTTAGTGATATGTTTAGCCTAGAGTAAGATAAGGAAAAAACAAACAAATGAAAGTACTCATGATGTTGAATGTATTTTCAGAATCGTCATATGTATTCAAAAAGAGAAGTGTTTGGTCTAATGGGATTTTGTTAAGGAAGGAAGGAAGGAAGGGAGGAAGGAAAGAAGGAAGGAAAAAAGGAAGAAAGGAAGAAAGGAAGACAGGAAAGAAAAGAAATTTTGCCCAGACTAAGGATTCAGAATTGCTATCAATACAAGCTGCAGGAGTAGTTTTAAATGAGCCATCAGTCTGTGGCATAGATCCAAAAAAGAAGACTTCTTGTTTTGAGATCACATCTTTCCCTGGCAGCAAAATTTGCAAAACATCCAAGAAAATTGGAAAGCACATTATCAAGATTTCATCAGTTATTGACTCTACTGCCAACTATTTAACTTTTTCCCTGTATTCATATGTTGAAGAATGGCAAGAATTTATTGTATCTTTTTAGAAAAGATTTTTCTGGCTCATACCCATTACTGTGATTTTGTTTTCTTTATTTTATTCCATTTTTAAAATGTACCATATTTTCTGCTTTGTTGAGCCTCAGTTAACAAATGTAATCTTAGTATTCTTCGAAGAAAGGATTTGAAAAGATTCAGTAGCACAAGTTGAATGTGGAAATACAATTGAGTAGAAATTTTTAAAATCTTCTATTTTTTTTTCATTGTGGATCTTTCAGCTGCTTCAAGGAAATTTAAAAAATGTGTGAACTGTTATGAATTAAATTTTAGATGTATGGCAGCTAAACTTCAAGGTAAAAACTTAAAAAGATAAAAATATATGTTCCTTCTTGAAGTTCCCCTACAAGTACCAAACTCAGTGAGGTCACCTCTGGGTAAGTCCCATGTCAAAACACACAACCAAGGTAGAAACAAATGAAAGAGAAGTATACTGTTTGAAGCAAGCAACATAGTCAAATAAACTAGCTTTTCAAAATGCTTCATCTCAGGACTTGTTGGATTTTGGAACAGGCAGTTAGATTGTCTTGTTACTATGAGGGTTGTATTTGTTTTACTATGAGTTTTGTATTTATTTTCCACTGACAGGAGGGTCAAGATGATTTCACATTAGAAAATGACATGTAAGCTCCTTTTTAAAAATTTTTAAAAATATTTATTTATTCCCTTTTGTTGCCCATGTTGTTTTACTGTTGTAGTTATAGTTGTTATTATTATTGATGTTGTTGTTGTTGGATAGGACAGAGAGAAATGGAGAGAGGAAGGGAAGACAGAGAAGGGAGAGAAAGACAGACACCTGCAGACCTGCTTCACCGCCTGCGAAGCGACTTCCCTGCAGGTGGGAAGCCTGTGGCTCAAACCGAGATCCTTAAGCTGGTCCTTGTGCTTTGCGCCACGTGCTTAAAGCTTAACCTGCTGTGCTACCATCCTACTCCCCAGCTCCTTCTTGAGTTGAGGCTTTTGTATGTATGATACTGAGTTTTTGATTAATGAAGGCCTGCATCTCTGAGTTCTATGCATTCTTCTAGTGGTTTCTTAGATCAATTGCAGAGACACTTGGTGGTTTCATGGAAAGAGAGAACAGAGATGGGATGAAGTGGTCTTGAGATCCTAGTGTGTGAACGTGGATAGAGACCTAGATTAGGGAAAAGAATGTCTAGCAGACGCCTCTTATGGGGAGAGGAGAAGTTGAACCTATGTGTCAATCACCGTACCATAAATGATCAACCATACCTATAAAGTGGAAAAATAGTTTCTTTTAGAAATCTCTGACAGATGAAAAACTAGATATCAAGTCATTCTCCAGCCATAAGGATAGAGTTGCTATTGCAGATTCAAGACTTTGTAGTGAATGATAACTGCACCCAACTGGCAATATTTTGATCATAGACTTAAAAATAGTAATTCAGAAATAGTGGTCTTATTAAAAATTGGAAATAAAATTTATTTTAAAAATAGATTCTGGTGACTAAGGAAGAAGACCACAACACTGAAGCCTTCTTTAACATGGTGAGGGCCAGATTCAGACTTAGGCTGTACACATGGCGGAATAGCATATTGTCCAAGTGCTCAACTTGTAAACATGAGGTCCTGAGTTTGATCTCAGGCATTGCCTGAGTCAGATTGATGCTCTGGTTCTCTTTCTTGCCTCCCTCTCTCAGCACTAAATTAATACATATTAAAAAATAAGAAATTGAGTCAATTTTGGAATTAATTTGCAGCTAATTAGGATCTTTACTCTGTATCTGGTATAAACAATTTTTCTTCTTGAAGCTGAGACTGGGCTTTGATAATAACGTAGTTAAGACAGTTTTGACTCCTTTTTTATTCTTCTTCCTTGATGTTGGGATGACATAACACTAGCTAATTGGCTACATGATTTGAAACAGTGCAGTTTCATATCCTATATTTAGAACAAGAATATTAACTTTTGATTTGATTTTAGGGAAATATGACACATGGAACACAAAATGAAATTAATGCTCACAATTCAAAGGAAAATGTACTTGTAAATAAGTATAAGATGAACAAACCAAAACTAAATTGTAGGTATTCTTGTACAACTATAAAGTTCCAATGTTACTTGAGTGGCTAGCATATTTTGAGAAACATCTTTTCACAGGGTAAAAGAAATGTTTGGAATTTTAGAGGACTCATTGCACAGTAACTTCAAAGTGGGTTAACTCTAGTACATTATAAATAGAAATGATGATACATTTTAAACTGGGGAAACAGCATAGTGGTTGTGCAAAATAATTTCATGCCTGAGGCTCTGAGGTCCCATGTTTAATCCCAGTACCACCATAAGCCAGAACTGAGTAATGTCTCTCTCTGTCTCTCTGCCTCTCTCTCTCCCCCTCTCTCTCTCTATTAAAAAATAAATAATATATTTAAATTTTTTGACATTCTATTACTAGTGATTCGAGATGAAAGGAGAAATAGTATGCACCATCAAAAATGACATAAGGGAAAACACTTGATTTTTCTTTTTCTTTTTTTGCCCCCACTCTCAGGAAATACATTATACTTTGTTTTTGCTTGATAACATTTCTTGAAAGTGATAGATGTCATTGCTGTAGAGAGTCACTTAGCATTGTTTTCTTAGAGCAATCCAATCTTAGAGAAAAGATAGCATGGTCTCATGAGAGGAACTGATTAAAGAAGAAAGTCAAAGCAAATAAAGTTTATTCACAGGCCAGTCTGCTATGGGTTATAAAGAGATAAAATTTGTTTTTGATTTATGAGTAGAAGAAGTAGACCCAGGAGATATCACACAGGTAGCATTACTGAGATTTTAGAAGTGCCAGATCAAATCCCCGGCATCACCATCAAATACTAGAAATAAGAAGCCTTTTGGTGTCTCTCCCTTTTTCTCTCCTGAAAAAATACATTTTAGTAGAGGAGAAAAGTAATAATAGATCTTTCCCTTTGAAAGTTTTCCAAGGAAAACTTTATTTTAGTTAATACTGATAAAAAAATCAGATCTTGACTTATGTTTTACTTTATTGTAAATATTTACAGTTTAATTTGTTTAGGAATACTATGTGCTAGATGGTGGGAGATATAAAATATAATGAAACTCTATAATCCATTTAACTACTTCAGTGACAGAGAGTAAATCATGTCTCCCTTGGAGTGTCTAACTGTTCTCTCTTATCTAATATTAGGAGTTTGGGATTTATGTTTTATCTCCTTTTTTAAAAGACCACTTGTCAAGACTTTCAGTTAGACTTGATGCAAAAAATAAATAAAACAGTATCCTTCCTCTAAAGATGTTCTGATCTGTAATGAGAGAATATATTCATATATTTCTGTATATTATCTCAATATATGTGTATGTACACACATGCACAACTATAGATACATGAATGTTTTATATATTTACTAACATCTAGAGAGGAAAAATATCTAAACATATGTAGAAATAATAAATTATTAAAAATGGATAGTAATCTGTAAGCATATTTATATTTATATAATCATGTTTATGAAGCCAACATATTCCTGATAACAAAAGCAGACAAAGGCACAACCAAAAAAGAAAATTATAGACCAAATATCCCTGATGAGCATAGATGTTAAGATATTGAACAAAATCATAGCCACCCAGCTACAGCAGTACCTTAAAATAGTTGTACACCATAACCAAGGGATCTACCCCAGGGGTGCAAGTCTAGTTCAATATATGCATATCAATAAATGTGATTAAATCAACAAAAGGAAGTAAACATAATCACATTTCAATAGATACAGAAAACGTCTTTGACCAGATATTTTCTAATATGAGAAAGAACCTGGAAATTCCCAAAACAGAAACATAAGTTATTTAATAGCAAGAACCCTTAAAATAGAATGGGTTGACTATAGGTGAAGAAATGAAAAATAGGGGCCTGGTGGTGGCATACCTCATTGAGCACACATGTTACAATGTGCAAGGATCTGAGTTCAAGCCCCAGTCCCCTTATGCTAACTTTTCCATCCCCTCCTTCCTCAGAGTCATTTGCTTTGGTGAAATCTGTACATGGTATTTCAATATGAGAACACAGATAAGTGAGAATGAAAGGCAGGCAGCTGGGTAAGACATGTCATTAGAGAATATAATCTCAGAGAACTTGTTCTTTCCAATTATTTGGGAATAGGGTTCTGGGAAAAGGAAGAATTGAATTTTGATTCAGCATCTTCTAAGTAAGATAGGAAATCAGCTGTGGGGAGGATTGGGTACTGGGGTCAGTTGGGCGTGAGGATCGTTAAGGGGCCTGTAGAATGAAATGTGTAAAACAAGGTCCCGTCTCATCCGTAGGTGACTCAGAGGTTCGTGGATGTTCAGACTTCACAATATATCAGTGCCTGCACTATGAATTCACCGCTCCTGGCAGCCATTTTTTCCCATTTTTTTATTGGGTGGGACAGAGAAAAATTGATAGTGGAAGAGGGCTAGACAGAGGGAGAGAAGGATAGACACCTGCAAACCTGCTTCGCTGCTTGTGAAGTGACCACCCTGCAGGTGGAGAGCTGGAGGCTACAACAACTTAGTACCATGTGCACTTAACCTCATGCACCACACCCCCTCCTCACCCCACCTCCACTCCTCCAGCCTGTTTCTGTCTTTCCCTAGTGGGGTAGGACCCTGGGGAGGTAGGGTTCCAGGACACATTGGTGAGGTTGTTGCCCAGGGAAGTCAGGTTTCATGTCATGGTAGCATCTGCAACTTGGTGGCTGAAAAGTATTAAGATATAGAGCAGATGATATGCATGTACAAACTATGTATTTATTGTTTATTGTAAAACATTAATATACCAATAAAGATAACAATAAAAAGAAAACAGAGGGACCAGGTGACGGTGCACTTGGTTGAGTGCACATGCTATAATGGACAAGGACCTGGGTTTAAGAAACCCCCAGTCCCGCCTGTAGGGGGAAAGCTTTGTGAGGGTGAAGCTGTGCTGCCCATGTCTCTCTGTTTTTCCTCTCTATCTTCCCTTTCCCTCTTGATTATGACTATCTTTATCTAATAAATAAATATAGTTTTTTTTTAAAAAAGATATAGAACAGAACAAATTGATATAATCAAACAGAATAATCAGAAACCTAAAGGTAAGAGGATAGCAGATGAGATTTGGAGTCTACATGTTGGAAGAAGCTAGGAAGTCTATTTTAGCTATATTCCAAAGGGTTGATGACTTTACTAATTTTTACCTGGGCTTTAGAGCTAACATGCAGGTGGGATAAAAATATTGTCATGCTTTACACTTTTATTTACTATCTTAATGTGCTTTACCCTCATTCTCATATTGCCCAGAAAATGCAGAAGTTGAATAAGAATTAGAATCAAAATTAATACTGAACTAAAATTAGATTGAATTGTATTAGTTTTGAGATTAGTGGAGTTCTAGGCACTTTTTCCAGTTACACAATTGTTATCTATGGATTAATTGCTTCCATGTGTCTTGAAGTAAAGTAAGTTCTTGCATTGCAATTTTGCCTTTATTTGGTTTCACAGTAATGATAATAGTCAGTATTTCACGCAAGAATAATCCCCATTCTCCATATCACAGTTTGCTAGAGGGATTCAGTTTTTTTTTTAGAACAGAGTAAATATTCCTTTTACTTTTCCTATTTTTTTTTATATAATCAACATGAATGCAATACAGTATACTCCGGAAGGCATCATTATTAGAATAGCTGTTGTTTATGGATACGTGTGAACATAAGCTCTCTCTCACAGAAACTGGTGTATACCTAGGTTATGGGATTTTGTTAGAAAGTGAACTACCTGAGATGAAATTAGAGTATACTATAAAAGGAAAGGTCTCACCCGAGTAATGAAGCTGAAGGGTTGTCATTCCACTCGTGAAGTCTCTGGACACAGTCTGAGGTGAAGCATGTTGAGGTGGCAATCGTTGCGTTGGTTAGGTTGTGATCGGCGGATGCAATATTATTTGGTATGGATTGGGAGATGCATACGGGAAAGTGGGCCCTATCCAAGGGTTCCAGGACTGGGGGAAGTAGGAGCTCTATAGTGGAGATGTGAGGTTCCTGCTGTCTTAGGGTTCCAAAAGACAATCGATAGTTAATGTTATCATCAGATTATTTGGTAATTGGGTTAACTTTGAAAAGTCCTTTTGTTATGGTTTGCTGTACAGTATCCAGTATCTTGTATATAGCTGTGCTATTGGATGCTTCTAATCTACTTGGTTATACCCCTCCTACCTTATGGTTTTGTTAATTAATCCTTTCTTAAAAAACAAAAAAGAATAGCTGTTGTATAAACACAATTAATGTCAGAAATCAGGTGTAATAGTGGAACTTCTGATTTTGTGAGTCCAAAATATAGTTGCATTACCAGGTGGCAGCCAAATGTGACCATATGCGCTAAACTATGGCAAATGGGATAGGAGTAGAGAAGTAAACAGTATGTAATCGTCTCCATAGGGGAAAGCATAGTTATATTCTTTCTTCTTTCCTTGCTTTCCCTTGTTTGGTATGTGGCTGTGGATGAGCTAACTTATATAATACAGACTGACAAGTTCCTGGGAATAAAAAAACTAGATGTTGGTTCTTCACACAGGGGACCTTTCATCCACATTTTGAACAACATAAACTCTAATTACTAAGTGAGAAATAGAGTTATTCCAGCAATAATAAGACTTAATTGTTTTGAATGTTTGTTTTATTCATTGAACCTATAATCTAACTAAAAACTTACCAAATGTCTCAGTTAATAGTGCCGAGGAGGGCTTTCAATGTCTAAGATCATCTGTTCAATCCTGATGAGAATAATCTAGATAATTATTCCAATAGCAATGGGAGAGTTAAGGATATTACAATTCATATTTAAAGAGTCATATTTGATATCGAGTATTGCATTTTTAAGAACTTGAGTGTGATTTAGTTGATCTAGGAATGATAGGCCATGCATAGAGACAGATGAGGCAAAAAGGATCATAATTTTAGTGCTGCTGTGAAAAGCTGGTTTTATTTATTTTAATAAGATTTGTTTATCTCATTGTATATACACATGGAAAAAAGAGACGAGACTCTGTAAGAATTGTTTTTAATAATGGGAGCTACTCTCTTCCCTGATTCAACTTTCTGGTCCTTTTTACAACTATGACACCATTTCCCTAGACAATACCCTGGGTCCACAAGAATATTAGCTGTCCAGCTCAGACAAAAACTAGTAAAGTCATAGACCGTTTGGTATATAGCTAAAATAGACCAACTAGCCTTTTCCAAAATGGAGACCCAAAATCTTCATCTGCAATATTCTTGTAAATTTATTCTTATAAATTGTGCCTTTAGATTCATGATTAGTCAACAATATACTCTGCTTTATATCTTAACTATTTTTCAGCCACCAGGCTTCAGATGCTACCATGATGCCAACCTGACTTCCCTGGACAGATGACTCCACCAATGTGTCCTGAGGCCCTGCCTCCCCAGAGCCCTACAGCACTAGGAAAAGAGAGAGACAGGCTGGGAATATGGATCACTCTGCCAACACCCATATTCAGTGGGGAAGCAATTGTAGAAGCTAGACCTTCCTCCTTCTGCACCCCACATTTATCCTGGGACCATATACCCAGAGGGATAAAGAATAGGGAAGGGGATTGGATACTGAGTTCTGGGGGTGGGAATTGTGTGGAAATGTACCCCTCTTATCCTATAATCTTGTCAATATTTCCATTTTATAAATAAAAATTAAAAAAATACTAGTATGCTACATTGCATGTATGGAATGGACACACTTTGTTACCTATGAGGATTGAGGGCAGTGGCTCCATGAGGATAATTTCTGGAACCATCCGTTCCACCCCGGTTCCATGGCTGCAGTTCTTAGCAACATCGCCCCGCCAGATATTCGTCAGGATGTGGCATCATCTAAGTTCCTTTCCCACGTCTTCGCTCGACCGGACCTGCCAATATACGCGGATATCTTTGCCCACCCTGTCCAACGCTTGACGTCTCGTCACCCAATCTGGTCCCCTATGCCTACACTGAACTTCTCTGTTCCAGACTCTTGGAAACAGAGTTGGCAGTCAGCTGAGGTAAAGAACAAACACCTCATCACAGACCCCTGCAAGCGTCAACCCGGCTTTGACCTGGCACGTTATGATTGGGCCCTCCTCAATCGCTACCAGGCCATGGCTGGTGAGCTGCTATGTTCCATCGCTGGGGAGCCAGAGACGACCCGAACTGCCCCTGTGGCTACAGACAGACTATGACCCACATAGTCAATGACTGCCACCTCTCCAGATTCAAAGGAGGTCTCGAAACTTTACATCAGGCTCAACCTGACGCTGTTGACTGGCTACAGAAGAAGGGCAAACGCTAGAAGAAGAAAGGGCAGTGGCTTAAATAAATGTCAGTGATTACAAATGTCTTACAATTCAATGTAAAAACTATCTCACTATACATGCATTTTTTTCCCCACAGAAGCTATACCAGTGTTGCAGTTCTGTCAATAGTATAGCTGAGTTCCTTTTTCTCCACATCCTGCCAACTATTGTCCTTTCCTATTTTGTTGCTGTAGGTCATTCACAGAGGTATAAAGTGGTATCTCACTGTGATTTTTAATTTGCATTTCTTTAAATATAAGAAAAGTGGAGAATTTCTTCATATATCTGTGTGTCTTAATTATTTCTGAGTATGTATATGCCTCCATTACTTGCTGCACTTTATCTAGTTATTTGGTTTGCAGCAACATTTATTCATCTGGAGGATAAGTCAGAGTCTGAGCTTAGCTGTATGTGGCTTTTCTCCTCACTACTCTAATGAACAGACAGAGAAGCTTTGTGGGGTAGAACCAAACTCTTAGCAGTAGTATATTTTCTGGGGCCATAAAATAATCCCAAATCTTAAAATGATTAAAACTATGCTAGTCTTTATTTCTCTCCATCGATTTCCCATTTTTTGTCTGTCTTCCTACTGTTGTTTCTTCTTAGTTTATACTTTTTATTTTATTGTTATTTTTTAAATTTTATTTATAAAAAGGAAATATTGACAAACTATAGGATAAGAGGGGTATAATTCCACCCAATTCCCAACACTAGAGAACTCCTTATCACCTCCCCTCCCCTCCCCTGATAGCTTTCCTATTCTTTAATCCTCTGGGAGTATGGACCCAAGGTCATTGTGGGATGCAGAAGGTGGAAAGTATGGCTTCTGTAATTGCTTCCCCACTGAACATGGGTGTTGACTGGTCGATCCATAATCCCAGCCTGCCTTTCTCTTTCCCTAGTGGTGTGGGGCTCTGGGAAAACAGAGCTCCAGGACATATTGGTGGGGTAGTCTGTCCAGGGAGGTCTTGTTGGCATCATGTTAACATCTGGAACCTTGTGGCTGAAAAGAGTTTACCTCCCATACTAATCAATAGATACTCATTGACCACTGATTTTTTTATATTTATTTCTTTTCCTTTTTGTTGCCCTTGTTGTTTATCGTTATTGTTATTTCTGTCATTGTTGTTGGATAGGACAGAGAGAAATGGAGAGAGGAAAGGAAGACAGAGGGGGAGAGAAAGGGAGACACTTGCAGACCTGCTTCACTGCCTGTGAAGCGGCTCCCCTGCAAGTGGGGAGCCGGGGCTCGAACCGGGATCCTTACACTGGTTCTTGCACTTTGTGCATGTAATCTTAATCCGCTGTGCTACGCCCGACTCCTTGACCACTGATTTCTAAAATGAGTTGTGCTTATGTGCACTTTTTTTTCACCCTTTCTAGTTTAGAGTGTCTTCAATCTTTGCTCTATTCCTAGAGTCTACTTTGCCTTCTGGTTCAACAGAACTACATGTCTTCCTTATCTTTCCCTCTCATGTCAAGGCTTATTTGGAGAGTAAATATGTAAAAGTACCGCACACACTAACCAATTGTGCCACTGGGGCTCCTGGAGAGGAAATATGTATACATAAAACTGTTTTGGGGGTCAGGCGGTAGCGCAGCGGGTTAAGCGCACTTGGCACAAACTGCAGGGATGGGCTTAAGGATCCCGGTTAGGCTTCCAGCTGCCCACCTGCAGGGGAGTTGCTTCAAGGGCAGTGAAGCAGGTCTGCAGGTGTCTATCTTTCTCTCCCCCTCTCTGTCTTCTCTCCTCTCTCCATTTCTCCCTGTCCTATCCAACAACGAGGACATCAATAACAACAACAATAATAACTACAACAACAATGAAAAACAACAAGGGCAACAAAAGGGAAAATTTAAAAAAAAAACTGTTCAATCAAAGACAACTGATTGGGGTTAGTGACTGGGTTATGATACTGAGATTTTATTTTGTGGTTACTATAGTAGTAACTATGAAAACCAAGCTCTCCACAACCAACCCCAGGTAAGAGTGTGATTGGCAGCAAGTTTATGATGGATGTGGTTTAAGGTTGGTTGTCCAGCATCATCTTTGTCTATCTTCTGAAAATCACAGTTCAACATGTCTAAAACAATCCCTTCTAATTTCAGTTTATGTGTTTTCATGGGATTAATACAATTTCTATGTTCCAAAGAATATTGCCTATACCACTTCTTAAGATTTTTCCAAACTTTGCCCTATCAATAAATTGAATCCTCTAGTAAGTAAAATCCACTACTGTTAAGTGTTATACTCGATAAAATGTGTGTATATCATGAAACTGTTAAATAAAATAATTCACAATTTTGATTAATATGAGTTACAACATGTATTATAATAAAATAGATTTAGAATATCACTTGTAGGCAAGAATGTTCTTCATTTTGATGTCTTTAACATACTACTTTTTCAAATCAAAACACTTCTGAGAATGTGATGTGTTGATACTAATAAGAGAGGATAACCTACTTTTCTGGGAAATGAGCCTGTGTCTAAACACCACCTTCCTTGAATATTCTATTGCTATGTAACAAACTTTTATAAATTAGAAGCTTAAAACTATGACCATTAGTTTTGTTAGTTATCTTAACACTCCCACACCTTTTTTGGAGGTTAATGCTTTAAAGAACAAGTGTCTACACATAGGCTCTATTTCCTAGCTCCTCTTCTTGGGTGTCTATAAAACAGGTCCCTAACCTGCCCAGAGTTTCTTGCTTTGGTGCATTATCCCATCCCCAGTCCAAGTTTCACCCTGCCCTGAATTCTCCCTTTCTGACTCTGTCTCTTAATCTTACAATTTTATGGTCTTTACAATTTTCTCACTTTCTCTATGTTGTATCCAAGGGTTGATGACGTTGTAAACGTAGATGAGGACCAGGTTCACCAGGTTTTGGAAAATTCTATGGCATCAGATTGAAATATTTGCGTTCTTTCAGTCTGTCTTGCATGAAGGTTTGTCAAAGTCAAATGGTTTCTTGACTGCAGATGCTTATTTCAAAGCCAATAGGAAAATATTCCCAAAATACAGTCTTCATTAGAATCCTATATTATGCAAAACAATCATGGAAATTACTAGCCTGTCAACTTTAAAATATATTATCGCCAAGGGGATGAATACCCCATATAATTTACAAATCCACCCTTAAGTCAAGGAGTGGTGATTATATACAATGTGTACATAAGTGGGTGGGTATTTCAAGGAACATTTTATAATTCTGACTACAACAGAAATGATACTTTTACTCCTAATTCTGTTTATTGGGGAAAAAATAAGCAGGGGCAATAAACTGAAGAGTAAGAAGTCTGAGAGATAAAAATAAATCAGTGTCGGGGCCAGGTGATAGCACACCTGGTTGAGCGAACATGTTGTAATGCACAAGGATCCGGGTTTGAAGCCCCCAGTCCCCACCTGCAGGGGGAAAGCTTTGCAAGTGGTGAATCAGGGTTGCAGATGTTTTTCTGTCTCTTTCCCTCTCTTTCTCCCCCTTCCTCTCTATTTCTGATGGTCTCTATCTAATAAATAAATAAAGATAATAAAATTTTTTAAAAATCAGTGTCTAGAATATTTTCCTCCAGAGCACAGAATAATTTAATGTGTCACAGATTTTTTTCAAACTGGAGAAATTGTGTGTGTGTGTGTGTGTGTGTGTGTGTGTGTGTGTGTGGTATCACTTTATTGAGGGATTAGTGAATTATAGTATAGTTGTTGACACATGGATAAAATTTCTCATTTCAACTTGGTAGGTGTCTGCAAAATTCTCTCAATCCCCAACTTAAATCCTTTTTTATGATCTATTGACTTGAGTTTTAATTCAAGAGAATTTAATTTTGGAAATTGATTCTTTTGGTATTCCCACTATTAATAATTATCACTACTACATGATAAATCACCTGACTGTCACAAAAGACTATTACTTGCTCGTCATTTCTAGTGGAGTACAAGCCAGCCTTGCTCATGTGCACATGAGTTAATACAAATAAAAGTGTTCATGGATCTAGCATGCTTCAGTAAAAGCAGAAATGGCATATATTTTCCATAAAGTGGTCACTGCCATACAATTAAAAAAGTGAATAAAGCTTACCATCTTTTCAACAGCCTATAAAGCCAAAATCATGCAGTATAGATTACTCCAAGAAATTGGAAACTTATGTTCTTTGCCGAAATAGTGGCTATGCTCTGTCAAATTACGTGGCTTTTTTCATTAAGAATCACTATATATTTCATGCAGACATTACTTTTGCTATCAAATATCATGGTGTGGGCTAAAAAATTAGGAAATTTAAATTTAAAATGGCAAATTCCATAGATAAATGACATGCTACAAACTGATAGCCATCCCCTCCTGAAAATGTTCTATGGTTGTTTCAGCCTCAAAGTAGAATTCCAGGGAAGACAAGAGAACTGTAGATTAAGCAAACTCTGCGTGTTATATTTGGATCCCCTGCAGTGAGCAATAGCACTGGAAATATTTTAAGAGAGGAGTTGTGGCTTTTAATGTGGGATTCATCCCAGGAATGCAAGGCTGGTTCAACATCCATAAGTCAATCAATGTCATTCACCACATCAATAAAAACAAAGCCAAAAACCACATGATTATCTCAATAGATGCAGAGAAAGCCTTTGACAAAATCCAACACCCATTCATGTTCAAAACTCTACAAAAAATGGGAATAGATGGGAAATTCCTTAAGATAGTGGAGTCTATATATAGCAAACCTACAGCCAACATCATACTCAATGGACAGAAGCTGAAAACATTCCCCCTCAGATCGGGGAATAGGCAGGGCTGTCCACTGTCACCATGACTCTTCCACATAGTATTGGAAGTTCTTGCCATAGCAATCAGGCAAGAGAAATGAATCAAAGGAATACAGATTAGAAGGGAAGAAGTCAAGCTCTCACTATTTGCAGATGATATGATAGTATACATAGAAAAACCTAAAAAAATCAGCAGAAAACTACTGGAAGTTATTAGGTAATATAGCAAGCTATCAGGCTACAAAATCAATGTACAAAAATCAGTGGCATTTCTTTATGCAAACACTAAATCTGAAGAAGAAGACATCCAGATATCACTCACATTTACTGTTTCAGCAAAATCAATCAAATACCTAGGAATAAAGTTGACCGAAGAAGTGAAAGACTTGTATACTGAAAACTATGAGTTGCTACTCAAGGAAATAGAAACTGATACCAAGAAATGGAAAGATATCCCATGCTCATGGATTGGAAGAATAAATATCATCAAAATGAATATTCTCCCCAGAGCCATATACAAATTTAATGCAATACCCATCAAAGTTCCACCAAGCTTCTTAAAGAGAATAGAACAAAAACTACAATCATTTATCTGGAACGTGAAAACACCTAGAATTGCCAAAACCATCTTGAGGAAAAGAAACAGAAATGGAGGCATCACACTCCCAGACCTTAAACTATATTATAAAGCCATCATCATCAAAACAGCATGGTACTGGAACAAAAATAGGCACACAGACCAGTGGAACAGAATTGAAAGCCCAGAAATAAATCCCCACACCTATGGACATCTAATCTTTGATAAGGGGGCCCAAAGCATTAAATGGAAGAAGGAGGCTCTCTTCAATAAATGGTGCTGGGAAAACTGGGTTGTAACATGCAGAAGAATGGCATTGAATCACTTTATCTCACCAGAAATAAAATCAACTCCAAATGAATCAAAACCTGGATATCAGACCAGAAACAATCAAATACTTAGAGGAAAACATTGGTAAAACACTTTCCCACCTACACCTCAAGGACATCTTTGATGAATCAAACCCAATTGCAAGAAAGACAAAAGCAGAAACAAACCAATGGGACTACATCAAATTTAAAAACTTCTGCACATCCAAAGAAACTATTAAACAAACAAAGAGACCCCTCACAGAATGGGAGAAGATCTTCACATGCCATACAACAGACAAGAAACTAATCACCAAAATGTATAAAGAGCTCAGCAAACTTAGCACCAAAAAAGCAAATGACCCCATCCAAAAATGGGCAGAGGATATGAACAAAACATTCACCTCAGAGGAGATCCAAAAGGCTAACAAACATATGAAAAACTGCTCTAGGTCACTGATTGTCAGAGAAATGCAAATTAAGACAACACTGAGATACCACCTCACTCCTGTAAGAATGGCATACATCAAAAAGGACAGCAGCAACAAATGCTGGAGAGGTTGTGGGGACAGAGGAACCCTTATACATTGCTGGTGGGAATGTAAATTGGTACAACCTCTGTGGAGAGCAGTCTGCAAAACTCTCAGAAGGCTAGACATGGACCTTCCATATGATTCAGTAATTCCTCTCCTGGGATTATACCCCAAACACTCCATAACACCCAACCAAAAAGAGGTGTGTACTCCTATGTTCATAGCAGCACAATTCATAATAGCTAAAACCTGGAAGCAACCCAGGTGCCCAACAACAGATGAGTGGCTGAGAAAGCTGTGGTATATATACACAATGGAATACTATGCAGCTATCAAGAACAATGAACCCACCGTCTCTGACCCATCTTGGACAGAGCTAGAAGGAATTATGTTAAGTGAGCTAAGTCAGAAAGATAAAGATGATTATGCGATGATCCCACTCATCAACAGAAGTTGACTAAGAAGATCTGAAAGGGAAACTAAAAGCAGGACCTGACCAAATAGTAAGTAGGGCACCATAGTAAAAACCCTGTGGTGAGGGGTAGACATGCATCTTCCTGGGCCAGTGGGGGGTGGGAGTGTGTGGGAGGGATGGGTCACAGTCCTTTGGTGGTGGGAATGGTGTTTATGTACACTCCTAGTAAAATGTAGTCATATAAATCACTAGTTAATTAATATGAGAGGGGTGGAAAATTAACTGTATGTCTCGAAGTCTTTTTAAAACACAGACTGAGTCTTTTAATATATAGGCTGTGTATTTGATATTCAGACTCTCTTAAAAGCCTAGACCAAGTAGATCAGAAGCAACCAATAGCACAGCTATACACAAGATACTGGGTACTATACAGCAAACCCTAACAAAAGGACTTTTCAGAGTTAACCCAATTACCAAATAATGTGATGATAACATTAACTATCCATTGTCTTTTTGAACCCTAAGGCAGCAGGAACCTCACATCTCCACTATAGAGCCTCTACTTCCCCCAGTCCTGGAACCCTTGGATAGGGCCCACTTTCCCGTATGCCTCTCCAATCCATATCAAATAATATTGCATCTGCCTATCACAACCTAATCAACACAACCATTGCCACCTCAACATGCTTCACTTGAGAGTTTGTTCAGAGACTTCACGTGTGGAATGACAACCCTTCAGCTTCATTACTCGAGTGAGACCTTTCCTTTCATAGTATACTCTAATTCCATCTCAGGTGGTTCACTTTCTAACAAAGTCCCAAAACCTAGATATACACCCGTTTCTGTGAGAGAGAGCATATGTTCACACGTATCCATAAACTACTGCAAAATATATACCTGAAAGCAGAAGTACACTAGAGTTTGCAGTGAGTATCCCCTAACACTTCCTCTCCACTATTCCAAGCTTTGGGTCCATGATTGCTCAACAATTTGTTTGGCTTTGTATGTTAAATGTCTTTTCAGTCACCAGGTTCCAGATGTCATCAGGATACCGGCCAGGCTTCCCTGGACTGAAGACCCCACCAATGTGTCCTAGGGCCCCGCTTACCCAGAGCCCTGCCCCACTAGAGAAAAAGAGAGAGGCTGGCAGTATAGATTCACCTATCAACACCCATGTTCAGTGGAGAAGCCAGACCTTCCACCTTCTGCATCCCAAATGATCCTGGGTCCATACTCCCAGAAGGTTAAAGAATAGGAAAGCTATCAAGGGAAGGGTTAGGATACAGAGGTCTGGCTCTGGGAATTGTACCCCTCTTATCTTATGGTCTTGTTAGCGATTCCATTTTATAAATAAAAAATATATATATAAAAGGAAGGAAGGAAGAAAGAAAGAGAAAGAAAGAAAGAAAGAAAGAAAGAAAGAAAGAAAGAAAGAAAGAAAGGGAACCAGCCATGGCATATGAGTTCATGAGTTACCAGGGATCAAACTTAGGACCTCATGCTGAGAGTCCAAGTCTTTATCCACAGTGCTACTTCCCAATGGATAAGGTGATGTGGCTGACTTTCATTTAGGAATCATTTCTTCTCTAGGGATAGTCTTTATAACATTTTAACTTCAAGTAGAGGTGTTTTTTTCAAAGTCTACAATTTCTGAGCTGACATTTGCTGGTCTGAGAAATCCATTTTAATTCTTGTGATATCAGTTATAAAAATAATAACAATTCTAACTAGCACTTAATAAATGATTAGTATGTCTGGCACTACTCTAGAGCATGTACATATACCAACTTGTTTACTTTCATTAGCTATATATGATAGGCTCAATCATTAACCCATTTTCCAGAATTAGATATAAATGTTCAGCAAGACTAGTTAGTTTTCCCTAGGTCACACAACTGATAAGTGCCATAGATAATCTGTATTAAAATCATTTATTATAACCACCCCTCTTCGCTGCTTTCCTGTATCAACTGTTTATGACTAAGTACTTGCTTTTAAGCAAAATGATAAACATTTCATTTGAAAAATAGCAAATGAGAAATATGTTTTTTTTAACTTACATAGATGAGGAATCTGAACCTTATTGAAATTAAACCATTTATCCACCCACATCACTTTAATAACTTTCAAACACATATTGAAATCTTGCTTGATTTTTTTAATCAGTGTTATATATTTTTCCTTGTTGTTATTTATTTTTTTATATAATTCATTTATTAATGGGATGGATAGGAGGACAAAAAGAGAGAAAGAACCAGGGATTGAACTCATGACCTCATGCTTGAGAGTTCAATGCTTTATCCACTGCACCACTTCCCGGACTGCTTTTGTTTTTATGTTTTTCATTTATCATTAGTACCAGCATGGATACAATATTTGTAACTAGGACATCTTATTAGACATTTGTATTGTACTTAATAATAAAGATAAAATACATTTCATAGAGGCTAGACAGTGGCATACCTGATAGAATACACATATTACCATTCGTAAGAACCCAAGTTAAAGCCCTTGGTCGAAACTCGCAGAGGGGGCTTGTAGAGCAGTGTTGCAGTTATTTTTAAATTTTTTTTTATTTATAAAAAGAAAACATTGACTAAACCATAGGATAAGAGAGGTACAATCTTTCTATGCTTGTTTCTACTCCTTTCTCTCCTCTGTTTCTTTTTGTCTTTATCAGAACAAAAGCAAAAAAAAAGAAAAAAAAAACACCAAGAGTGATGGAGTCCCTGAGATAACCTCTATGACAATAAATACATAAAATATAAATAAGTATAAATTATATATATATGTATATGTTATATAAAACTAATCTTGTCTTTCACTTGATTTTTTTATCCTGATATTCAATGACTAAAAAATATGTACCCTCAAGTCTAAATGTATGGCATTGATATGAAAAAGACGCTTTGGGCTGGGAAGCAAATAGTTATGTGAAAAATATTTTCATGTTTGAGACTCAAAAATCCAAGGTTCAATATCCTGCAACATCATAAGCCAAACTGAGTAATGCTGTTCTTTCTCTCTCTCTCTCCCCTGTTCTCTTTGTATCTTTTTCTCTGTATCTCTCCTAGTAAAATAAAACAAAAAGGACATTTTATATACAGTTCAAAATCAAATAATCAACAGACATACACATTTTTCAATAATAAAGATAAAATGATTATTATTTTTTAATTTAATTTTTTTTTTACATTTATTTTTCCTTTGGTTGCCTTTTTATTGTTGTTGAAGTTATTGCTGTTATTGATATCATCATTGTTAGATAGGACAGAGAGAAATGGAGAGAGGAGGGGAAGACAGAGAGGAGGAGAAAAAGATAGACACCTACAGACCTGCTTCACCGCCTGTGAAGCGACTTCCCTGCAGGTAGGAAGCCAGGGGCTCAAACCAGGATCCTTATGCTGGTGTTTGTGCTTTATGCCACATGCGCTTAACCCACTGCACTACTGCCCAACTCCCAGCTAAAATTATTTTAAGGCTGAAGTGCCTATATTAACACATCTTTGCAGTCACTAGAAATTCGCCTTCTTCACCTCATCTTGAAGGAATCATGTTAAGTGAGATAAGCCAGAAAGAGAAGGATGGATATGGGATGATTTCATTCGTAGTTAGAAGTTATAAAATAACAATAGAAGGCAAAACACAGAGCAGAACTTGGACTGGAATTAGTGTATTGCACCAAAGTAAAAGGCTCTGGCATTGGGAGGAGGGTTCAGTCCCTGGAACATTATGACAGAGGAGGACCTAAGAGGGGTTGAATTGTTATATAGAAAACTGAGAATTGCTACATATGTACCAACTACTATATATTTTTCTTGTTTTATTATTATTAATTAATTTATAAAACAAAATATATTGACAAGGCCATAGGATAAGAGGGATACAATTACAATTCCCACCATCAGAGTTCGGTATCCCATCTCCTCCATTGGAAGCTTTCCTAGTTTTTATCTGTCTGGAAGCATGGACCCAGGGTCATTATGGGGTGCAGAAGGTGGAAGGTCTGGCTTCTGCAATTGCTTCTTCACTGAACATGGGTGTTGGCAGGTTGATCTATACTCCCAGCTCTTGACTATAAACCTTTAATTTCCCCAATAAAGAAGAAAGAAAGGGGAAAAAAAAGTATTAGAAACATTTACTCTGGTAGAAATGCAGACAGGAAGGATTTGACTTTTTTTTTTTCTAAGTGTGTTTATGATTATTTCTGGCTCTTGTGTTTGCCTATGACATTCCTCAAAGTATTGCGTAGCTCTTATATAAATATATACTTAACCCCACCATACTCAGTGCATTCATATTATATCAGTCTCATTGACACACAGAATGTGAGAAACAAATGTGAAGCACTAGCATTATATCTCCGGACTGATAGGAGTGATTTATGATTTATCATTGTGGAGATGGATTTGTGAGCAGACAGAATAGGAAATCATAATGCCTGATATTCTTCCAGAAATAATTAATCTTCACATAACTCAGTGGCTCTTTGGATGGTTGATTTTTCAATTAATTTCCATATAAGAAAACATCCTGATTCTTTTTTCTACCCTCTTCCCAGCAGAGCAGTATAAGTGTAGGACAGAGCACAAGTGTGGTGAGCTATAAAAGGCTGATCTCTTTTCAGAATGACATTGCACATTTTGTTCAGTCTCAAACAGGTAGACTTCTAGGTTATTATTATTTTTTGTCATCATATGATTTTCTTTGTTGTTCTTTCTGGGAATATTTGTCTATAGGTTCTACAGATTGTGGGACAGTGTGGTGCAGAGTGGTGTATAAGTTGGGAATGATTTATGGCATTATATTGGCAATGATATTGCTTCTTTGTCATCATAGATACCAGGCCTGGTTAAGATTTTTTGTGGAAAACCATGTTACTGTTGAAAGCCATTCTTATCAAACAACATTTTATCTTCTCTCCTATCAGGAGTTTCTGGTCTAATTTATAGTCCAAAGACTTTATCTAACCCTGTTCTCTCTTTTTCACCTATCACATGTTTTTCTTGCAATGTGCATATACATATAATCACACTCCATGTTGTATGGCAGATATCTGCCTTTCAGAGGACAAAAACTGACATCTCTAAAACATTAGACACTCAAAAACAATCACAACTTTCCCATGAGTAATCTGAATTGTAGCTGGGATTGACTTGACTTGGTTAGTATAGTCCTTACTGTTATTATAGTCCTTACTGCTCAACTAAAACACTGGAGCTTCAGGCAAAAGAGTCTATTTGCATAACAATTATGCTACTTCCCCCACTGTGGGACTATGTGATAGCTTGGTAGAGCATAGGGGAGCTCTCTCATCCTTGGATGGTGGTCTGGATAGACACCCCAGTTGTCAGTCTCTCTTGCCATAGAGGTGAGCCAAGAGGGAAAAAGTCTCCCAGACTAAGCTTGCCTTGTTAGTCTCTCAAGCCCACAGAGACCTCAATACTTCTCTCCATTAACTGCAGGCCACATACTTTAAGATTCACTTACTCAAAGTTCACCTCACCTTCTGATCACAGAGAACACACCTTATCACACACTCCTAGCAGTGCCCTTTGATGTCCTCAATTTGCATCAAATTACTTATCTTCTCTCTATCTTGCCTTAACTGGTTCAACCCCTATTCTCCCCTCAAACGCCTTTGGGTAATTAAATGCCTGCATCAGGAGACTAATTATCTTGACCTTTATGTATCTGCATCAATTCTTGTCATACCAGCCCCCTACCATAGGGGCAAGCTGACCTTTAAGAAACCTGTAATTTCTGACATATTTGAATAATGTTCCTTGTTTGGTTTTCTATAAACCTTTGCCCACCTGCTAATAAACGAGATCTGAGATCTGAGCACGCTGCAGGTCTCCCTGGTGTCTTTACTTTGTGTCATCTCTTGTGCAAGTGAGAAAAAACCGGTCCATGACCTTTCTCCTAGAGATCACCCTGCCAGAAAGCCTACACCCCACCCTTGATCTAGCATCTTTAAAATGTAAATTGGTGAACCTATGAGTTTATTCTTCATTCTCTACTTCACTACTCCATATCTCCTCAGTATTAAACACCTAGATACATTTTACATTTTGTGTGGTGGGGAAGGTTAGGTGAATTCATTTGATAGTTATGTCCAAGAACCAGTTTTTCCACTCACAGATATTTCCAATTCCTTTCTCTTTGAGGGAGAATTTACATTACCTGTCATATTAGAGTACTTCAACAATGTATCACTGTAGAAAAAAAAAATATGGCAGTTTCTGTGGAAATTTGATATTTAGAGTTAAAAAAATAATAAAACATCTAAGTCTGAGCCAAATTTCAAGACCATCCTTCAATTTCTAAAGGAATTTAACCTCTAAGCATAACATTAACTATTTTCCTTTGAGTTGTTGTTCTAATCTGAGAACAAAAAAGCTAAGAATGATTACATACCTCCTTCCTTTATTAGTCAGGACTATCAAGAGTGATGTCAAATTGTTGCTGCATCACATTCAAAACTTCTTGCCTAGTGGACTCAGTATTTATCAATTTATCTGGGTTTTGAATAAACACATTCACTAGCATTTTTTGGAGATTATCATCTGAATACAACACAATAAAATTAGTTTTTCCTCAAGCATTAAAAGCTCAGGGTTTTAAAGATAGAGAATGTGGAATCTATTATCCAACTTTTCAAGGGCTATTTCCTGGCATTCAGAGGATAAAATGAACTGATTTCAATAACACAGCAGACTTTTTTCACCAATTTATTTACTTAGGATAGAGACAGAGAAACTGAGAGGAGGAAGAGGAGAAGGAGAATGAAAGAGAGACAGAGAGAGAGAGAGAGAGAGAGAGAGAGAGAGAGAGTCCTGTAACACTGTTTAACTGTTCTGGAAGCTCCCCCCCCACACACACACACACACACACACAGATCGGGACTGAGGCCAGCAGCTGTGGACCTTAAACCTGGGTCCTTGCACAATGCAATGTGTGTGTTTCACCAGGTGCACCACCACCTTGCACCTTGCACCTAGACAGCATGTTTTGATGTAGTTTTATTTGTGCTGATTAGCTTAATTATAGTAATCATTTCATAATTTAAACAGAATTCAAATCACTGTGGTGTATCACTTCAGTGACAAGAGTGGCAGGAGGGGAATTACTTAAGGCATCCATAGATATTAGGGGAAGATGACCAGAGGGCCCTGAACCCTGGTCCACCTGGACCCAAAACCTTTGTCACCAGGAATCTTGAAGTTTCCCTTTCACTGACAAAAGAGGGAAATCCTTAAGGAAGTCGGAGAGAGGAGGGGAAAAATGAGACACCCAAATGTTGAAATAGGTGTGAGTGTGGCTTAGAAAGGAAGTAGAGCCAGGCCTTGAAGTTTATAAAAGTCAGTCTCCATTGTGGAAATGACCTTGCATTTTGCCTGCCAAAGCTCTGACATGTAAGCAAGTCTCATTCTCTCACTCTCCCCTTCCCCCATAGCCCATGTGTACTCTGGTATATGTGCTTTCACTTCTGAATAGTTTAAAATTTTTGAATATGCTCCCCACCCCCACCCCAATTCATTGTTTAGCTGAAATATGATGAATCTACAACCATGGGAAACAACCATCTCAGTGCTCTTCCCCCAATTAAATGTTACTGTGCAAAGTGAATATAGATCAGAAATTAGGCAAACATGTTTACGTTTTAAAATTGCACAGCACCACACCCCTAAAACTCACCCAGAAGTGACTGGTACTGGATAATGACATTAAAAAAAGATAATGACATAAAAAAAATCTTCAAATACTGCATTCCAATACTGGGATTCCCCCCCTTTTAAATCTGTTGTTAAAAGAGCACCAATTGGTTATGCAAATAACTTTCATACCTAAGGCTCTGAGGTCTCAGGTTTATTTTCAAGCACACTGTAAGCCCCAGCTGAGCAGTGTTCTGGCCTGTGTTTTCATCTTCTGTATTCTGGTGTACTAAAGAAATTAGAGTAGAGGGGGTGAGAACAAATTCCCCATGCTTTGGTTTGCTTAATCTCTAAGAATTAGGTATTATTGTTATTAACTTCATTATTGTCTTGGAGATTGTTGGTACCTCTGAGAATATATTAACATCCTTATTTATTCAAATTTAGTAGCTTGAATGTTAGATACTATTTGTTGCTTCACAATCTCTGTGAGTATAGGTAAGGGTCAACTGGGTCCTTTACTCTGGGTGTCAAAGCTTAAATCATTGTTTTGACTGCACTTTTAGATAGCCTTAGGATCCTTTTCCAAGCTTATTCTGGTTACTAATATAGTCCTGTCTTTTCCCCCTTCTTTTCCTTCTCCGCCTCCTCTTTCTCTTTCTTCATTTACTCATTAATTTTGTTAGCTATAGATTTAGGGTCATCCTTACCCAACTGAGGCCACTCTCAGGTCCTTAGCATGTAGTCATCTTATAAAATAGATATGTCAGTTGTTAAAGCTACAGATTGCTGTTTTTCTAATATGCTGCAACAATATGATATGTATTCAAAGATGAAAGAAACTCTACCATTATAGTCAAAAGTCAAACTACCTCCCAGTGGAGGGAATGCAATTTCTCTCTATTTCTATTCAATTATAAATAAATAAAATAAAAACAAATCTTTTAAAAAGAAAATAACTAAACTTATCTAGGTTTTGCTTCCAGAAGGGTAAAAGTGTAGTATTTCTCAGTTATATATATTTTTAAAAGGCAGGTTATTAAAACCCAGGGAGTACCCTATAAAATTAGGATATAGGAGGTGTCAAAGAAGAGACCTAGTAGAATTTAATTATTATAGTAAGTATCTTTATTTGAATTTCAAGAATCAGGGTGGTTAATTAGGTTTGTAGTAGAAG